>NW_020897727.1:8901061-9640874 GCF_003984885.1 Neopelma chrysocephalum
TGCAACATGGCTGGAACTGCAAAGACAGTCCCCTGCCACAGCAGGCAGCAGGTGACCTCCACCACAGACCACCTGCAGACACCCTGGATGCCAAATATCCATGGATAGTGGAAAGAAGTGTGGTTGTTTCTTTGTAGTTCTATGAAATTTCATCCACTGTCTCCAAGTAAAGCAACTGCTACAGGTCAAACAATGAAGCAGCACCCAGGAATTCCACAGAAGTTATTCTACTTTGCTCTGGTTTGAAGGATCTCAGTTATGCTGAAGACTAAACAAGCAGAGCTGGATCTCCCACTTCAGCAAAGTGTGGAACTCAAAAGATGTGAAGACTCTCAAGATTAGCTCTTGGAGGCTGTGCCAATAACATGCAGACACAATGAGCTAAAGCACCCTTAAGAACACCTGTTAAAAGGTGGAATATCAGGCTTCACTTCATTTAGGAAAATTAGCTCTGAGATATACTGCACCTGGAAAAGCAAATATTGGAATTCATAAAGGTTTCACACACAGATTAACAGAAGTAGCCAGAAGGGATTTAAAAATAAAAATCAAACATATGACCTGGTCTTTACAGTGGAAATAATGCTGTTTCATTGGTTAAGTAACTCAAAAAATCACTAATTATTCAATTATCAATTGTGAAGAAATAAAATAAGGGAACAACTGTTGATCAGTATTCCAAACTAGGTACAAACATACTCCAGTTATTATTTCTTAAAGAAAAAAACCAGAGGTCACCCTGTAGTCATGCAAGATTAAAGGAGCTGGGTTTAGAGGTGCTTCTCTCCTCCAGGAACTGCACATAATAATAAATAACTACAACTTCTATTTATCAAGTCATCTGTGACTAAGTCATACAAATACCTGAGAAAAGAATATACAAATACGGGTTTTGGCATGTTGCACATAAGATTTAGTCAAAAAGACTGTAATTACCTAAAGACAGACTAGAAATAGTAACCACATGTCATAATGATCTTCAGCCTTCTGCCATTATGTGCTGTAAAACACTCCTGCATTCCATTAATATACTCCAAATGAATTGTACAAACACCTAAGTAGTCACTCACATTCCAAGTGTTTGAAAAATTTGTACATGAGAGATAAATTGCTTTATTTGGTGTGGCCTGTTTCAAATGACTACCTGTCAGGCATCCCAACAGCTCTGCAAACCTGCCCCAAATTTCCATTCCCCACAGATAATCTCGTTTCATTTCTGCTGTGATGAGGCTGAGGAGCTCTGCTCTCTCAAACAGAAAAGTATGACTGGACAGAGGCACCCTGGAGATTACATCACTCTACCCTCAATAAAGCCACAGTTTCTTTTCCATCAAATAATCATCTTTCCTGCTTAGAGAAAACTGAGCCTTCCTGTTTGCACTGAAAGACAAACACAGAGAGAAGCCATCAGCATAAGGAGATCCTCAGCTTTGGGAGCACAGAGTGAGGATTTTTTCCCCACCTTGTCACGGCAGAAAGATTCCAGCAGCAGAGCCAATTTTTGCAAAGGCAGCTCCAGATCACAGCAGGGAGTGGATGCTCTTGTCCACCTCCCTGTGCTGCTGGGTATCAGATTCATGGAGCCCTGCGTGCAAAAGGCTTTTGTTCTTAAAAATACTGCCTGATGCAGCATTAAATGCTGACTTGGGACACAGTGCAAGTGTGAATATGAATTTCCTGGATATGCAGTGCTCCATGCAGATATTCTCATCCCCGTTTGTAAGGTGAAAATTTATCTTCACTCCCAAAATTCAAGCTCTGGAATTTTTGTATGTATTTTTAGCTTCCATTCCTACATTTGTGATCAATTTTGTTTGCCTTTACCTCATTAGCAAAAATAAGTTACTTTACAACAAACGGGATTAAATTTATTTAGAAAAATGCATTTCAAGTATCAGCACAGGTAGGGCAAGAAAAAATGCTGGAAAAAAGGGTCACATTCTGTAGTTCCAACCAGAGCATCTGTTCCCATAATACACTGTTAATAATCTCTCAAATGATGAAAGATCTGCATAGAAAACCTGATGATGCTCTTTTTCCACATAAACTAAATCACTGCAGAATCCATGAGTCTTCTCAATTTATGAATTTATTCTCATAATACTTCATTGCAGCTGGGAAGAAAGTTTGACACTTTGTTTCAAAGAGAACAGAGGAAGGAAAACAGGGACACAGCTCTCGATGGCCCGCTGAGACTGACAGAGGGAGTCTGGATCAGAGGAGACACATCTCATTGCTGTCACCAGTAACAGCCCAAATAAACTCAGGCTGTCACCTCGATAAACTCAAAAGGGACCATTTCAAAAAAAGCTCTTCAGTCTGTGGCGAGTGACAGCAGGACTCTCTCCACAGAACTGGTCTCACCTCTCGCTTGGTTACATCTCTCCTAAATCATTCCCGTTACATCAACGCTGCTCACCGCTGTAATTAGAATGGCAAAGCTGCCCTCCCTTCTGCAAACACCCTCCAGGAGAACACAGGCACATAATAGATGCTAATTGTTAAGCTTGGGAGGTCAGGGATGTGAAGGCTGTAATTGCTAATTCACACCTACTACTAATACAAATTATCTCCACGTTAAGGAAAGGAGGATGAAACTTTGATTTCCTCGATATCATTGGGCATAAACAACACTTGACACTTTTTTCTACACTCTATAACAATCAATAGACAGATTTAAACGTGTATAAAGATATAACAAAGCATATGAATTTTAAAATAATCATTTTAAACTATAGAGTCCGGTTCTCATGTGAGATATAACTCTATCTTTAGTCCTTATGTGTTACACACAGGTAGCTGAAGAACAAAGTTCCAGGCTCTGGCAGTCACCTGCCAAAAAATATGGGATAGTGAGCCAAAGACACAGTACACAGATCTAATCAAACACTGTTTATTCTTCAAAACTTCACACAGGAAAAATAAGATTCCATACTCTTGCAATCATCTCATCCAAACTGTGGTTTCTTCCTATCCCTTGCATTTCTCAAGTTTTGTTCAGCCTTGTTTTAAACACAAGTTTTTTCCTACTGAGTCATGGCATGTTGATGCATTTCGTTGGTGTTGCTAACAACCACCTCAACAAATAATCTCTGCTGTTTGGGAAAGCTAAACCCCAGCAAGGATACAGCAAATTTCAGCCCATAATAGGGTTGGGTGTGTACCTCTGAAGGCTACAGCTACACTCTCCACCTCTTTGAATAAAAATAATTAAGTGAGCTGCAGGTCAGGAAACTTGTTAAATTCCTTGTGGCACAGGTAATGCCCAAAGACAAAACCCTCTTCCAGCATCTTCTACCTTTCAAGAACAAAAAAATCTGAATTTACAGAAGTCTTGTTTATATACACTGTGGAGGACAGTAAACTTCAATTTCTCCTTTGTCAGGGTTTAGAGATTAAAGAAATATTTCACACCCCATTGAAATACTCCAGCCTGCATTCTGTCTGCCAAAACACTGCTGGCAGTTTAAAGGTCAAATACTTTCTCCTTACATTCTTCTCTGGACCAAAGCATATAAAGTTCTGCAGTGCTTCACGTTGGTTTTATAAGTGCTCTGTGTTAATCAGAGTATGAGAGAAGGAATCACACTCTATTTGTACACACCCCCTTCATCTTCCAAATACTGGCAGTTTCCAGAGCCTTTGCCCCTGCACTGTCTTCCAAGTGCTTGAATGGACTCAAACTGGCTATAGCAAATATTTCTTAAGTATTAAGAAGCCCTTATTAAAAGTATCTCAAGCAGTGTAACAAAATAGGAAACAGCTTCCAGAAAACCACCAGAACTCAAAGCCACTGAAGTGAAGAGCAAAATGGTGATGGAAGCCAAGTGAGAGATTGAGGGTAGACTTTCTTTTCAAATACACTTAGTTCCAAATTACAGGTTAGGTTCTAGATACCCATGCAGACAGGGAGTAAGGGAGCAAGGACTTGATACAACAGTCAAGGAGAACTTGCTGAAAACAACACTTGCCATATTATTGCAAACTACAGAGGGTGTGAGACACCCAACACATAGAATTTCTCACATTTTTATATTCGATCAAATCTATTGACAACAAACTCCTGTAAACTCCAGGATGCCACCATTGCCCCTCCCATAAGGGGCAGAGCTCTCTGCACACTTTCAACTATTCCAGAGAATTGCAGTAGGAAACAAAAGGGCCCTTCAGTAGAGAAACAACATTTGGATAAGGGAAGGTCCTTTATTTCCTTGCATTTTAACGCCCCTATGGGGAGATATTCCCCCAGTGCACACTGCAGATCTCCAAAACACCTCACATCAGGCCAAGCTTCTCCTGGCACCCCAGCTACCAGTGCTGGTGGATGTTCAAGGGAAAGGTTCCCTCCACACGCTGACACTGCATGGAGTTAATAATGTTATAATGGAGTTATCCACGGAGTTTAATCCATTTGGAGGAGGCTCTAAAGTTTCCACCTCGCCCAAGCATTCTAAACCCAGCCCTCAGGAAGTTCACCTGCAGGAGGAGCAGGATAGTACATCATCAAAAAGGGACCCTCTTCAGTGGCTAAGAGCAAGAAACTCCTGAAAAAAAACAGAACCCAAAAATCCGCAATAAATTTGTAGCTGAATGCAGAAGCACCTTGATCTCATGTGAGGAAAGTTAGACAGTATCTCAAACCAGTTGATTCCTACTTCTTTGACTTCCTCCCTCCAAGTTGGCTGAGTCTGTTGTTGTAATCTTTATACACAATTATGTTACAACAGCAAAGGTCTCCCTGGGGAAACCATCCCAAGATGACTGGCTCTAGGCAAAAGGTGGCCTTAAATCTGGAAGAACAGGAGGGAACAGACTTAAACACAACTGCTGAGTTATTCAGTGAGTGGGGACATAAATCTCCTCTCATCAGTAAGAAAATGGGGGGTTAAAGGCAGTTTCTGTAGTTACAGAATATGCTTGATATCCTACCAACTACTTCTTCCTTCCTCCATTAATGTGTTTCTCCCCCAGAGTGAGCTCCAGGTCTCACCTTCATTTTACCAGCTGGACATACTGTTGTGCCTTCCCATCCCACAAGAGAACACTTGATCACAGCAGCTGAATTGGCATCACAGTTTTATCTTGTTTTAGGGAAATTCTATAAGGAGTCACCATTTTCCATTGGCATGAGGGTGTAATGTAATCAATCCTAAGCACACTTTCTAGGCTTGGAAAAACACTACTAAGCCTAAATACACATTTTCCACTACCACTTTCCATGCTTTGGCTTTCAGTGTTAAAACTTACTGTGCTGCCATCAATCTAACACCCACTGGAATAAAAATCTGAATTTAATATTAGGACTTTTTACCAAAATGATTTATAAATGCACTAATCATTTCCTAAAATGAAGGTCTCACCTTGTATAGAACAGGAATCACTTTTGATTATTTCCCACAGTTGCTGTCCACCAAGTTTGCAATTATCAGCCTTGCACACGGTGAGGAGGGGATATACCTGTATCTGTCCCTTACCATTTATTATGATGTCCTGGAATTAAGTCCATCAATTTATTTTAAATGGACTCCTGAAAGGATTTTTAAGTACATTCCTCAGAATTATTGTATTTCACCAACGCTTTCTCTCAACACATGATGGATGGTTTCCATTTTAAAATATGACATTTGTTGTAATACAGTTTAAATTACTTTTCTTCCTGGAGCATGTGTTATTCAGTTACCATTATGCAGTAGGAAATTGTACATTATGTTGCTGCTTTATCTCCTTTTATGGCTCATGTTACAGTTGCATCTATTCAGGTACAATTACACTTGGGGAAAGATGATTTAACATTTGTATTAAGAACAGTTCTGTTCAGCAAATTTATTTCAGCTTTTGGTTAATTACTAAAGAGTAGTGAGAATAATCCAAAACAGCTACAGTGTGTAGAGTTTTAAATTAAGTAAATAAAACATATTCCACCCAATACATGTACTCACAGTAAACCAGATTTATGGCACTGTATTTATAGCCAAAGTTATAGTAACCTTTGTGTATTACATAAATTCATTGTAACACAGGTTAAAGAAATTTTTCCCTACAGGGCCAGCTTTTAGTATTAGTTCGTTTTATGTCTGAGTTCTCTCCAGTTTCACAAGATAAATATTGTTGGGGGAAAAAAAATAATTCATATATTACTACAAGCATATACTGTGATTAAGAGCACCAATTTCTCAAATTCTAAGCATTATAAGACTCCAAATAGCATAATTAATATCTGCTCAGAATTAAACTGGTTCTCTCTCTTCTGCTTCCAATGTAAATCCAAAGCATTCTCCCCCATCAGTTATTACATCTATGGATACAAACAATACAATTTATGCTGTAAATTAGAATCTGTTTTGTTCCCATTGCCAGTAAGATGGTGAAACAATATTTTTATATATACAGAGTGTAACCTGTTGGACAAGTACAAAGACATTTTAATCAGGCTATAATAGGTATTCTTTTTCTGTTCATTAAGATAAAGAAATGTTTGGCAGGCAAATGTTTCATTAGGTTGTAATTTGCTTTGATATGCAAATTAGGATGTAATTAGTTTTGAATTTCTGAAGAGGTGGAGGCTATGTGCTAGACATTTTTATGTGTTGAGCAACAACAGCTCAAGTATTTACCTTCCTTCCCCACAAAAATAAACCTCCAACCCCTACTTCACCTCCAGGTATGGATCCTTAAGCCCAAGAGCCTTCCACACCTTCCCCTCGGATGTTTTATATTCTTAAAAATTTACTTGGAAAGAGCTACCTAGAAGGATGCCTGTTAAAAGTTGCTTCCTTTTTGCTTTGATTTCAACTCTGTTCTGCAATATTGTAAATTGTGAGGTGGAATGAGAAGCTGTTGTGAACAAACAGCTCCAGGATCAGCAGAGAGCTACAGCAACTCACACCAGCTGTGAGCCCGACACCGACTGTGAGCAGAGTGTGAGGTTCAGCAAGGTTGCATATTTGAAGTGAGGGAATTAAGCTTAAGACACAGAGGTATCTGGGGTTATTAACAAGCAATGAAGGAGAGCACGATCAGTTCTAACTCGTGTTTTTAACAAGGCGAGTATAAAGTACAAAGATAGATTTGAAATTTCAAATAATCTGTTTGGCTCCGCCCACTGCAAGAGATCAGCAGGAATTAGTGCAGCAAACCACGAAACAACCTCACAGGTTTGGGGAGTTTCTGTGTGTCCTAAATTGTCACACTGAAGTGCTCAGTCCATGGCAGCTCCACAAACTAAACCAGAGCTTGATCCAGCATTAACATTGTGGGAAATATCCCTCTTACTAAATTTAGAAAGATGGCATAAACTCAGGGAACAAAGAAACAAGAACTTATTCAGCGTGTTGGGTCTTTCTCGCACCGAGTTTCCGGGAAAAGAGACACTTTCAGTTTAATTCCATACATTTTATAGTTTCACAAAATCCCCACCCTTTCCAGATAAGTTCAATGTATTCATTTGTGCCTAAAAAGGTTTCTTTTCTCTGAAAAGAGGCTTTCCCTTTCTTTCGATTGGCTCTGGGCATCCTCTGTCAAAAATGATGGATCTTCCTTTGCTCTTAGCCCAGAGAGAGAAGAAACCCTTGTGTACAAAAATTCTCACAGGGCCCCAAAAAACCTAGTTTCTAGGGACTTTTATATTTCCCTCATCTGGCCGAAAAAGTCCCTGATACCCAGCCCCAGTCTGGGACTTGAATATCTTAAACACCATATTTTTATTTCTCATAACATCACCCAAGAACCCAAGTAACAGAGAGAAACCCCCCTTGGAGCAGCTCTTGGAGACCCAACAGAGCAGTTGGATGAATCCATCTCTCCCTCAGTCTGATGGGTCAGGAGAGCCACAGCCAAACCCTTGGCAATGTTCCCACCACAAGTATCCCTGAGGATTTGAGTCACCCTGGAGTCTCCACACTCTGCACACAAAAGCGACTTATCCCTCCAAAGCATCACAAATTGGGAGCCACCAAACCCTGAGCAGGGCCTGTCAGTGTTTCATCTTTTGAAAGCCACTTAAGAAGAAAATAACTTTTTCTCTTCATTGAATCAGAAAGCTGGAAACGTGGTAGCTATGAAAGGTTAAAATATTTGAGTTAGAGGTCTTGGGTATCTTCTGTCATGAGCCAAACAGTGACTGAAATCTACTGGCTTCATCATTGTTGTAGATGACTTCCTGATTTTAAGAAAACACACATTTTTCAGTGTTTTAAGAAAGTATCAGTGAGAAAACTTACACAAAAAACCGTTAAAGAACTCTGTCAAAAAAGATTTGGGAAGGAATCCTCCTTTTTACTTTTCTATTCATTTCTGCATCAGTTCATGAGTGTCTCATCACTTCAGTGCCTCAGTGCATTAATTTTCAACAATGAATGAAAAGACAGAACTAAAAAGTTAAGCTATAACACCAGTAGAAACATTTCACACAACTTTAAAATTTCATAGAAGTATTTTAAGATACATATTAATAGATGGATTTATGTTCATTCCAAGTCAGGCTGAAAGTCATCTAAAACAATTCATACAACAGAGAAACCAAGATTTTAACCAGATTCCACCCTGGAAGAGAGAGGACTGATTGCTTTTGCTCTCAGAAATGTTTACACAGCTGAATAACATTGTGGAATTAATGTATATTTCTGTATTCCCGTTCAAGCACTCCAAGTCAGTGTGAAGTTTGTCACTGTTGTCCTACTAAACGTGTAAGTGCCACCCCAGCAAAGCAATCACCTTCCTTCAGCATGAGCTGCCTCTGCAGGACTTTTGGGCACTTACAGGGAATGACACACTTTCTATTTCTAAATTGCACTAAATACAAATGTTAAGGACAGCAGTAGTATTTAAAAGTCAACGCTGGACATCACAGGAGCTCCATCGTGCTGCCAGCTGACAGACATGCATTTTCTGATTTTTGACTCAGATTTTAGCATTGCCCTTGCTCGTACAGGTTGACTGGACAGAGCCATGCGTGGAATTTAATTATCAAGGATTAAAATAACAACTTAGTGTGTCACATGACCACCAGCGTGGCACTGTCATGTATTTAAATCAATTTTCCCCACCGGTTTTATTTCACGATCTGATAAAACAGAGAACTTTGGAGATTACAAAAGTAGCTGAATCTGGATAGGAAACATCCAGGAATTGAGAGAAAGCAAGAAGGGACAAAACAAGAAGAAACCCTCCCAAAGGCAAGGCTTCTGCTCCATTTTTGTCAGTTTTGATCTGTTGATCTTTCAAGAGATAGGGAGGGACTAGAAAATTATTTAGTAATGAAAGAGCAGGTCTGAATGCAAAAGAGGTGAAGAGGGACAACAAAAGATGACATTGGTCCATAACATTGGCAATTCCTGTTATTTCTAGATGCAAATTTTGGCTTAACACACTCAGAGTAATCCCAAATGTGTGGGAACACTTCAGACTGTGCCTCCCAAGGGCTGGAGATGTGTATCTGCTCAGCACATCCTGCCAGCAGTCACTTCCTGGCTGATACAGCAACATTTACAAGTTTCCTGCATTCACTTGCACCTCAAAAGCAGAACCTGCCATAAGTCTGCCTGGTGTACTCACACACTTTCACATGACAGCTTCAAAACAGGTAACAGATGTCACTGGAGAGTAACGAGAATTTTCTTTAGGTATAATCAGTACAAGAGTGGCTTTCAAATGCATTAGTGGCACTTACAGATCATCTACAGCTTTTGGGTTTTAAGATAAATCATTGCTCAGAACACACGCATCTTTTATCCCAAAAGTCTGAAGTGTTGAGATCTATCATTTACTATGCTTACAAACACAAGTACAACATTCAAAAAACAAGAGTTTACAGGGATCTTTCATCCTGGTACTACATACTGAATGTAGCAAAACATTCAGCTCCCTCTGGTTTTATTCTCACTATCTGAAATAGGAGGATGACACGGATTTAATGAAATTACATGTGTTTTGTCAAGATACAACCCAAGAGAAGAGGGCTGAAAACGAAAAACTTCAAGTTTTGACAATGGAAATAATGAGGAGACATTCACAAGAAATAAGGAATGATTGATACTGATCTACAAAAGATTTACAAGTGTGATTTCTCCTGTTCTGAGCAGGTCTGATTTTATGCTTGTCAAGCTCAATAGAAATACTCCCCTGAACTCTACTCTGCTTAGGTGCAAGCCCCTAATCTGTAATCTTAACAAGATCTACAGGCTAGAATTTCAAGCTAGAAATGCCTGACTGGAAATAGGATCACAGCTTAAGTGAGTTGCTCTCCAACTTTCCAAGATATGTAGTGGCTAGACCATCAGTGCAGTCTTTAGTAAGACATTGAATATTGATTTAAAGATAAGCTGTGTTTCAATCACAAGACTGAGACAGAAATCACCATTCCAGATCTATGGACGCACCACCGAGGTCACCAACTGCAACAGTTCGTTCTCCTTCGAAAACTCCTTGAGGCCACAACTAAAATAAAAATGTTGATTGAACTTCTTAGCTGTTTGCAGCAGCAAAAAAAAAAAAAGAAATGAAATCAGCGTTGTGGTGAGGGGTTTGTTGCTGTCCCTGTTCCTGTAGGGGAGCACGGATGAATCTCATTTGCAGGGGGAAGAGCTGTGTGAAAGCAGTGGGCGGGCACTCGGTGCACGAACACGGGATGACATCTGAAGTGTTGTGCTTAAAACAAACAGCACCAAAGCCTCGGCACAGCCATAGCTTAGAAGCCCTGCCAGCATTCTAGAGTAAAAATAAAATTGTTTCTTCTGTCACACTTTCCCTTTGATAATCTTTCAAGTGCATTGCAAACATGAATTAATCAGCCCTTGAATGACTCACAACATGAGAAGATGGGTTCAGCAGAGACGGGGAACCAACATAAAAGAGTTATAACTGCTTGTGCTGGAGAAGCGATCAGCTGCTCATGCAGCACTACATTATCCCAGGTTTGAATGGAAGGGTTTTGGCCTAGCCTACAACAAATTAAGGAACAGCATATTAAAGGATGCCATTGAAGAGGTCATTCCACATTAACCTACCTCTGGTATTTATTATCAGCCTAACTCTGCTGCAACAGAAGCATTGAGGAGCTTTGTTATGGGCTCGCACAGTTGCACAGGAAGACCAGTAACACATGTTTAGTGCAATGTCACCCTCAGGCTTTTGTTCAAGTTTGTCATAAAATGCTGTATAGAAATTCTCATTCTTTGGTCACAAGTTTTTTTATCACTTTAAAATATCCATGCAACAGTGTGGCTTCAAACCAACATCAGTAAAGCAACCAACCTCCCAAACCATGTGATGAACTCTTAGTTTCATAGCTCTAACATGAGGAACAATGTGATTTTTTTCTGCTGTGTAACCTTAGAAAACATGTTTTAGCTTTAATGCACCTGTCAAGCCCGTGAATTTTTTTCATGCACAGAATCATCTTAATACGAATTTGCAAAAGAATGTCAGACTTTTAACTTATAATGATTTAACTCTCCTTTTAAGTGTTTTGGTAACAGAAGCAGTGCTGCAGACAGTTGTAGACAAGGTCTTGAATGCAATTCAAAGAACTCTGATTAGTGGTATGAAACTGCGACATTTAAGTTTCAGATGTGACCCACTTCACCAGCACAGCAGTATTAACTGCTGTTAAGAGACTAAAGATAAACATCTTTACAATATTAGATTGCAGTAGCCCCACAGATAATATCCTTTATGGTGTATTACTGAACTACTTTTTAATATCTGCATTAAAGCATGAATTTATATTTTCTTATAAAAGTCAGGTTTCTCATTTCTGCTGAAAATACATATCTTGATTGGCTTTGTTGTTGGTAATGGATAATGGGGGTGTAAAGCTTCACTTCACAGAAAAGGCACATCTGAAAGGGAGAGGAGGGTGCAAATTTTATACCATGCTCTAATCTACTTCAAACTTGCAGCACAACATAATTTTGAAGGAAAACAGATCCCAGTGAGTTTCCAAACATCCTCAGTCAGCTGGTGAGTACAGGTAGATGTGATTCTACCTCAGACCTTGAGTTCTTTAAATGAAGGTTCAATGTCTATAAAAAAGCCAAAAATCTAAACAAGAGAGCAACTTGAACATCAAGATGAAAATCTGGAAGTGTCAGGGTCATTTAGTTTTGGAGGTTTGTCTCCATGCAATTGCTGTCAAACTCCTTCACATCCACACCTGTGACACCTCCCCGTCACTCTCCCACAAGTCCACATTAGGAAGTGTCCCAGCTGCTGGCTTGGACAAAAGAAAGCACAACAAGACTCTCTATTCTTTTCTAAGGTGCTATGAGAAAAGCTTTACAAGTCTCATCATTGACTTGGAAGTTTTAACTATTCACACCTGACAAAGTGAAATTTTCACTCAACTCCTCCTGACAAAGTGGAAAAGCACGTCTAAGCAGCAGCCACGTGTTCCCAGTAGTTACTATGCTTTCTGCTCACACAGTATTAATATCTAATGAAAGGAATGTTCTACCTTATTGATCTTCAGACCACAGCTAAGAGCTCTAATGCTTGAAGCATACCAAAGATGTTTCACTCTTTTCCTCATTCTCTCCCCCCCTTTTTTTTTGTTACATTATGCTAACCTCCGCAAAGTGGTTTTTATTACTTGAGATGTTGTTGGTCTTTTCACCTTGAAATTGTTGACAGGAGAATAGAATGCTCTGTGTTGTATTTTTAATCTCTATTCAAATATACATCTTGCTGTTTTTCACCCTGTCAAGTTAATCCCCTGGAAGTATCATAAAACAGCAGCGAGGTATAAAACTGTAGAAGTGCTCAGTGTGGGACAGAGCTCAAACGTGCCAAGCATCTGTGTGGAAGGCTTGTCTCTCCCTCAGAATGGGGAAAGAATTCCTTTGGGTTTTTTGTTTGTCATCTTAGACTGAAAGCTGTCTCTGTGATAAGGTGACCTGGAATAGGAAGCCTTGCAGATGACGCAGCCTGGCTTTGTGCTTTCCAGGATCGAGCAGAGGTTTTTGTTTGCTTGCTTTTATGATATGTTTCTTTACCCGCTCCACAGCTATCGCTCTCTAGGATTTTAATTATAAACTGCATAGAGTCTAATATTCCTTTTTCTCCCCTTTCACTGCCTTTCACTCGTGTTCTGAGACGTTCATAACCATCTTATTACAAGAGAGATGACAAAAAAGCCTTTCAAAGTGCTGGCACACAGAACAGATTATATCACAGGGCAGCGATCGGCTGCTCTATTCCCACAAGCAAACATTCCGGAGATCAAAGGCAGCGTTAAGATGATGATTCCTCCACGGATCCATAGGAAGGAGCAGATGAAGGTCACTCTTTCATGAGCCATGCAGAGGATACCATCACAGCCCGGTTCATTCAAATCACATACAGCATTTACTGTGAGGATTTCCTTGCTGCAAAGCAGGGAGAT
Organism: Neopelma chrysocephalum; assembly: GCF_003984885.1. Lineage (NCBI taxonomy): Eukaryota > Metazoa > Chordata > Aves > Passeriformes > Pipridae > Neopelma > Neopelma chrysocephalum. Next base: position 8,914,440 of record NW_020897727.1, read on the forward strand.
TCTCCTCGGATCTGTGAGGGGCATTGTGCCTTTTGATGTACCAGGTTTGAAGGGCAACCAGAGTAACTCCTGGTGAAGAAAATTAATTGCTTAGGTCTCCACAGCCACTCTCACCCTTCTATAAAATGCAGAGAATTTGCTTAGATGTTACAAAGCCACATTAATCAAAGTTTCATAAAGTATAAATCAGGAAACAAAGATGCTTAAGTTTCTCGTTTAAGATTGTTCCTCACTGGTGCTACATTATTTATTGTTTGTGTTATTTTAAGTGAGATACAATCTATGCCAAAAATACAACCTGTAACTTTAGAATGGTAAACATGAAGAGGGACTCTTGAATTTTTAATGAGCTTTCCCTTACTCTTCTGGACACTCCACTGCAGTCACAGAAAAAAAAGAGAACTATTCACAAATTTCTCTCCCATATAATGACCGTAGCAGCAAATCAGATAAAGCAGCCATATGACAAAAGTACAAAACAAAAAAAAAGCCAAACAAGTTCTTTTCTAGAAATAGAAGAATTCTGGCTGTGCACTCTCAGCCATGACCTGAAGCTTCACAACACTGAAATGTCATGGATCACCTGGACACAAATTCCACTTCAACAGTTCCTTATTGAACAACATGAAAGCTCCAGCAAAACCAATTTTAACACAATATTAATTTCCCTGTCCTTTGAATCAGGATTAAGATTTTGTAATGGTTGAGCCACTCCTGGAGCTATTGTTTCCATTTGAAACTGATGTTCAAAAAAAGACAAAAGCTGAACTATTCAAACATGTTCTCTACCTGATTTTCTCTCCAGGCAGTCACTCTGTTCCTCTCTTCAAGGGAGAACAGTAAGATAAAATTGAAGTTGAATCAACAGCAGGTATTATGTGCTGATGCCATCACACTGATATTAACTGGACACTGAGAATAGGAATACATTTGATGTTCAGTTTTAATCCATTCCCATGATATTATAGTGTTCTATTCTGTCCTTTGCTGGGGTAATATTTTCATGCATTCACATTTAGGAAAACACTAAGATCTGAAAAGAACATGCAGCCTAAGGGTTGAAATACCTACTGGGGTACAAGCATCAAACTTCTCTTGAATTAAATCCTTCTACAAGACATAATTAGCAAGGCTTCTGGAATAAAAGTATAGTAATGTTCCTACTGACAGAGAGTGATTGGCTCCCAACACGAAAAATGATGGAGCAAGTTTGGCTCAAGTTTGGTCCAATTCCTCAGCTGGCCAAGCAACATTAGCATTTTTCTATGATATCTAAATTCAGGGAAGACATGGTTTGGACTACATGGTTTGAATGAATCCACAGGGAAGGTCATGGGGATCCTCCATCTGTGCCATATTCATCTAAGCAACCATTTCCTTCTGTCATGTAACAGGCAATTAGAATTGCTAGGAGGTTTTAATTTCCTTTTGAATGATCTACAGCTGTTAAAATGCAACCCTTTTGTGGCAATGTGCTGATATGATTAAGGTTTTGTCAGAAAAACATTCCTTAGCTGTACATCTTATGTAGGTACAGACTGGCACTTCCCAGGCAGCCAACAGCTCAAAGTTTAGAGCAGCTCAGTTAAAGCTCTGAGTATTCTTTCCCTGCTGGCTATTGATTGCTTAAGAAAAAAAACAAAAACAAAAAAAACTTTAAAAAAGCTTGAGGTCATAACAGAACACCAAGGCAAAACCATTAAATTCTCAAACATTTTCGTAAGAAAATTATTTCCCATGAAAACCCACATTAAAAGTGCTTCGACCTGAGCTTTACAATTTATGATCGAGTGCTCTTTGCTGAGTCTTGTGAGAAGTTACACTTCCCACTGCCAGAAATTATGAGAAGAACTTAAAATATGCTCCTTTTATTTAAAACTTTAGGTTAAACATGTGTCATGAACAGAGAAATTCAAGATCAGGACTCCATTTAAGCCTGACATCACTTCTGTTGAGTAAATAAAATATTCATTGCTGTCTTAGTTGTAACTATGTTCCCATTCCCAGGCAGATAAAAATATTTATGGTTTTACAAAAGTTGTTTTACTGCCAGCTCTGTTTATTGCTATACCAAGCATGGATGATGCAATAAGATTGTATAGGATGAACACCTACAGAAATGTAACAGGACAAATTCAGGTAATACAGCAGAAGTTGCAGTCAGAATGTGATTTAAAATAATCTATTCCATCCTCCACATAAATATTTTAGTTGCCAATTTACCTCTGATTTTCCCAAAGCTGGACTCTTTCTTTGAATCTCTAGTGGTCAGTCAAGAACAAGCTTTTTTTTTTTAATTGTCCATTCTAATTATTACTTCTAATTTGTTACAATACAGATCCTTTAATTCCAGATGGCCAGTCTGAACCATCTGAAGAACATTTTCTGTTTTCAATACACCCCAGTGAACCCTTGTTCACCTGTGTTCTATTGTTCTCAAGTTTCAATGCCACTTTGCAGTTGTCTTCAAAAAATGCATGAAAATAACCCTGGAGCAGAGAAGGATGTGCATTCAAGAGGCAATGGAAGAGTTTGGGGAGGGGAAAAAAAAAAAAAACAACGTTGATACACTTGTTTTCATTGCCAGAAGACCAGAGAGCCTTATTTACTTATCCCAGAATGTATCCTGAAACAGGAAAAAAGTATAACAATCCTTTGTTCATCTTCTGTGATGAAAGTCACTATTTGGTGACAGTGATTTGCTTTTTTGTGGGCTTTGCATTGTCTTTTTATTTTAGTACTCTGCAAAGACACAGTATTTTCTGAGGAAAAAAGACATGGAGCAAAACCCTGCAGAACACCATTTTAGGACCATGCCATGCAATTATGCAATGGTGCTACTGCGCCTTCTCATAGAAAGAAGAGAGGTTTGTTGTCCACAGTACCCAACTTTTCCAACTCACAGCACTAAATGCCATTAGCACTAATGGAATTTACACATTCCAGCTCCCACAGCACCAGCACGAGTCATCCCCTGGCTCTGGGAGGCAAAGAGACCATAAAAAGTGAAGAGCAGAAGGAAAACTTAAGATAGACACAGCAAGAAAACTCAAAGCCTGTCTCCACTCCAAATGCATCTGCTGAACAAAAGCAGATAATGACAACAAAAGGGGTGCAAACAGAAATTTCATGTCAACACGGATCATCTCAGCTGCTTTTTTCGACTCAGCTGTCTGACAAGCTTTGAAATGAGCTGGGTAACTGCAAACACGAGTACCAATGAAGATGTAGCCAAAGAGAAAAAATGTCACTACACTGTCTTTTTCAAGAGGCATCTGAACATTTCCAATCTATTCATCCTCCAGAAAGAAGGGACTGTTGGTGTATGTTTTGATTTTCAAAGCACTGCAATGCATTCACACACTGCATTACATTTTAAATTACTGAGTACCACAATCCTGACTGCTCTAAACTGAGTACAGGCACAGCCAAGTCAAAAAGACATTTCTCTGAAGTTCACCTTTGCTATTTTTAATAAGTCTAAGCCTGGAGGGCTGCTCCTGCTCTTATTTCCCTTCACATCCAAGAAATATTAGCGCCTGGAATAACAGTGACCAGAACAAATAAAACTCAGCTACATTAGAATTAATAAGTCAGCAAAAGTGACCCTGTGTGTCTGTAGAACTCCAGGATCTGTCATCACCAATGAGTCAGCAGAAGATTGATACTTTCACTGCAGTGCCCTGGGATTTTGCATCTTATTCCACACTGAAGCCTTACAGGAAGAGTTTCACATCACCTGTTACAAACAGGCACGAGGAGAAGGTGAGAGCCAGGACACAACAGCAGTGCTGGTAGAAGTTGTTTATGAGAGCTATAAACTACCTGGGGAAACACTGTCCTTCCACATCAGCGGAAGGTAATTTTCAAGCAAGATAATGTAGACATTGCCATAAGTCATATGGTGCTGTTCACACTAATCATTTCACTAAATATGCCCTGGTGTCCCACTCTGCCTGTTCAGGTGGCAGGGATAACCTTCTGAGGATGCCTCTGCCTCTGTTTGTAAGAGATTGAGCAGATCACCAAAGTGTGACCTCGCTCTGTGTACTGTTGGTCATGGTTTGATAACTGCTGAATATCCACCTGAATAACGAGCCCAAACCAGAGCAGAGGTGTGACAGTGGCCAGATCAAGAGTAACTCCTGGGTTGTTGGAAATATGAAAGTAATTGCATTCAGTCCCTGGGAAGGGCAACCAGGATGCTCTATCACCTTCCAGAGAGGGTGGATCCCAGTTAGACTGATGACGTGGCTGTTGCTGTTGTTCCTGGACTCTGGCAGTTCAGTTCAGGTGAGATGCTCATGGTTGGAGGAGAAACCTTCCCAAAGTTCATTTCAAAGGCTAGAAAGAAAAACTTCAATGAACTGTCTGTTTCTAACTAAAGCAGGAATGGCTTTAGGTTTACCCTTTTTGGCACATTCCCTCTGACATTTCCATGCAGGATTGCAGTGGGATTTCCACAAGACTGTACCCACTAAAGGGCCACTATTCTGCATGTCTAAAACACAATTCCTACAGCACACACCCGCCTGGGCCCAAACCCCAACTTGCTGTCTGTGTTGGGGGAACCTGCCCAGTGCAACAGCACATGGGAAGATATCAGGCTATAAAACTTCTCTTCCATGAGCTTTTTCTTCCTTGACCACAGGATAATAAAAGTCTTATTTGAGAGCTAGGGTTGCTTTCTGCATTTCTCAAATCTGTTCCACTTGCAACACCTTCAGTTTATGTTCAAACAAAACATCCACTGCTGTTAGACAACAGACATCTAGTCTGAGGTGTTCAGAGTGTACCAAGGCTCAAGCATTGATGCATCTCCAAAAGCATGTTCTTAATTGCACACTTAATGACTGGTGAAAGTACAGATTGATGTATAAACAAGCAGCTGCTTCATCTATCTGGAACCTATTAAATTAAAGCAAATATGGACTGCCTTACCAGTCCATATGATGAAAGCACAAAACTACAAGTTAATAATACCACCAATATTCACATTCAAGGAAGAGCAGAAGAGGTTATGAATGGAACAATTTTGGCCATGTTTCAATAAGAGCTGTTCAAACAGAACCATTCTGTCTCACAAGCCTAATCCAAGAGGCTTTTCCTTCAGGTCAGTAGTAAAGAACAGTGCAAATTTTAGCAAGAAAGCATTTAGTTGAAGATTGGCAGAGAGAAGTCTCTAGGACAAAGAACCACATGCAACCAATTAACTAAGTTAACATAATGAAAATTCATATTCAAGAGCAAAGAATTAATAGCCACCATGTCTCAGGTGAATGCCCTGCTATGAAGCCAAAGTGGCTCTATCTCTTAACCTCACCAGAGCAGTCAAATCCTCAGCAAAATTGCACAGATCATGTTTCCTGTCTTTTAAAGAGGGCCCAAATTAGCAGAGCATCAGTCTGTGGTCCAGATGTGATGAAGTGTGTGCACAGAGGGAACTAAACTCAGGTTTGAGAGCAATTGCTTATCTCTATTTTTAAAAGTAATTTGCCAATGCAATAGAGAATTCCACAGCCAGGTACTGATAATTTAGACATAATCTACCTCAGGCAATAGCAAGGTCGAGAACTGACCTTCTCCATCCCAGTCAGCCCCAATTAGGCAGTGTGTGAAAATGCTTTCTCACCTGGGTAAGGCATCTTATATCTGAAATACATATACATTCATTTTTGCAGGGTTGGCTATAAAAGCAGAGAGAAGGGTGGAATCAAGGGCTGATGCCAAGGGACAGTTCAAAACAGTCTCAAAGTCAGAGAAGTGGAAAGATGCAAATATATAAGTAGTTTGATTAAATATTCAGTGAGTAACTCTAGAAGGACAAGAGGGGGAAAAGCCCATTTGTTTCTACATTAGGTAAAGGGGGAAAATTCATAATCCATTGTCAGACTATGTATCATACAGATGAAAGAACTGTACTTGCACAGGCTAAAGGACACTGGTCTTTCCATAGCAAAGATCCATTTGTCATATCTAATCCAATTTTTTGCTTCTGCAAAAGGCAGTCAAGGGGGGCACTGTCAAGGTATTTTGGCACCATGATTGATATCCCCTGACAGCAGCTGCTCAGCCTGGAAGATCTGGCCTCCTAGAGAGCAAGGATTTAGCATTTCCTACCAGCTGCCTCGTGCTTCATCCTCATATGCAGGAGCTTTGCATTAGTGTAAATAAGCCAATCTGTTGTTAAACTGACAGAGTCAAGTGTCTCCTTTTCACTCAAGGAGGGAGAATTGGCAGGTTGGAAGCAATAAGGACATCCTGGAGTTCCTGCTGAGGAACAAAGTCACGGCTGGTCAGGGTTTATGGCATCAGGAATGGAGAGCTTGGCTGTGATCAAGCTGGAAGTTACACATCTTTCTTCCATGCATAAAGTGCCTGTTCATCATGTGAGCAGCAATCCTTAGCAATAAATATTAAAGATTTGTGTACATGAATACTGACCAAATCCCAAATGCCTCATTCCAGCAAAATCTCATTGACTTTTTGGTCAGCATTTAACAGAACGCTGAAAGAAAGGCCCTTCTGGGCTTCTTGAGAGGAATGAACAGCCAGCCTGGAATGAAGCGTGTAGGAACATTTCATTAGCAAATTTTCATTCAATTCATAAATATGCATAATATTTGGGGCTTGTTCTTTGTCATTTAGAGCCTGATCTAAAGGTCCTCTGAAGTCAACACTGAGATTCCCATTAACTTCTCTGGAAGTTGAGCGTGTCACCTAAGCTGGAAAGATAACAGAAATGAAAATAAATTATATGCACTGAATATTTTGAAGATATGATAAAGTTAACAGGGGAAAAAATGTTATTCTGTCAGCTCTAATCTTTATCCTCATCTGTGTATATTTTTTCCTTGGGACATCTGTAATGTTAGTAATAATCTGTATTTTATTTTTATTTTTTTAATTCAAATCCACTGGTTCCCATTACACGTTGCAAGGTCACAAATGAAATGAGCTGTTTGCAGCAAGGTCCTGCACATTTTGTTGATATGCTCCTCTCTCTCTGTCAGTCAAGAAGTTAGAACTGAATAAATTCAGCTCTGTTGGAAAAACAGCTTAAGTGCACTTAAAGGCTAAGGGTAGTAAAATAAACAGTCTGTTAATCCTCCAAATGCAAATAAAGGCTCAACATCCAAACCAGCCTGTTTCTTCAGGCAATTATATGGCAAATGCCTGCACAGGGCTTTGAAGTGCCAATATTTAATGACATTTTATTTGCATAACAAACCTCTCAAACTTGTCTTTGCAGGGGCTACAGTAAAGCACAATGTGTGGCTGTATGATTTGGACTCGAGCACCCCAAATATCCTGTATTTTCCTTCATCCTATAGGCCACTCAGCAGTCATTTAGTCCAGCTCTGCTTCATTTTCGTGGAGCTTCAAATTGGCATCCCTAGGACTGGAGCATTGCTGCTCCTGCCCTGTGAGCTGTGAAATCTGTCACATTTTGCAAGCACTTGGACAAAACATTTCAATTCAAATCACCCCATACAGCAGCAGAGAAGCCAGTCAACTACTTCAGTTGGAAGTGATTATTAAAAAGACTAATCCTGGGAAGTTCTGTGCATATATATACAAATTTATTGTCCAGACCATTAAAAAGTACAAGTTGTGCCACTTCAAAAGTCATAAGTGGTATAACCAAGGAGTTATTCTTAGCTAAATCAAGCTTGCTCTAACAAATCCCTCTTCCATGGGAAAGGTGAGCTTTAATTAAATGAGCTGAAAAGCCTTTCCAAATAACCTCTAGTATTTTCAATTACTTCAAAGTTAATACATGACCAGTTTTCCTCTTGAAACTTCTTTAAAATAACAAAAATAGAAGTTAGTTTACAGTGGTCGGTGATTTATGAGACTGCAGCTAAATAAAAACTTCACAGTTGGTTTGGTTCAGTGTAACCTCAAATCTTGCATAACTACCCGGTGCCAATATAACCATCAAGCACAGAATATTGTGCACACTGCACTGGAGACAACAGGGACACTATTAGCAATTCAAGTTAGTCTTTTTAGGAACTATACACCAAATTAACTCCCACTGCGTGTATCCTGAGTGATCTCATTGCTGAGAGTCAGAAACAGTCACAGAGCAAGGGCTGACATGGTCTGTCAGTCCCTGCTGTGGAAGGTGCTCAATGTTTTGCTGCTGCTTCTGAAAAACCACATTTCATAGCATTGCTGAGCTCTTTAAAGATGTTAAAGTATCTTAATTTTAAATTGCTACATGACCACCTCACATACCTCAATTCTGTAAGAAGTACAAAAGCACTGCACAGAGGATACACTTTTGGAGAGTAAGGAGGAAGCTCCCTTTAATTATATTCAATAGCTGAGCAAATTGAAGAAGTTCCTGTCATTTCATGGCAATGGTGCTTTCACTTCAGTTGTGCTGGTATTGGATTCACTGTAGGAACAACATTTGTGTTTTATAGTAGAAATTAAAATTTCATTTTTCATGCTAAAGAAGCCTTTTTTCACTCTACAACCAGGTGACCTGCATACAGCAGGGTAGGCTGAAAATAGCAGCATCAAAAGAGTAAGCAAGGAAAGAAAAAAGGGCAAAACCCAGGCTTATTCCCTCAGAAAACAGAAGATTAAAAAAGAAAAAGAGAAAGCAGCAGAGACAGCTTTCAACCTCTGTCTTTCAACAAGAGCGTATTATAAGTTTGCCAAATTTCTTCATCTTGAATTTAGTAGTTTTTTAATAAAAAATTCAGGCTCAACTGCGCTGCTCTTACAACCTCACAGTCCCTACTAAATTCCCAGTGCAGCTGAAATCAAGCAGCGTAATCGAAAATGTTCCAAATACCATGAACTGTTCATTTTTCATTACCTCACAAACAGCTCCACCAGCACGGGTGGAGATAGTGACTTATGCAAAGAAAGAACATGGTCCAGCATTCCCTGAACACTTCACTTATCTCATTAGGACAGATCTAAAATGCTAGAATTCTTCTCCCTGAATTTGTGTTTCAGAATTCCCAAGTTGCTCCTCCCACCTGTTTGCACAAAGGAAGGGAATTTGATTTTCCTATTTATAAGGTCTCTAATGGACTGGCTGGTAAGGAATTCTCTTTGTTCCAGAGTTCTTTTACTTGGTTCATGTTTAGCTTCTTAATTATTTGTCAAATAATCCTCGTGCCTGTTCTATATATTTTCATTACTTGCTTAGTTTATCCAAGCACATTCTGGCCATCTCCCTTCATTATGCCCAGCAAAACATTAACCTACAACTAGTAACACATTTATGGATTCTGGGGTAAGATAAACCTTTTGTGAGCATACACAGAGCTTCCTACCAGTGGCTTTAAAAACAGAAGGATTAAAATAGGGCATAAAACTCCCAGAATGGTTAAGGTCAGAAGAGACCACTGAAGATCATCTAATCCAACATCCCTGCTCAAGCAGGGTCTCATAACATCATGGTACTTGGAGCTGGGGTGTTAACTCTCTGTGCTCAGTCAGGCAACTTTTAGGGATCCAAAGTTCCAATATCTCAACTCTCTGCATCAGTATTTTCAGGTTTTGGTTTGGTTTTTTGTTTGTTTGGGGGTTTGGTTTTTTGGGGATTTTTTTTTTGTTGTTGGGGTTTTTTTGGTTGTTGTTTTGGCTTTTTTGGTTTGTTTCTGTTTTGGTTTTTTTGTTGTTGTTTTTTTTTTTTTTTTACAGTCATTGTAGCATCCTGAAGACCAGAGGAATGATTCTGTACATATGTATTTCCCTGTTTTCACCAGTCCTTGAACATCATCACCTGAATCTGCCCATGTGAGAAGATCAGGATTTACACAAAGTCACATACTCTCATCTCTGGCTTTATACACTCTTCCTGCATAAAACATCAGGTCCAGACCAATCTCTTCATCTTCTCATCTAAATTTGTGCTCCACATTATGCAAACTGACAGTCAACTTTCAGTTTACATCAGCTGATGTAAACTCCCCTAAGCTCTGGGACAGCATCACAGTTACTACAAGCAGCAAAGCAAACGGTCTCCCAGTTCTTACTCCCAGCTTTCCCTTGGCAGCAGAACTATGTCTGTGACAGAAAAGGGGCAGTTTGCCCAATATTTCATTCTGAGGATTTGGGAAGCCAGCAAATAGGAAAGGCCTGACCTTCCTGGAGCAGGCAGCAGATGAAAGAATGTCTCAGATCCTCCCACACCCTGCTTCCTCATCCCACCACTGGGAGTTGGCTCCTGGAGCTCACTGCAAAGGCAGAGGAGCTCAACATCCCTGTTCCCTTCTCCCTACAGACTCCAAATTTCTGGATTTAACATTGTATTTATGGATTCCTAGAAACTAGAGGATTACAGTGAGAAGAAATCTAACAGTGTCCTTCAGATGAATGGCACAGATTTAAGGCTAAAATATAAAAAACCCTGACAGACACATCTCCAAGTTGTTGAAAAGTTTGGCAATAGTTACATGAAGTTTTAAGAAGAAATCAATTATGGTTTCTATAACGCATTAAGCCATTAAAGGAGTAATATTAGATAATGGGATGGACTACAAACTGCTTAAACCAGGAACAGACAAGTCAGACTAACATGTTCAGCACTGAAAAAAAGAAAACTTCTCAGACAACTAGATCAAAGACTGTTTCTGTCAATGCTTTCAACAGTCATATTAGTTTGGGAATGACTACTGATCTTCCTCTGTCCTTAGAACTCCCTTTCTCTCATTAAAAGAATTCTTGGCTGCATTGAAACATTTGTCAGGACAAAACTACAGAGAACAGGCAGCGAGTGGTCAGTGTCATGCACAGACACAGGGAAGAAACAGAAAGTAAGCTCGTTACAGTGACAGGTTCTACACAATTTAATTACAAAAATAAGGGCTAATCTTACACTGTGCTGATTGCAGCTGGTCACATCTGTTAGAATCTATATCATAATCCATCAGTTGTGTGTAACACTTCATGTAAAACCCAGGAATTGCAACAGATACTGAAATTTCTTCAAAAATAATTCTCCTGTGCATATCCCCAGCCTAAAAGGGGAAGCATTTGGAATCGTGTGGAAGGTTGGAATAATTCCTACTTCTCTATCATATCCAAGCCCCAAAGCTAATGGATTTGTCATTTTCCTATTCACAATTGTCAGAGCTGGATGTTTCCAGGAGACTCCATTTGTAGAAACCTTTTCATATAAAACACTGTAAACAGCCAACTAATTTGAGAGCAACTATTACCCTGTCACCCAACCCAGTAACAGCAACAGCCCAGATCTTTTGTTTTTACAGTTAAGGTTATAAAACAGTAACAGCAAGCTCTTATAGAGAGCTTCAATAGTGCCTTGCTAGAGCTTAATGTGATTTACAAGAGAGCTCAGTATCACTTTCCACATCTTGATATGTGGGAATATAAGGTAACAGAGCCTGCAAGCAAACACCAGAGACAGTCATATCTAATTCCTAGGACAAACCCTATACCAGGTTATATCAACTTCTCAGACAGTTTAATGAAACTGCTAATTAAAAGCAAGTACAAGAATTTAATTTCCCTTTAAACCTTTTAAAGAAATCATCTCAAAACTGTAACAACAGGGAGCACCTTCTGGATTTTTTTTTTATTATTTTTTATTTAGACTTCAGTTTTTAACCCAGCTGATGCTTATATCAGCAACATCTTGCTCCATGTCAGCCAAGCAAGCAGAACAGAAAACAGCAACCTGTCCTCCCTGGCTGCCATGGCCCCCCTACTCCTCCATCCATGACAAGCAAAATGATTCCAGCCTGGCTGCCACAGACCCACCGTAGCACGCACTGACACTCACACCTGGTACCCAGCACTCAGTCATTCAGAGGTGCTGGATTCATGGCAGCAGGGTCAAAAGCCAGGTTTGAGCAGGTATCAGTTGATTTGGCATGAGAACTGAGCAAAGATGCCAGAAAACCATTGAGATAAATTGTCAAATGAGCAGTTAGAGAGGGGGGAAGAGTCTGTTAAAGTTCTTGCTCTCTTGTGAAAGCACAGCAGAGCTGAGTGTTCCTGGTGTGAGCATCAGAAACAAGCCTGGAAAAGAATTTGCAGAGCACGTGGTTTGTCAAGGTTTGTTAATAGATGCCACACTGTTTGCTCCAGAGCCAGGCACACCACACACAGGGACACAGGCTCCCAGCTCTGCTGGGGTGGGGTCACCCCCTGCACTCAGCACAAGAACTCCCCTGGAACTCTGGTGCCCAGAGCTGGTCCCAGGCAGCAGCACTAACCACGTCTGCTGGGGCGATGGACAAGCAGAGAAGGCACAGTATCCATCTCTGTATTGCAAAGGAAGCACTGGAATAAACCCTGACTGAGAGCTGCCTCTGAATCTTTATTCACTCCAACATTATCCCCTTTTTGTTGTATAAATGATATTTTTATTGCATCAATGATATTTTTATTGCATATATGCCCCCCTCTCCCCACTCCTCTTTCCTGTGGTCTAATCTTTCACACCAGTTCCTGAGTATCCAGACAACCTTTGTCCAAATGTCCCTCTGGCTTAGCACTAAGAGTTACAAGGGCAAGAGGATGCACTTTATAGTAGGAAAAGCTCTAAAAGAGCATCTTTCCCCAAGAACCTCTTCTAATGAAATAATCAAGATAAGAGTATCCAAAGACTGCAACACCCCAAGAACTTGTTAAGGCCGGTGAGGTGCAGCCTGTGGGTAACAGGGCTATGACAGAGAGCTCTCCCAGCACTGCAGAACACTAGAGACTCTATAAATCAATATACAGATTGTATAATCACTAATTTTTTTTCATCTAGCAGCTGGCTGTGCAGTAGAGGAAGCACCACCATCACCACTCCTGAAGTCCAGTTTGATTTGTTTCTGCTGTTCAGGTACACGTGGCCTAGGTGGCTGTTTTTGCAAGCATGGAATGACTAGGAAAGCATGGAATAACTGGAACCACCTTTTTACTTGGCAATTTTCATGTTCATTTAGCAGAAAGTGCTGCTTGTGGCTATGTCTCACCATTTTTGTATACCTGAATACACTGCTATCATCATCCTCTATAACAAACTGCACAGCAGACTGAGATGTTTTCTTAACTACTGCATTAAACAGGCAAAAGCTGTTGCATTCCCACTGCACCAAAACAGTCACATAGTTAACCTTTGTCTTTTGGGAAAAAAAAAGAAACCTCCATTAACACAGAGAAGACAAGTAGCTCACGTGTCAAACCCTGCTAAGTGGTCACATTAATTCATGTACATTGAATCAACCCAAGACCTTCTCAGTGCTCTCAGGAGAGCAATGCAGCCCCTGTCATGACAACAGAGTATTATGATACATTACACTGTTCCTTAAATGCTTTGTTTTCCCCTCTGTTTGCAAATACCTTCTGATACAGGTTTTCATCTGATACCAAAGCTCCCTGCAGCACCTGCCAGCACTCACATCCCAAGGGTTCTGGGACTTTGGCCCAGCCCATTATTTTCCAGGGGTTAGCACTAGTTTTCTTTCTGCTGCTAGAACGGACATCTGACTGGAGTAACACAGCCCAATAGAGACTGAAGGTAGAAGAGGCTTTTTGGACTAATAGAAAAATCTTGCACTTTGTGTGGTGAGAAACAGACATTTGAATAGGAAAATTTAATTAGTCTAAATAAAGAATATTCTGAGGAAACAAGATGCTTTCATAAGCCAGTTCTAAAGTGTAGTGCTGGTCCTTCTTTCACTCAGGAAAGGGTGGTGGGTGCACAACTGCATTAACAATGGTGGTGATAAGGTTTTGCTTAACACCTTTTTGCATAGATACAACAACTCTCCTCAGAACAAGAAGCTGCTTGACCATGGTGCTGATCCAAAACATTTAAACTGATCACCCAAGCTGAATTTGGATAATACTACAAATTCAGACCTCTACAAGCTGACCCACAGCTTGTAGTTCACTCGTGGATTTCAGCACTTCCTTCCCAGCAAGGACTACCTGAACATTCTGAAGGATTTCATTGTTGTTCCTGGAGAACTATCCTTTGAAAAGACACAGACTTCAGAGTTGTCTTCACTCTCCTGGCTCACAAAATATATTGTTGCATCTGAATAACATATCTGGATTGAATTGTTAATAAATGATTGCAGCTTGTAGGAGAGAAGCTGTGGAATTTTGCATCATTTTGCCACGAGTTATTCATATGATGTCCCTTGACCTGTGTTCATTTAAGTTGCAAGCTGATGCAGGTTGACAGCACTAAAGCATCTGACCTCCAGTATATCAGCCAGAAATGCATCCCATGTCATACAACAGAATAAAGGGTCATGCTTTTAAGTGCCATGGTATAACATGCAAATGGTAAAAAAACCCCCTCACGTCTCAATTGTGCACCAGAATTAAAATGTTATATCAAAACCTATTTATCTGCACCCTAAGAGATGGCACAGGGTCCAACAAAAACACACTGCAGAAGTTTACCTGGTGAAATCACAAAAATGCACAGGGCATTTTTGTAATGATTACAAGGAGAAGAAAGTTTAATTACACTAGGTCTCTCCTCAGGCAGTTCAGAGGCCTGCAAACCAATTAGAGAGTCTTACTTCTTCTCTATTCATTAACTGAATCCTTCCATCAGGTGTTTGCCCAGTTCTCACAAAAAGGGAAACAAAACAAAGAGTGTGAAGAGCTTCTGTTAACATTCACATCCAGCATAACCAGTCTCCTGGGTCTTGCACTACAGACTAATCCCCTCTCCTTCACAGCTTGCATTTAGATGGAGACACTGAAGTCCCCAGAGAAGGAATTTAGAGGTCTGTTACAGCCCAGTCTTTGCACTTGATGCTCATAGGGCCTTGATAAAAAAAAGGAGCAGTAGCTTGGATTATCCACGTTACAAAACTTGTCAAAATGAAGCACACAGCTTCGGAATACTGCCAGAAGAAAGAAGCAGGTTCCTAATTCAGATGCTTTCATTTGCCTACTAAAGGCCGAATTACCATTGGAATGCCCAGGTATCCAGCTTAGGCTCTTAAATCTTGGCGGTGTGAATGCATTTCCTCCTCCCATCTCGCTTTCCAAGCTGCCTTTTATTCACTAATTGGTAAGTGTCAGATGGGAGCAAAACAGAAATCCCTGTTGGGAAAGCTGCCTGTGAATTCATACAGCAAGTGTCACGGGCACATTGAAGAGATTCAGGTGCAGGGTCAATACCAGGAATGTTTCATACTAAGCTCGCTCAGATGGATCAAATGCCTCGACAAGTTCTCTGGGATCTGCATCCGTGTTTGTTATTTATACACACAGTGGCAGGATTCCCCAGGTCAGGGCCTGTCCACACACAAATTCAGAAGAAAAAAAAATAAAAATCACATGCCCCAGGCACCCAGCCCAGGTCACAACAAATAATTCAGAGAGGAGGGGAAGATTGGACTGAGTAGTGTTCCTTGCCAGTGACTCCACAGAGCAGTTACAGATTCATTACAACAGAGGAGAATTTTAGAGAACAGTTAAATGAGGAACAATTAAGTGGTCTTGTAAAGGGTTGTAGGCAGCTCCTCCCAGGTCAGAAGGGCAGCAGGGGAGAAAGTGTTTGCATCACTGTTCACATCACAAGTAGAAGAGAAAGCTGGCATTTCAATAAATAGGAGCAGAGATTGTAAAGGGCCATAAAAGTGTCCATGTCCAATGAAGATTCATGCTGCTCCTCCTAAAAAAATCTGAAAATAAAATTGTACCAAGTCACTGTGTTATTCAATCAAAATATCCTCAAAATTCACTTTTGCTTGCAGCAAAAGGCAACTATCAAGGGCTGCTAAGAAGCTGAAAAGGTTGAGTTACACTTTTAGCAGTACTTGCTTTGTGCTCTCCCCATCCGTATCTTGCCTTTCCCTCTCAATGAGAAGTAAAAACTGTTTTAAAAAGATAAGCAATATACTGGGTCTCTGATATGGAATCTCTAGATTCTGCTGCAATGCAAGGAAACAAGATAACCAAATGCTGGAATTATAAGGATTTCCACATCTGACTTAGTGGAATTAAAACTTTTATTTAACAGAGCCATTGAATCTCTTGAGAACACAGAGAGGCACAATGCAAGCCCAACTCACTTGCTACATGAAGTTTAGAAGTTACACTTCTACACCAAAAGAACTTTTTTTCCAAAAAATAAATATTATAAATATAAGCACAGTAGAATGTCCTCCACAATAGCAGTCCACTTACTAAGGCACAGATGCAGTAAAGTAGAAAACCTGCATTCGTTTGCCAGGAACAGAAAGCCAAATTCCAAGCCCATCGACTGTAAGCTGCATCATGACAAGCTACCAACAGCACCAGGGAAATTATTCAAGTTGCAGTTATGTTTTTCCATCAAAAAGCCAGCATGAATTACAGGGAATGAAAGACATGAGCAGAAATACCCGAAGTATAAGAAATTTCCCCACCTGTTTATCAGATATTAAAAACCTACTTTCAGTCTGTGGTCGTACCAGGGAGTCATTTCCCTTGCAATACATAAATTTTATTCTTCCCATTTTTAAAAGCTATGGTTGCACCACAAGCCAATTGCAGTTTCTAAGATAAATAGGTCCACACGGAGAAAAGAGAGCATTTGGCAAGAAGAGCATTACAAATAACGAGATCACCACAGAGTCACAGAATACTTGACGCTGGAAGAGGACTCTGGAGGTCAATTAGTCCAACCTCCTTGCTCAAAGCTTCAAAGTCAGACCACACTGTTCAGGGCCTCCTCCAGTGGAGTTTTGAAGCCTCAAAAATCTGTCTCTCTCTCTGACAGAGAGGTGCTGCAACAACTTCACCAAGGCTTTCCAAAATGAAGTGAATTAATATCTTTTGTTTGCTTTGGATAAAATAGATTAGAACAACAGCTGTAAAAAAGTTCTTGGTGTGGTTATACTTGGCATGTATGCTCTACAGAAAATTAATCTTTGCCATCTTAACCAGTTTGAGATAAAATAACCTAAGGTAAAGCAACTATTATACCTTTTATGGCTTTATTGGCTACAAGGAACTGGAAGGGTCAGTCACACCGTTCAGATGCACAGCTCCAGAACCCAGCAGTGCCACAGGTGCCTGTGGTCTCTATTCCCAACACAGGGAGCATTGGACACAAGTATAGTCTGTAATACCCACCACAAAGAGCGTAAACAGAAATCTGTGGAGTGTGCAAACATTTAGAGGCAGCTGGCTCTGTGTAAAACTAGTGCTACCCCTGCTAGTTCCCATTAACAATACCCTGGCCCATTTGGGAATTCACACAGAGCAGAAACCATCTCCACATGCAGAGGAAGAGAACTGAGTAGCACAGACACAGACAGCAGCAGGATAGTTGGCTGGTGCCAGAGCAACCCTAAGCACGTATGGCAACAGCTTATGGCACCTCAAGAGCTGTAGAATGAAGCTCCTTCTATTTGAGATATTTGAAGACATAATTTTTTCCTTTCATTGTGACCTTCTCCTTCCCATTCAGGCGATCTGTCAAGTGACAGAGGAAGATGACAAGGTAATGGGTTTGTATCCTCTTTATTTTCTTGTCTAATGCCAAGAGCATTCACTCACACTCCAGTTTCTTCTCCCTCCAAAGATGACTCAAGTCCACACTCTCCTCTCTGCCAAGAAAGGAGCCTCATTTGCCAAAGTGAGTGGCCCCAGTGCCAGCACAATCTGCAGCAGAACATTTTAGCAAAGTGCACAGGAGGGTGTCCCAAACCAGGAGAACCTCCAGGGATGCTGAGAGAAATTTTAGGAGCCTGCAGATCACAGGGCTGGGACCATCTGTGGCCAAGGCCCCCCATCCATATAAAAAAAGAAGCTCCTGGGGAGTCCTGGGGACCAGGAGCACCCTGGCAGGTCAGGCAGACAGGCCATGGCACAGCAGCTTGGGCAGAAGGTGGGTGAACACTTAAGCACATGGTCTAGTGCTGGGTTAATGGCTGGACTTGATATTAAAGGACTTTCCAACCTAAAAATTCTAATTCATTAATGCAGACTGCAAACTCTCCTGTTCAAGCTGTAACCTGCTGAGGATTTGTTGCATTTGCTGTTTGAAAGAGCAGCATATTCCAGACAGCAACAGCTTGGGTTTAGTTGCAAGGGAATACTCTGTACACACAATGAAGCCAAGATCCTGTAAGCACTTAGAAATACAAGCACCCCACGTATGCACAGACAAAAACTTCTATTTCATAGAGGAGTTAAAAACCACAGGGTCTAGGTCACAGTTTGGTGCACTTCCAAGCCTTCAGAATAAGATTACGTTCAAAATTATTAGGCAATTAACAGAGATTAATTAGATTTAGTAAGAAGTGAAACGTCATCATTTTATTTTTTAGTTAATACTTATGGTGAAATCCTGACATTACCAAGGCCAGGGGAGTTTTACAGTCAGCCCACTGGGAGCCCAAATGTCATCCCTAATGAGTTATAATACAAAATTACTGATATTTAACATCCTCTAGCATGAGGCTGTGATTATAAATTATTTACACTTGAACATCCATACTGAATAATGCTTTTAAAATGAAGTTATAGGTAAAGAACCTGAATCATCCATTAAAAGTGTCATTTGACTGCAACAGAAAATTGGGATTTTTTCTAGTTAAATATGCTTAGAATGGATCAAAAATTGTGACTACACAGGCACAGGTCTATTTGTTCTGCAACAGATATACAGATTCCTGGTAGGCACAGATCAAGATGCTGGATAGGTGACTTTTAATCACTGCTGGAAACAAGCAAACATCAGAAGAAAACCAATGCCCCAGGACAGAAATAAACATCATTGTGCTCATGTTCTAAAAGAGTCCTCTTGTGTCCTTACTAGGAAGTGAAAAGGGAAAACAGACACCCAGTATCACAGTTAACCATTTGCACTCATCAGGGGTCCTTATCAGAAATAGAGTGAGAAAATCTGTTCAGGTGTCAAATATTAACATTATTCTCTCCCTGAAGTGATATTGTTCTGTACAGGCAGTTTAAACCTGACTGGATAAATAGATTGCTGGAATATTAGTGTCCCAAACAGAATTCTCACCCCAGAGGTACCTGGAAAGGAGCATCAAAAGGGAAAGAAAAGATACTGGTGCCACATATACAGCTCTTGATGCTCTGTAGCATTCTGAGATCTTATTCTGCTCCTGTATAAATCCCATTTTTGACTCCAGAATGACCAGAATCTGCTACAGCAATGCTGAAGTCAGATTACTTGGCTAACATCTCTGCTTCTTACAGAGGCAAGATTTAGAAGGAGCAGCTAATAGAGACACGCCACATGAAAAACTACTGGACTGTGCATGTTCAGTTGTTCCATAAAGCACATTCCCATTGCCAGGTGTGTCTGACACACACTGCATGAGCAATGCCCCCCTCAGAAGCACAAGTTAAATCCCCTGTGTCAAGGGGAGCCTCAGCAGATGTAACTGGTGCTACATCACCTTGAGCAAATACATCTGATGCCCTGGACAGAAACAAAGTCTGAAACACGTGAAACAGAGCAAGAGTTCTGAGATGCTGGAATTCTATTGTGAGGGGATGTTACAGACCCCTGCTCTGAGGAATACAACATTAATGGTAAAGGGATGAGTGGTACCCTGTTCCAGAGCTCTGCCTATGTATGTTCTGCACTAATGAAAAGATAACAGAAAGGACAACTTAGCAGTCATGAATTAGATAGAATGGACAGCCAGGGAGATAAGCAAGCTGAATCAGGGGGGGTTTTCGAAAGCTCCCAGTACGTAGTCAGGAAAAGTTCATGACAAAGAGGACCCTCTTGAGGCTGAAGGACTGGAAAGACCACCAGAGGACTCCCTAAAAGGACAGCTCCGTCTCAAGCTCCACCTAGACTCTGCCTATTATGAGTATGATAATTAGATTGTGAAATTAAATGAATATGCATGTATAGATGTCGTAATCACTCAAAAACTGTATAAATTACCTGGCTTTTCACTGACAACTTGGGAGCTAGTTTGTCCAGCATGAGCTGGCTGGACTCCTCAACGTTGCTCAAAATAAATACTTTTGCTGCTGAAAGACTCAAAACTGTCTCTGAGCAGCCTCATTTCTGCCAGTTTTGGCATCACATGAAACTTCAGCGCAGGCACCTGGTTGGTGTCTCAGGTGCAGCACAAACTGCAGCAGCCCAGAGGCACAGTCGCCCTCTCTGCTCCATGTGACAACACACCCCACACATTTCCTCGGAATCCCAAGATAGAGCAAGACAGTAAAAGCAGAAGGGAAAAAAAAACACTGCTGTCACCTCATTTTTACTTTGCTTTCTTTGTGAGGTTGTTTTTTTTCCTCCCTTCTAGTGCTCAAGCACCAGCAATGCAGTTATATGCATATGAACACATTATAACTTCCCTTACAGGAATAGGTTGTGAAAAAACTCCCCACAATATGAACACAATTATAACAGATCATAAACTTTTAATAGAATGCACTTCTGTCCCATAGCACAGTGTAGTTAAGGACCATAATTCATTTTAGAATTTCTTTTGAAGTTTTTTCTTTCACTTCAGTAGAAAACAAAATCCTTTTATCAACACAACAGTGTTCCTGGTCCACATTTTATGTAGTCCTGTTCTATTTGCTCAAGTTTTGAACAATATCTTGATTTTCACTCACTCTTTCTTCTGAACAGATCTATTTCCTCGTGCATCTACTCTAAAACGAGTACTTCCAGGAAAATTAACTGTAACAATTATGGATAAAATCATATTTTGTTTATATTTCAGGTACTAAACAGCTGCTACTAGATATTGCTACCAGCTGTCCTGGAATTATATGCAATATTATGCTCGATTTTAACTTTTACGAAATTACAAGCTAATAAAAGATGACATTGCTGTAGTCCAACGATTTATTAAAGGAAAAGCCATTAAGCTCCTTTTAGGCTTCACACCCCACTACCCCAAATAACTCGTCATTATATACATCAGTGAACAGATGCAAATGTCTGTACCATTTTGAGATTTCAGTACTATCCCATATACCCAATTATATATCCAGATGCCTTTTGCTTTAACAGCCTCATGCACATCTGTCCATCTGAACCTGAATGCATAAGGACTGTTCCTTTCAGGGCTAAACTACCTGCAGGATGACACAAATCTGGGTTTCACACAGTTCATGGAAGAATCAGCTTTTTCTGCCACACAAACGAGCTCATATCCAGCTAAGGCAACATTTTACACATTGAAAACACTTGGAATCTAAACCCTGGGATTGCTGAACAGAACATATCAAAATTTGCTGTGTTGCATTCTATTTAATTTAGACACCTCACTTTCCAAATAATTAAAAAGCTGGAACATTTGTTGGGGGATTTTAGGGGGCTTGGAGGGTTTCTTTTCTAATGAAGTCTTACAACCTGATGATAATCGAAGTTCAGGTGTTATTTTGTACAAGTTGCCCAAATGAAGTCACAGAGCACTATCTAATAGCCCATGTGGCTACCAGCCCTTCCCATCCACAATCACAATAAACATAAGTAACATCAAGCAGGAACAGCCAGAGAAACCTGTCACACATTCTTATGTCATAACGAAGCCAGGCACGAATACAGTAAATCTAAATAGCTCCTTTCAGTCATCTAACAGGGAAATACAGGCATTAACTGGTCCACAGAATACTTCAGAAGTTTGTGTAAACTTGTGTCTAGGCAAGCAAATAAAACCTTCCACCTCATTCCACCCTGCCATGTGGCAGCAGCAGGTCCTCACCAAGCAAAGCACGTTACCACAACTCGGAGCTTGTAACAGAGCCCATTAGAGTCAAAGGCACTGTGCAAAGGTCCTTGAACTGTGTTCTAAATCAGGAGCAGGTTCACTTAAGGCAGTGAAATCCCCCCTGGGCCAACATGGGGAAAGAGAGAAAGTGCAGAGTAACTCCAGCTTAGTTACAGCAGTTAAAGAGCTCCTACTGGAGACAAGAACACATGTGTGTGTTACTTCATCAACTTATTCTCCCATGGAGAGAAAAGACAAGCTAACACTGGAAAGGAAAAGGAGAAATAGTGAGGGAGATGAGCCAGAAACGATTGTTTATAACTTTAGATACCAAATCCCCAGTTAATGTATATTAGTCTAGCTCCACTGAGGCTGCAGTAGCCACACAATTTACACAGCTGAGCATCTGGCTCTAAATATTTAACTGTTCAAAATTCTAGTGTGCATCCTTGCGTGGCAGAGCTCCTCTGACTAATCACGCTAGAGGTAACCACATCTTAAGTGTGTAGTTCTAAATTGAGTAGTATTACCATTAATAACACTGCCTAATTAAGACATCTATAATGTTTTTAATGAGAAAAATTGAAAGTCCTTCTGGAATTTTTCCAGTCAAATTAATTCTGAGGACTTTAGACGTTATTACAAGTAATGTTACAGGAATGAAAATTAGGTCTAAATTAGGACGTGTCACCGTGCTTAAAAGCAGGAGAAAAAAAAGGGAACACATTCCATTTTCCCCTTTACACACCATTCTCTGCTATTACATTGCACCACAGGGGAAAATAAAAACACCATTCTGTGGTCTGCTCGAAGTTGCCCTGCATATAGTTATACCTGATGTATCTCCAAGGTCTGCACATATTTTGACACTTTGCTCTCAGGCTCTTTTTAAACATCACATCAGTATTCTCTTGTGAATTAATATTTCCAGAGTCTTAAAGTGAGAATTCCAATGGCTTATAGAGTCCCTAATCCTTTTGGCTGCAATTCACACCAGTTATGCTTGTCCAGAGCAGAAATTCCTCCTGTAAGGCTGCATATTTAGGCAGGGAGCACTTGTGGCTAAACGTTATCAGATCCAGCCCTCTAAAACAGCACAGGAAGGAAAGGATCCACATGGTCCTGAATGACACTCCTGAGGATAACAACCAGACATTGGAAAAGCCATCAAACCTGGGGAGTTTTTGTACTTCTAATAGACCAGTCCTGCAAACTACTCCATGCACATTTCTGGGCTGCAGCTGCTGTTGCTTTATCACTGCTTTCACTGTAAGAATTTAGCAAGCATAACCCCACAAGTTTAGAACACAGCTGGACTGGGTTACTTTGAAGCTGTAAAGACACTCAAACCCTTGCTCTTCAAAACAGTTTATTTGAGCACTTGCTTTCATACCAGTAATGTGTTCAAAAGTACACACAGGTTCAAAAACTAAGAGTGAGAGTCCTGGCTCTGCTCTGACTGGATTTTGTATGAATATCTCAGACTCAATTAGAAGAACTTGAGGTGAGTCTCAAAAGTTCAGAAGCTTCAAGCTTGAGGCGTGAATATAAGTTAGGAGAATAATGAGTTATAAAGTATTATCTTTGGGAGAAAAAAGCATTTGTAGCATGATAAAACACACAAAACTTAGCTCTGCTTTGGCCTGACCTGCGTTGTGTGTATGATCCCTCACACACATTCATCCCCACCTTCACATATGTGTGGATAACACAATATAACATGGATATTCAGACACTCAACATCTTCTTGACTACAGCACCTAATGCAGTGACATTTCTTCACTCTCTACCAAGAAAAGCTTCTCTCCAGATCGTTCTGACTCAAAAAAAAAACAAAAACCCAAATTTGAATTCTACAATTCATTATGTCTTAATAAAGACAAAGAGAACAGTGTGTTTTTCAGGCAGGTCTGTTAATTAGGTGGTTTGTCCTTGAGACAGAGATTGCACAAAAGCCTTTTTTTTTCATGCATTGTACTAACACTGAGGGTGTTGTCAGGGCTTAGATAATATTTTGAATGGCCTTGCAGCTTACAATGATTAGAGTTATGATAATAGCAAGGACATTCAGACATATCCATGTTCCCTAAAAGCTCAGGGAGGTTTACCCTCTTTCAAAGCATGGTGTTGTTTACAAAATCCTGGCTTAACTGAATTTGAGGACTCAACAGAGAAAGAAAATCTGATTTTTATCTTCTGCTAATAGCAAAATGTATTAACAGCAGAAAACAAACAAAATGCTTATCTGTTATTGATACTTGACAGATACACATCTTGGATTTTCAGAAATGCCATCACAGTTATTGCTCTCAAGTATAATGCCAAAATGAGAATGAATTTAAAAAAAAACAAACAAACAACACAAGCATTTCTTTTCAAGGTCTTTTATGTTTTAGGTGGAATATAGCATTTTAATTACAAGTTAAAAAAGAGCTAGTATTGAACTAATATAAGGAAATATAATATGGCAGCCATATGGCTGCCATAAATTCAAATTTTTATTTAAATTGTAGCACTTATCTTGGCCATCATTACTTTGTTTCTTACCAAGTGTTTCACATGCAGGAGCCTGCTGAATTACTATTCAAATAGCTAATTGTTAGCTATTAGGTTTAACTTCTAGTTTGAATAGTATTATAAAGGAAAAAAAAAATCCATTTGCAGTAGTGAGCTGCAGGTTGTTTGATGTAAGACTTCAGCAAGTATTTCACTGGGGACACTAAAGATTGTCATGTGATACTTCTGGGCTGCACAGGGTTCTACACATGGAAAGATCACCAACTTGGTGCTGTGGGGAAGCTTTTGCAAGATAACACCTCTCTCACTGTTTCTCCTCTTGGACCAGCTCAGACTAAACCTATAAACAATGGGAAAGAGTGGCTTCTGTGGCAGTTTGAGCCACCTGAGAAGCATTTAGTGCCTGCTCTAATATTTCACTAAGAGTTGTTGACTGTGCTCAGGAGTGGGTGGATGAGCACATTATTCCAATGAAGGAGAAAACTGTAGTTATTTGTTCTTTCATGCAGAAGGAGAGAAGCACTCCTAGTAGGCCACCTCCACTCTCTGCTTTGATCACTGCTGACTGCAGACAGCACAAGGAGAGAAGAGGAACCCGATTCTTTCAACAAGTTTAAAGCTGACAAGAACAGGGATCCGGCAATTGTCACAAGTGCTACTCGGTCGTTTGACATTGCAAATCTAAGAATTTCGTTTCCAAATTCCCCAAATGTATTTGCCCATTAAGGCTCATCAGCATGACAAAGGATGAACTTGAAATAAAGGACAATCTGATGACTTTTGTGAGTCTGGGCAAGCTGGGGTTTACCCAGCAATGGCAAAGAGCAGCTGAGAGTATTCTGTTGTACATCTGCCAGGACTCCTATGGATCCTCATATAAAATATGTTTTTCAGTGCCTGATTATCATGATTTAGAGGGTAGAAGGGATGAGGTACAATAAATACAGGAGGAGTAAAAGCTTATTACAAGATAAATCTTTTCTGCTCTTATTCCCAGATTTGTAAGCACAGAGCTTGCTTTAAATGCTCGCCAGCAAGATTTAATTTAAGTTACCAAGCAGGGAAAATGACAGAACTCCAGAAAAAAAAGGAAACTTAGACAGGGGAAAAAGGAAAATATTCTTGTAACCCCATTGATTCTAAAATTATTTTTCTTTTAGTAATGCATTGATGCTGATGAGGTATTTCAGATTATTGAACAAGAACAAAATGACAACAGTCAAGCTTCCCCTTGGGTTGAAGTCATTCTGTTAACCACAGTTCTCCAAGCACACTAAAAATACATCTTCATTGTCACAAGGAGTCTGCAATGTATCTTTAGGACAAGGACTAAATGCTGGCAGTTGGATGCACTGCAGAAGTAGAGGGATGCATTGCTCATTAAGATACAACATAGTTACTGTAATTAAAGTTTTAGTTCAGATAAACAGAACTAGTGCATGACTCTTTCCAAGAGAGCAACAAGGTTTGTTGCTCTGGGTTCTCAGTACCAAGGTCAAGAGGTACCAATGAAGAATTTGGGGCTCCTGAGCTGTGACTGCTTGTTAAAGACTTCTTTTGGGGCTCTGCACAAGGTACTTTCTTGCTTTGTATTTTAGTTCCCCCTGTTTCTAATTGATATTATAATCTAACTTCTCACAGAAGTCAGGAAAATAAAAATTAGAGCTATAGTAGTATACAGAAAGCAAGGTCCCTCCTTGTGTCCCGTTAATCACAGCCCCCATGATGCCACTCTGCCTTGCAAGGTACATCCAGGTGTTTGTAACTATAATAAACAGCAGTAAAAGGCAAGTGAGAAGAGTCACTTTGAATGCACTCTGTCCCTGTATTTGCAGTGCTCTCCATTGCTTGGCTTCATGCAATTCCCATGCAGCTCTGTACTTGCAAGAGGTAAAAGTGCCCCAGCTTTAGTCAAATCACAAGAGACAAGTGTCAGGCATCTCTTGAAACTCAGCTCATCTGCTCAGAGCTGTGCTTGTAGTTACAGCCTCAAAAGGAGGCTTGTGGCTTAATTTCTCACTCTTCTCCATGCTAGCATCTTTTGACTTCTTCTTGTAGTTTTTTATTTATCAGTTTCTGTTACTCTGGAGCCAACATGTCAAAATCCCTTATTGCCTGGCCTCCAGCAGCCCATAAACATCTCACAGCAAATCCTGCAGATGGAGACATACAGCTGGTACCTTGCTGGATGCACCAGACAGCAAAAGGAAATAAATGGCTATGTAAGAAAAGGTATTAACTTAGTTCCATAGAGCATTTAGAGATTTTTTATATATATATTTTAGTGTCCCTTGGTTCATAAAACAATTGAAAACTTTTGAAGTTCTCTGCACATCAGTTTTTGTTCCCTGCCAAAAGACCCAGTTCTACAGCAATTGGTCTGGGAGACAAACTCCAGAAACCCTGGAGACCTGACTCCAGGACAGTCTGACAGACAGTAACTGAACCCTCTCAAAGAAAACAGTTACTTCTTTATGTTAGCATACTTTCTTTTTTAATAGCTCACTGGAGTTCTCACTATTAGGTTCCAAAGGCCTTTGCAGACAGGGGAGTTGAAGCAGAGGCAATGCTCATTGGACCTCAGGAATCTCCACACGGGAGAAGCTCCTCTTTCTAGGTATTGTACACACACAGGGCATAGTCCTGGATCCCCAGACTGATGCTGCAACTCTGAGACCTTGACACTAGTCAATTCACAAACAAAGACATTAAGACTCCTCATTTCCAATATACTTCTTTTCTGTATCACAAATACAACACAGCATTGAACACGTCAGGGACTACTCCTGGTGGCAAACAAAAGGTTAAAGCTCTGCAAAGTGCAGTTACTCACAAGACCCCTCTGACATTTCACAAGTCAAGAGGAACTATTATTAGCTGTGTCTAATAATATTGCAAGTTCCCACCCATGGAATCTGTGTGCAATTCTGCACTGAACTGGCAGCCTTTGGCAGTATCACTGCCACATGATTGCAACCAGGCAAAAAGCTGCCATAGCACTGTGTAGCCAGCTTGAAAATACCTTCACTGCTCTAGGGAGATGAGTGATCCCTTTGGAATTGGTTTTTGGAACAGTAAACTAATGAATCACTAACAGCTTTAAAGTAGACAGAATGTATTGCAACACAGCATGTAGTGCTGCAGAGCCCAAGGAAATCTGTTTATGGTGCTTCAACAGACACTCGAAATCAAGATGCTCACCAAGGATGAGGCTGTTAAGAGAGAAGCAAAGCTCCAAGTGCTGGGAGAGCAGTTATCCCTTCCAGGACCAGCAGCCATTCCCTGGTGCCAAGGGTGGGCTCTGACACACTCTGACACAAGGCAGAGCTCAAGGGAGGGTGTCCACGTGGAAACAGGGCAACAACAGGCCCATCTCCTCCTGGGACTGTTTTGGTTCATGTATTTCAGTCCTATGTACAAAGATCAGAAATTACTTCTGCCATTCAAACAGTCACTGCCAACCTCTCCTCAGCCACAGCCCCCTGGAAGCCTTGTCAATATGATTTATATTTAGTAATGAGACAAGATTGACACCTAACTTTGCATTCAAGCCAAAGGTCAGCTTTATGCATGTGGCTGGTGGGAAAAGGCACTGCTTTATAATTCTGATTCTTAGTGAAGCAGCACAGTCTGAGGAGAGAAGTTAAATAAAAAAAACCACCAATATCAAAGTCCCCACAGAGTTGGATGGGCAAGAGGAAGACCAAAGCCCAAAACCTTCCTCAACTTAATGACATTCAAAGCTACAGCTATTTTTTAAGCTCCCCACCCTACTTTTGACCAGCCAAATCTGGGCTGTTACACAAATAAGATTCCTTGGGCCAGAAGGGTTGTCCAAAAAAGTAAACAAAAAGGAGCATAACTTCGAAGGGAACAGTTAAAACCTTGACTGGAAAAGACAGCAAGTTTGATACACTAGTGCTGTTTATCCAGGGATTAATTACATATTTTACAGCAAAGACTTACTAAATAAGACAGAACACCAAGGAACCACTTCCTTGAAGGATGCTCTCTACCCATTAAACTGCAATCACATTTTTCTCCCTCTCTTTTTAGGTCCACCATATACACCCCTCCCAGTCCAGCAGCCCTGTTTCAGCAAGAGGCCTTGCAAACAGCATTGAGCAAAACCAGAGAGGTTTCTTTACAGGTGCTAAGGAAGCTGATCAGATAGTTTATCCCTTCACAGCAAATATATGGAAAAGGGCAAATTAAAAGACAAATTGATTATTATTTAACCAGATTGCTCAATATTTGTTGTTAATGAAATTCATCTAACCACAGTAGGTGACTATGCAGTGAATTAAGGAATAACAAAGTGCAATGAGAAGGGAAAAATGTTTCTTTCTGCTGCCCCAGGGTAGTACAAATAAATCACTCGCAGCTAAGAAACCAAAAATATCCAAATTTCAGATCCAAAAAAATATCTGAATTCCAGAGCAGCTACTACAAAGTAGTTTTAGAAACACCAAAAATAGCTGTAGCAATACTAGACCAGAGCCCTACCCAGGTGCTGCATAGCCTTCCCTCCCTTCCCCAAAGGGGCTTAAGATGAAAGTTTAGCCTGATCACCTCATTCAAAACCTATTCCTACCCCCATAACCTGGCACGAAATTCTGCCCACCCTGTACATCTGCAGCTTGTAGGCTGGGAGAGATGTACTGCATGTGCTTCCTCTGCTTGTAAAGCAAAGGAATGCGCTCACAAATCAGCCACAGTTTTATGAGGAAAAGGAGGGAGAACCTTCACTTCCCATCATATTTGGAGCCTTATTCAGAACTACACACACTCCCCAGGAGCAGTCATGCCATGAGGAGTGGCAGAGTCAAGGCCTGCCATGCCCTGACTCAGCCTCACTGTTATTTAAACCCTCAGCCCTCCCAGGAGAGGGTTCGAGCAACACTGAGCTCTGCAGCACAAACTGAACAGGGGACACAGAGCACCCTTGGAGTTACTCCCTTTTTGAAGTTCCTCACAGCACTGTTATGAGGTGGCTGCATCCAAGCTAACTGAGAATTTTAGCAGAAACTTTCCACAGGTCCCTGGGCCTTCTGTATCAGTGCTGTTGATTCAAAGTGGCACTTGCAGTGAAAATTTACACTTGAAATACAGACTCCTGCCTATCAGGCAACTAAGCCACTACCAGCCAATTATACAAGCATAGCTTATCAAACAGTAAAGATTTTAGGATGCAGCAGGCATGAACTGCAGGCCAATCCCTGAACTGGGGAAAATCAAAGTTGGCTTGTATCTCTACTCCAGTGTCAAGCCAACTCACACACTGTCCTGCAAACAGCAGGTATAACACAGTGGATCTCAGGATGAGAAGTCTGGGCTACCAGGGCTCCCAAGGCAGAAATAAGAATGCTAGTTTGCTCTTAGTCACTGCACATATACAAAGAAAAGCTGCAAAGTAACTATTTTTCTATTTTTGTTTTCTATCCAATGTTTTGAAAGGTCAAATGTATTTGCACTCTGCTGTGTTGCCTTTATCAGTGCTTGAACTCAAGCACTGCCAGATGAATCACGAGTCGTACAAACACCCCAGAAATACAGTGTCAGAAGCAGATCCATTGTACAGGAGTTGTGTGCTCAGTTGTCAGGGGAGGATTGTTTCCTTTTTAAGCATGGAAGGCCCTGCAGAAAACTAACAGCCAGTTTGCAAATGTGCCTGAAGCCAGGTTCTCTTCCCTTTGATCTCTGCTCTTCAGCTGGCCTCTGAGAGCTGCCAGAAAATAAGAGAAAGGACATGAGTCTGAAATTATACATTAGCAAAGCGGTAGAAGAGGGGAAGTCACACAGAACTTGACAAAACTTTGGAGCATTTATCCCCCATAACAGTTGCCTCATTTCAGCAAGACATTGCTCAGCTTTTTCTGGTATCTGGCTTACTTCATATTCATTGCTATGAAGCCATAACAGAGTTGTACCTCCCCCTCTGAGGTTCTCCGACCCTTTCCTGCCTTTCCATTCCCTCTGGGACACACTCAGTAAGCCATTAAAAATCATGCTTGTGCTACCTGAGGGACATGTGGCAAGTCACCTTTGTGACACACACAAAATAGTTTCTGAGAGTTAAAGGAGTGATGTGCAAACAGGTTCAAATGAAACTCCAGTGTGCTCTCCCACATGAAGGCTGGTGTGGCCTCACTCCTTACACCCAATTTGTCCTCTGTTCTCTCCATTCCCATTCCAACTAGTTAACTAGAGAAAAGCATGTCCTAAATCTTGTTTCATTTGTGTGGTAACAAGTTTCCCAAAGCATCAGTAGAATGGATCTAATGATCACAAACACAAAAATGTCAAGCAGTAGAGATAAATGTTGTCCATCAACACAGAGAACAAGTGATAATAAAGTACCAGCAAAACACAAAATGTAGCAGAGAGGAGAGTTCTGTGGTTGGACAGTTAATGAATGCTGGAAACAGGCCTGGAGTTCTACAAAGGATTAAATTTCCTGCTTCTCAGAAACCAGATGTTGATACCAACAAGTGTGTATGAAACAGTGTTAGCATTTCCTGATGCCAACAACTTCAGATCCAGATATGAGCAAGAGCTCTGGGTATGAGTGTCAGCCTAAGATATCAGGCAAGATTGTGTGGAAAAGAAGATGCGGAAATCAGGTAAAAATAGGCTGGATGCTGCTCCATTCCTGTACACATCTGTTAACTGTATCACAAATATAAAAGGCTGCTTTTCAAATCCTGGCAGCTGCAAAAAGTTACAGCACATTGAATACCATTTTGGTTTTCCTTTTCCTTTGGTTTTGCTTTCCCTTCCACTTTTGTGCTTTAAGGTTTGCTCTTCTTTCTTGCATTCTTCAGTCAGCCAAGGAAAGGGACAAGAAATCCAGCAGCTGTGTCAGCAGGTTTATTACCAAATAACTGTCCCAGCACTTCTGGCTCCAAAGATCACCAACTTAACACTATTAATGGCGAAGATAAATTAAATTCTCTTTTCCACATATACAGCTAGAACTAGACTGCATATGGGACTGAGGGAGAAAGGAATAGGGTAATATGAATATACCAAGAAATGCACAAGGTTTGGGCCAGTACACGAGTACTAATACCTGCATTTGCCTACCACATTAGCTAAAAGTTGGAGCTTAGCACTGTACTAACTGTAGGGAATCTACACATTACTCAGTGAAAATAACAGTATCCATGTAACATGTTTAAGGAAAGCAACTCCTTCGGTGTGTCTGGTTCTCCTCATGGTGCAAAAAAATCCCCATCATCCTCTCATCTGTCACCAAAATATCTATAAGCACCAAGAACAGCAAAGGACTTCACAATAGTGCCTGTTGAAGCCAATCTAAGAGAAATTAAACCACAGCGGTAAAAATTATTCACCCTTTCCCCAACACCAGGAGTTCTGGAAGAAAGTTTGAGGATAAAAACTAAAAGCACTCAGACTATCTGAATTATTTTAAGCAGACGGAAGAGAAAAGAGAAAAAGCAATTTGAACAAGGAAATTACAGGAATGCTGATGCTTCCAGGCAGCCTGGAGGTAAAGGCAGGGAGAACCATTCATGCTGCGCATGATGGCTTTTTATTCCTACATATCCCAGCTAGACTCCACAAACACACAGCATGCAGAAATCAGAAGTCAAGAACAAGTTGGAGAAACAATTTTTTTCCAGGTTCAACATGAGCTATTGCAGACAACCAAGTCAGTTTGTTTTACCCAAACTCCTTCAGCTACCCATAATCAATGTTTAACTCCCATGCACGGCAGGAAACAAGTTCTGTGCTTGTGTGCCTTTGATTCCTGAAGGAGCAAAAGCTTTGAAAATTGTTTTCTTGGGAAGCAGAAGAAAACTGAATCCTCATTTCAGAGGGACAAATCCACGCAGGAAGAGGTAGGTGTTCCATAAATTCAGACATTGGTTTTCAATAGTCCATACAAGTCTACAGATTCTCATGTTTTGGGCATTTAACAAGTGGTCCATCCATGTGCCCCAGTCCTCCCAGGAATTCCAACATTAGGTGCATCTCACTAGCAGTGAGACTTTAGGTCAGCAACATCACATTTGCAGAAACTGGGCATCAGAGTGGAACAGCCATGAACCTGCCCACCTCCTGCCAGGGGATCCCAAGGTTTAGTAGCCCTGCCTTCCTCCCTTCCCTCAGTTTGGAGGAGACTGTTACCTTTACCAGTGAACACATGGTGGGGGAAATATTCTGCCACTGAGATTATGCTTCATATTGCAGTGGAAATATCCAACAGCTCTCCTCTACCCAAGCACTGGAGGCACAGTTGGTTGTGTATTGCCTTGTGTTTTACCCCAGGTCATTTTGGTCTCAAATGCCATGAGTGTAACCAGCACTGGCAGCCTCACCCTCCTCCTCTGCTCCAGCTGATCATTCTGCCAGTGGCCATCATACAAACACCATTTATAAGCAAGTACACTCCATTTCCTGCCTAAAACAACTCCATGCAGTTGTGATTAGCTAAATTTTTTCTCTTCATTTCCTCTCTATGCAAATAACTGGCTGTATAGAGATAAGCAGCTCTTTGGCAAATCATAACTAATTATATTTTTGAAAGTTGAGCTGCATTATTAAAATACTGAATACACCAGCTCCTGATTGGCCTGAAGACTGGATTTATTCTGGGCGCCCTCCAATCAGAATTAATCTTTCCAGAGTACAGTGAAGTGTCACCACTGAATCAACACCAGGAGCCAAAGTGACAGCAGCAGACATCATTACTCAAGTGAGATAACAGACCTCGAGTCATTGAAACAGGCAGATGTTGGAGGCTGTCTCCCCTTTCAGAATAATGTTCCTCTTGCAACTGAGCAGTTATTTTAGGGAAGCAAGGATAAATTCATTACCGTGTGTAGGGTGCTCAGATACCACAGTAATAGCAGCAGTTGTAGCATTCCAGTGTGTACACAGCAGGAATGCACCCGGCACTGACATTCCCCATCCTTCACTTGGATAACACAGAGCAGGGCAATGCAATCAATCCACACCCACTGGAGACCTGCTCCCATGTTGGTGTGAGCAACAGGGCTTTGCTACTGCAAACACAGAAAACTGAAGTTGAGATGTGCAACACCAGAAGTAATTTTCACAGGAGACAAAACTGTTTATTCCCAGCATCCTTACCTGGTAACACGTTGTATCCAAACTTATCAGCTGCTCTTTTATCAGATTACAATAAGTAATATCCTCACTGCACAGGATGCCACACTCCTACATATATAGCTAAACTGCGTGGATCAACAATTAGGCAAAAGTGTTGACGATATTTAAAACTGGAGATTGAATTCTTGTTTTTAAATGAGATCTTTCAGTTAAAAGCATCAGAAGAAAGCAATTCCAGAACTAGAAGCAGATGTCACAGCCTTGAGAAGTAGTGACAGTGGATGTAAGAAGGTGTGCATGCCACTGCTGACAGGCTCTACTGACCATCCCTGCAGCTTTCTCCCATGGAATGACTCCTACAATGATATTACCACATATCACACACAGTTCAACAACAGCAAGGTCCTGCATGTGGGTTGGGGCAATCCAAAGCACAAATACAGGCTGGGAGGAGAGTGGGTTGAGAGAGAGCATTCAAGGATGGATTGAATGGAGCTTGGAGCAATCTGGTCTAGTGGGAAGTGTCTCTGTGCATGGCAGGGAGGTTGGAACTGGATGATCTTTAAGGTCCCCTCCAACCCAAACCATTTTATGATTCTATATTAAAGACAGATGATCAAATATGCACCTAACTACTGTGGTAGTAGGTCAGAGCTGTGACTCAATCAGTAAATCGACAGGAATATCAATATTCACAAATCAAGATTTATAGAGTTCAGAGTCCAGTTAGTTCAATCAGACCATGAATTATGAACACAAACATTTTGGAAAACAATAAAACCACTTTGCCTGACACACAATACAGTCTTCAGGCAGCAGGCTAATACGGATGCCCAGAAATCAAACCAGATATTTATGTGTTGCTCTATTGTAATTTCATTCTCATTCATCTTTACCCATAAGATTTTCATTTCACATTTCACCTGAATAAGGATGGTAGATAATGCCCAGGACTTCCTGGCACTTGGAAGACCATTTCCTTATGCTGGCAGAAGGTCAAGCTGAATGCCTTTTAATTTGGCCAGTTATCTCACCACAGTGAACAGCTCCAACCTGCAGCTGAGATATCCATCCCTGCTGCATAGCATAGTTGGAGTTGCTCAGCTTCCTCTGACAGAGCTCTGAAACAATGTGTTTAATGGGGAAGGATGTGCCCATCCAATTTAATGGCTAATTCCATCTCCTTACACTTGGAGAGCAAAGTAGCAGATGCTCCGGATTTCCTCCTCTGTCAGCTACAGAGCAGTGTTATGCTCAGCTCCCACATTTTGCTATAGCTGTTTGTTGTCTGATAAAACGTGGGTCCTCAGGGAAAATTGCAGGGCTGTCTCTGGGGAAATGTATAAATACACCTTATTTGGTAGCAGAGGAACACAAAGCAAACAAGTTTGTCTATGGGAAAATCCTTGCGAGGTCTTGGGAATGCTCTTGCCAGGGTTTTCTCTGTTCCCAATCAGTCACCAAGAGTTAAAATATAATTAGATATTTCAAAGACCATCTTACATCAAGAAAACTATAGTAGGGTAAGGAAGGGGCAACTTTACAGGATATCCCCGTCTTCATCGTTATATGTTGTCTATACAAGCATGGATAATACTCCTAATTTGTGCTGGGATAGCTCCCTAGTGGGTCCAGATGAACTTACAGCAGCTTAGAACTTCTGTCTTTATACAGTGACCCCATGGACAGCTGCCAGCTTATATTTTACACTTATGGGTTCAAAAGCCCCCACATCTGACTCCAGGACTATGAAGAAAATGTGCACAGCAACCCTTCCAGAAATTCCAAGTCACGTCAAGCAAATGAAAAGAAATAGGTTAAGATTTTATCAAGTTGATGAGCCAATTATCAGCACGATAAGTACATTGTAAAATGTTTGGATTTTTTTGCTCCACAACAATTTGAACAAATCTCAGTGTGTTGACAGTTTTGAGGACTGATTTGAAGCGACCTAAGTTGTTCATCCTCTTTCTGCCTCTGCCACAGGTGTCTCGCTGTCCCTGTGGCAGAACAGCCACTAAAGGATGGAATATCAGCACTCCCTCGGCTGTGTTTCCAGCCAAGTTTGTCAGCCTTGCCTTGGAGCAGAGAAGGAGCTCTCACACTTTTCACAGCTCAGGGGAGGAACAGGGGTAACCAACAGGAACCTTCAGTAACAGCTGAGGTCACCTCAGCCTACAGGCACAGATATTTGCAAATGAGCACTTCTTATCCTAAATTCAAGTTGTATGTGTACAGTTTTTTGTGTGTACAGCCACATAACAGTGCTGTGACATCTTAATGGCCTAGAACCTGTGGTTTGCAGCATTTTGAGCCCTAGTTACACACAAGTTCCACAAGGTTCATCTGCCATGATTTCTCATAAGCCAAAAACATCTTCAAACTTTTAGAAACCCCCTTGCTGTCTGTACTGTTAACACAGCCTTCATACACACAAGAATTATTTGCTCTTCATTACATACAGGCTGCAAAGTCCTCGGGAATTAAATATTAGCTTTTAGAAATATATACACTGCCATTACTAATAAGGAATTAAGCATAAGTTGTTCGCAGCAAGTGAACAAAAGACTTCAGACTGAAATAGATAGCTATTATTAGTGTTTGTTGGGCTTTTTTTAATGATAGTTTGGGGAGTAGAACCTTTATCAAATGGAGTCTGAGGAACCTTAGGCAATAACAACTTATTCGTTTCTGACAGCTGCATATGAGTGTCCGATTCTGAGATATTTCAAAAGCTTGAAGAGATGTCCAACTTTCTAAAAACAAAGCTCATTGCAACACCAAATTAGAGACCCATACAAGGATATTCATAGATATCAGAAGTTATTTAAACACCTTAATCAGCTTTTCCAAGTGGTTAGAGATACTGATAACAACTGCGTGCTGAAAAGATTCACCCCAACTCTTAAGAGCTCATATTTATTTTAGTCTGTTCATAGAACTGTTTGAACCAGCTCCCTCAACCCAAATCTCAAAATCCTTATTTTTTCTCTAGCCAAGAAAATCGTTGGTGCAAAACAGTAGAATATTGGATAAGATAGCAGTGGAATAAATTCCACTCATACAAAACAGTCAGACTTTCAAAGAATTAGATTCTTCCATTTGACAGAGAATACAGTCCACATCACACACACAAAAAAATAAAAAGCAGTGGGTAAATTTCCAAGACCTCTGAATAACGAAACATTGGTTAACAAAGCCAGTCTTATTTTTCTCTCTTCTTTGGCATTTAATATCCTGCTGATTTGTGTACACTGCCATTTTGTTTGCTGCAGGACTCATGAAGTGACAGGAAACCCAGCCTCCCATCTGGGCTGGTCCCATCCATCTGCTGATTAGGGCAGGGCACAGTGCAACCATATGGCCACAATCAAGAACCCACTAATATCATCCAGAGTTAACTGGGAAGTGCTACAGCCCACTTAGTCTCCTAAGGATGATAAATCCCTCTCATTCCGTCTCTCCTCCCCAGTGGACATGGTAGATTTGTCTTGTTGCCTGCACAGATGAAGCTCTGGTTAGAACACCAGTGAATTTTGTGCTTGTAGCTATCAAAGATGGAATGAAGAAATTATTTCCATGCAACAATTAAACTCACCAACCTGACCTCTCTGCTTCAAGTCCCAAATGAAGCCCCCCCTCCTCCCAAAAGGAGGAACTCTGAAACCAGAGGCCAAAATCCTGACATGCAGCACATTGGTACAACCCAGCAGCCGAAGGTCAGAGATGTGACTCCAGCAGCAATGCAGGAAGAGTGTAACACTAAGAGCTCTTATCTACATTGTTTTTACGTATTAATGGAATGGGAAGAGCCTACTTATCCAGCACCAAACAGGAAGGAAAGGAAAGGCAGAACTTCATGGCTCCTTGAAGAGGCCCCACTGTTGCCAGCTCTGTAGTTCTAATAGTTCCTGTTGCACTGCTCCATGGAGAAAGCTTTTAGGAATGCTAATTTCCTAGCTCTCAAGTCACTAAAAATCAAATCAATAACTCCCAGTGGACCACAGCACAAATATCACATGTGCTAGAACAGCCTTTTTCGATTTTTGATCATCAGAAACAGAATGCAGGCCCCAACATAATGCCTGAGTTACATCTTAAACTGAAAGGCTGAGTCTCAGGGGGTGCCCAGAGTGGGTTTTAACTGTAAGGCCATAACTCCAGGAGCATTTTCATGACCAGTTTCCACTTGTCTACTGTAACAAACCTCCTTGCTTAGCAGTAAGGACTGTGGTCAGGTCCTACAGAAGGATATTTTTACAGGGTAGAGCTGTTGCCAAAAGTCACACTAACTCACTAGGTGCCAACCTTCCCTCCAAGGTAATATTTGATAAATAGCACAGCCCAACTGCTGGAATGGCTCTGTGTTCTGGGAAACATCATCTTTTGAATGAGACGTGCAACTAGAAGATCATTTTTGACAACAAAACCAAAAGTGATGGCCTGAAACTGTGAGCACCAAGTGTCAGCCTGCTCACAAAATGCTTTTCAGTACAAATAATAATACATAGTAATTGGCAATTGAGTTTTTCTAACATTTTTAAAGCGATTTTAGAACTGTTATTTAGCACAAGAGACACAGGACTTCTCTAGAACTCCCAAATAATAAGAACTCTTAAAAAAAAAAAAGACCTACAGCAACTTGATAGAACAGGGAAATACCTGGTCAAAATCTGAGCGTAGTCTTTAACGTTATGCCAACAGACTTTGTGTGAACAAGATGTTTCTTTTTTTCCTCAAGCTGACAGATTTCTCTTGCTCTCAATACCTGGCCGCTGCCTTTTCAGCTGTGCATGGAGCCCTCTTCTGGAGAAATCCGAAAAAATAAGAGCTTAGGAATGCAGCAGTGTGGGCTCTGCACTAGGGGAGAGAGTTTGAGGACTGATTTTCTGTATTCATTTTAAAGACAAGCTTGAAAAAAATCTATACAGTTTTCCAATTGTCATGTTTCAATGGGTTGCAACTATCAAAAATATGGAGTTTCTTCCTCTTCTAAGCTTTATTTACAAATTTTACTTTGATTCATCTGTCTGCACGAAATGTGTAACACACAAAAGAAAGGCTGCAAAAACTTGTTTCTAAACAAATATTTTGCACTTAGGCTTCAGAAAATATCCTTTGGGAAAAATGTAAAACACACAGATTTTTAAATGTCTCACATCAGAGTATGTATTTACTGCTTACTGTACCCTGCACAGGGAACTGCATAAGATACCAGAGTACATTTCGTTTTTATTGTCAGCTTCAGATCAATAAAGCTGTATATTATAGTTATGCTTTGGAGTTTTAAAGGTGAGCCTGAACTAAAGGATTACTTGAAACATCTCAGTTACTCCAACTACTCAGTTTTCCTTTTGGTGAAATAAGGACAAACAGTTGGTAGCAGTAGTGTAGACTAAATCTTTGCAAGAGGAAAGAATAATTTATTGTCCATCTCTACCACAGTTTTTACAAACATAATTGATGGGCTGCTTTGTTGACATGAAAAAGTGATTTCTCATCCTCACTCTTTTAATGCTTCAAAAGGAAAATTTTATACTTAAAAATGCAGTTGAATTAGATACAGACCAAGAAGACTCAAAACCAAAGCTACTAATTGTAGACATGATCTACTGATAAAAAATAAACCTTTTATAGTTCATATTCTTACCAACACAAGAATTCCCTCAAACTTTTCTCTACGTTGGAAATTTTGCTGTCATTAAGTTATTCCTGTCTCCTTCTTCCACAGAAAGTATTGCATTACCAGATTGCTGCTGCTCAGAGAGAACGTTATCAAAATTGAGCTTTTCTGGTTTCCACTGGCACTGTATTATACGAGACAGTCTTGCTACTCTTAAGGGAGAAAAAAAGAAAACCTGCTGAAAAAGATCCCCCAATGTGTTACAACCACTACACAGCCAGATGGCTGCATTTGTTTAATATGTTGTTTCTCACATTCTTCTGTTTACTTTTCCTGTCACATGAAAGTTGTGCATGTGGTGTGTCAACGAGAAGAGCCAAGCAGCCTCTCAGTAATTCTCATTTCTCTCCCTCACATGCCATCAACTTCAACTCATGCTTTAACCTGCCAATACTCAACCTATACCTGAAGGCAGAATTACATATACTTCCACATAATAGCCTGATTCATTCCCCAATTCATTAACTCTTAGACATGATCTATAAAGTAAACTTGGAGATGCATTAAGTCACAAGGTAGAGACATTGCCAGATAGAGCTGTATATGCTAATAAAGAAGGTGGAGTGCAGTTTAAACACTTAAACATAAAGCAGTGTTAAAGCACCACAAGCTCAGCCCTGCATTACATTAGAACTCATCTCAGCCCAGCAAGGGAAGAAACTCTGGAGCATGGCTGAGAGTTATCAATAAACTGCACAGCTGTTCTCAGAACCAGGTGTCTGCACCTTGTCAAATTTTAAGTAGATATTAGTGTTAAAAAAAATGCAGCTATGTTTAATAGGCCTTAAAAATCTGTCCTGTTCTGTCACATACAGATTGCTTTCCCTACAAGGGGCCGCTAAAGAAAATCCAAACTCTAGCTGATTAATTCAGTGGTGTGCTAGAGAAGCTGTACAAAAAAAAAAATACTAAAAACAGAGAAAGTCAAGGAAACCAGATGGGAGGTCTCCAGGCCAAGATGAGAGAGCACCAGTTCAGTATATCCACAGGTTACCTTTGCACTGTGTGTGCCCTCTCCCCCAGCCCCTCTGCTCCCTGAGCCTTGCTTCTCACTGGCAGCTTTGCCAGCCCAGCTGCCTGCCCAGGCTGGATCCCTGCCCACTTGTGACAACTTCTCCTTCCCAGGAGCCCTCTGGGTCTCCCCCAGCCCTCCCAGGAGCAGCAGCTCAGCCAGTCCCAGCAGAGCTGGCAAGCTGCCCATGGGCCAGCCCTGGGACAGAGCCACAGAGCCCCAACCCAGGCGGGCAGAGTGGCCCTGCAAGGAACCCTGTGTATGTCACCAGCACACGCTGCTCTGCACCATGTCCATGGCCCAGAGCAGCTGCTTTCATTTGTTCCACTCCCTGGAGCAGGGCTGTTATCCCGAACCCAACCCAAATGCCTTTGTGCTTGCTCACAGCAAATCCCCAGTCACCGAGTCTCCTGCTGTCCCATAACTCCAGCCACCCACGTTCACGTGTTTACTCCTTATCAGGTTAAACCAGGACCTAAATATCCCAACCTTGATCCACAGCATGCACGCATTCAGTTCACCCCACTGCCTCCTACTCACACACTGTGTGGCTCCTCTCAGCAATAAAGCTCTCCCAGTGATGATCCCTCACCATTTTTCGCCTTATCATCCTATTTTGGAAAAGCAGACCAAATGCCTGCTGGAGATTGCAGTTACACAGGCACGAGGGCTCAGGCTCAGCGTCCCAAGCACTAGTTTGACACTCCAAAACCCCCCAACCCCCTAAGGGTTAACACAAAACCGCTCGATCGCAAGTCAAAAAGGAATTAACTTTCATCCCTACTCAGGATATCAGCACCACTGTCTCTAAATGCGAGAGTTTACAGAGCTCCTAAGACAAAAGAAGGAAGGATGCACTTAAGCTGGACAACAAAGGATTTCCAAACCTCCTCTGAGCCTCCAAAAGAGTGAGCCCTGTAACAGCGGCGAGAGGAAAAGAGCAGCCAGGAGGTGTTGGGAAGTCAAAGCCCGGCGAGTCCCCGTGCTTTGACAGGCAGCAGCAGCGGGGCTTCAGCAGCTCCGTGTTTTTAAGGCTGGGTGTTTTTTCCTCTGCTTTCTGGCAGAGGGGGATCTGTTACATTTAATAAGAGAGAGGCTACATAGCAAGTCGCTAACAGAGTATTACACATCTACCAGGAGAGTACGGGGAAGGGAACGTCTTGCAAGGTCTGATTTTATTTTTCCTCCATATTCCCCCCCCTCCTCTTCTTTTATAAAAAAAAAAAGGCAATAAATAACGTGAGCTGCCTGTAACAGCCTTCTACCCGGCAAAAGCCACAGAGGAAAGAGGCAAATCAAAGTTGCAGCATTTGATATGACAGAAAATATTGCTGCTGCAGCTGCAACCGAGACACTTGAAAGATTCCCCCCACCACCTTTCCTGAAGGGAAACAGAAAAATGCTATATATCACCCGGCAAATTGGTTGTAATTGTAAATCAAGGAACTACGAGATTCTACATTCCTAGCAACTGGCTTGGAGCAGAGATCCTGCATCTTTAAACAGTAATTCGAGCAATGTATAATTACTCAGAAATCAGACCTGAATTACAAATACTTTCAAATCCAAATGCACAAAAGCAGAAAGATGAAAGAAAGCAAGGAAAAAAACACACATTTCTTACCTGGGACAGCAGAAAAGACAGAGTAAGTTGAGTTTTGTGCTGCATTTTGCCAGACTAGAAGGTACCAGAGGCTTTTTCATTCATGCACTCGGCTGCACTGAGCATATTTTCACTGTGAAACAGCCTTTGAGAAGAGACTCTGCCTTGAGAGCCAGCCAACTTCCCAAATAGATCAGCAGCATCATCACTAAAGCATTGGATAGAGTCTGATGACCAGAACCAATGGCTTTACAAGGATGATTTCTTCACAAAGCATCCCCATTTTGCATCACACATATTGGGCAAGCACCTCTCACAAACACAGCACCTTTAGAAAGCATTTTGCTTCGGTGTATTTGTGTGTTTAGTTTCAGTCTAACACATCATGCCTTACAGATCTTGATGGTATTTTCCCTTTCAGAAAATGGAATTGCACAGAGAGTAATAAGAGCAACTCTGAGCACCACTGCAAAGAGATTCTCTTTATTAAAATGTTAATAAGGTATGCTTTGTTTTCAATAAATCAAAAAAATGACTGCTGCAGCTTTGGCTACTTCCAAGCCTTAGAAGGAGAACACAGTGAAATTTTTCAGTGCAGTAGAAATACAGATTATATTTTGTGTTTTCCCCTCAATCTCACAAACCATAATGAAGACAGATCCATTCTAGCCTGCAGAAAAAAATCCATCATAAGGCAATAGATTTTATTAACTGCCCAGGTAATGGCAGAACTGGCTTTTTTCATTCAGTGAACTTGAATCTGGGAGAAAGTTTTGAGGGTGCATGCCCTTTAATCACAAAAACTTCTCCTGTTTGAAACAGGGGACCTGATGGCTCAAGGACCTGCTTTCTCTGGATTGGTTATGTTGCAACCCAACAAGCAACTAAGGCAGATGGACCAAAGATTAGGAATGGATTCCCCTGCCTGCATTTCCAACTCCACCTCTCTTGCCACTCCCCATTATCACAACACACCAGTCTTTTTTTGAGTTGTCTTCTGGCAGTCACCAGAGTCACTTGGCAGTGCCCTTCCCCCATTTTTAGAAGGATCAGAAGTCTCCTCAGCTCCCATGACTGATGTTTTTCCCTTGCTTGCTCATCCAGCAGAGCCAGCTGCCATCACTCTCTGCTCTGCCCCACCACAGGTGGCTGCTGTGCTGGTGGAGATGAGAAGAAAGCTGGGGAGGGAAAGGCAGGTAGGCAGGTACCACAGGAGAAGCATTCAAAGGAGCTGCCAACCACTTTTGAGTTCCTCAGCGTC
Organism: Neopelma chrysocephalum; assembly: GCF_003984885.1. Taxonomy (NCBI): domain Eukaryota; kingdom Metazoa; phylum Chordata; class Aves; order Passeriformes; family Pipridae; genus Neopelma; species Neopelma chrysocephalum. The sequence goes on from NW_020897727.1 coordinate 8,957,283, forward strand.
AGCAGGAGCCTCCAGCTGTGAATAATGTTGTTTGATACACCACTGCTAGTCTACTGCTCACAGCTTACATCCTCCTTTACCTACCCACTGGACCAAAACTAAGGGAAAACACCGTCGTTCCAAGTTTAAGCCCTCACATGCAGCAGTAACTCTGTTCCAGTGCCTCCATTACACACGACTATAAATTCTCAAGATGGATTAGAAGCCGAACAAAACCCAGCAGGAACTACCAGTAGCAATAATAATGTTCCATATAACCACAGAAGGTTCACCACTTAGACAAAAAAAAAAAAAAAACATAAAGCAGGTAGGTTGCTTTCTTTTTCATCCTTTTTTAAGGCAGAAAGCCAGCTTAGCGGGGTAAAAAAAGAAAAATTTTAGAGTGCTTCATGATTAAAAATAAGTGAGTGACCACCTCCCATTGCTGCTTCAGGGAGCCAGCTCCCCACCAAGTGTAAGTCCCAGCCTCAAGAGGATCACCTAGGAAGTCTATAAACCAGGTCACACCCCACAGAAAACAGCATTTGTATGGGGGCACTGGAATTTGGACACTCTCTTAACCCCACAAACAGGGGCCAAACAGCTGAGCGAGTTACCAGACCAACCAGAAATAGGTGGTGGCTGAAAGAAACAAAGGCATATCTGCATCCTGTTCCACAGGAAAGGGACTCATTTTAAAAAAGTAAAAGCCAAGTCATGGGGTAGATGATTCACTCCAAGGTAATGCATGCAGCAACATGAGATTTGAGCCAACAAGAGCAAATAATTTCTGTACAAGACACAGCCTGGCCATTGGGGCCACCCCACCTCAGGGAAACAAGGAGTTTGGGGTGTTCCCAATGCTCCCACAGGCACAAGGAACACACAATGGCATCCCCCCTCACCACTGAGGGACCAGGCAGCACAACCAGGCACAGGGCAGGACCTGCCTCACTGAGGGGCCCTCCCAGCCAAAAGAAGCCACATATCACAGCCCTCTTACAAAACAAAACAAAACAGCATTTTTGAAAAAAAAACTGATTTACTAACCTTTTTTCTCCAGTCCCGCAAAGCCTCTCTCTTGCCTTGGTCTCTACTCACAACTGCTCTTATTTGTCCCCCCAAAGGGGTAATTAATGATCCCTGGAGGGGTGATCAACCAATCCTGGAGGGGTAATTAGCAGTTCCCAGGGGTTAACCCTTGCCAGGCTGCTGCCAAGCCCCGGCACAACATGGCACACCGGCGTGAGGGCAGCCGAGCCCCGGCACAACATGGCGCACTAACGTGAGGGCAGCCGAGCCCCGGCACAACATGGCGCACCGGCGTGAGGGCAGCCGAGCCCCAACACAACATGGCGCACCAGCGTGAGGGCAGCTGCGTCCACACCAGCACTCACCCACAGGGTCTGGCCACGCTGGGAAATGGCCCCTTTGGCTTTGCTCACCTGAGGCGAATTCCAGCCCAGCACAGCCCTGGGTGCTCTGGGGGTTACTGGGGTTAACTGGGGACAGGTGGGCGGCTGCCACAATCAGCCCCTGGGGCCCAGGAGAGGGGTTTGGCCCCTCACAGGTGGGCTCCCAGCCCAGCTGCGTCTTCTGGAGTCAGCAGCAGAGTCTTCTCTGCTAATTAGCTTATTAATGAAGAGCTGTTAGGTTATTAATTAGAAGTTAATAGTTGGTTGCTCAGTCTGTCTCAGCCTCAGGTGACTGGAAGAGTTTCAAACTCTGCACGACCTCACTGAGGAGCCTGACAGGAAGCAGGTGATAGAGGGCGATCTGTCTCTAATCCCCCTCTTGAAGCAATTTTGCTACACAAATGAAACGTGAAGTTGTGGGGTCATGGAGCAACAGCAACAGAAATAACAGTCTCAGATTTAGGGCACAGTTAGAGGAGGGGGTCCAGACCTTCCCTTTTAGGGCAAGCTGTGCTTCTCTTCCTTGCTGATGCAAAGTGTGTAGTAAGTTAAGGCAGTGACTGAGAGGGTCTTGGTCTCTGAGCAAAGAAAGCTTCTGCCAAGACCTTTTCTGGATCCAATCCCATGTTAACTGATGGGTGTAACATGCTCTGCAGTCTTCAGATGCAAGATGCCATCATTTTCACTTATAAAATCTGGAACAACTTGACACCTCAGCTCAGTCCCTCTCCATGACATTCTCTGGCCACAGAGGCCAACGCTGAGCTGAGGCTAATGTGAACAGTATTAATGACCTGCAACACATAAGGTGTTGTCACAGATAGACCTATTAGCAGATGAGGGAGTGACTGTATGCTGCCAGAAATGCCTTTTGACCTTCAGAAGATTTGCCCTGACTATTTTGTAAAAGCTGAGGATCAGCTGCTATGAATCTATCAGAACAAGAGAAGTTTAATTTCCCATTAAAATGGGTCACATAAGAAACCTGGATGCTAGAGAGATGGACTAATTTCCCCTGCCATAGTACTGGCAATTTGTACAGTCCTGGCTGCTTCACCAGACTGCAGTTTCTTTAAGGCTGGAAAAAGGTTTTAGTCCTGGGCAGCAACTGGGGTCGTGTAAGCTTGAGTGGAGCATTTCTAGGACAGAAGGCATAAAAAGAGCACGCCCCGATGTGGGAGAATAATGCAGTCTAAAACAACTCAATCCTCATCAGATCAGCATCTGTCCCTAAAAAACAGGTATAGCTGAATTTCTTTGAGGGCAGATGAGCCAAGTATGTAGTGAAACAGAAATTCAGTCAAACAAAGAGTAAGTTTAAGTACAGTATATTTCTGTTCAAAAGGTGTCTGGATGTTGCACTTGACTTATTGCTTTAAGGGTGATTATGGTGGTGCTGGGTTTATGACTGGGCTAGATGATCTTGAAGGTCTCTTCCAACTTTAATGATTCTGTGATTTGACATCATCCTTGTTGTTAGAACATGGTGCTAATAACACCAAGGTTGTGGGTTCAATCCCTGCACAGGCCATTCACTTAAGAATTGGACTCAATGATCTTTGTGGGTCCCTTTCAACTCAGAATATTCTGTGATTAGCAAAATCCATGCTGGTTAGGGCTTTCTGAAATCCTTCTGGGTTCTCTCCAAGAAAGGCCAGAGAACAGAAGAAATCAATCCTGACGTGGTGTGTCCATCAGGTCTGGCACATCACCCTCTTGCTGTACCTGCAGAGCCACCACCACTTTCCAAGGATAAGAAGTTGTAGTAAATGTACCTGGCTAGAGCTGGAATCCATAGTAGGACTGAAATCCCCTCTCCCTGCCTGAGATTCTCCAGCAGGAATAACTGAAGCAACTGGCTGCAAGAATGTTTTAATCTGGAGGATAGATATTCAGAAGAGCTGATTTAGTGAAGAGTTCAGAAGTGTGTTTCCAGGCACTCCGGTTTTCTGCTTGGCAGTTCGGCCAAAATAGGTTTGAGTAGGGATTCTCAATGTTGGTACAGCTGAAGTTTCTTTAGGAAAGATTCACGAAAACACCAAAAAAAGGGTTTTGCAGTTTGAAATTGAGCCCACAGCTTTTCATTATGTACCCAAGCCAGGGCCTCCATAATAACATCAAACTCCTACCAGTATTTCTTACACGAAGGACTTACTGGCAACAGAAAGTTTGGCATTAGTTCAGCTTTTTCTAAAACCTGTGGGACTGATGAATGCTTTGTCTGCTGTTCCCCTACGTCCCAGCCCAAGCTCTAGGATGGCAAAAGGGTTTTGTTTTCATACTTGCTAACAGGCAAGTCACAGGCAACTAGAACTGATCCTTCACTGAAAAGAAACAGGGTGTGTTTCATTGTCAGAACAGGACTAAAAAACAGTTAGTGAGTCAAACAGGAATCTTACATTTTGGAAAAATCCTTAAGAGGCTATTACACCCTTTTCCCTCTAACTAATAACAATAATAATAATAATCATAAAAATCCCAGTTGTAATGACCACAACACCCATTTTTTTCAGTTCTTTTAGGAATAAACCCTCTTTTTGCATGTTTTTGCATCGCTGAGCCCTTTAAGCATAAACAAAATGTATGTTCATCTGTAAAGCATTCTAGAGTAACAATTTGCAGTGCTGTACAGCTACTTTTCTAATCCTTACTTGGACCAGAAGCAAACTGTTCCTTAATTCTACCTTCATCTGCACTAAGCTGGGGAAGGAATGAAATGAGCCTAGTGGGATGAATGTTCCACAGCAAGTGCTTCATGGAAATGAGTTTGTTTTCCTTCCCTTTCTCCCACTGGTCCCCTCTGTGGAAGGAGCTCCTGCTCCTCAGCTGACTTCCAGCATCTAATTGTTTTCTGGAGTAGTGCAGGTGTTTTCTGGAATAGTGCAGGTATTTTCTGGCATCTGTTATGAACTTGTGCCTTTCAGCTGAATCACAGCAATGGAGCTTGTCCTGTGAGTTTGCCCCTACTGCAAAACTCCCAGTAATTCAGTCACGTGCAACCCCACACCCATGCCCATGGGCAGGTAGTTGAATTCTGGCCCTCCATTTACTCACTTTTCAGTAATACAGAGGTGTCTCACACCCCCTGGCATATTTGCGCACAGGGATATAGCAAAACCTTCCTGCAGCGTTACAGAAGCAGGAAAACTGAGGCTCAGGATGCAAAGGGACCTGATTAACATCATAAAGGTGGTCAAACAGAGCTAAAAATCGGCCCGATTGCCAAATGCCTCAGGCACCGGCCCTTCCGTCTATTGAAAGAACCTCTTGGTCTTCCTGGGGGACCCGGGAGCTTCCTCTGTTATTGTGCAACCCCAAAGCTGAAGCACAGTTTAATTTAACAACTCTTCATTGGCTGAACTATCTGTTTCCACTCCCCTCCTTGTTTTAACACCATTACTCCTTTGCCCTCCCCCCTACACATGATTGTATCTGGCCTAAATACAGGTGTTCTGGAAGCAATTACAGCTTCGTTGGAGGAGAATATGATGCATGGCAGCTCATTAGTGGTTTGCCTGTATTATGGGAATGACTCCTTGTTTCCCTCCTGACCTCACCTATTGTCTAGGAAATGAATGGATATAGGAGCGAGAAAATTTGTTTTGGCAATGGGATCTGTATTTTCCAAGGCTCGGTCATATTGAATTCTGCCCAGAAATACAAATCAGAATAATTAGCCAAACAAATGCACAAAAGAGCTTATCATTCCCTATTTTGGTAGCAACTACACTAACTCAAAGTCATTCTTTAAAATTCACTGTGCAAGTTTATTAGAAAAGTTACTCTTTTATATATTAAAAAAAAAAATAACATTTCCATAGGAAATGGGAGAAAAAGCAAGTTATCACTGTCAGAGGTTCTTCTAAGACATATCCAAACTCAAGATATTCATCATGAGTAATGGGAAAGTTAATACTGCAGGAATAAATTAACCACGGAATTTTAATGGCTTTATTGTGTGACAGTTTCTAAAGCCCAACCAAATATCAGCTAGGGAATTCAAATGTGAGATATATGCTCTTAAATCTCACAGTTATGGATTTTTTTAAAAAATCCCTTCTTATGATATAAGGGTCATTCAATACATTCTACCATGAATACACAGCTTACTGATGGGGAGAACATCTCACCATTCTTACCCAGCCACAAGCCAGCTTAATCTTTCATCTTTTCACAGAGGAACAGCAGATACATAAGTATATTTCAGGGGAAATAAAATAGTTGAGAGAGAGAGAAAGGGAGAATGTGTCAGTATTTGAATATCTCTGTGCACAGGACTTGAGCTGACACGTTGGCCCAGAGCTGTTAAACCCTGACTTTGGGCACAGCTGCCTGCACTGGATGTGTTCAGAGAGTGGGGCACTGCTCTCTTTTGTGGTATTTTCAGCTACTGTGTCTGCCCTGGCCAGTGCAGCTCTGTATTTCACACGCCATCATCATAAAAATATTGTTTCCAAGCCCCTCCATCAGAATTGTGATGGTTTTTGCCCTGGGCAAGGCAGCAACTACAGCATCTTAGGTTAAAAACCAGCTCAGATATCAGGGGGCTGCTCCGGCAGGAAGATACAGTTGTAGGAAAAGGGACCTGAGCAAAACCTGCTTCATAAAATGAAAACACACATCTGAGCAACCTGGTCTAGTGGAAGGTGTCCCTGCACATGGCAGGGGGGCAGAACAAGATAATCCTTCAGGTCCCTTCCAACCCAAACCATTCTGTGATTCTGTGATTTACAACCTGACCTGTAAGACTGGGCAGCCTGAGCTCTGTAACAGGGTAGGGCTAAGGGTGAGCTCAGGGACATCCTTGTCCTGCTGAACTCAAATTGCCACAGATTTCAGCAGCAGCAAGATTTCACCCTCCATCCCTACACTCTTTCTTTCCCATTTACCTTCACAACCTTTTCTTTATGCAACTGTCATGGCTTTTAGGCAGATAAACATCTTACATGCTTCTCAAGGGTGTCATACGCTATTTAGTGTTTTCCCTCTGGTATCAGCACCTGTTAACCATGGAAATAAAGTGATTAGTCTTACATGTTTGGCTTCAAAAATTGATTTTGGGACACATCTCCTTATTGTTGGCAGATTTGCTGACTCGAAATAATGATATTCTCTTAAATGACAAGTTTTCTCAGTCTTGAAAAGTAGGAATCGCATTGGGAAATTTTCTGGGTTTCCCTTTCTCATGGAATTTTCTATACCTATCAAACCATTTATGACAAAGCTGTCTGATATTATGTAGCCCTAGAGAAAATTTGTCTCTGCAGATCTAGAAATGTCTTAAGATTAAAAAAAAGTCCTTGCGATGCAGGGGATGAAAAAATAACATTTGAAAATTGAAGTTTCTTTAAATAACCAGAAAGCTGTTTTATTTGAGTTTTTTACCTCTGAAAATAACCTGGTTCTTTAATCAACCTAAATAGGCCTGTGATCAGGTTGGATAAAAAGTAGCACTATACAACTATGCAATTACTTGAGACCTAAGACAGTAACATCTCAAAGAGCAGCTAAAACCAGCTGGGCTCAGGTTTAATAGGTCATTAGTTCTCTTTAAATTAGCTGAGCGTGCTGTTGTAACAGTGCATTCAAGTATTTCGAGAGATAATTACAAGAGAGCACATTGAAATGATCCTCAATAATGTACATCCATAGAGAACTGAACCTAAACCAGGTTGGATCCTTCCTGCCCTCCTGTGTCCAGGAAGGGTGTTGGGCCTGATACATCTTCAAGTTGGAGCTCTTAAGGAGGAATATCTCTCAAAGAAACCACTCTGTCTACACCAAAAGCATCTGATTCTTACACTGCTTCTTTAGATGCCTTTGAAATACTGTATATTATGCATGAATTCTTGGTTCATCATATATCTTGAGATCTCTTTGTATTCCGTTGTTTGTCTTCAATTTTGCATCTTGCTTATGTAAAATTCATCAAGCCTTTGTAAATACGAGGAAAAAACCTGTTCCTTTTGCTTTCTCCCTTGGGATTCTAGAAGGTTACCTTGCCTCATGTTAGTCTATAATCTCTCTCTTGGGTTTAGCTTTTAATGCTTGCAGTACTCCAAGAAAGAGGGTGTTTGGGATTGGTGGAACCAAATCCTCTAGCACTAGAACAAAACATTCTTGTATTATCTCATCTTGGTCAGGTGGTGACCATAAAATTACCTGCTTTTTGCTGAATGAGCCTCTCAGAGGAGGAGAAAACAGATTGCAATGGGTTGCTCTGGGGCTCTGAGGCATCACACAGCTCTCATACTGAGGTCCCTTGTCAGCTGCTCACACAACAGTGTGGGTTGGAAATCTGCTCCTGTTGACGCAGGAAGAAAACATTTCACTTGGAGGGACAGGATGGAATGCTGTGAGAATGACCCACAGCTGGGTACTAAATTCTCCTTTTTTTTGTTTTTTTTTTTTAATATGTTTTAAATCAAAATAGGACTTTGGTAAATCTAAGAACTCTTACTGGCTGTGCTTGATAAAAAACTAGTCGTGCACAGTTTCATGCCTGCCATCCAGCCAGGATCAGCAGGGCTTTGCTCTCCTGGGAGCTGCAATCAAGTGGCATGTGTGATAGTAGCTTTGGCCATGTTCTACTTTAAGTTGAACCCAGCACAGAGGTCTAAAGAACACACAATCAGCTCCACAATACCGTTTTTGCTTATGCTGTGACTCACATCATCAGATCAGGAAATCCCCTGAGCTGCAAATAGTTGGAAGCTGGAAAAGTACTCGGGGGAAAGATCACGAGAATGGTTTGTTCCTGCTCTTCCTCAGGAGTGTTTATGGCCACTGTTGCTGTTGGTCTCTGAGACACAAGTGGAAATGCATTCCTAAAAGATGTTAAAAGAGAGCTTGAGAAGGTGAGGGGACAGAGCAAAAGGAAGTGAGGGGGGGCTGTTGGTGTAGTGGTGCCTGTAGAGCAGTGGTGATGGGGGCAGAGGTTGCCATCTCAGGCAGGAAGGCAGGACCAGCCCTTGCAGGAGCAGTCCCTCCCCATGAAAGAGCAGGAGGTGGGTAGACTGACCATTCCCACTCTGCTGGTGGTCATTTGCTCTTTCCCTCCTTTTTAATCAGGGAAAAGGGTCCTTTTGCCCCATCCCATCCATGCAGGTAATGCAGGCAGCACAGGGGGGGAACTAAAGGTGTGCACAGCTGCAGGGCAGGGGCTGTGCAGTACCAAGGGAAAGCCACATTCCTGTCAGGATGCTCTTAGTCCAAGCAATGCAGGTGAGATGGATGGACCCAGTACAGCTGCTCTGGTGTGTACTGAACACACCTCACTAAAGAGAAAAAAAGACAAAACCAAATAAATAAGAATTATTCTGTAGTACTAGAAGTATTCTATAGAAATTGAGATATTTTCTAAGAAGATATTTTTTCCTCATTTAGAAATAAAAGAAACATTTTCTTCTGAGAGTAGTTTAAATCTGGTGAAGCCAAACATGTTTTCTGAGAGATTCCTCACCATTATCATTAGCTGGTTCCAAAAAATTACCAGCCTGAGTTGTGCCTGACACCCAGCCTGCTCAAGAGAGATGGGAAGTTTTTGTGCCAAGGCAAAGGAGTAATTGTTTTTTTAAGCCTTTTCATCTTTTTTTTTTCCCCTCCTAATTTCTTCCCTTTAAGTAAAGACGGATTAAAATAAAACTTCAGACCAGAATGTACAAACTAAAATACTGCTGTATTTTTGGAAAGGAGATTTTGGGAATGCTGACTCAGCTCCTAGAATCAGCTCTTCCCTGATTGCCCTCACTTTGAGAGCAAAATTTAAGAAGTTAAGGGAGATACAAGGAAATGAAGGGTGCAGAAGAGTTTGCTTGCCAGTGGGTAGGAGGTGCATCTGAGAGAAAAAAGGTGGTTCAATGGAAGCAATTATTAATAATAATTATTAGTAATTAACTATTTCAGTCTATTGAACCCTTAAAGACAGACATATAAAATAATAGCAATCAAATGTTATTAAACATGCTAAGTGTCTTTACAGGTAATCACATACAATCAAGCTTCAATAAGAAGAAATAAAATTTAGTTATAATTAGATCCGAGTCAAAACAGTCAAAACAGATGCAAAAGGAGCTACTTAACTCAGCAAAAAAAAAATCCTCAGGATATCTACTTATTTCAAGATCTAATAGAGTTTACCAAATAAGTAAGTTGACTAAAAAGTGATAAAAGCTGGTCTGTGAAGCAAGCAATCAGATTGTGTGTTCCTTGGGAAATGCCATTATATATCTATCTAACGCCATTTCAAAGCATGTAGTTATAACATTGCCAGGGTGCCATCAGCCTGAAAGTAGGAAACAATAGTTTCTGAAGAACTTCCTGAAAAACAGCTTTTAAGCCTGGAAAGCTGAGAAGAGACAGGTTTAATCATAAATCAAGCTAAGAAGGAAGAAAATAATGAAACAGGATTCCAACGTAGACGAAATGCTGTTTCAACTTTTAAGAACGGTTGCAAAGGATAACTGCAGATGACATTTCAGCTTTACACTTCATTCAAAAGATGGCAGCACGTAAATTAGGAGCCCTATTCTGCAATGACAGGCTATTGGATCACTAGTGCAGAAAAAGAAAACACTAATAGTTTTTCTTGCTTAATAAACAGGAGTGAATAGAGAGGTATTTGTTGATCAGTAATTTTCAGGTGACTTCAGGTAGGAGTTGTCTTTGCACAGGTATGCAGCAAAGACAACATGGGAGTTGATCTCTTCCAGCTGAAGGGGAAGAGAGAAAGGCATCAGTGAAAATGGAAATGAACCCTGGCTTCTTAGAGCCTCTTTTTCCAACTGGTTAAGAAAATAAAGCATAATTTCTCCCCAGAAGCTCTGCCTCGCTGTGAACTCCTTTGCACAGTGTCATTACTTGGATGATGATCCAAAAACAGAAACAGAAAATGTCTGATATTGTACTCTTTGAAGCAAAGCCTTCAGTTCTGACCTGATATTGCTGGCATATATGAACAGATTTAAAATACCTGGGCTTGGGGAGTCAATTTTCCAGTGGAGTATTGGAGTAACCTCCCACCTCTGTGTGAGCTGATGTGACACCATCCAGAGCCACCATCTCCTGCTACCACCCCAAACCTGCAGCAGAAAGCAAAAGGGCTTTGCGCTGCCTGCTGCTGCTTTTATGCAAAACACTCGCAGACCGTAAACCTCATAACAAGAACAGACAAAACTGATTTGTACACTGAGGAAAAAGCCCTGGAGGTCCAACTGTGCCTGCTGGTGACACTTGCCCTAACTGGAAACTGCTTTTCTATTGATTAATCACAGAGAAGTAAGAAGGCAGAGTGCTAATACATCCTGAGGGCATTGATTAAAGGAATCGATGCTGTCACATATTTAGGCCAGATTTCGTTTCTTGGCACACCTCTTGTGTGGTTACACAAAGGTCTGGTGAGACATTTGCTCCTCCAAACACCCACAACGAATTTCGCCCGAGATCGTGTGGTTTCATGGGTTTTAGCAGCAGTGCCTTCAGTCAAGTTTAGCTCCTCGCTCCTCCAGTTTGTAGGGAATTTATCCCAAACCGTTTCTTCCACACCAAGAAATACATTAACCTTAGTCAGCAAGTAAGACGCTGTTAGGGACGACAGGTTGTCTTGTTCCTTACTTTTTGCTGCGGAACGAGCAGCATGAAAACACATTTAGGCTGATACATTTTTCAGGCCTTTTACAATATGTACGCAGCTGCTTCAGCTGACAGAACTATCCAAGTATTATAAAGCATCTAAACATCACATCTTTATCTCCATCCTGGGCTAGCAGGCAAAAATGGTTTTATTCCCCACCAGAGAACTGAAGAAGGTGCTATTTGTCTTCAGTTACGCCTTCTGCAGATGTTTTTTCTTACTTTCTGAATTTGCTTGGGGCAATTCATAACTTTGGCACAAATGGACAATTCATAGCATTGACCATTATTTGTGTGAGTTATGCAGACGACCAGTTTTCACAGAATATTTTGTTTCCTTTTACACAAAAACTAAAAGGCTTCATGGATTTCACATTTATAAACATAATTCTTCATCAGGGGATGTTCAGGCAAGAAACAAGGTTTGCTAGAGATTTTGGTAGGAGCTGCCCCACAGCCGATGCTTTGCATTTCTGGAGAAGATTCCCTTGATAGCCACATGAACTGAACCAGACAGAAAATGTACAATAGCACCATCTGGTGACTCCCAATAATCTTACTGTTGCCCCCAATTCCCAAAGACAGGATCCACTACAAAAAACTAAAAAAAAAAAATGTACATATTTGTAAAAAGGGGCAGGATTCAGTAAGAAATCATTTTAGTTAAAAAGCCACTCACCTACACATGTGTGCAATTTTCATGTTCAGTGAAGTGGTGACAGCAAAGGAGATGGATCATAAAGGATTTGGGGAGTCTTTAGCTAAATACTGGGTGATTTTCCATCCCTATTCTAGCAAATTCCAGCATTTAACAAAATATTCAAAAAACAACCCTAGCCCCAGGAAAAATATACTTGGCCAGTATTTAATAACCAAACATTCTGCACCTGTGCAACTCAAATGAATTGGATCATCTTTATGCTTTCGTTGTAATTTGTTTGGATTGAAGATTTCGTCCTGTCGATGAATCTGCAGCTTCTGGTGGAAAGGGACAATCTGGGAACAGTGTTCTGAGGGGTCCCTGGGACACAGTGATGTAACCATAAATACTGGTGAAATAATAGAAGTATTTCCTTCTGAGCATCACCAGGAAAGATATCCTGAAAGGATTTAACAGAATTTCCAAATTCTTTAGCTTCCTTTGTTTCCTTGGTGGCCTAACCCAATCCATGAGCTGAATTTTGTAAACACCCAAACCCCAGTTTTCTGCTAGGAATATGATGTGATTACAGAGATCATCCAGGCAACAAGCTGATGCTTGGGTAAGTCTATCTTCTGAAACAGAAAAGGTTGAAAGGTTTCTGTAGAGCACAGGAGACACATGAAAAAGTCAAGGAGCTTCTTTACATGGTTCTGTGGTTGGTTATCACTTTAAAAAGAGTTGCAGGAGAAATATTGAAGAAAAAGGTTCAACTTGCTGTGACTGCAGCTGTGTTTATCTTTTTCTAAAAAAAAAACCCTGGAATAGTTGAGCACAATAAAATTTTCTGCAGGGCTAAAGCCAAAGGGGAAGGCTTGGGAATTTAAGTAGCAGTCCTGGGCCTGATGAGAAGTCACTGGAGAGTGAAGCCAATAATTACAGGGTCATTGTATGTCTCAGGGGTCTGAGTGATACCCTTAATGCATTTTTGTGCTGCACATGGATCCCAAAAGATTTCCATTACTCCATTTATGTCAGCTGGGACGTGTATTTGGGTCTGTGCCATGAATCCTTCACTGACAGCACCACATGATTTTACACTGGCTAGACCCAGTCTCTTCAGGTGCTTTTTTAATATTCAGTCATGTTGAAGGATGCATATGAAGGGACAATCTTGATGCAGATTTTTCAGTTAAGTATGTCTCAAAACTGCAAAGAAACTATTCTGAGCTGTCTGCCGTGGTTAAGAATAAATTATTGTCCTTTTGATTTATTATATATGTACCCAGTATTGCAATGACCTGCAGCCTGCTGGAGCTCAGACTTTTACTATAACATAACATGCACCACTTTTCTTTATACATGAACAGTGAACAATCTGCTCTTTTACTACATGTGCATGTATATTTTTTTGGTGAGAATATAAATTGGAAACATCCAGAGGATGGGATAGAAAACTATAGACTGAATGCCAAATATCTTTCCAAATCAAAATAAAGAACTAATAATCCTTGTTGTGCCTGTCAGCTGTAGCCAAGTTAATGATATGACGATAAAAATAAACAAGCTGTTTCACAAATTGGCTGCAGCACACTATGGAACTTATAATGCTCCACTTGTGATTGGCCTCTCCTGCTGATTTTTCCATTTCTTGGGCAGCAGAGTTTCTTCCATGTTGCTTGCCATGAGAAACAGGAATTGCAGAGATTGACCGTGGCTCGGTGCGCTCTGCTTGACTGAGGGATGTGTCTGCGTGTGAAAGAAGCTTTGCACCTCATTACATCCTCCGAGGCTTTGAGCCATCCAAATCTTTTGGGCTGTGCCAGTTCCCTCTTTTGCAGGGAAAGGCAGACAGAAAACGCTTGGGTGCAGATGGAGGAGGTTTCTTCGAGGTGTCAGAACTTTGTTTTTGTTCTGTAAAGTCATCCTCTGGTGAGCGCTTGACTTCTTGTCTGGGATCCGTGAAACATCATTCTGAGCACAGAGAGCCATTTTGGGATGATTTATTGCATCAAAACTATTGGCACAAGCAGAGGAATATATCCTGGTTACCATTTTCCTTCTGGTCCCATGTGTGCAGCTATCCCCCGTGTTCCTTTGCTAAACACACAGGGGAATAAGCACGTAGGTGTAAATATGTATTATTTATTTGTCAAGCTGAGAGTGAGCTCTGACACACAGATGATTGCAGTATTTCCCACATCTTACTGTGCAATGAGAGAATGAGAATTATTTAGTTCTCTTTAACAAATTGTAAGATTTTAGGAGAAAATGCAGCAAGTACTTGTGAATACAAAGCACCAACCCCTCATATTGCCTTCCTCCCCCAAGGCACATTCACAGTGGCACATTAGCACCTGGAGTTTTGAGGTGCTGGAATAGAGATTCACAGCCAGCAGGTTGCTGCTCCTCACATTCAGAGTCCAAGACAGGCCTGGCAGTGCTGCAGTTGTTACCTCTGCTGCCATTTTTATCTTTTTCTCTTTTTTTTTTTCTTCTAGAAACCTTCTAAAAATCCCCTCCTGACTCAGCTGGCATCTTTAGATACTTAAATATTTAAACAGACCCCGGATGCCGTTCCCAAGAGAGTTTTGTTCCCTCCACTTGTGAACCTCATTGTGTTTTCTGTCATTTTTAAGTAGCATATTGATGTCCTTGGAAATCCTAACCAAGCTTGTGATTGGAGGGAGAAGCAACCTCACAGGTTTTAGTGCTTTGAACATCAGGAGAGAAAGCTGTGCTTGCTCAGATGCTCATGGGGAGCACTTTAATAATCTTCTGCATGGACATGTGGCTGCTCTGCTGCACGAGCTGTGCAGTGCCCTCCAATGTGCACAGGCATGACAATGCCCTGTTCTGATGATTCATGGAAGGTGTTAACATCTCCAATTAAAAATAGGGCCCTCAATTAATATATGTTCCAGCTCATTTTAGTTTTGCAGTCTTCCAATTATTGGAAATAATTTTTGCCAGGTATTTTTTAAAGAGCAGAATTTTAAGTGTTGGGGGGGTAAAAAGTGAAGCAGCAGAAATCCACTTATTTTCAGTATAGTTTTCTTGTCCTATCCTAAATCCTTAAAAATGAGGGGTTCTCTGTGGCCAGAGATAGAAACCTATCACACACTGAGCTTCTCAGGCTTATAAGCCTTTCATTGAAAGTCAAAAGTTTATTGAAGGGGAGTTGCAATTTAAACTTGTTTCCTCTGAAGTATTATTAGCATTTGACAGACACTGATAGATGCTACCAACAGATCTTTGAAAGGCAAAGGAATAATTCAGCCAACAGTTCCACTGATTTTGCTTTCTGATATATCCTCTCATAAAAATATTATGCCTTCGGTGGATTTCTTTTTTTTCCAGAGTAGAGTGTTGTATTTGAAAAACAGAAACAAAATATTTCCTGCGGTATTTTCTCATTGATGAAGAGCTTGCAAGAAGGAAAAGGTCACTGCACTGGGATGCAACAAAATAATTAATATGAAATAATTAATACCTAAGACAGATTAGAGCAGAAACAATGGATGGGCTCTACCTGAAATACCCAGTGCAGTGCCATGGGTTGCTTTCCTCACACAAACAGGAAAACGTGGGAGTTGATTTTTGAGGAAATCCCTAGCTGGTTTTAAATTGTTTCTTATGAAAAGCTATTAAGTAAAAAAAAAAATTGAATCTCTCTTTTTCCTTTGTGTAGCATCGTTTCCTAACTCTCAGCTCCTCTGACGACTTTGGGCAGCTGAAGTTTTCTGAGACTGTTCTGAAACTCCTTTTGCATGAGCATTTCCCTCGGCTTCAATCCCTGTGCTCTTCCTCTTGAATTATTTAGCAGCACAGATAACTTATTGGCATGAATCTGTCACCCTTGTCAAGAGTTTATCTACCTCTTTTCTCTGATAATCCCCCATGACTAGCTAATCTTTCCTTTTGACCCACATTCCACGAACCTTTGAACCCTTATTTTTTTTTGGTTGTTGCTACAGCTCTGCCAATTCAATCTCTGCTGAGTGTCTTATATTTCCAAGGACCAAAACTGCTCATAAAATGTTAATGGTGTCTATCTTATTTCCCTATAATGCTAAAACAACTGTAATGTTCTGTGGGCTTGTCTACCCGGAGAAACCAGCTCACAGCAAAGCCAGGGTTGAATTTACAGCTCCTCACCCCCCACACAGACACTTTAAGGGCACACTGAGTAGCAGATGACTTCTTACACTATTAAACCTGGAGTAAGCCACCGTGAACTTAAATGTTCATGGGGCTTTAGCAAGTAGCAACTAGGGAAGAGAAAAAATCTGTAACAGCTCTCTACCTCCTGGAGCAGAGAAGTCCTAGATCCTTAAGCAGCTTCTTCCCTGTCTCTAAGAAGGATTTTCTTGTGGTTATAGTAGCATGGAAGAGAGTTGTGTTCAGGTGCCCCGTGCATCTCCTGGTGGGTAGACGTCAAATACTATGAAATGCTTGAAAATTTCCTTTCAAAGCAGTGTTTCTTTACCTTGGAAGCTTGGTTTGCAGAGAACTAATGTGCATATTAATGAATTCGTTCTTCTGCTTGCTTTGAAAAAGCTTTTCTTGTGAGGGCAGTAAAGGAAAAGCCATGCAGGAATATTTTCATTGTTTGCTGTTGTTGCCCAAAACACTGAGGATTTTAGCTGCAGCTCAAAATTTCCCCTGAGAATTGTGACAAAATTTAAATATTTTTCATTTTCAGCTGTATTTTTAATTAAAAGGTCACATTTTCCAAACAGCTCAAGCTTCACCATCTCTCTGCTTCAGTTCTCTGTCTGTCATTTGGGATTATAATTCTTTTCTATCTTTTTTTTCCCCCCGTCTATTTAGATTATAAAATACCTCTTTCTGTGTGTTGATCCAGTGCCGAGCAGAATGGGATCCTGAACTTGGCTGGTGTACAAAGTTGCTACTATAATGCAAATCAATATTAATAAATGAGCATCAGCCCACTTTCCTTTTCACCTTTTACATTTCACATGTTTCAGTCAATATGCTCTTGAAATTATGGCTGGACTTTCTCTACTCTTATATATCTATATATCATCTAAAATCATCTTTAAACCCCCACCATGATCGATGTCTCCTAAGAGTATGGCCTTATAATTATTTTCTGTCCCCTGCTGCATTACCTTATACTTCCCCACTGAAAAGTGTATCACACATTTGCTTGCACATAAGCCTAATTAATTTTGTCAAATTATTTTTAATTTGTTGGCTTTGTTCCATCACATTTGTTGCCCTCCTTCCCCGATGCTAATAAATTTATTCCCTTTTCAAAATACACTTGCTGCCAAGTTTACATATGTAATATGAAAAGTAGTCCCTAAATCATCCTTGATGGGACCAATCCCATTGCCTCAGTCACCCTTTCGAAACACTGCCAGTGACTTATTCCTTGTCCCTCAGCAGCCTTTTCTGGAGCCAAATGAACAGAGTTTTCCCCACTTACCAGGTATGCTGACTCTGTAGATTAACCTTTTGTGTGGTATGGCTTTTAAATTTGCATAATTTATGTCATCTACTTCACCTCTGCCTGCTAATTTGGTGCCGCGCTCGGCAATGTCACACTCGTCTCTCACGAGAATTGCTGTGTGCTCTGAGTTCAGCTGCACCTCCTCACCAGAGAAAGCAAAAAACAAAAAAATCCCAACTAGGGATACCAAATATTTAGGGAAGGGTTTGCTTTCTTTTCAGGGAAGGAGGAAAAGGGAGAATTAACGGCGCTGTGATGAATTAAAGGAAAGAAAGCAAAGCTGACACGAACCTTGCTCCACAGCTAAGCAGACTTTCAATAGAGTATTTTAAAGACAATTTGAGAGGAATTTCATCGTTGCGCTGGAGGCACATTTGTCAAGATGCCACAGCAGGTTGACCTTCCCACGCTGCTTAAGAGATCTGAACTAGAAGGGCCTGACACCTCGTGAGTGCATCAGATATCTCAGGTAGCCCTTGAGACTGACAGGCCTTTTTTGCATCCATAAAATTAAGCTTAAGCATCTTTATTCTTTGGTGCTATCAGGTCTGGCCTTCTGAGCTTCTTCCAGCAGAAATACAGAGTTTTCACAGGGGAAAACTGGAACAAAGATAGGTGGTAATCTTTCTAAAAGAGAGAATCAATTAATAAACTCTCCTGGATTTGCTCCAGGTCCATCTTTGCAGCAGTGTCTTTGGAAGCACTGCCATCTGCAAGCAGTCAGGACTCCCCAGGCAGCACAAGATCATTCAGTGTGTGAATTATAGACTTCAGCCTTGAGAGTATAAATGATGGTCAGGAGCAAGAGGGCAGATAGAGAGTTGTAATCATTCCAACTTCAAAGTTAACTCAGCACTATATTGCTTCATTACAGGGCAGGAAATCAGCAAAGAGACCTGATTAATCCTTGATGGAACTTCCTTGACATGCCCTGGTTGTTAAAACAGACTTTCTCTAGCACCTTCATGCTGTTTCAACAATAAACATTTGAACAGCTCCCACAGCACACAGACACCAGGAAAGCTGAGTGATCTGTGTTGTAGATCATGCTTAGAAAGAGATGAGTCGAGACAACAAAATGCTCTGACACACCAGGAAAATGAACTTTCCTAGTCAGTTCCTCAGCCTTTATTAATAAACAGATGCAGTGCTAGAATAACACAGAAGGCAACATTTGGTCTGAATTTAGTGATTGATAACTTTTTAATGGCAACCATTAAAATGCAACTAGGTAGGTGTAGTTGTGCCTGCCTGGAACAGGGGAAGCAGGGCAGGAGATATTCTAGTAACAGTCTGAATATCTGTAGAAGTTAATGTGACATAAACACCTGCACAGAAGTTTGCAAGATCAGAGCAAAATCTTCATGTGCAGTAATGACATAATGACAAATGACATAAATATTCTGATAGATGAGCAGACAAGGGGACAGGCTTGCCAATCACCCCTAGGTAAGGACTGATATATGTATAGATACAGCTACAGAGCTGTATAGATATACTTAAGAATTCATTAAATGTACCATTTAGTTCCTATAGATCTGGAAGAGTAGTCAACTACAAGGGGTAATTGTAGTCTCCTGACCTGCAGCCCCTGCAGCGAGTCACAGAAGCACAGAGCTGATTATTTCTCAGAAATGCTCTCTGGGGTTGTAAAATGTATTTTGCTTAATACAGCGATGGTGGAGCTTGGGGTCATGGGGAGAGTGAATAGTGGGCTTTGCAAAGAGCCTTAAAAAAGAGGAGGGTTCTCAGAGCTTTCTCTCTGTATGTCCTGGCACACAGATCAGTGTCTTCTCTCAGTGTATTCCAATCCCTGCTGTCAAACTGAAGCACATACCCAGGCACCCATGTGCACACACACACACAAACCAGCTCACACTAAAACCCCCTTTAAACACTGGTTCTCTCTCTTCATAATCTCTCCCCTTTGTGAAAAGTCTCATTGGGATAATCTCATTATGGGGTATCTCCTTGACAGGTTAATCTTCTCAGTTACCTCCTGGAGATTTTGTCATCTTTTAATCTGGAATAAGATCGGATAACATCTACAGATCAATATCTTCTTTGTAGTCATGTTCCAAAGGCTATGAGAGCTGTTCTCCCATGCAGTTCAAATACCTCATTAAAGATTTCTCACACTGTAAAACCCTCCCAGAGATATCATGCCTTCACTGCCTATACACTCAGTATAATGTTCCTTAATTCACTCGAGTGTTTTAATGTCTGTCACTGTGACTCTTCTTTCCTTAAAGTCAATATATTTCCTTAAAATAAACTTAACAGCTCCTACACATTTTCAACAAGTAGTATATTAATTTGAAGAAGCTTTAAGTGAATCATATCAGAACATTTCTTATGATGCACTGTCATATTCGCTGCACATTTCAACGTGATATGGTATCTTCTCATTTGTTAGCTTTATGTCTCTTGTGACAGTAAATGAAAATGATGTGCTGAACTCTGATTTTTCTCTTTTTGCCTTCACTTCTTAACATAATTACTTTTCATCATTTTATTGACTCTTTTTTTTCCTCTAGTAGAATGATTCACATATATTAAGATCTTTGAGATCACGCTAAGAAAAAGATGTGAGGTTACCTGTTGAACATTCTTTGCTTTATGCATGTTGTCAATCAACAAGATTTCTGGTGCATTAACAGAATTTTTTTTCTTTTTTAAACAGCATAAGTGAGTTATATAGGCCTAGAGGTTTATAACCTATTGCCAAATGCTGGATTTTGCATTAATCAATCCTATTCACCAAAAAGCAGTGGATACGTGAACTAGACTTTTCCTTCTATGGAAAATATCCGGATGACAAAAAGAAAGAATAGATATATTAGGAAGAAAAATATTGAATAAACTATCCAGAGTTATACGAAGAAGTAAGGCTAGCACTGAATGAGTGTTTCACTCAGACAGGAAAAAGAGAAATAATGATTTTCCATTTCACCCTTTGGTAAGCTTCAGTGATTAAGAGTCTGAAAATATACCTGGTCTCAATTTACACGGCAAGCTGTTTATTAGTTTGTCAGATCTCTCATAGGCAGAAGCTAATTTGCTCATAGGGTATGCTGTAATTATATCACTGAGTAGTTGTTTTAAGGGATCCAGTTTTAATATCTTCCTCTTTGATGTAGTCATTTAATTACAACACAGCGCAATTGATTAACTGCAAGTACAATATTTTTTTTTCTGAGAATTTACCTACAAGGTACAGTAGGATATTAGAAAGTGCAAAGGAAAGAGCTGCAGGATTTATGAGGTCAGCAGAGCATGTACAGAACACAGACCTGTTTTCTTTAGGGAGAAATACAGCATGTGCTGTACAGGTGAGAGGATTCTGTGTTGAGTTCCCTCCTTCCATTTCTATTTAATATATTGGGGGGTGGGATCTTCAATGTCTCTGTAGCCCCATTTGTCAGAGCCCTCTTAATGGCCCTGATCCACAACTCACTGAATTCCATGAAAAGATTTCTACCTGACTTCAGAAGCCTTTGGACTTGGCTGGTTTCAGGCTCATCTTTCTCTCTGATCTGCAAGTTCCCTCAGCCCTCTGGGGGCAGGACAGACAGTGGCAATAATTGAATCAGCACAGGTTCCTCACCTCTGCTCACTGCTTGGGTTACAACAGCCTCGCCCAGACAGCTGCTGGGAATCAGAACCTGTCAGATGACGCCCAAATTGCCTTGTTACCTTTGTCTCCATGATTTTTCCCAGTAAACACAAAGGTTAGAGACAGGCTAATAGCCGGTGAGACAGTCGGTGTCAAGAGAAAGCTCGTTCAGTGAGGGCCTAAAGAGCAGTTAACTAAGCACAGGAGAGAAAACAGGATATAGACATTGCAACACTAACACAAAACCTGGCTTTTGGGGACCCTCAGGAATTCATACGGCCTTGTATTAGGACAGAGGCTGCCAGTAATAAGAGCAGGTTATCCTGTGTGCAACTCTGTATTAATGCTACAATATTTCTTGTCATCTAAAGGCAGTGGTGGCTCCTGAAATGCACCCCAAGCCCTCCAGGGGCCTTGCCATAAGTCCAACCAACCCCACAAGACTCTTTGAGGAAGAGGACTGCAGCCAGAGTAACCCCAGATCACACTCATGGGGTGTGTTCAGAGGGAGATCCAGTTCTCTTTGTCCTCTCCTCCTCTGGATCTCCGACAATGCACCTTAGGAGAGAGGAAGGAGGGTGGGGAGCAGCAGTCTTGACCTCTGCCAGGTCCCTTTCAGGTCTCAGTATCCTTTTGAGGATCTTGGCCTTCAAGCCTTACTTTCTCAAGCAATTCACTGCAATGATCAGTAAAACAATACAGGAATGTTCTTTAACTCACCATGAAAAGGCTGAACTTTAAATCTAATGAAATTTAATTACAGCATTAACATCGTACAGATTCTGATTTTAATTCAGAACATCATAGGGAGCATCTCAAGAATTAACTCTGTCCTAACTTACCCTGCTTTATGTGGTGGATTTTCTCTGTAGACAAGAGGGAAATATTCTAGTACTAGATTCACTGGGAAGATGCTGCTTTGATATACAGCTGAACAGTGCACTCAGCAGGGTTCAAACAGCCTGACATTCAAAATTAATACTATAAGAGTGACCCTAAAAACATCTGCAGTTCTAAAGAGAGCCATTAACTTTTACAGTGTCGACCTGTTCGCTCTTACAGCAGTTTAATTAGTGTACAACATAAGACATGAGAGTAAATATCACGTGGACAGGCACAATAATCATTGTTGGCTTCAAACAGATGAACTTTTTGATGAGCTGCAAAGCATTAAAAAAGCCACCTACACGTTGCCCACATATACCCATGGCAACAAATATACATCAACATCAAGCAGGAAAAAGCTGCAACCTATCAGAGTTTTAATATTCATCATCTGAGGCCACTGTGATTGCATTTGCATGCCTTTGCTGCCGTTTTTTTCCCCCCAAGGACAAAATGAGGGGGGAAAAATGTGTAGAAATGTAACAGAAAGTGCTTTGAAGCTTCTGAATGGTTTTGATCAAATGTCCAAAACGAATCAACAGTTACTTAGTCCAAGTGTGTGCTTGTTACAGGACATTGCTTATGCCCTCTGAAAATAAATCAAGATGGACATTAATCAATATGTGAATGTGCACAGCAAAGCAACTGGTGGCACTGCAGCCCTGCCTTTTACCTTCTCAGATCTTGTCCACCCAATGTACAAGAAGTGTCGTAAATTCAATGCAATTAAGACTCTTTTTCACTCTCTTGAAAGAGGAAGGCTTTGGTATTGGTATATCTATTATTTTTCAGTGGTAAACCAAAACATCTGGTAAAGGATTACTCTATGCTGTTATAAAGCATAACATACATTCCTTTCCATACGTGTGTATTGACATTCTTTTCCTGGCATGGGCTCAAATCCACTTCTTGGATGCAATAAGTTTTATATTTCCTTCTGCTTTTTTCATTCTATTTACCTGGCATTTACCCAAGACTCTGGACCTTCTCTTCAAATGGTTTTTACAGCAGTAGAAAGGGGCTTAAGCTTCCAAGGAGCCCAACCTTCCCTGGGAAATACCAAATGATTTCTGCTCAGTGAGATGAGAACATCCAATATCTGAGCAACCTGTCAGTGTGAATGGGTCTCAGGGCAACATCCAAAGGGTTATGAGCTTTTGTTGTTGTGTGTTTTTTCTTTTGTAATAGGTTGTGAAATGGGTCCTGACATTGTTTCAGCTGTGACAGTGTAGCTTGAATTGGAACCACTGGCCTATGAGATCCTTCATTAATGTCAGTTCAACAACATCCTTCCCTGCTCTCCTCTGCCAAATTTGATGAACTCAACCACCCTGTTTCAGAGAAGATACGACGTGCAGATGTGGGCAATAAAAGTGATTAGAGGCCTGGAGAGGCTTTCATTTAAATGGAGACTGAAACAGCACAGACCACGTAACGTGGAGGTAAGAGAAACCCCATGGAAGGGACAGATGAGACAAGTAAAATCAGGGGCAGAGGAAAACACACTGGCTGATATTTGCCCTCTCACTTAATGAAGTCACAATCAATTGATCTGAAAGGCAGCAAATTAAAAGCTGATACAAAATAAAAGAAAACACAGCGTGATCCATAATGGCACTAACCAAAATGAAATATCACCGAGGACAATAGCTAAATTCAATCCAAAACCAGATTAGATATGCTAATAATGTGAAAGTGGATAGTTACACTACAGAGAAACACAATTGATTTTATTCATATCAAGTAAAAATTACTGTGATATAGGTCATAAGTCAACTGCCACTAATAAGGTTTAGAAGAATTTTCCCTGGGATCATTTTCCTCGGGACTAGGCAGACTAAAGAGCCAATAACTTCTGTGTTCTTCCAGCAATTACAGCCAAGCTTTTCACTGCAGATATATAGTTATGTCAGAGGGTGGAACAATGTTTGCATATATACTCAATATACAAGACAATGTCTGGAAATAAATAGGTCTGTGCACAGTGGAACCAGTGAAGCTGGTTTGTGCAACTGTCTTAAATCAGAGCTGCTGTGTGAGTTCCCTTTAAATGCCACTTTTCTCATCAAGTACAATAGGATTTTTTTAATGTTCATTTCTTCAAAAAGCTAAACATCCCAGGGAAAATATTTTTGGCCACTGGTAACACACAATAACTTTTATCTCAATGGGAATATGAATAGAGTCTGTTTTCCCTGTTTACCTATAGAAAACTCACAGGACCTTAAGAGCTATCAGATTAGCCAATGGCTATAAAATGGGTATGCAAATACTTAAAAGAGACCAATAGCTCAAAATGCACACAGAGCACACTGTAATTGCATAAGCTTTACAGGGAGAAACCAGGACAGAAACATTAATATGGGAAGTGCACTCCAGCCCAGCCGCTTACCTCCCCCACACTCCCCCAAAAAATCACTCAGGAACAGCAGATTGCAAAGAGCAATCACGCCAGCCACAGGTTGGCAATCACATCTTCTCCAAACAGCAATCATGGCTCACGCTGATGGACAACAACATGTGAGAAACTGTCATTTTGATATTTAAAATCTGTGGTGTGTAAAACACTGTCAGTCTCAGCTGGTGGGATCCGAGTTGCTGGAGAAGAAACTACAGAAATAACAGGACCTGAAATGGACCCTACAAGTCAAAATGTTTATTTTTTTTTTCCCAACTCTTCGACATTATTTGCCTATGCTGCAGACTGTACAGCTCATTTATTTACCTGACGCTGCATTTCAGTGAATAACATTTGGTCTCAGGACTTGAAAATCGTATTTTTTTTTCTCCCAAGCTCTTCTTGCCAGTTGTTGGGGACAAAAAGATGTATTCTCGCCCTCGGCTCCAAGAGCTGAAAGCAAAGTTGTCTGAGGCCAGTTTTCAGGAGAGAAAGACTGTGTTAGCACCATCCTCCCTGTCCTGTCCCTATATATAGCACTGCTGTGATGGTGGTAATGCAATCGGGGATGCCGAGGAGGGATTAAGGGCTTGACCCACTCCAACTTTATGGTTTCCCAGCTGACAGTGAGAAATTACTTCCTGTGTTCCCAGTGCCAAAGAATGACTTAACTGGAAGAATTGGATGATTTTTTTTTTCTTTCTTTTTTAAAAGACAGACAGAAGGAGGGAGTACTGAGGGTTTTATGAGAAGAACAGAACAGCAAAAATCATAATGGATTGTCCAGCACAAAATGTCCGTGGGATGAATGAGGCCCTTAAAACATCATGGCTTGGGCTGAAATACTGCCAGGCTTTTGAGTAGTTTCAAGACTTTACTTTCAATTTCAACTCTAAATCAATTCTCCCATTGATTCAAAAATCGGATTTCAAAGCATGGGGGATAATGTACCCTTTTTATTTCAGGGATATTTATAAAGGTGGGGAGGGATTTATATATATATCTTTATTTATTTATTTTTAAGTGTATAGATAACTTAAGAGACCAAAACCTGCCTCTCAATGACACATCTAGTAGGGTTTCCTTCTGCAAACTGAGGTGCATTGCTAACACTGAGAAACCAGTAAATTTAATGTGTTCTACTGTAGGATACTAGGAAGAAAGTAAACTGGTGCTTATACAGAGGATGGGAAAGAAAATCACAGAAGCTGTCATGAAACAAAACACCAATGTTAAAGGACAGGGGGGGACAACATCCAAAGATGCAGCAAATGGTTGCAACAGCCCAAATTCTGTTCTCTGCATTGTCTGAGAGAAGTGTCTGAGAACTGACCTGATACATCACATGATGGAGGAGCTACAGTCACCACATGAATTGACAAAAACCTCATTCAGCAATTTAGAGATTTAGAATGGGCTAATGGAAAGATCATAACATGGGGAAAAGGTGTAAGTGAAACATTCCAGTTGGAGTTTCTCCATTAATCTCCACAGGCTTTGGAACAGAAACTAAGTGTGCTCCTGCACAGTCCTCTCCAAAGCAGGTCTAAAGCCACCTATCTCAAAGGACATTATTTGCAATGATGATGCAACAGAGTTTATGGGAGCCTCAGCTGTGCTTTCAGTGCTGCAGCATCAGCACAGCCACCAAGACCCAGGACACCTGGTGACTCACCTTCCTCCTTCCTTGGGCCACATGGAACCAGCTGGAGGCCACGCAAAGAGAAAACAGCCTTTGGCTTCTCTGCCAGGACAAGCACATCTGAGAGACGTGCCAGTCATGCTGCAGAGCCACAGCTGAAACTTCTGCACAAGTGCCAGCTAAAACAGTTGTTGCTTTTGTTTGTGTGTTATTGCCACCAACTCGGTGTCCTTTCAATGCCACGAACTTGAGCTGATTTGACTCTCCTTTAGAGAAATGAGGATGATCTCTAACTGTGTTTTCATGCTACTATCAAAAAATCTGGGTGGCTTTACTGGGACGTTATTTGGTGCTTTTTGTTTTATTTCTTGGAGATCTACTGACAAAGCCCTGTCCTGAGCAGAGCACTGTCAGTAATTCATGAATTTCAGGCAAATGTTCAGCGTTTCAGTGATGAAGAGCATTGCTGCTGTTGGAAGGAAAACTGAGCTGGAGTACAGACCCATCTGTTCCTTAATAACATTTAGAGGCAATATTCCATTTCTACCTGAAAGGCAAGCCTAGAGACAGAAAATAATCATTTTTTATGAGATATTTAGATAACTATCAGGGACTCCTGCTTCTTATAATCAGTGGTATCTGCTACTGCTATTCCTCATGCTTTAGTGGTTTGGACTTGTGACAGAAAATTCATCTTTGGGAGGATACATCCGTGAGTGCCACAGCACATAAGATTGATCAACTTCTGTTATTGCTTTGTTGTGTTCAGTTCTTTTTCTGGATATATATCTAGTCAGTGAGATAGGCGGTCAATTTTCTCCTTTTTTTTTAGACCACTGATTACTTCCTGCTTTTAAGGCATAAAAAGATGATGATAATTTACAAGGACATTGGACACAATCCAGAATTTGTATTGGAGAAGATGGTGGAGTGTCTCCAAGCGTTCATTTGAGTTCCCCTAGAAGGAAAGTGGGCTGCCAACTCCGCAGACTTTTCTGCACAGTAAATCTGAATTTTCGGGTTCTAAATAAATATGAAGTTCATTCCACTGAGTGACGGGAATGGAAAAGTAATCACTGCTAGAAAGGGAAAAGATAAAATTCTGTCCCTCTGTGGTGTCTTTCACGAGAGGATTTTACTCATGTTAATGAGGCCTTGAAATAGCAGCGATCCTGAATTTCTTACGGAGGACTAACTCAGGCTTTCCAGAGATGTGTGGCAGAAAGTCATAGTGCTGAGGGCAAAAGTGGAGCTTGGGTAACAGTTTGGCAGCCCAGACTTGTGGTCTTTTAAACTAGCCGTTAAATCAATGTGATTTAAGGAGGGAGAAGAGCAGCTTCCTGAGGCTCTGTGGCAGCGCTGTGCCTGCCAGCCACCCCTCCATGCTGAGGATCGGGCAAAACGAGTGGGGAAGAGGCCATGCCTGTTCAACCTCGCTCTAATTAATCTTCTGGAGGGGCTGAGAAGCCCTACCTTTTTCCAGGGTCTCTGCTCTGCAGCACCAGAATTAACACACACAAGAAAGAAGTGCTGGGCTGGTTGGGGTGAAGTTTCACGAGGTCCTTCCAGCACAAACCGGTGCCGAAGGCAAAGGAGGCTGCAGGTCCCAGCGCTCCCGAGAGCTCCAGCCCTTTGCACTCCTCTGAGCTGGGATGATTTGTTTTCAGCAGCATCTTCATCACAGGGAGGTGTATTAACAGTTGATTTGATTTTCCTTTTTCCAAAGCACAGTTAGCTGAGGGACACTGAGAAGTGTAATTGCCGGTGCCAATATCTCTTTTGCCTGAAGATTTCACTCACACAGTTCATTCTTCTCTCCCTTCTCCTCCTCCTCCCCCCCAGCTGACAGTGCCAGGACGCCCTCGCTGCACTCCACAAACAGTATGAGCCTAATTATGGATTTTTTCAGGCTGGATCTTCACGAGTTTAAGTGGAAGACAAAATATTTAGTTTCTACAAATTAATGAGGACAACGGAGCACACATCCGTTGTATGTCAATTAGCAACATATGGTGTAGAGCTTGCAAAATAATGATCAAACAATAGCATAATGAAAGAATGTAGCTGTTTCTCCTCTCTTATCAGTTAAATATGGCACGTGATGCTTGTTTTACGGATTTTCCAAGCAGATTGTGGAACACCTGCAAGCACAGAGGTATTGCTTTATCAGGGTAAGCAGCAGGTAGATTTTCTGTACAAACCGTTATAATCTGATTTCTTTTAAACAGTTAAAACTGTACTTAGAAATAAATAAAGGTGTCAGACAGCTTGAAGGTTTTTGGTGGGGCTTTTTTATTAGGTTTTTGGGGTTTTTTTTGATGTTGTTGTTTGGTTGTTTGATTTTTTACAAAAATCAAATTAGACAGGAGACAGTAGAACAGATTTTTTAGAACTTTCAACCTTTCCACCTGTTTTTTTTATGTGCACCAACTAAGAACTGGGGGTCTTGTATACGCAGGAGCAGAAAAGGGAAATGGGAAGGAGCTGGAATGTCCTTGCCTGTTGCAGCCCCTCTGCTCTTGCAAGCAAGCTCCCCTTCCCAGAATGTGTTCATATATTTCATATTCTCACTTCTGAACCTGGATCATGAGCCCAAAAGAGGCCAACTTTTTCTCTAACACTTCCACAGATCTGGCCATTTATTTAAATGTGAAATATAAATTCAGACTTGTATTGAGATCTGGCTTTAAAGCCTCGTGTAGCTTTGTTATATGAAACCTTTATTAGTCTCACACTATGAGCTATCTGTAGAAAAATCTCCCTATTACTACAGACAGCTATGTTCTTTGTAGATAATATATGTACATCCTCAGATCCTGATTTTCTAAGGTTATAAATCCAACACTCAGCAGCAAATCTAATACTTGAAAACACACTTTACTGTTGATGATGATGAAAAATAGTATTCACTGTTTTCAGCAGCAGGATTGCTGCTTGATCCAGTCAGCCTAGATGCCTAAATTGTAAAATGAGTTTATTTGCCTGCAGAAATACTTGCAGGATGACGCCAAGGGACGGAACAGAAAGACAGATGGGGATTACTGGGCCATGGGATCAGGAGGAAGAGAAGAAAACTGGAGTATAAAAGAAGGATATGGATGCAAATGGCCATCTTCAGCTATGTTTTTGTGACAGCTCATGGTGTGGACATAAATGGTGGGGAGATATCACCATGTAGCATTCTCACAGTAAAGGGATATTTGGGAGGTTTGAGGACCAGACAGACCATAATGGAAGTTTTACATCCAAATTTTCTTAAATTTAGAGGTCTTAAAAGTAAAAAAAAGAGCTAGGAGGGAGGGGCATCATTGTAATAAATAAGGCTAAAGATGTCTATTTTCCTCCCACCAATCCCAGAACTGCAGATCTCACCATGCCTCTCTTCTCAAGCCACCTCCACAGGTATCAGATCAGGTCCCTGCTCTGTCACTGAACTGAATCCCACTTGGCAGAGGCAAGAGAGGACTTTGGAGGAACCCAGGGTGTTCCCAGAGGTGTATCGGGGGAAAGGAAAGCAGAAGTGGAAGTGTAGTGTAGTAAAACAACAGAACAACTTAAGATCTTGGAAAAGTATCAGATTCTAAAAATGATAAAGGGATAAGCCAACTCTTCTTCTTTGGGGTCAGTCATAAGAAGCTGTGGGCTGAAGCTGTGATTACCTGGAGTGGAAAATGCTAATAACTTCAGTTATGGCTTCTATAAAATGAACATTATCCATTAAAAAGACATTATCTCCTCTTTTTTCATATGCATGGACAGATTCTGGGGTGAGGCAGAGCAAGTGCTGGAAGGAAAAAAGACCCAGCCACCTATAATGTAGGAGCCAGAGCTATAATATCACCCAGACCTTAAATTCCAGAGGCAACGTGGAACCAGAGGAATGGCACTGCAAGGAGAAGTGGAGGAGGGGAGGCAGTGGTGCCACAAAGCCTCTGGCCTGGGCTTTAGGGACAGCCACCACCAGGCAGGAAAGTTCAGCATCTGTGAGGGGAAGAGGAGTCAGGATCAACGGCAACACAACCAGCGACGCCGAGACTCTGCGGAGGGAGCTCTGCTTCTGCTGCAGAGATACCCATCATAGGATAACTCTGAGTGGGGGCAAAGCCAGCCAGCTCTCTCCACTGCTCAAGGTCAAGTCCAGAGAGGGAATATAATGCTGTTCTTGACTGCACTGCAAAGAGAAAAATCACTTTGGTGCCTTGTCACCGAGTTCAGCCCTTTCCAATCACTAATCACAGTGCAAAATCACGCCTGGTCTGTGTTGTGAGGAGTGATCCCAAGAGGATTCTTGTGGCTTCTCCAAGGAAAACTGGACTGAAAACAACTCATTTATATAGGCCACCAATTAGTTATTTAATTATAACTTTCACCCTCCACGTACAGAGCTGGATTTGAACCAGTAATCAAAGGATCTACAACTCATACCAACAGCATAAAGCAAATATTCTGGATGCTTTTAGCTCATGGAAGAGATTAAACATTCCTCTTTAAGCACTGTGATTTCTTTTTTCTCTCTTGTGGAGTCAGAAATAAAAAAAATCGTTTCCTCTTTGTTGTACCATGAAATCTCCCTTTTCTAATGAGTATATGAGCCAGTCATTTCGCCCTTAATAGGCCACTTACTGAATGTGATGGAGGAGATAATTAAATGTGACAGATATTCGTATACATCTATCTTAAAACTAGCACTCAAAGATTATAAAAGCCATAACATTCTCTTAATGAAATATGGCTGAACATGAGAAAAACACATTTCACTGTTTCTGAAAACAACTGCAAAATTTAGAGATAAACACTGTTAACACTTGATAAGCCTCTGTGGTTTTGATATGTACCACAGACATAACAGAAGCAAACAAAAAACCCCTTTTTGAAGTAGATGAAAGCTGGAGATAAATTTGTTTGGCATCCAAACAAGAGAGAATGAGTATGAAAGTCCAAGAGAACATACTCAGCATAACTTCTGCAGCAAAAGAGAGGCTTTTTATAACTTGCAAAGTAAATGCCAAGGAAAATTCATTTAAATAAACCTTTTCAAGACTTCAGTGCTGAATTTCAGTGGACATCAGTCAGTTCCTGGGTGGTGTTAAAAGGGCTGCACGGTGAAATATGTTGGGAAACCAGCTGGATCAATAGCTCCCAGGATTTCCTCCATTCAATCTCAGTCCTACTCTATTCACCCAGATGGGTCCCTGGCACTTACATTTAACTCATTTAACGAAGGGACAAGGAGATGTTCTGGAAGGTGGAGAAGTAATTATTACAACATTCAGAAGCCGTGAAAATGGGATGGCTCTTAGGGCTCATGAGCTGACAGCTACAACCAAGTGCACTGCCAGGAAAGCACAGGTGTGCAGCCAGGACCCAAAGCCAGGACAGAGGGAAGGAGCACCAGGGAAGGACAGTGATCCCTCTTCTTACCTGCCAGAGCACCACTGCCATGGGAAGCCAGGTGCCTGTTGAACAGCTGCTCTGGAAAAATGTAAGCAGTCAAACCTTTATGACAGGTGAAAAATACCAGAAAACAAAACAGTAATTTATAAAAAAAAAATTTATATTTTTGAAGAAGCCCAGTGAAAGGGATGTGAGGAGGAAGGTTGCTGTGGGGGAGCAGAGAGGAGCACTTGGTCATCTTGCTATCAGATCTCAGACATAGAAAAAATGGCCTTCAGGCTGCAGTGATCCATGGGTGTTGAACAGTATTTCAGTTGTGCTGTGGGATCATCTGAGACTCCTCTCCAAGGCTGATGATGGGTTTCTACTTTAAATTTTATGCTCTTTGAAAAGCACATGTTTGCCTTGCTGTGGGGAAGGAACTGGTTTAAGGATTGCCAAGATTGTTGTCCTTCTGACTGCATCTCATGTTGCTGTGGTTTGACTCCCTGAATTCCAGGGAAACCATGCCAGGATCCAAATTATCTGAAGGGGAATAGCCTCCTTTTCCTTCTTAGAGACAATCCTCTCTCAGACACCTGCAGAATCACTATCCACTCCTTAAATTTATTTACAACAGATCCCTTGTTTACACAGTGTTTAGACTTGAAATTATCAGGGGAGAATAAAAAAGCCACATCATTTCAGGGCTGCAAAACCTGTTTCTGGCACAGATACACTCTCGTGTTCCTCCTATCCCTCTCAGGATGTTGCTCTTTTTTGGACTGGGTTAAATGATTTGATGAGCAGCTTCCAGCGGAGAAAAGTACTTTATCCTACAGTTTTGCATCAAGAGCTGAATACAAGGTTCCAAGGCAACGGTGGAGCTGTGTCATGCAAGTGGTTGGTACATGCCCTCTCAGATGATTAGTGCTGTTAGATCCCAAAACTTGGCCTCATAAATAGAAAGAGGCATTTTGGAGCAGGGCGATGCCCGGTGGTTGCAGGACGTGTTCCAGGAGCAGAGTTCGAAGCGTTGAGTGAGATGCCTGAATTCCCTCTGGGGTGAATGGAGAGGATTAAGTGCCTCAGAATGAGATTCAAAGCAGGCAGCAAGTAAAGCAGGGAACACTTAAGCCTGCCTTAGGAAATACTAAAGACATGGGTGTCTTTGAAATCCTCCATATATCCAGGGTTTAGCATTGACCCACATCCATGAGACAGGAGATGCTGTGAAAATGGGATTCAGAGCCCATAACCCCTTTCCAGAATTAATTTGTCACCTTTGAGTAAAAGACTCCTGCTTGTTGTTAATGCCAAGGTTAGAAAGCAGATGGAGCAGGAAGTGGAGGCTGTAACCACAGCCTTTGGAGCAGTGAAAATACGCGCCTGGGAAACTGGAAACCTGCGTCTGAGTTCCATCTCGAGTCTGAGAGACAAAACTGCATCCTTTCCTTTCCAGAAGGCTATGCAGTAACCTCAGGGGCTATTTTCCCTTTCTCTTTTTGGAGTAACAGTACAGAAAATATTAGTGGGGCCAGAGATGGAGAAGGGAACAAGGTGAGGGGCAGCAGATACAAGCGAGCATCGTGATCCCTTCCCTGGAGACCAGCAGAGTGAGGAGCCTCAGTTGCTGCTGAGGACATGTAGCTTTATGCTACCTCTGACACATAAGGAGGGATACAGCAGGTGGAATGGTAAGAGGAAACTGTGCTTTGATCATGAACAAAATTTATTTCAGGCCCCACGAGAGGAGAGAGGCCATGGGGAGAGAGGGGGAAGGTGGTGGAGGGGAGCCAAGCCATGGCAGCTGCAGGCACCGGGAGTGTGCTCTGGTTACCAGGCTCTCATCCTGCACGAGGAAAGCCTTTGGATGAAACACTTAAAAGAGCAGCCTCTAGCTATTAGCTGAAGATTTTATTAATTTCCATGTATGTGCCCTTGCAGAAGGTTGAATTTCTTTCTGTCTCCTTCAGCCCCGGTGTCCTCCAGCCCTCTCCCTGTGTTCCGTGTTGGCAGCACTTTCCAACCTGTGTCTTTAGGGAATATAATCCCCACACTTCTTCTCCTTGTGTCTGTGTCATTAATAGGAAAATTCAACAGGACTCATGGCAGGCATGGTTTTTAGTCTCCCCCCTCCTTTCATGTCTCCTTTTAGTCAGACAAATCAGCACCACTTCAAAGCTGCCCACATTCCCCAGCACCCGGAACACCTTATACCGGCTGCTTTGGAGACACTGGGATAAATCAGGTCAGCTGCATTTCCTCTCCTTACTTAACCTATTGCTTTTGGGGGTTTGCTTTCAAGCAAAATATCAGGATGGTTTGGCATGAGCTATATTTAGTGAAGCTTAGTTGCATTTTCTGTTTTCCACTCAACAAAACGGGTTTTTCCCGCCTTGATCAGCTCTGAGCCTCACGCAGAGGCTGCACCAGCAACAGGGGATCTTTTTGGTTTGCTGTGACAAAGACACATATTTTCTAAGCACAGTAATGCCTTCTTCTTGGTAGCATCCAAAATTACTCTGCATGCCAAAATTGACTGAAAAATCAATAATTTCCTATCCTGGGTTAAATGAAGAAACCTGCTGTTGCCCCCATGATATTTTATTTGCTCTCCTCCAGTCACACCAAACTCACACCAGCTTGAGCAGTTTATTGCCAGACCTGTGGTTTGTTTTGCCAGTTCCCTCAGAAGTCTGGCATGGAAATTATCTAGTCCCCCTCCCATGGATGCATTAAGCTTTCTTCTTTAGAGGAGTCTCAAAAATGCAAACAAACAGTAATGGGGAAAAATAAAGCTTTTTGGTCTTCTGGAGTGAAGGGATTTTTTTTCCTTTCAACACACTGATATGAGGAGGTTAATGTGTCACTATAGAAGAAATGTGGCACTCTGCTGTTCTCTCATGGAATACATTACTTCAATTCTCACTATGAATTTACATCTTTTTTTCCTGAGATGTAGCTTGGCACTTAGCACGAAATGAATCTTAAATATTTTGAAAGTATAATGTAACATCTCAGCAAATCCCCGAATTGTGCTTTTTAGAAACTTTAAGGGCTAGGTGAAGCTGACTTTAAAAAGAATGGGGAATTACATCTTTAGGTGATGCTTTAGCTGCAGATGATTCTCCTACAGTTTTTAGATACCTTATTTATCAATTCTATACTTGGGATATACTCTTTATATTCTTTTGGGGTGATTTTTTAATTTGAATGACTTTACATTCTTTGTTTAAATATCATATATACACTTAAAAAGTTATATGTTACCAAAAATTACTTTTTAACTAAACCATAGCAAAAATCCAGAAAAACCACGACAATACTCTAGAAAAAGAGATGTGTATGGTTTATAATTGTTCATCTACATGATTTATGATTTCTGGAGCCACATCTAAACCATTCTGGTCAACTGCATAAGACTTGGGAAAGAGCTGATGTTGAACTCATCGTTCTCTGATGCTCCCATCCAATTTGTTTTACTCTCTAGAAAGCCATTACTGAATGTCCTCAAGCCCATGAGCACAAAAAAGTCCCCTGCAAAACCACTCATTCATCTTCTACGTCCTTTTACATTGTGCCTGTTTTCCACTCTGCCTTTGACAGTGTGGTGAGCATGCACTGGAAGGGGTTATACTTTAATAATCTTCCCTCCAGACTAATTAATTGTTTTCCTTTGCAATTCATTAACATCCTAATGGTCATTCAGGTCTTGTTTGCAAACAAGGGGGAAAAAAAAAGCCTCAAAACATACAAGAATGCTCATTTTGTAAGACTGAAATGGAGCTCTGTGTGTGTAACTCCTGGTGACACTGCTGGTTCATCCCAATGAACAACTCCCCTTAAATCCAGTTGCAATATTTTATAGAAATTAATTACACATTATGGAAGAAAGGCTTCTATTATTTTTCATTATTTTACTTATCACCTTGTTAAGGGATATGCTGAATAGGATCATCTGACTGGCCTAGACTGTAGCATCTTTTATTTGATCAGAAAATCTCTTGTTTTTCTTTTCCTATTACAGAAATGAATAAATCTTGAATGTCTCCTTTTACTGGAGCTCCACCTATTTGCATCTTTTTTCCTTTTTTTTTTTTTTTGGCATTTTCCCGGATTCTGTCTATTTTTGCAGCTTCTTTTTTTTCAAACAAGAATGTCCAGATTAAGCACACACCATTTACAGAGTTACTGAGAGCCTCGTTCGTGGTCTCACCCCTGGGTTGGTCTGTGCTTGCTGACTCAGGAATTTTTCCTTTCTCAGGATGGCTATGCCTCTATTTATTTCTTCTAATCAGGCTGAGCCAAACATATGCTCCCTTGTGCTGGAACTCTCTCCTCTCTAAAATTGTTTTGGCTGAGACTTTATTAGGTTTTTAGATCTATGCTGCTCGCCCTCTTGTTCAAATCTGCTTTTTGGGCTTTTGTTTTTTATGCTTGTCTCCCATCAGTCCTTTTAAAATGAGTAACTGTCAGAGCTATGAGATTTATTTTTATTCTTGCCATCAGTTCCTGCTAACAGAATGACCTATTCCAGAGCATGTTCCTTTGCTTGACTTTCTTTTCTTTCCCACCACAAGAAATAAGCGCTTACAAGAAAGTTTGGAGATTTGACACTGGGAGCAAGGGGGAAGTAGGGGATCCAAGAGTCCCCAGATCAGAAGAGGAGACATCCAAAAGAATTGAATTTCAGCTGCAGACTGATTTCTGAGACTATTTCGCAGCTAAAGAAACAAAAGAAAAGCTGGGGCTGGAGGGAAATGAGAGCAGTGTAGAGGGCATGAGCAGTCTTTGTGTTTGGGATAGAGTTTTGAGCTTAATTTAAATGATAATTGGAAGCAGGATGCAATGGGGAAAAGCAGACAATGAGGATACAACAAAACAAAGGACTGACCAGGCTAAGTGAAGAGACATGAACAAGTTCTTTCAAAAATCAAAGGCAGAGCTGGTGTAAGCTTGGAAAATCCCTTTCTCTCTGTCCTGGCAGCTGAAAAAATTCTGTTCAAAATCAGAACAAAACCAATGAGCATTTGAGAATTCCTATCAGAAGGAAAATCCCGTGGAAATTAATTTGGATAAATCAAACTCTGTTAGCTTGATGTTCCAGTGCAGCAGGGAGCAGCCTGGCTGAAGGGAGTGATCTGGGCTGGCACAGGAGGGATGGACCTCAAAGTCTGACAACTCCGGGCTGAGCCAAGGCACCCAGTCTTTGTGAACTCAAAATTTCAAGCTCCTTCAGGATGTGTATCACAGGTAACCTTCTGGAGATGAGGCCCTCAGGCTGCCAGGAGAGCAGGGGTGCCTGGACAGGGCTTTCTGCACGTGGGGAGTTGCTTCCATGGGGCACCTCAGCAGTCAGATGAACCTTGGCAGAACAGAACCAAACCCCCTCGGATTTATATGAAAACTGGTTTGTTTTGACAAAGGGACATTTTCTGATAAGAAAATAATTTCCAATCAAAATCTTCACTTGACCTATTTTATTTTATTCAGACCAGTGCACTGCTGCAGCAGAAAAAGGGCATGTGAGGCAGGATATGGGATGCTCCTTGCTGTTTCCAGACCATAAAAATTACTGCACTGCATTTTCTTATGCCATGAAAATGCAGTGGGTTAAATTTGATGAACTTTTGAGCCTGAAAGAGCAAGTAGCAGAGAAATAGTTTATTGCAGACCCAGGACTCTGCCATCTCAGTCCTCTCTGCTAACCTTAGTAACTAGTGTGCACCTGTGATCTGGAAGAATTTCATTATACTAAAGGGACAGTTGTCAAAGATGGGAGCTTAATTTGCCTCTCCAAAAGCAAATACCTGTGCCTGGTATTTGATGTCCATATGCAAGAAATCTGGGTAAAATCCTCCAAAACACTGACAAATGACAGCTGTAATTCAGTTTATCATGTCCATGCTGTGGATAGCTTTGATGATTCCTGTACTGACAGCAGTGGAACACTCACTGACTGAGTACTCACCAGTGTGAGCTGAGGTTGTGCACTCAGCCTCAGAGAGAAAACACAGGAAAAAAAGCTGTTTTCCATCCCTAGGGTTTAATTTTGATGTCCTGGATGTTCTGCCTCCCGAAGCACATCCCAGGATGTTGAGAAACAGCAAAGGGAAGAGTGCAGAGCTCAGGTAAACAGGGATACGCTGGACTGCTCTTTTTATAGGCAGTTCCTGAGCCAAATCTGGCCATCTGCATTTTGCTCAGCATTTTGGCTTGTGAATAGAGAATATTTGCAGCTGGGTAATTAAATCTATTTGTACTTATCTGTACACACATATTTTTCAGGTGGAAGTTCCTCATCCATCTTGCAAAATGCAACCTTTGATGTATAGAGGAGATAGCAGCAGTTATTAAAATAAACATTATTTCCATATCAAAATGCAATCAGAAATCAAAGTTTTCTCTTGGATTTTTTTAAATTTTTAGTGGAAATTTGGCCCCAGATATTTTCAGGAAAAGTACAAGAAACCAGTGGCGAGGAGGAAACACATCTCACATATGCATGTGCAGAGATGTGGTAACTTGTCACACATCCAGTGTTCCCAGATACTGGGACTGGGGTCTTCACACTTGGCAACAGATGAACTGTGATATTCCCCTGATATTTTATGTTGAGCCCCCAACCAATTGTATTTTTAATTTTTTTTTATTTCTCTTTTTTTATATATATGAAATAGATATAAAATTTATAGAGAGCACTCACAACTGCACAACTACAAAGAATCCATTCTCTAAAGTGACTCTAAGATGGAAATCAAACGAAATCAGCAACGATGATCTAATGAACCTAAAATCTGTAAATCCATTAAACTGTGAACGGCAGAAAACTCAGCACCCGGCAGCTGTTTGTGTGAGCTGTTGTATAAAAGTATCTCTGTTAAAGGGCATCATTCCCAAGTGGGAAACACTTGTTAGCAATGCAGGAAATTCAATTCTGAAACTAGTCACGTTATACTGTACAATATATAACAATAGCAGCAACCAGAAGGGCCATTTTATCCTATGTTTTGACAGAGGTTTAATTCACAGTTGATTTACAACTTGACCGTGAAGACCTGGAAGTCCATGCACTGGGTTTCAGCCTGGGGAGAACTTCACTTTTAATACTTTACATTAAATATAGTTTATTGTTGGCCTATTCTAAAGGTATAGAGCAGCAAGGACAAAATAAAACAAAAGTTGGTGTCTTTTGGCAGTTTTGTGGCAGTTCTGAGCATCTTCTGAGCAGAAAACACAAATTACATCCTACTGACAAGCTGAACTATTGTAAAATATAAACGAAGTGAGGGAAGTTTTGGTTCTGGCATTGCCTTTCTTTGGTTTTCAAGGATTTTTTTTTTTTAAGGATTTACAGTTTAAAGCCTATGAGTAGTGCTTATGCCTCTCTTGAAGCTTGAAATGTGTCAACTGAGCACAGGCAATAATTTATAAAGCAATCTCACCACTCCTGTACCTCTCCACCCCTTTCTCCCCAAGAGCCCAGGTGTTGGCATCACAGTGAGCAGCACCTTGGTGCCCTCCCTCAGTGCCACTTGTAGCACCGAGGGGGGGATTGGAAATACTGTGAGGGTACCATGGAGCATTCAGGAAGCCCCCAGAAATTAAACCCTGCTGAGTGGGTCCTCTGCACACCCCTCTGATGTCTCTCTCCATCCCACCAGACCTACAGCAGCACTCTGGCCATGGGCTGCCCTCTCTCTGCCCTCCCTCTCTCAACAGCCACATCCCATCACCAGCAGGAGCACGATGACATTCCCTTGCTCAGGACCTGGAACTGCAAACAAACCTTTTCACAGGTGCTTCTCCCGATGTCTGGGACCTGGATATCAGGTCCATGAAGCACAGAGATGTATCTGCCAGAAAGGCATCAGGTGCATCTCAGATGTGCAGCTTCCAGCTGGTAATGGGCTGGTAACAGGGAGGGCAAGATAATTGATGAGTGTTCTCATCCAAGTGCTCTGGAAAAAGTGAGGGAAGCAGTATTGTCTGCCACGTGCCCAGCACTACCACAGTCCCTTTACTCTCTTATTAAAAGCAAAAAACTTCAAGGAGTTAAAACCCCTCCAGCACAGACAACCCCGTTTACATCTCCGGTGACCCCTGGGGCTCTGGTTTTTACATTTATGACCAACAGTTTAAAGTCCATTCCTGGCTCTTTTAAGCGCCTGACCATGGCTTGATTGCCCATTACTGAGGCAATCGCTCAGTTCTTTGACTCAGTGAGCAGCACAGGTTAGAGGATGAAGAGATTCCTTTTGGCAATTACCGGTTGTGAAGTTTCCTCATGTTAAATACTTGATTCTAACGTAAATTTGTAATCCTCGTTCTTTGGCCACGGCAAATAAGGTTACACAGAGTTTTCCCATTAATTACTATTTTTCATTTTTAGATGAGGACCTAAGCATTTCGAGCCTCGCTTATGAAAGCCCGAGGAATGGATATGCATGGATGTCTAATCCTAGCAAACATTCGATGCATAGCATAGGAGTGGTGTCAGTTAATGCAAGTTTGGCAGCCTCTCAGTACCTGTGCCAGGAAAACGCTGCTGTTGTACCCTCCAGGCGTGGTGATGAGAAAATTGTAGAGTCACAGGTCCAAAAAGGTGACACAGAGACTTCAGCAGCATGGAAAGGCTCAGGACTGGAAAGGTTGGTCATTGCCCTGTGAAAGCTTTACAGCACTGATTTGTGCACAGTGTAAAGGGAGCTGCAGGGAAGATCCCAAGCCCTGAATTTTAGCTGTTGGCCTCTTGCTATACCCATTGTTTCTTTCTGGCCATTCACCACTGACACAGAGGTATCAGCTGTGTGAGGGGATTTGGTTTTAAGCCCCAACACAGCAGTCACAGCAGTTGGTTGTAGCCCTGACTCGAGGCTGCAGCTCTGCCTTGGGTGGCTCCAGGGTTGCTCCACTCTACCACCCACTGCCAAATGGTAAAACAAGGGACCCCTGCTGCCCCTGGAAAAGTATCCAGTGGGTAAAATGCAGTGTCATCCCTCCCTTGAGCTGAAACATTCTGCTGGAAACCAGGGGTCCATCTTCCTCCCCAGTGGCATTCAGGATTCGAGGTGGCTGAGAGGGTGTTGTCCCAAACTGAGAATATTTCTGCATTTCATGTCTCATCAGCTGAAACGAGGAGCTACCTCTGAGGCAGGGACAGGTGTCTGGCAGCCTGGAGCAGGGACAGAGCATCCTAGATTTGGTCTGGGGTTCTGTGGTCCTTGGCTTCGTGACCAAAAAGTGGCTTCTCACTTTTACTTATGTTTCACTCTCTGAAAGCTGTGTGGAAGG
The DNA here is from genome assembly GCF_003984885.1 of Neopelma chrysocephalum. Taxonomy (NCBI): domain Eukaryota; kingdom Metazoa; phylum Chordata; class Aves; order Passeriformes; family Pipridae; genus Neopelma; species Neopelma chrysocephalum. The sequence goes on from NW_020897727.1 coordinate 8,997,637, forward strand.
ACTTAGAGCTGCCTGGGTAGCCTTGATATTCTCACTGTAGCTGGAAATTCATCTAATTATTGACTCTTTCAGAGGAGGTTTGATGGAGAAAGGCAGTATCTTGGACCAGAGTATTTGCACTAAAAACCTTGAAGATCAATGAGCCAGAATGATCAGACTATTCCAGGTACTTTTGGGGACTGCATTTGTCTTACAAGCCAGCCTCAAAATTTGGATTTCATACATTATTCAAAGTCCAGATGCACCTAGTCTTTATGTATTTCTTGTTGCTCATAAAGTCTCTTCATTGCTTTTATTGCCACTGTAATAATAAAGTGTCCTTTTTAATATGCACAGTACAGCCACCAAGGCTGTACTCGCTAAGCAAATGTTTTGGATCAAGTCAGTTTGGCATAAAACAGATGCTGACAATTCCAAATGGAAACCTCTCTGCTGCAGGAGCTCCCAGGAGTTAGGAAATGCTGCCATATTGCATAACACAGAGGCACCTTGTAACCCTGGGAAAATGCTCCTGGGGTGTTGTTCCTATCCATGTTGCAGCAAGCATTTTTCTCTAACTTAATATGTCTAAAATACACTGTCAGGGGGGTGTGGATATACACAGCACAGGGCTACATGATTTTTTTTTTCCCCTCTGCTTGTTTGCTCTGTTGGATCAAAGCTTTAGGGAAAATATATAAAAATTATCAGCCTGCATAGGCATATGATGCATTTATAGATATGTTTACATATATAAATGCATGTATTTGTATACACATTTTAGTTAGTATTCAATGCCACTAATCCACATTTATAAGCTGTGAGGGGTTCCCAAAGCTGGTCACCAGTTTCAGGGTATCTCCCTGCTCATGAGCGTGCTGCAGTCACCAAGAGGGCCTCAACTGCCGGCCCCAAAATTCAGAAGGATCCAACATAGAAACTAGAGATGTTTGTAAACCCATCTCCACTTTGACCACTGCATTCTTCAGAAGTGAGACCTATCCTCCAGGTTTCTCCCTGCAGCCAGTTTGGGCGCTCCTAGGGCCAGATTAGATCTCACACTTAGGAGAAGGCTCTGCAGGTGTGTGGTTGCTCGGGGGCTGATTTCAGCAGCTCATCCTCAGCTGTGCCTCAGCCCTCGTTGGCTCTGACCACCTCCCACACCCACAGCTTCCCCTGCTCCAGCTGGCATTCTTATTCTCACAGGGGAGCAGTTTCCCTCTCTACAACCACAGCAGAACCCTCAACCTTCAGCCTCCAGTTCTCCACATCTTTATTGGATCCCAGCCTGACTCTGGCAGAGTAGTTCAGAAGTAACAATGACCATGCAGGAGTGGGACAGCAGGTAGGACAAGGCGCTGGCTTTTCTCCTTTCTTGATGGCAATGACTGTGCTTTGGTCCAGTCTCTGCAATAAATAAGTAGCTCTTGTATTCCTCATGCTACTGCTTTAATTTAATATTCCTTGTGGAGTAAGGTACCCCCAAAGGTTTTGAAAGCTTGAGCCTGAAGTGTCAATATCTGTGCTATATGTAACCAGAAAAAGGAAGAGAGAGATGGGAAGAGCAGTTATGTTGGCTCTCAGGTGTGGTTTTGTGAGCTCAGCCTTTCAAGAGAGTTTCTCTGGATTTATACTGGTGTAATTAAGTATGGAACGTGGTCCTCTGTGGTAGGCAGGCAAGGAACACATGACCCATTAAAAGAGGCCCCTGAATTTTTATGGTACAGCTTTTGTAGTGTTTTATTCATTTGATGTTATCTATCAATGATTCTTCTTTGTGGTTCCTTTGTGTTCTCCCTGCAGCCTGTTTATTTGCCAACACTGGGGGATTTTGCTTTTATGAGGTGTTTGCATTGTTTGCTTTAAGGCACCTATTTAAGTATCTGAAACACTTTGGGTTTGTAATGTTTGAGGTAAATGTGGTATTACTCTGACATGTACAACATGTAAATATCTATGGTATAAGCATTTTAAAACACTCAGAGCTGAAGTCCCATTCACCCAAATATGTGCTGTTTTCAATACAAGTAGATTAGGATTAAGTATAAAATGGCCGCATAAATGAACACAGGGAAGTAAAAATTCCCTTTTCCCAAGGCAGTGGTTTAAGTCTGCCCAGATTTTGTTGGTGCCCAGGTGAGCTGTGTTCAGGTGCTCTGCTGCTTCACTGCAGTGGGTGTTTGCTGGGTATGGTGTGAGCAGGAGCCTCAGGAAGGCTCAGGTTGAATTCTTTTCTCTGCTCCAGTCTGCTTTAATTCTGTGTGTGCCTCCACTGAGCCAAAAGGACTTCACCATTCCTGATGAAACTTGAGATAAATGCACTGAAAACTGTGAAAGTCTGAAATCGGAGGTAGCAGGGCCGTGTCAGCACAGGTATATTCTGTTCTGCTAATCTCTTGCTGCTGAAGTCTGCAGAGAGGAGGGAGGTTTTAAGCTGAGCAAGCGTGACAGGGTCACGCAGGACTTCATGCACCTCAGGGACAAAGTTTCAGAAAAGAGTTTCAGTTTTTCATCAACAGTCTCTGCAGCTGAAAATCAAACAAAATTGTTTAAAGGGCTCCAACAGTGCCATACAGATGACTGACTTGGGGGAGCAGGGTGGTTGTTAGGCCATCACCAGTGTAAGCTTATTGACCACAAAGTTGTGGAGACAATAAGTACGGAAAATGTAAGTGCGAGGCTGAAAAACCTTTGGAAAACGTCTTTGTGAACATGTAGGTTCTCGGAGGATGTTCCCCACCTCTCTATTGATCTGTTGATGTAAGTCACAATGAACGTGTCCTGCTCAGAAGAAAAGGACTGCTTCCCTCAGAATGTGTCTTAGACAAAGGCTGTAATCATTGCTCCCTAACAACAGCAAAATCCATCCTCGGCTTGGCTGCGTGCGGCGGATCTGACGGTCTTGAAGGTGCGTCCTAAGTTAATTGCTGCTGTCTGGTTTATGGAGGGATTATCTACACGTCAAGCTCGATTTCACTTAAGGGCCCCAGTTTGCCTTTTAGCAGGATTTGACGCAGGCAGGAGCAGAGGGTGCTCAGATCTCCGAGGAGATGGGAGATGGCAGCCCCCGAGGAGGCACTCGGTGTGGCCGGAGATGCAGCACCAGACCCTGCATTTCCCACAGGCTCCTCACCGGGCTGCTGCTGTATTTATAGCAGCAGGGCTCTATTATGTGCATTCTACTGAGAATTACTGAGGCAGAGGAATGAGCCTCTCCCTCTGCCTGGCATCAGTGCTCTGTTCCGGCTCACGCCGCGGCTCTAGGAGGGCGAAAACCCACTTGAAAAGCCATCCGGGCTTCATTATTTATTAAAGCTGGGAAAAAAATAAGTTACCCGAGTCATAAATACATGGGTAGCATCAGTTAATCCAGCACAGGCAGCGCTCTTATCACAACAACTTCAAGCACAAATAAATTGTTTCTGGGACCAAGAACACATTTACAAATGTGACTGAAGCTGCTGGCAGTATTAAGATGAAGGTGCAGCAAGGTTTAGGTGATGAAATGAGTGATACTGAGGATAATCCTGAGATACACACTTCTATTAGTAGTGCTAAGTATGCTTAACAGAAGTAGTGTGCCAGAGATTTCACACAATGGCATGAATAAAAACCAGACCAAAGTGTATTTTGGGTGGTAGAGACACATTACATGTAATGAGCTGAGCACATCTTTGCCCTGCAGTTGTGTAACTGCTCTAGGAGGATTGTTTGCCCAGCTCTGGTTCAGTAATGAGTCACCCTCTAGAAATTGCCAGGCTCTATTCCCTTCTGTAGATGGTTGTTTGGGACTGTGTCTGTTTGCCTTCTGTGCAGACCATATCAATAAAATCGTTGATGTAAAAGCAGGGATTAAGATTACGCAAAACCAGGATTGTGTTCTAAAATTAACGTAGTGCCCTTCTGATGTCTGTGTGCAGTGGGCACATGTTGGTGCGTCACCTTCCTGCTCCATGCACTGTAATGGCTGCTTGATGGATTATCACCTGTCTGCTCTGTGCTGCAAAAGAGTGAGAGACACAAGTTTGTATAAATTCAAGTTTAATTGCCTCTCACACCGGTGGCCTTATTTATTTTACTTCTAAGGGATGAAGGCCTGGAAAGGGTCTGAAGGCAGGTTTCAAACCCCTCTGAAAAAAACCTAATCTACATCTCTTCTTTTAGATCACACTCTAATCCCTTTGACTGTTGTGATTACAGCAGACTTCAGAAGGTTTTCCACCAATTATAGTCTTATATCTGGATGTCATCAGTAAAGCTTAGAAGGGTGCTTTCTTGTCTTCCTCTCTCCCCACAATAAAGCAGCTGCACAGAAAACAGATGGCACAGAGTCAATCCAGTTGAAATTAATGGAGTCAGGCTCTCCACACAAATCTCTGCAATGAAAAAGGAGAGATTCTTTTTTTTTTCCAGTGAGTTATGTACAAGATGTATGTTGTTTGTAAAGGAATTTAGTTCACGTAAGGGATAAAAAGCTGTAACCAGCGAAGAGGAAAGCCTGCTTTTTAAATCAAAACTCAACTACATGTACACAGGAGCAGTCACACTCAGTGGATGCTTTCATGTTTGAAGGATGGAGTAATATTTGTATTCTGGCAAAATTATGTTTAAACCATAACTGTGCATGCAGTGATACAACATGCAGCCAAATTTTACCTGTAGGTTAATAACAAATTTGTGACTGGACTCGTTTGAACCCACGTGTGTCAAGGACTACATAAACCTTTATCAATGCAAATAGTCCTTAAAAAACTGATCAAAATTGTGTGACTTCATGAATAGGCATTTGTACATTGGTGTTTATAGTCTCTGTCCATAAAAATCTGGTTGCACAGAGGAGCAGATTTACAAAGGTCTTTTGATGCCTGCAGGGAGTTTCAAAAACACTTTAGCAATTAGGCTTGAATACCTTTATGACTGGTACAAATTAGGTGACTAACTTAGGCAGGTGCTTTGGTGAATCCCACTAGGCTCATAGGTGCATAAATAGGTGCCTAAACAATGTTTACATGTTTGCTTCATGGTCCTTAAACCTTTCAGTGACATATTTCGTTCCTTCCTCTGAGTAATGGAATTGTCTCCTTGCTGCACGTAACCCACTTGTCAGGATCTAATGCCGCGTCTCGCAGCTGCTCCGTGCAGGTGGGGTCATGAGTGGGGTTGAGCCAAGTGAGTTAACACTCCTTCTCTTGCTGCTGCTTGGAAAAGGTCCAAAAGTGCATTGGAGCACACCTGTGTTTGGCACCCGGGAATAGCAGCCCGGATTTCCAAGCATGGATCATCAGATCCAGGCCTGCAGCACGTGGTGGCTGTGCACCAGCCAGCTTGGTTTGTGCAGGGCTGTGTCAGGAGAAGCGCTGGGTGGATGTGTTAGAGGCTTCTTTCTGCAAGAATGTGTCACAGTCTGGATGTAGTAAATATATCTGTGTTGGGGCTGGAGTCTTACACTGTTGTGATAAGGCAAAATGACAAGTGTGCTCTGAGCAACAATCGTGCATCTTTTCGACAAAAATGTGAAAGCTTTTTTTTTTTTTACCCGCAATAATGGGGGAGTTAAAGGAAGAAATGGCAGATGCAGTATAATGAGGGTGAAAAAGCTTTTCAAGAGGAATATCAGAAGATCCTGATTAGCCATGAAACACAACAGGTTATGTACAAACAGAAGGAGCTGCCTCAGGATTGCAGCAGAATCCCATTGCCAAAGGTGTAAGCTCTTTCAAAACAAAGCACCAGGAAACCTCACACAGCCCCCGCTCCTGGAGTGATGGAGAGAAGCACTGGAGCCACTGGGCTGCAGTCAGGGAGCCGCATTTTCGACTTCTTTGACACCCGTGGCAGTACACGGCGCGTGGCCTTTATTTGCATCACGTTTGGGCTCATGCACTGACATTTTTGTTACTGTGAAAGGCACATCTAGTCAACTGTTGCCATTTCAGGTGTGAGTGTTGGCTGGGGAGGAGGGAGAAAAGGAAAACTTTCTGAAAGTGAGCCACTGGCAGAGAAGGGAAAACTGCTCCAGCTGATATTTTGGGTGAAGTTTTACAGTTGTCAGCCAAACCATCAGGCATTTCACCCATATGCTGTCCTGTTTGAAATATTCTATTCTTTTCTACTTCCAGACTCAAAACAGCCTTCAGGGATTTATAACATTTACTTAAAAACAGCAAACATTTTCAATTATTTCCACACTGTTCAGAGACCATAATTTACTTAATGCTATGAACAATCACATTTCTCAGGGACTGCTGTGAAATGTCACCTCTAAAGGATGGCTCCCTTGTTGGTAGCAGTGAAACCCTGGTTTGTAGTTTTCATTTTTTATTTTGATTTAATTCTCAGACAATTCAACTTTCACACCATGCATGAATGACTAAATTCATTTCACTTCTCAGAAGAGAAAAATTTTCATAATTAAAATCAAAACCAAGGGTAGCCTTTTGTTTGCCAACCACATGGTTTTTTGTCTCTTGTGGTTGGCTTTTGTTCTGGACTTTGTCTGGGGTTGTGTTTTGAGGTTTTGTGTCACTCCTAGGCTGAGGGAGCTGGGGTTGTTTAGCCTGGAGAAAAGGAGGCTCAGGGAAGAGCTTGTCACTCTTTACAGCTACTTGAGAGGAGGTTGGAGAGATGTGGGGGTTGGTCTCTTCTCCCAGTAACAACTAGGACAGGATAAGAGAAAATGGCCTCAGGTTGCACCAAGAGAGGTTTAGATTGCATATTAGGAAAAATTTCTTCTCTGAAAGAGTGGTCAGACATTGCACAGGCTGCCCAGGGAAGTGGTGGAATCACCATCCCTGGAAATGGTCAAAAAACACTGTAGATGTGGTGCTTAGTAACAGAGTTTTGTGGTGGATTTGACAGTGCTGGATTAACAGTCAGATGTGATGATCTTAAAGGTCTTTTCCAACCTTAATGATTCTATGATTCTATTATCAATAGACAACCCTCAATAATTTATCTGAATTTTGGAAGGACTTCAGTGAAAAGGCCAGGTGGGCTATGAGTGAAGTTCCCTCCTGTCTACACTGAGACAAGCAACCTTTTTTTTTTTTTTCAGGTCAGTGCAATAAAAGTTGACATCATATGTAACTGAGCTTTTGATATGATATGTAATTGAGCTTTTCACACGCAGGAATTCCCCCAGGAGTACCCTGACATGAAAAACTGTGTCAACTTGCTTGCTGCTCTGTGTAAAACCAGGCATGTTGCAGCAAGGTCATCCCAGCAGATTTACCTCAGCCCTCCTTTGGCTGATCCCCTGTAATTATGAGTGACCATGAGCTGTGCAGGAGCTCTCTGTGTGTTGTGCTGTGAGTTGGGTGTTGCATGGGAATAGCCTGCACTTCTCTCCTGTGATGGGGACAGTCACTGGGCAGAGAAGCTGGAGGTGAGGAATCCCGTTCCCACCAACCAGCTGGTCACAGTTTGGACTGGACTCTGCAAGGCAGTAGAGAAAGTTGACAGTAAAATGGTTGTAGCTGTTTTGCTACCATGGTGGTTTGGCTCCTTGCCTGCTCTGCCCAGAAATGCTGACAAGCTTCTTCTTCTTGGGGAGGGTCCATCATCTCCAAACACACCTGGAAAAAGTCCCCTGAGTTCTCCAAAAAGTTGGGCTCGTTTCCATTAGGAATCCATACACTATTCTATGAGATGTACTGGCCACTAAAACCTTATGCAAATAATTATTACAGCTCAGCCACGGCCATAATTTCCATTTCACCGAGGTCAGCTGCGTTACATTTTTTGGATTAGTTGCTGCTGGTATAAATGGCTTATGTTCTTCTTTGAGGGTGCTGGTTTTAAATTAAATATAAAGCTGGGATGTGCACACCTGCTTTAGGCTTCCAAGCTGCTAAGGTTCTCTCTTTAATCAAAATCCATTACCTTTCATGAAATGCAAAGGATTAACCCTTAAGTGACTCTGGGGACACTGTTCAGTTAAAGTTACACTGATAAGTCGGTGCTACACAGTATTTATGCTTTTCTGTTGAGATAAATGGTCCCTGGGAAGCGCTGAACTAAGCAAGCCAACAAGCATAGAATTTCAGAGGTTAATTGTATTCATGTTCTTTTCCAAACATGGCTTTAAAAGGATTATTTCTCCATTTACTTTTTTTCAGCTGGTTAAAACTTTTCTCAGTTCTGTGTACATCCTTCATACAACAGGGTTCTGTTTTTTCCTGCTGCCAGGAACACCCCTTTTAAAGATGTGGAAACACAAATGTGCATGTGGTTGTTTTAAATGTTTATCTTTCAGTTTGTCAAGGTAGGAAAACTAGTGAGAAAAATCAGAGGTTTCACTTGCTACAAAAAATGAAGGGGAAACAAGATTTAATTTTAAGCTGTGTAGAGTGAATACTGGAAATGAATTGTACTTTTAATTAAGTTTGTCAGCCTGTTATGCATGGCTGAAGCTTAAGGAAATATTATGGAATTGTGGAAATCCAGGGCAAGAGAAGATGTTGGTTTATCTCTTATGTTCTGGAGGAGAAACGTGGTACGTGTAAAAGATGAACCATTCTGCTTTCATCAGCTGCTTGTCCTTCCTGACCCAAAGAGGTCACATTTTTACCAAGCTCTAATTTAAGGATATTTACTTACACATTTCAGACTTCAGCATGTTATTTTACCTTTGTGAATGAACAAATGGGAATGCCTGTGTTGACCCTGGTAAATCTACTTAAGCGTTGATTCTTCCCCACCAACAGGAATTGAGGCAATTCTTGCCTTTACAAGTATATTTTTAATACTTTTTTGAGTTTTCCATTTGTTCTTAACCTCTGGGGAGGAGGGTAATCTCTTTCTTTAATGATGATTTTTCCCACTCCTCCACAGAAATTCGCATAGAGGGTCCTGTGCACCTCCCCTCCTCGTATCAGCTCATCCAGGAAATCTGGAGTGGGTGGGAGCAGCAAGTAATCCTATTGCAATTAATTAGGTGCAATTAATCCCGTTGGAATGGGACAGGAGGTGTGCAGGTTGAGGGGTGGTTGTCATGTTTTTCCCCCTTGCTGGGAGAGGGCATGTGTGTCAGAGAGCTTTGCTTGGGCAGGGCTGGTTCCTTTGAGAAAGGCACAGATGTCCAAACTGAAAAGGGGTGGAATTCTGGTGCTCCTGTGAGCAAGGGGAGTTTGCTGTAGTTTCTCCTCAGGAGTAGGATTTCATCTGAGATTTTTAGTGTCACTGAGAATTGTTAGAATCCTTGAAGTCTCAATTTACTTGACGTGAGTCAGCTTGCAAAACTCCTATTTATTCTCCGTGCAGCATCCTCAATATGCCACAGGAATCATTAACCTACGTAAATTAACTGCATCCTCAAAATGTATAAACAAGCTAATTTTAAGCATCCTCTAGATCTGAGTGAAACATAGTTTGTGTGCTAAAACATTGAAAATTAGAAGACATGACGGTGAGAAGAATAGTGATTAACACTCTGAGTGCTTTTTATTTTCAAAGATCTTAACAAACTCTGGTTGATTAATAATTTAATAAGTGATGTATATTAAAGTGTAAATAGTGGGAAGCCTCACAGAGATTTGACTGCCATGACAAAGGATTTTTTTTTTTCCCAGAGAAATTTGATGTAAAGTTAATTGAGCAGCTAAATGAGCTTGTACGTTCACTCAACTTTTGAAACTCCAAGGTTAAAAGGTATTGCAGTAATATAAAACCTGGAAGTATTTCAAAATAAAGAATTACATTTACTTTCTTTTGAATTTCTGGTTTGGATGGCTAATAAGGTGGCTGATAGCTAAATATTAGAGTAGTTTAGAAAACTGTTAGAGAAGTCCTGTGCTGGACAGTCACTCTGGCTGTCATTTGGAAATGCAATTCACCATGACACATCTTCCATTCGATACTTACAGAACAAATTAGGCAGAAAAGCACCTCATATTCCCAAATACTTTTAGCCAGTGGGCTTTTCAAGGTTAAATAGACAACACGCACGATCTTTGAAGTAGCAAATGGTGCTACTAAAAAATCCATTAATACACACATTAGCAAAAATCTGACAGGCCCTCGTTGGAGACAACTAACAAGGGATGGCTCACAGGACCAGCCAGTCTTCCATGAGGTTCATTTTGATAATTATTTGTTGCTCTGAGTGCAGTGATAAAAGCATGTTAATATGCCACAGTGGCCTTTTCTTTCCTCTGGCTTATTTAAGGACAAACTCATTTTTTTGGGCAAGACAGTACAATGGCATGGCTTCAAAAAGGTGCTTTTAAATTTCTTTTCACTGTGTTTCTGATTCTTCTGTAATTATTTTCAGGGAAGGAGCAATCCACTGACTGCAGCTGTCAAATATTCAATCCACTGAATAGCATTAGCTGTCAAATTAGTAAATATAATCTGTATTTTGCAACAGCCACCAAAAATACAACAGTATGGTGAGAATTCTAAGTGATTGTGTAGAAAATAGATCTCTCCTCCTTGGTTTATGGGAACTTACACCAAAAAGGGGTTTGCCCATTGATAACATGGACCAAGCATGCAGTGAGTGCAGCTACATCACCACCCTTTTGTAAAATCTACCTATTTGTATAGAGCTCTTATGACTGACAGTTTCAACTTAAGGAAACACCTGGGCTGATATCGTGGGTCCTGTGTGGGTAGACTGGATGCTTGCTAAGGTTGAAGTTTTCTATGAACTCTGCAGCTGTTCACCAAAAGCACTTCAACATGTGTTCAGCTTTGAGCCCAAGGATAATAATATTCCTGTCCAGCAAAGCACTTAAGCAAACACTTAAATTTCAAGACAACAGCAGCCTTGCATTAAGTGGATGTTTGTCTTTAAATAGACAAGCCAATATTCTTCCTCCTCAGTACTTCTTTAGCTACAAGTTGTAGATCACCCAACTCCTCCTGCACTTCCCTTGCGAGCAGGATCAGTGCTGTTCTAACCTTCTGTAAGATCCTTGAAGATATGCACAATTCCTGTCCTTCCTCAAAAAAATAGCCCAGATGTGGCTGCCTATGTGGGCCTAGAGTTGAACACGAGGATTGTGCAGATGGGAGGCAAAAGGCTTCTGCTTCCAGTGGGTGTTTAGGACCTGCAGTTTTCCCAGTCCCAACACCACACATAAAGGTTCTCACTGGATCAGCCTAATCTACCTCTGAGTTGTTTCCTCCTTAATCAGGCTGATGCTCGGGACACTTGGGGTTATTTTCCTTGTTTCTCCACTTCTTTGTACAACACTTTCATCAACGCTCAAGCATCCTCAGATGAAATTTTAGTGTGCATATGAAAATTTCCATCATGGATCCTCAGGCCATTCCCAACGCTCTCAGTCAGCTTTTGCAGTGTCAGGAGTGTCTGTGCTGCTCTCGTCTCCATGAGTGCCATGGCTGTTGAGAAGCAGTGCCACTGCCACTTCTCAGAGGCATTCTCCCCTTCACCCTCTTCCCGAGGAGGTGACAAAAGTCCTTCATTGTGTTTGCTCTGCAGCACCATCCCCTCTGAGACCATGAACAGTGTATTTGACCATCACATTGCTTGGCAAAGTGGGAATAGGTTTATTTGGTGTCTCTCTCCCAAGGCCTGCAGGGGCATCACACTGCCTTCCCTCTTTCCATATTAGCTCAGCCTCCACTCTTCCCTCATTAAGCAGGGCATCACCACGTCCTCACTTAAGCACATAATAGCTCTTTGAAGCTGTGCTGTTTCTCTGTCCTTCAGAATTACACAGTGAAATCCATTTGGGTTCAGTTTACTCTTCCTGAATGCTGAATTTTTTTTTCCCTTTAGATAAATAGTTGCTAGGTGTCATTAGGAATTTTGGTGATGCTTAAGCCTAAAAAATAAATGAAAATAAGAGCAAAGGGATTCATGATTGTGCTCCTGCACTAGAGGCCACAATGTTCTACACGATCAGCCTCTTTCAATAAGTCTGAAAAATTAATTTCCATTCTGTCTTAAAAATAGCACCTTGTTGAACCAGATTGACACTAAAATTATTATAAATGGGAAGATGATATTAAATGTATGGAAACCACCTTCACGGGTACTCAGGTACCAAACAGAGAAAAATAAGAGGAGCTATGGAGTATTAATGAGGAAATTATTACTTATGGCTTGAACATTTAACAGTCCCCAGGCAGTTTGTCTTGGAGTAGGGAAATGTTGATATTTGGCTCAGATGTGAGTTGGGTGTGGATCAGCTGGGCACGCAAAGGACTAGAAATGCTGAACTTTGCCCCCAACCTGCTGTCTGGGTTGAACAGTATCTTGCCTCATTTCCCGTGGTGCAAGGAACAAGGAGCTGCAGGACTCTGCGTTCAGGGGGTGATGCTTGATTACTTTGAGATGGCACTTGTAAAATTTGCAGCTTGGTTGCCGCACTGTGATGTGAAGCTTCACAGCTTTAAGTGTGTTTTTTGTGAAATGAGCTGTTTGCACCCACCTTGTTGTTTTGGTGGACAGCTAAGGCATTTGGGGACTACAGATCGCCCAAAAAGTGATTAGCAGAGCAAGGAATGAGACCTGCATCACAACATATCCAGAGTTTGACCGTCCTTCCTCTCATCACATGTGCTCTTTGAGCAAGGGAGAAGGGTTTTGGAGAGAAGAGTCTGTATCTGCTGAAAATGGCAAGCTGGTGGTTTGAGCCACTCCTTGCCTTCACCCACATAATCAGAACCGGATTCCTCCTCTCTTTGAAGCTGACTAATGTAGTTTTTCATATAAAATCCATTTACTCAGGCTGCATGCGGGAGGAAGAAGGGTGAACTTCCCCATAAAGCTCATGAAACACTTTGATATCTTAGCCTGGAAGGCACCATAGAAGTGCAATGGATTATTATTAATGAATTAACTAAATGATTAATTTAGTTAAAAGCTAAATTATTTAATTATTCATTAAATTAGCCCAAATGTGACAGCAGCAATGAGACGAGCACTCAGCCTGCAAAGCAGTAAAACAACCGGCGTTAAAAAGTTGTTTTCTCCATTATTTAATGAATTAAAGCTTTGGTTATAAACAAGTCATCCAACAGCCTTTTCAGGCATGGTAGGACTGATGCCTCTCTGGTGTGTCATTACAGCTGATAGCAGTGAGAGATTGGAGACAAGATGAGGTCGTTCCTAATGAAGACGAACTTAACCTTTTTGGTAGTGGGATGTCTAAATCTAATTAATCGTATTCTTAGGAACTCTTAACTGAGGTGATTAAAGACATGTCATTTAACAGATACTTCCCTCAGGAGAACAATTGAGGGTTTACCAAAACTGCAGAGGTTTTTCAGAACTTAAGCACCTTTTCTAAGCAAGACCACATGCGAGGGGGAGGGAAAGTGAAGCCAGATTCGTTTCTGATGTGTGGCTTCACTGAAACCAAAAACCCACCAAAAAGGAGTTTGGGCTTGTTCATTTTTTCAGCTGCATCACTAAGCCAGGCTTTCAGCGTGTCCCTCTTCCTCCAAAGAAAATTATTTGAAAGCAAAAACGAGGATGGGCTATTTCTTAGCGTGTGCTGACTTACTTTCTCTGCCCTAAGAGAAGCTTTAAAATAATCACTTGCCTAAGGAATGGCTTGAGCCCACGTGTAGGTGTGACTGCAGAGGAGATCCAGCTCCTGTGGCTGGTGAGGCTGTGCTTTGCTCAGAGGATGACACACCAGACAGGCAGAGGAAACCCCTTCAAGGAGATCCTAATTTGAATACACAGGGCAGAACTCTGCAGAGGAAAAATGGCCTCTGAGGAGTTGTTGAACATGAGTTCAAGGGCAGGTGTTCAGGTAATAGCTCTATGTGCAGTGGATGTGGTGAGAAATAATTTCTCTGGTCCATCAGGGGTTTATATGGATTTTTTTTGTTAGTGGAACTACTACAGCATATTCCTGCCTTCTCCCCCAAAATAACAGCTGAAAGAAAATGATTGTAAAAAGAGCATTTCTGTGATGGCACCCATCCAGGATGTGGGAGATCAGAGTTGAAGCCAGGCTTGAGATGAGCCACCATGTGCTCATCCAGCTGCCTCTCCACATGGAGCAGTCCCACCAGAGAGACTGGAGAAGCTCTACTCCAGGGAGTAGCAGGGAAATGCCTCTGTGATGTGGGAGAACAACTTTCTGTTTCCAAGATCACAGGACTGCATATTTTCCACTTTTCAGGAGCATGGTCCAATTAGCTGTTTACCTCTTTCCCTCAAGACACTTCATCCTGGAGGTTAGAAATCTTCCCCAACAAAAACCTTGATGAATTTGCTGTAAAAAGTGTTTTATTTTCTGGCATGCTGATGTTTCTGATCAAAAAGATGCTCCAGCAAAAATCCTCAGCCAGCTTTAGTGAGCACTTAACAGAATTGATTTACCTACATCCTTAACTTCCTGAGCACCTCTGGTCTGTCCCTGAGCACTGTCCTTTGTCCCTGGAGACTGCAAGGGCTGGCCCAGTCAGATATGTTGGGTTGACCTGAGCAGTCAGAAATGTCAAGGCAGCCAGTCCTGGTAGGGAAACAAATCCTCAGCCTCTTTGCAATACAGTGGCTTTTATCCTCTGCTCAGCCCCGTGTTCCTTTTCCTTTCCAATTCTCTTTGGCGGGCACAGGAATGCCAACTGACACTGCCTTTATCATCTGACAAGGCAGAAGTCAAGCTGCATTTGGGAAGAGCTATTTAGCCAGTTCCATGAAGTCTCACAATTTAGATCATCTATCAGCCACTGGAGTCCAGTCCTTGATTCAGCAACATCCCGGACAGACAATTAAATCTATCATCCTAACTTGTCTTATTGAAGTCTGCTGGCAGGCACAAGGCTGAAGTTATGTCTGTCCTTGAAAGATTAGACCCCTTATTCTTCTCTAGCGCTTCAAATAAAATAGTTGGAAGCCAATTTCTTGTAAAGTTCACTGGTTTTCCACCTGCAGAGCAGCTGTGGGCAAAGGGCCCTGTGTTTTATGACTATTAATAATTCTACCCCTGTGCTACAAAAATATATATGAGAAACTTCAGAAATTTTTTTCAGCTCAGGACTTGAATTCTAGAATTAGACTTCGAGACATCTTGTTTCACACATACTGCAGAGGCGGAGAATGGAGACAAGTTGTCATGCATGAATGAAGATTCTGGGAATTAGATGAAAGAGATTTTCCCACCTCCTAATAAAAGTCAAAAGTGACTCATCTGAAATACAGGAGATTAACGGTGGCCAATAACTTCAGTACTGCTTTGCTAAAGTTTGATATTGGACACTCTTACGAAAAATATGACCCAAGAAATCCTGTGTGAAGCACCCAAGGGCCAGAAACTTGATGGTTTCCTGTTGGAGCCATTTTTAGACCAAAATTTTGAAACAGAAGTCTCTCTGCTCTTTTCTCCCTCAAATCCACCATTCTTTAAGTCTGAAAAAGCTTCTAGAAGGATTTCTTGGCCGGTTCTTAAAACAAGAGTTGACAGGTTTCAGAACATCTATTTTGTAAAATAAGAAAGAAAAATGGTCTCAGGTTAGTGGCCATTAACATGTCAGCTACATAAATCAGATATCTTCAACACTGGATCTTAATATTTAAAATAAAATGTCCACATGGGACAATGAAAAGTAGGAAAATAATCACCCATAGACCTTTATTTCCCCCAGGTTCCAGGGGGGGAATTATGGACATGTTAATTTTAGAGGCATTTCAAAAGACATTGCTTAAATTTATCTATATCTTGATTTCTGGCTGACAAAATGTTACTTTCAACTAATTTACACTATCCATCAAAAAGTACAGCTTCAAAGGAAAAGATTTAGATTTTTAACACGGGACCACAAAGTCCCAAGGACTTCTGGACAGTGAACAATGAGGTCAGCCATCCTTTTGAGACACTGGCATGGTCTACACCCTCCAGAGGTTCTGTGTCTCACTATTTGCTGCTGCAGGGAGATGTTTCAAGATCTCAAAAGCTTGCTGGGGTTTGGCCTGGGTTCCTACTACCTGTAATTTTTAGCTCTGCAACCAGGTGGGAGGGGATTTGCACCTGGTGTAATCCTTGCAAACAGGAATTTGGCTTGGAACTAACAGGAGTTGACTTGGAACCAGCAGAGAGATTCTGCAAAGGTTTTTTTTTTTTTTTAGTGTTGTGCATGAAAATTATCTGTTTCTTCTCCATTTCAAGAGGGAAGAGGCCTTAAGTTTTGTGGTTTTGAGGCTGCAGTGGGAGAGGTTTCCTGGCTCACTCAGTACAACTCCAGGGAAGGAAGCAATGAGTTCAGAAACACCTATTGCCTAAACCACTGTCTTTCTGTAGATCAAGAGGAGAACAACAGATCAGAACGGTCACCTCCGTCCTTCTGCATGAAGATAAACTTTGTGCTGAAGAATTCCTGTTCTGAAGCCTTTTAAATAGGATTCCTGCAAAAAAAAAAAACCACCACAGAACTTTTCCCTTTGAATCTCCATTCAGCTCATCTTAGAGTTGAGCTGCTTTACAAGCAGGGGAAGAAATCCCCCAGCTTCGTTTCGAGTTGGGGATTTGCAGACATGTGTAGGCTTCAGTCTCTTTAGTGGGGGAGTGCTAAGAGAGATGACATAATCATATATTAGCCACACAATAAGCTACTTACTCTCCTCTCTGACACCAGAACCTGGCTCTGGCGAGGCAGCCAGAGCATCATCTGTTTGAAGGAGCAAAGGTGAGGCACCACACTGGTGTTTTTATGAATATTTCATAGCTTGGAGCAGTAACCTGTCTATTCCCCTACAGATGCCTAGTTATGCTTTAAACAAAATGCAGAGTGTAGCTATAAGCAGACGTACATTTGTTTAAATTTTCCTTTGTACATCAGTAAGTTGACTGAAATTGCACAGGCAGGGTGTGAAAACACTGCACAGTGGAGAAGAAGAAAGAAAGATAAGAGACCTCAAGGGTCTAACAGCGTTTTTCTTGTACTCATTTTGAATGACAGGAAAGCACATAATCAGAACCCTGATTAAAAAAACCTCATCTGCTGCCTGTGCCTGGCACCTGGGAAGTGCTTGCTGTGGTGGTGGGACCAGTCCTGCAACATCCCACTGCAGTGCCAAGTGATGTGGAGGAGAAGAGCTGTCCCCCTGTGCTGCTTGTGATATACAAACAAGCAGCTTTGATTCCACCACGTCAAAGGCGAGGGTAACACGTGCCTCTAACAGTGTTTGCCCTTTCTGTGACTCTTCCCGTTTCATTTACTCAGCAGTTTCAGTCCAGGCTGTTTCTCTGAAGGATATTACTGGAATAAAATGAAAAAAAAAAATAATCCAAAGTATTTCTCAATAGCATTTTACGTTGTATACTGGTGTTAACCTCTAGCAGAGCTCTCCAGAATTATCATTGATGGTGGCCTATGGATCAACTTTAAATTTTGTTGCCTAGCATTTTCTGGACTTCTTCACAGCATTAAGTACTGGTGGCTCCGCAGTAAAAAAGTGAAAATTGAGTGTAGTTTTTTGGTATTAAGATAATGACAACTTACAGCAAATTTTTTATTGCACAAATTTTCACAGCTAACAACCTTCAAAAGCAGCAATATCCTGTTGTATTTCCTACGTGCTTGTACTGCCAGAGGAACACAGGTAGCTCAGAGGACGGGGATCTAAATGCCACGTGTAGTAATTTGATGCACAACTGCCATTAACAATAATGGGAATTGTATGTCTGATGATCCATCATGCAGAGCAAAGAAAATTCAGCCCTGGGGGTTTGCTGTGCAGCGTTCAAAAGTGCACGGCAAAATATGGAGACAAGGAAAGGCTAAGAAGCTTGTCTCTCCTTTCCTGCCCATAAAGAGATGCCAAGAACAGCATTTTTTAAGCCTCATGGAAAAATCCACATCTCTGTTTTGTTTTGTTGTTTGAGGTGTTGTTTTTTTTTAATTGATATGGTAAAGTAAAGAATTTCTAAGCTCAACGATTTAAGTTCAAACTTTGAACCAGCTGCTTGTAACCAGGTGATTAAGTACCCTCTGTGCTCTCAACCTCGGGGCTGGGTGCTCACAGGGTCAAGGGCTTTGCTAGCTGGCTCTCTTCCCTCTTGAAATAAGCAGGCTAAGCTGTGTAAATGGCATGAAGGCCCAGAAAAACCTTGGCTGATCTCCTCTCCCTGGCATTATTTGATGAGCAACCTCAGCATTGTAGCTGGTTTTAAAAAATAAACTCGTAGTTTTCATCTGAGTTCTTCCAGCCACGTTTAATTATTCATCTCGTGAAATCACAAACATGAAAACATTCTGGGATAATTTTCATCTTTGTTTGGCTGTTTTTCATGGTTTTTTTTTTTCCCCAAAAGAATACTCGGTTGCCTAATGAAATTTAGTCAGCACCCAGCTTGAAAAATTCATCACACACCCAAATGAACAAGGAAGTACACGTGTTCCCCATGAGGGAGGATCTCACAGGAAAAGCACAATAGTGCCTTGTGCACAAGGACAAAATCTGGGCCAAAACAATTCCTCGGATTTCTAAAACCAAATCACCACTGGATCATCTTCTCAGGCTTCCCATATGGCACAGCCTGTGGAAGTTCAACCCGTGCTTCATTCCTGACCCAAAAGTCCATTGCGTGGTGATTTTTCTTTTTTTTTTCCCTCATTGATGTTTTTATTTAAGGCACAGTCTTCCTCTGAAAAGTCAAACTCTTGGAAGATCAACCTCTCCTTGTGCTCTCCTTGTGTTCATCCATGTCAGAAACAAATGTTTTGTTTTTTTTTCTTTCTTGTTGCTCAATCAGTGATGGAAACCAGGCAAGTGTTGGACCTCAGCTTTAGGCATGTGTCTACTCTCTCTCACAGATGCAAGCTCAAATCAGTTAAATCTATAGGATTCCACTAAAAATGGGGAATTGATGATCTGGGAGCCCAAACTGACTTAAAAATTCTTTGTTATTTGTAAGTGTGAAAAAGGAGAGAATGGGAGAATGTGAATGTGAGCTTCAGGTCTAGAGCAGAGCCTGCAGATCCAGCAGGCAAAGATGCTTTTGAGTTGGAAATGGGGCACATCTGGTATCAAGGTTTCAGAGAATTAATACTGATCTCTTGTGTGTCAGTTCCACGTTCGTGTTTCGCACTGAGATGGAGTTCACCTTTCCTGAAGGATTTTTTCCTTCAAGCTTTTGTTTCTCATCTCTTTGCCACTGGAAAAATAAGTTACATGGAAGATAAGCTGAAGGATTGTTCTTAGACATAAGGATTTCTTACAGTTTGATGTAGTTCCTCACCGTGCCCCTTTGAAGGTTCCTCTGCAGTGTGACACTTCAAAGGGAATAGAAGAGCAGCCATGTGATGCTGCCAGAAGTGTTTTGGTTCAAGCTCCTTCTGTTGGCAATTTCTATGTTTTAGGTTTTTTTTTTCTGGAGAGGAGAATTGTTTCCCAAAGTGGGAAAATCTCCATCATCTGGAATATTTAAGAACAGCAAATAAAGAATTAAAAATTAATGATCTGGCTCAGCACTAGGGGGTTTTTAAGGCTTAGAGGCAGAGTACGGACAAAGTGGCCTAATAGCCTTTTTTCAGCTGCGGTTTTCATGGCCCTAAAATGCACTTGGCTTAAATAATTCACTGCCCAGTAAGCTCCCACATGTCCCTTTCACAGCATACACTTGTACTGTCTTAATAAACGGCCTTACATTTGTTTAGTCATTTTGCCACCAACTGTCTCTTCTGCTTTCCCTGTACTTTTTGTGACCTGAGAAGTCCTTTGGAAAAAAAAAAACAAAAAAACCCCCCTTGCTTAATCTTTGTTATGCATGTCCCTGTGTTTTTCGGCCACAGCAAGCAAAGGAAGGGTGGCTATTTTTTAGCTGTATAAATGCAGAATCATGCACTTGCTGATACACCTAATTTGATCATGGGATGTTGGTGGCTGCACTCAAATGACCCAATTACAGTTCATGCACTTCAGCAGCCATTTCTCCACCCAGGCTCCTCACTCGCATGCACAGGAGCACATATGAGATGTAAAGCACAGTTGTTTATGCTCTGCCCAGGACAAATGGAGTTAAGAAGTTAATATTTGAGATCTGCACTTATTTAGTTTGCTTTTTTTTATTGCCGCTTCCTGATTGACAGCTATTCAGAAGAGCGTTTCTCTGGGCTGTGTTTGTATTCTCCAGGTACAAGTGTATACTGTATCCATTAAGACCTTCTGATGTCTGTCACTTTTATTTTACTCAATAATGTACCTGTCGTTTTAGCTAAAACCTGATTCCCATTTTTGTGGGGGCTGTTTTTTCTCTCTCTCGCAACATTGAGCTTTTCAGAAATCACAGGCTGCGTCTTCAGAACCAGCCCTTAAATCTGCTCTGGCAATCAACTGCAGGTGCAATTTTGTGAGCACAACCAATTGCAGGAGGAAATTATGGAACTTAAAGATCAAGCCTTGCCCTGATTTGTAAGCACAAATAGCAAGTCTAAACGAAGTCGATCTGTAAGTGCTCAGTTTCTCAGGGTAATGCTGCTGTTTGCACCCGCAAATTAGATGATAAGAAATCAAATCCTGCTATTCGCAGTGTCAGTTGATTGCAGGATTGATGTGGGAGGCTGAGGTGAAGTAAGTCCCTCTGAAAATGCAATCCTTCAAACCTGCTTTTGCTTTTCCAATAAATGCAGAATTTGTCATGCACTGTTGGCTAATCTGTCTGATTTGGCATCTTCAGCAGTTGATGGTATCCCTTGCTTCATATTTTTTAAAAAATTAAATTAAAAACCAGGGAAACTAAACCTAAAGCTGTGAGGATGCAGAGAAGTTGCTTGTAGGAAGCTAATCATAGGATTCAGCCCCATAGATGCTGTTCCCTTATAGTAAATATCAATTTTGAGAGTGAGTTCACGGGTGCTGGGACAAGAACTGGGCAAGAAACTCACCCTGCCCAATTCCCCTTCCTTTCTTCAGCGTGTTTGAGTTTTTGGAGTATGTGTTCATCAGGCAAAGACTGTCTCCCAGGATACCTCTGTTCATTTATAGTCCCCATCTCGTTGCAGCCTGGTGGCAGCAGAAATTGGAATGGATAAATCGCTACATAATCTCTGTGCCTTCCTGTGTGTTTCTTAAAAACGAAGCATAAAATGTTTTATGTAGTCCCATTGCTGGGTTATAGGTTAAACTCAAATCCAGGCATATTTTTTGAGCCTCTTACACTTTGGACTAAAAGGTAATCATTTACTACTGGCTATCCAGAATTTTATATCTATATATATCTCAGGGGTTTCCTAATATACACTTAGTAGTTTGAACTCAATCATAATTACACTGTTATTATCTTCATAAGCTTTACTTATCTCATTATCAACTCCTTCCCATGTTGGAGGTCAGTGGAGTATCCCTTCTATTAGCCATTTAATCCTTTTACCCAGTAGCTCTCTTCTCATTGATTCACTTACTGTATTTCTCTGCAGCTAATATTTCTGACATTTCAGACTAACCTCTCCCCTTGCCTTTTACTCTGTCCAAAGTAATCTCTACCCCTATAGATTCTGAGTTCATTACTGCCTGGTTTAGGAGTGCTGCAGGTCGCCACTAAAACCTTTATGGTTTTGCCTTTGGAGTCGTGCACGGTCATGTTGCTGCAGTTTGCTGGGGCTGCCTGTCCTTAGCATGGGGTGGAACTGGGGGAGACCATCACAATGTGGATTATTTGCAGAGAGACAGGTAAAGACTGTTGTGCTGATGGCAATAAATAAAAGGAACCCATTCCCATAACGAGCAAAAGTACTCTGAAATTACCATTCTCATAACCCAGTACTTTTGCTCATTTATTTTAGATCAGATATCTTTGCTGACGGATACTATGTTGTTTTAGAGACAGCATTTATTGATTTCACTTTCCCTTTGAGATATAATTAACATTTTTTGAGGTTTTGTTTCTTAGTCCCTTTCCATCATATTGTCATTCACATGCAATCCCATCCAACGTGAATCCTGGTTTATGTTTCTGACTGGGGCTGTCACTGCAGACAGGAACTTCTGCAGAGGGAAAAGAGAGATTGGTTTTAAAAAAAAAAAATCTCCCAGCTACTTTCCCAAAGAAATTATTTCCTGTGCACTAACTTGAAGTATCATCAAATTGTAATTTTTTTGTTACTTTTTTTATTTTCCTCGTGTGGCAGTTACTTTGGCATCCGGAGTGTACTTCAGCTCTTGGCAGCCTAAAGGGTACAGCTGAACACGTGCTAAGTCTAGCAAGGATAATTACACCAGCTGTGACCTTTTTGAACACATATTTGGTCCAAAGTAGTTTTTCAGTCACTTTTGATTGACTTAGAGCTTACTTGAATTTGCTTTCTGTAAACTTTAAATATTACCTTCCCGGTGCCCTGGTTAAACTTGGTTGTGTGTGTGTGTGTGTCGTGGGTGGTTTTATTGTTTGATATTTGTTCCTCTTTATGATGTTTGGTGGCTTTGGGGAAGTTTTGCTGCAGACTGAGCCTCGTGCTCAATGCTGCTTTGGGCTCAGGTGGCTGTAACAGGCCGTGAAAGGTGGCCCTGGAGGTGGGCACTGGGTTCCTGTCCCTGAGGAAAGGAGGGATGGAGTCAACTCATGATGCCTCAGCAGCTCAGTGATTCCTATTTTAATGCCATGTGCTGTGTGCCTCAGCTCATAGGGGAATAAAGGGGAGATGAAAATGAAGACAGATAAAAGTTCCCCCCCTTTTTTTTTTTAGGAAGGAGGGGGAAGGAGAGGGTGATGATGTTTGTTTAAATCAAGACATTGTTGGTGTTTCTGACAGTCTCCTTGTGGAGTTTTGGTTTTCTACTTCATGGTTTTTACACCTGTAATGCTACATCTTTGGCTCTGGTTTGTTATTAAAGGGTGGCTGCTTAATTAAGGCAGCTTTATTCAAGAACAGATGTCCTGCAAGGTATTTAACAGAGTTTTTACTTCCATGTTAGAGGTACACCGCTGAGTGTGCGTGCTGGATAGTAGGATCAGTTAATGCAGCATTATTAGAAGCAGGCTCACCAGAAAGTGCATGAGAATAATTTGTTGCTATTTATGCATTCCTCTTTTTCATCATTCTTATGCTCACAGGATATATATAGTCACGTTTTATTATTTCACCTTTTTTGGCTTCTGTGCTACGGGGCAGGCAGAGTTGGCAGCATTTATCAGAGTTGGTTGCTTTCCACTAAACAATTTCACTGTTGACCAAACAATACGTTTGTTTCTCACGGAAGGTTGTGCTTGCTGTGAAATCCAGAGAACTGTCAGAGTGGAGACATATAACTTCAGGCTGCTGAAAAGATCCTGGGCTTCACAGGGCTTTGTAGCCTCTCAGTAGCTGTGGCTGAGCCCACCCCGTGGTTTCCATCACTGCTGGGTTTCGTGGGAGTGAGTTTCTCCCAAGGAGGGTAAGCAGGGGTAATCCTGTTGTTGGGTAAACTACACCTAAGAGGATTAAAGAGGTGACATTTGTGTCCTCTCTGTGATCATTCACTTCTGCTTAAGATTAGAGAGGGGGCTTTTCTACTCTGAACACACCAATCTTATGTCTGTGTCTGACTGGGACTGGGCAAGTGGGCAATTTTTCCCTTAAGAATTCCATTTTGGGGACATCTGTGACTACCAGAGAGATTCTTGCAACAACAGCACGGCTTGATTACATTGGGAAATAGTGGAGGTTTACAGGGTAAAGCTGTTGCTGCTGGGGACAGGACTAATTTTAAGGGATTTTTCTCAGAGAGAACTCGAATGGCTGAGCGTCCATCAGTGCTGGGAGTACACTGCGTGCCTCTGGAGCACATCTGCCAGGGTTGTTTCATCCCAACACTTACATCCTTGGGGACTGCTCTGTCATGTGAACCAAATCAGAGCGGGGATGATGGAGAGGTGTAGTTCAGCAGTGCACTGCTGATCTGCAATCAAACCCTAACAAAGAGGCACTCTCTGTATTTTGCAGCAGGAACAAAGCTCGGGGAGCGCTTTTAAAACAACCCACAGTCTGTACGCATCCATCTCCCCTAAAACCTCCTCTCTGTCTCAGACAAGTCCCTTGTGCTCAGATCCAGCTCATCTAACACCAGGGCCACCTGTCTCCTGTGAAGCCTCGACGATGTGTTTTTGTCTTTGAGTTCCCTGGCTGTGAGCGGGGCCAGCGCTCGTTCTGCCGCTCGGCGGGGGCTCGAGGCAGAGTCTGGGATCCAATTACCCAGGCTTTGCCTCCACGCAGCCCTTAAGTGGCTGCTGAAGGATGATTCCTCTTAAATCATTCTTTCTGTCGACTTTTTTGCTCTGCACCACGCTCTTGTTTGTTTAAACCAACACGGTCACATATAAAACATTGACAGCACATGCTCAGCGTGCAGGTAGTAAAGAGGGCATCCTCTCAACAGCTTGTCCTCTTCAGCAATCCTTATTTTTGTGTATTTTGTGCTGTTTCCACCGAAATCTTGCAGGCAGGGATTTTGTTCTCAGGGAGGCATCGGGCTCTACATTCCCATAAGTCCCACCCCAACCGTGCATTTGGCATAGTCATGTTGTTTTAAAAGATGGTAAAAGCAAATGGATGGCATGTAATATCCCATCAGCTAATAATGCATGCTCCACTGAGCTGGATTTGTGTTCCATGCAGGTTATACACAATGCTACAGATATTGTGGCCAATTTTTTCCCTTTTTTAACACAGAGGTGGATTCTGCTGGAATCTGCATGTGGAAGTGGGTCATGAAGATGTGGCAATGCCCAGATGTAAGACCCCTGTGGCAGCCACCCTGCTGTAGACACTGAGCCAGCAATGCCACAAATGGAATCAGAGCCTGGTAAAGGCTCCAAGCCAAACTGCTTTTTGCATTTGAGCAAAACAAATGTTCAGCGTGAAGCAAATTCCTTCAGAAACATGGATGCAGACAGGTTCACACCCAGGAGACTGCAGTGCAAAGGCCAAATGCTGCATTGATTTAGAGGACCTGGAAGTAAAGGAGAGTAGGTGTTTTGGTTGGTTTGTGGGGCTTTTTTTTCCATTTTTAGGAGCATTTTAAGTATCTGTAATGAGTGTGACCCAATGTGTGGCACAAATCAGGGTCCCTGGCTCTGACCCATCTCCCCCTGGGAAGGTACAGAGAAGGAAGCCCAAAAGTTTCAGCACTGGCTTCCACCTACAACACTTTCTAAGTTTCAGCAGTGTTTTCCAGCTGCACATTTCTCCCCTACACAATCTGACCTGCACAGCCTGTGCTGCAAGGTGAGCACCAGGAGCAGGATCCCTCTGCATCCAGATGATGTGGTGGGAGCCCAAGAGCTGCCTAGATGTTACTGCTATGAGACATAATATCCTGAAAATCTTTCTCTCAAATATATCTCGGGATACATTCCCAAGAGGTTTTTTTACCTTGGAGAGAATCCAGGGCTCGTTCTTTTAGGCTATAAATTCTTCAGTGCAAGGATTTTTGTTTTCTTTTATGTCTCCAATGCACCTCGTGCCACTGCATGCTCAGTCCAAGTAATATATTACCATATGAAAACATCATTTACATTCAGCCAAGGTTCCTTTTATTCTCCCTCAGAAAGCCCAGACATCTGAGAGGCAGATGGGGTAAATCACACAACACTGACTCTCTGGAGGCCACCTGGCCAAAACCCAGCACTCTGCCCCATGGCACCCCACCTACCTGCAATTCAGCCCCTTTCAGTGGCACAAAGGTGCTCCAGGGTTGGCCAAAATCAGAGGAAGAGTCTAGCTGGGGGATGTAGCCCCATGTGAAAAATCAAGGCAAAACCACACAGAAGTTTCAGTGAGGAAAAAATAAACGCAGCCTGGAAATTTCTAAGGCACAGAGTCCTGATGATCTTGTGAATTCCTGTAGTCTGCATAATATTAAGGATCATTAAAATGGAAACACTCTGACATCACAGCCAGGAAAGGAATCTATACCACTTATATGTTAATACTATGAAGCTGCTTAGAGGTTCATGAAATATGAATGTGCTTATACGCACCATACTCTAACTCAAATTTGTAATGCTAAGAAAAGTAACTACCTGCAAAACACACATCCGTGCAAAAACATTCAAGTGGAGAAGCCTTAATTTGATTTACCACAGGTTAGCACTCTATTATTTTCTTGTTATTTTGGCATTTTATTGTGCTTGTCGTGCAGAAATTCTGTCATTGGGTCTTCTAATATTTATGTTGATAGATGGGAGGTCACTGAGGTTCACCTCTTGGTCATTTTTCTGTGTCTCCCTTTTCTTGACATCTACCTGCACTGTTAGATTCCTGTTTAAAACTTGGATTCTCCACTGTAGAAACTGCAACTAAATTATACATGCACATTCTATATGGGAATGTGCACCAAACATGCAGATTATGTGGGATTATTACTATTTCATAATTATATTTTTGCAGTTTAACAACATGCTCAGAAGACATCAACAGCCACAAATACAACACAGTGTCCAAACACACAGAAAATTAATTTATGTGGCAGTGAATTTATAAACTAAGGCTGCACACAGGTTTAGTTTTGGATGCTGTAGACTTCAGTGCAACTGCTTCCAGCACGTCAAGGTTGGCATGAGTGGTATAAACCTTTATGGGTGTGGAGACTAAATGAAAGAAGGAGGTGATCGTAATGAGAGAATAAAAAAATACATCCTGAACTCACACAGGGTTAGGGCAAAGATTAAGAGACTCTGGATTTATCATCTTAATATGAGTTTATATGGCTGAATTATGGCTTGAGGTTGCAACTGCCATGAATTGTCAAGTAAGCACACAAACTCATGGAAACCACCCAGAGTAAAATGCACTTTATTAGGAAATGAACAGCAGGAGATTTGATAAAAATAATGGTGCCTTAGCTGTGAAAAACTTCTCTGTTGCTCATTGGTAGTATATAATTGCTTTCAAGTGTCATGTTTTTGGAAAGGAAAGAAATACTATTTGGGTGGTCAAGAGAGAACCGGACAGACCCTCCTGGGACAGTGGACTCGACCCAAGGCATGCCAAGCACTGCCACTGGCATTCCTGGCCTTTGGCTCCCTTCCCTCAGCAGCAGGAGCTGCAGCTCTGGGATGAATTTGCAATCCAGTTTAGTTACACTGCAAATGTTTAACACAAAATGGTGCTTGTCCACCTGGACATCCCGAATGCGGGGCGTTAGACAGACTGAACGCTCGGTCTTGTGGGAATTGATGCAATTTTAGGAATTAAACTTCAAGATTAAACTATTAAGCTCTTTCAAGACACTTCTCCCAACGGTGTCTCTCTGTAGCACAGCTTGCAGTCATTGTGCTGCCCTGTGGATTTGGGGATGCTTAAAAAAGCTCTGGTGAAGCCTCTTGCTCTTCCAGTCGCGCAGGGGATTTGGCGCACGGGGAGTTTGTAAGAGATGGACCCCATGGGATGCTCAGCCTTGCTTTTGCTGATGCTTCTTTTCACTGCCCATAGGTGGCCCATTAAAGCTTTCAAATACCGTGTCTCGGTCTCAGTGTGGAGAATTTTTGGTGGCATCTGTTGCAGGACTAAACCCAAACCTCCTGTGGCTCCCCCAGGACCAAGCCCTGCCCTAGGAGAGAGGGGTGTGTAATTGCACAGACAAGCACCAACAAGGACAAATCAAAGATAAACTCTGTTCCTGCCGGTTTTTTTCTTTTCTTGCAGCATTTAGGACAAGTGTCTAACAGTCTATTTTTCCTTGGGTTTATTTTTTGAAGTCTGTTTCTCCCCGGGAAGTTGAATGGATGAGCAAGAGTTTGATATTATCTGCCCCTTGCTGTGGAAAATGTCAGAGGCATGCCATGACAAATGCCACTGCTCTCCTCTTTCAGAGGCAAGAGCATCAGTTGCCAGTCACACACAAACTGGTGGTGTATATTACCAGAGAAGTAAAGCTGGCTTTTACCCAAATCCGCATTTGTGGAAGAAAAAATGCCCGTGCATTCCTTTGTGGCAGAAATGAAAACCAAGATCAATGACTTACTCTTTTTAAGTCTTATGTGCAAGGTAAAACTACTCTTTCACTCTGTGATAATGTCAAGTGGAGAGAAATATATACCTAGTGAGGTCATGGTCAGTTCAGGAGAAATATGTTTAGGAATAAATTGCCTGCCTTTTCTCTCTGTGTGTGGTGGTAGGGGGTGATCTTTTTTTAGTAATGAAAAATAAATTAAATGGGCAATTGCCATATCTGGATTAAATATAACAAATATTAAAAATTATGGGAAATTTCTTTCTATTTATTTTTAATCAATGTGATTTTTCTATTCTTCGCTTCCTGGCTGTTCCGGCTCTTTGGTGAGGGCAAACTGCTCCTGGCTTGCTTGACACTGATTTAAATGTTGTCAGCTGCGTTTTGCAGCTCGGCCCCATAGTTTTCCCAGTATTTACAGCAGCAGGAGGGTGAGATATGCACAGAGCCACTGTGGAGAAACTGGAAACCAGGGCACACCATGCTCCGGAGGGAAGGAGGGGGATTTTCCCGGCTCAGATATCTATCAGGAAATGAGTGCAGTTGCCCACAGGTTATGAATAGTGGTTTCTTATCAGGAAAACCAAGCAGCTTTCCTTGCAGGTGCTAATTGGGTGAGAACCAGATCTGTATCCCTGAACCTTTATTCCCTGATGAAGTAAGATGAGAAAATTTCTAAGTCCTTCGAAATAAAGGGTAGAAGACCTAACTCTCATATTTAGGGTAGTTTTTACAAGTCTTGGAATCAGAGCCTGAATTTCTAAGTTTTGTCCCCTCTTGGCTTGTTCACCTGGTCAGGCAACTCCAAAATAAGTCATGATACCAACTCCAGAGGAACCAGCTGACATTTTAATGTCTTGCAATATATGCCTGTGTGGACAGTACTGTGCTGGGCACCTTTTTGTTTAAATTGATCTGTTCCCAGACTGAACTAAGAAAGTCAGAAGTTAATTTAGGAAAAAAAAATAAATCAAAACTTGGAACATCCACAGCTGAGGATTTGCTCAGGAACAGCTTTTCTGCTGTGACTTTGCACCCACCCAAAATCTGAATTTACTATCCATGTAAACCAGCACAGCTTCTTAAAAGAGTTTCCAGATTAAGCAATATTGTGTGATAAATATTCCAAGTTCTTTTTCTTTTAAAAGTAAAGTCTGATTTGTCTTTAGTTTGTGTACCCTTGTATTTAGTTTAGACTTTTAAGTAACTTATCAAAATTACCAACGAGCAAGATCTCCCTTCTTGATCCTGGCACAAGACACAACATTTCAGTATGGAAATCCTGACTGCTGCTATAAAATGTATAACAGGAATAAATGGCTGCAATGAACACTTTGCTTTCTGCAAAAAAAGGAAAGAGTCCAGTTTCTCTCAGCCTTGGGCACCCAAGGTTGAAATTTGGATCCTTTAGGGAGGAGATTTGCCAAACCACTGTTAGCTCGGTTGCCTCTTTATTAAAATTGCACAACTGGTCATTAGAGGAAAGGCATTATTTATAATCCATCTATGTTCTGTAACAGATCAGGTCTAGAGACTCACAAAGTCCTACTTGGAAAAGAAGTGTGAAGGAAGCTGTTGATGCACATGATTCCATGGACTCTGTACTGGCTGAAGGACAAACAGTGGTGTATCAATTTGGAGAGATAGTCATTAGGGGCACTTTGGGGATTGCTGTTAAGCCTTGTTTTATTTAAAGAAGTGAAAGTTGGGTTAAGCAGTAGGTAAATGCAGTTTTCCTAAATTGTGAGGGGTTGCATCACTTTGAGAAAAGGAATAAATGGAGGGGGAAAAAGGGTGGGAGGGGGAATCTACTTTTACCAATATGGTAACATTCAGGTTGTTGTAATGTGCAGCTAAAACAACTGCAAAGGAAATAAACTAAGAGTTTGGTAATCTGATGGGGAAGGAAAAGGGATTCAGGAAGCTGCAATGACTTCAGGCAGCTGTGGAAAGCGCAATGAGAATAATGTCACCATGCAGAGCAGGAGCACAGAGAAGGAACCCTTGGTTAGGGCTCGGTGTGTGTGTCATGGGTAGATGTCTCTTTAATGCCACAGAGAAAGGCACCATTGAAATATTGAGGATATTTTGTCCTGAAGGCTGGAAATTTCATAAATGCTCTGTACTTGCCAAAACCTGCTTGCAGTGAGGATCCCGGGAGTTTTGCCATTGATTTCAGTGGCAGTAGATTTGGGCCATTGCTGAGACCTTTCTAAAATTGACCCTTAAAATACAAAAGAAGCTGACAAGTTAATTTGGCCTCAGAGGTAGGCAGCCAGAACGATTAGAGTGATTCATTTAAAAGACAATATTAAAATAATTGACTGCACGTTGGCCGTGCGGATGTTTGGCTGGATAATGGCCTCAGCTTTGGTTATCTGTGGGTAGCACCCAAAACTGAGGTGCTAAACGTGGATCAGGAATGTCTAAAGGGGGAACATCTGGAGTGAAAAACCACTGTGTGAAATAAAGGGTTGAAATTCAAAGTCCTCTGCCAGGATGAAGGGCAGCCAAGGACTATTCATCAAAAAGAAGTGCTGGGTTTTAAAATACAGTGAACACAGCACATGAGATTAGAATGCAGCACTGTCTAAGGGGACCCTTCCTTTTCTGGTTTCAGTTATTCCACAGAAATTAACTGGATATTTATTTGTGGAATATATAAGTTAAAATGTATTTTGGTTGACAGCAAACATTTCTCATCCCAGATGCTCAGCAATAGTTTCACTTTTTCTTGCGTCTATCTGAGTGTTTGCACTTCTCTAAATCCTTCCTGTTATTCCCTCATAATAGGGGTTTAAGAGGACATTAGAGGCACAATTTCTTTTATGAAGTGGTGACATTTGGGGACAGGAATGTGCAAAGACAATCCCAAGCCTGCCCAGAGCACTCGGTGGGTATTTCCATGTTCACGGATGGAGAATATTGGACTGATCTGTCTCTGACAGATTTCCTCTAAAGGGATAATATCCTTCATGGAAAATAACTAGGTATGACTTGTCAGTGCAGCAGGAAACACTGTTTAGAAGCATCTGAATGCAGGTGTTTAATTTAGCTTCATCTGGGGTCCACTAATGGACACGTTGCTAAATACAGCATTTTACATCTCCCTGCAAACCACACTGTGCTGCTGGGAACTTTCCAGGGCTGAGTGGCATTAATGCCCACCAGTTTGAAAGGGCTCTGCAGAAAATGATGCTCTTCCAGACATGAGATGAGGGTGTAAAGCTAGTCAGATAGTCCTTCCATCAAATCCATCGTGTAGAGGTCATCTGGGGACATCAGAAGGTGATTTCTGGGGTTCACTGAGAGCCAAGCTAGGGCAGCACGACACTGAAACATCAAAAATTGTTAAATCCAAGCCAAGGGGAATTTCAGATGTCTCGTTCCTCAGATATCTACTTTTGTTTATTGTAGATCCTTATTTGATATTACATATTTCATCTCCTCACCCCAACCCAAATACAGTGAAATTTGCAATGCAAAGAAGGTCATTGTGTTACTACAAATGAAAAAAATTGCTGCTGCATTTGTTAGCCCTGATCTATGATCTCATCTACAGAATATTTTATTCATATATGCACATCTGCAAATCTAAAGTTAGCATCTACATAAAGTATGATAATAAACACCTATACAGAAATATTGGAGGATAAAGAGGTGAAGTCTTTTCCCTGATATTCTGAATTAAAAAACCATTTTTCAGTTGGCTCTTATAACTTAATGTCTTGGCAGCGAGGTGAGCAACAAATTTAATGGGGTTAATGTGTTTCAACAGAGACACAGCAACTCTGGGTGTGAGGAAGGAAGGAAGTGTCTGACTATGAGCCAGTATTACCATCCTCAAGTACTCAAAGATTTGTATTTAACTCTAAAGAAAATATTTGCAGCTTCTTTTAATAAAGAATAAAAAGAACTAGACAATCTTACTTGATGCTTCAGTGTTACATTCCATTACATTCCACTCCTCCTCTCACCTTCCTTTGATATTAACCAAATGCTGATATCCTTTCCTCATTCTGATGTTCTTTCCTAATTGTTCTCAGTATTGGACAGTGAAGAGGAAAATAGCTCAAAAATTGTCAGATGTGTGTGTGCTGTTACCAGAAAGCTGATAAAGCTGAAGACCTATAGGGAAATGGGAAAATTGCAACCAGGGAAAAATATTTCACAACTCCTGAAAGGCAGAGAAGGGGCAGAGCACAGGCCATGGATGTACTTGACACAGGGACTGTTTGTGCTGTTGAGAAGGGATTTATGTGCTCCAGGTGAAATCCCTCCTGTGGCCAGGCCACAGAGGACTAGAACTATGGTGGCAATGCCCTGCCTTGGTCTAGAAGGTGAATGACACGTGCATGATGATTTTACAAGCATTTAGTGCCAGCACCATGGCAATAAACAACTCTTTTGGTGGGATTTGGTGTCTAAATACCACAATAGATTTCTGCTCTTTGCGGTCTTTGAGGATTATTTAGCATTGCCTTCTTAGTCCTAAGAATTTGGAAACTATTTAAACCTAATATTTTGAAATTATGACAGCTCTAAACAGTTTTCTCTGGTCTACTGAAAACTGTGTATTTCTGCAGTTGTAAAATCAGAAATGGGCAAGGTTAAGCTATGATTCCAAGAGCAAAGACTTCATAGAAAATCTTCAGCTATGACAAGGCTCAAAATAAAGTCCCAAAAGCTGAGCAACTAGTTACAGGTAATAATCTCTTATTTTTGGTTAAACTCATGAGTCTTTTAAAGTGTGATCTCAAGTAAATTTGCGAGCAGTGGCAAGGCTGGTGCACACAAGCTCTGTTCTCCATGCTCCAGGATGACTACAAGTTAGGAAGTAGCATTAACCTTGGGGCCAAATCAAGATAATAATCCCCACGTGGCAGCAAATATGGATTTATACTCATGGAATTGCACATATCTTGTAGAACTCCACTGTATATTCCTGTAATATTCCATGTATGTACATGTGTGTATAGACAAATACATGAATGATCATGGACTCTATATGAACAGTCAGTGAAACATTTTAAAAGCAATAAAACAGTCTAAATATTGCTCTAAAATATTTTTGAGACATTCCATTGCTAATGTACAAAAGGCAGCTTCCCCATCTCCTCCCTTACCTCTTTCCCACCAGAAAACTTTAAAATGCAGTGCGTTTACTCCGAAATCAAATTTACAGCTTGCTAAACTTTTTGTGTGTGTTCAGAATGCACCCATAGCATGACTTTATCAGAAATAATTAGTGTTTTTATAGCCAACGCTGATTGCTTCAGCATCACATTTCAGAGCTGGTGTATATAATTGCAAATCATTTCCTAGAGGTGTCACACAAAAGCAGAAGATGCCTTTTGGAGTAGTGTAGTGCCCATGGAATATAAGATTAATGCTTGTATAGTACAAGAAGACATGTAAAGGCTCACGTTTTTTTTTTCTTTCTAACCTTGTTGATGTCATGAATATCAATTTACATCTTTCTTTTTTTTGAGATAATTTAACACTCCATTTAGTCATCCTTGGTAATGCAAATCATATCAATTCTGCTGCCAGACTACAAGGTGATCTCCATTGTATCCCCTGGAAATGAGAGATCCATTTTTCTTCGTTTATTTTTATTAAAAGAAAAATCTTCCTTTTTAAGCCTTTTGATAAGAAACTATTGAGAATTCCGGGAATTTTAATCAGGGAGCAAAGTCGTAACCACCCAAAAGTATTACCCTTTACTCCTCAGTTATTCTGGCTGCCTCCTCTCCCTCCTTCCCTCTCAGCCTATTTGCATAACGTGATTAAGAGAGCAGTAATAATTACAGCAGCACATAAGTACAGAGACTTCCATGTTCCTTGGGAAGCAGCAGTGCTGCCCTGCACATTTTCCAAACATGTGAAAGAGCCTCTGGTGTCCTGGTTAACTCCCAAATCTACCTGCAAAGGTCCTCGAGCCTCCTCTTCCTGGAGCTGGGGGTCACACATATAAAGTTAACACCTACATAAAGTATAATAATAAAAAACACCTCTATAGAAATATTGGAGGATAAAGAGGTGAAGTCTTTTCCCTGATATTCTGAATTAAAAAACCCTCTGTGACCCCCCTGGACCTGCCTGGTCTCTCAGAGCATCATCAGAACCTCCAAGGCAGCAAAGTCCCCTCAGTGTCTCACTCTCCTGAACCACAGCTCCTGTCAATACAAAGCTATAGGCTACTAAACATTGCAAGGGGAACAGTTTTTCTGTAGAATTCAATGCACAAAGGTTAAAAAGCTTTGCAGAGCATTGGTGGTTTTTTGCTGTTTGACTGCTCTTATAATTTTTTTTTTTTTTGAGTAGCAGATATTTTGAGTGCTTGTGTGAGTTCTGTTCATGCCTTAGGCTTGTCCTTACCATTAAAATCTAGTGAGGCAAATATCATCTCAGGAGGAGGAAATTCAATGTGGAATTTCAGTATTGTGTTACATATCTGTTAATTGGGACCAGTTAATTCACCAGTCACCGCTGCTCAAAGCCTCTGAGGTCCTTTCCAGCCTCGCAGCACCTCCATGCAGTGGGAAGTGTCCAGGCAAGGATTGCTAATTGAAGAACCTGAATAAACTCCTCCTGCAGTGGGACAGCAGCACCTGTTGGTCAGTGCCTTCCCATCCTGCTGAATATACACCCGTTCCTATTAAAGGTGAAAATATATATTTACTGTTTATTTTTGTTTTCATTGCACAAATGCAAAAAATGAGAGCTGAACACATGCTGTAAGTGAGGAAAGATTTTAAGGACTTGTACCTTTATGGCATAAATCAGATAAAAATATATTCAGTGTTTCAGAGGGGGTAGGGTTTTTCCTATTTTATATGTCCTGGTGCCATAAGGACCACAAAACCATTTGACAGTGTCTTAAAGCCAAATATAGATAATGTATTTTTTTTTCTTTTGGAAAAGATTCTCTATTTTGGTTGCTCTGGAATGGCTTTGTACCCAGGTACAGGTAGGGACTGATACACCTGGTGCCTGGTAACACTGATAGTTCTATCAGCCAGTTGTTGCAAGCTGGAAAGGTGCTGCAAACACTCATGAAAATAAAAACATAATATCCAGAAGGAAAGTAGAGCACATCAGAGCTGAATAACTGCACATAAAAAGCCTTCCCCTGCTTCTGCAGGAGGGCCTGGAGGACATGGACTCCCTGGGACCATGCAAAAAACTCTCCCATCCTGATAATGATGATGGGGATAAGGTGGTCCAGGCTCCATGGACCTCCCAGGGCTCTTGAGCTGAAGGAGGGAGGAGGAGGAGGAGGAAAGCAAGGCCAAAGATCTACTGCATAAAGCACAATGGCTTCTTGGTTTCTTATGGTTTGGGTTTTTTTAATGCAAATAACCCAATGATTTCTTTTTCAAATTATTTTTTGGTGTTTTTTTTAACTCTTTAGCAATTCACAGGTTGAGGGCTGTTTTGCATAAAGACAGGTCAGCTTGGTCTGTTGAATGAAAGGCTTACAATGGAAACTGGCTTTTGTGGAGAATGAATATCCTTTGATTCCTGTGCGAGCATCTTCCTGAGAAGGTCATTGTGAAGAGCTGTACATCCAGTTGTTTCCCTTTGAGAGAGGGAAGTTTTATGGGGACAGACCTGGAGGCACAGATCTGCATAAGAAATGGAGTGTGCAGAGAGAGGGGGCAGCTGCCACGTCCCCTCCTGTAAGTCAGTACTGTCTGTATGTAAAGGAGAAGGTCCTCCCATGGCTTCACATAACAGTAGCATGTGGAAAGGCATCCACTGATGAATCAGAAATAAAAAAAATCTATTTGTTTACTGAGATATTATCAGAAATAACTTTCTTGGGTCATTTCTGGGGGGTCAGTTTGGGGACGCCTTGGTTTCAAATCTCCAGCAGAAAGCTTTTGCTTTGACAATATAATGGCACTGGTGAATTCTGATTTCACTCAGGAGGAAATGGTTGAGAAATTTTCGTTCTAGAGGAAAATGTACCCAAAAGATTCTTTCAAAGCTCTTCTTTCTGTGGTTTAAAAGCTGTAATTATTTTAAATGCTTAATGGTAGCTCACTATCTATATTGGTGACTATTCACTTCTGTTTGCCCTGTGAGTTTATCCTGTTAGTACACATGTGTGAGCGTGTGCATTTATGTGTGTTTAAAACACATATGGTGTGAAAAAAATATATATTTATCCATTAGAACTTACTTGTTCTTCTGTCTTTTCAAATGTCTTGCTGCCAGCTGCCTGTATCAAAGGAAGTGAACAGCTGAAACATTACAGCAGTCTAATTTTATGTCTGTTTATTGGGCACTGCTGCTTTGCTGCATATTTTCTAAAAGAGTTTATTGTCCACTAGGGCTCTTTTAAAGGGAGGTTTGGATACTGGGGACCTTAAAAGTGATGAAACTTAAATGCAAATCCATTCACCTTTTCTCCCGTGCAGTAAATTCTACTACCTGCACTCTGAAATGCAGAAGATAACTGTTATGGTACGCTATTTTTTAATCTAATTTTGACTCTTTTGGGCTGATTTTCTAAAATTTACTTTTTCCTAATGTGATGCAAATTGCAGGACACAGAAATCACCGGAAGACAGCTGTTTGTTCCAGTTAGAGTAGGATTCTGTGTCCTTGGTCAGCGATGTGCTGGTAATTTTACTTTTATTTCGTCTTTGCTAGAGGGCCTATTCCTGAATAATGGTGATGTCCCTGGATTTGAAAACATAGCTATGGGAGAGGAGGTGCTGATAGCAAAAAGTGAAGACGAGCATGAAATACCGAGGTGGGAAAAATATTTCTTCTTCAGACCAACAGAGTAACAGATGTGTTTCTGGCCTGCCTCTTGACTCTCCATGACTAATCTCCACAGTCAGAAATCAGCACTGCAATCTCAGGAAGAGATTCAGTCCTCGATTCAGAAATTCCTGTAACAGTCTATGCTTAGCTCTGAGCATGTGCTTAGCTCTTAGCTCGCCCTCACTGCTGCAGGGATGGCAGAAATAATCATCTGTGATGCTCACTTTAGTTGGAAAGAAACTTCTATCCGTCTGAGGGATTTACATAATCAATTCCTGGGGCCAACTTTTCAGTTGTAACAACATTAATTAGGGAAAAAAGCACATCAATAGCAGAGCTTATCTGTGCTCGTGGAGCTTGGTGGGGCTATTTGCATCGAGGGTGGTCTTCAGGCCCAGGCAAGATGAGCAGCTAGGCAGCAACATCTGCTCAGCTCTTTTCTAAGTGCGTTTTGCAAATGGTTTTCCATCTCTTGCATCACCTCCTTGATGCCTTTAATAATGATCCTCATCACAGGCAACCTTTTTGCACGGTCATGGGAATGTGCTGAGGCAAGCAAAGCACTGTATATCTGCGAGGAGCACCGTTCTCATAACGGGGAGCTGCAAGTGTAGAGTTGATGCTTCATAAAATTCTGACATCCTGGAAAGGGAGTCCTAGATCTGTTTTATACGCTGTAGTAAAGGTGATCTTTGAAAATTGCTTGTTGAATAACTCCACAGTCTGCTGTACATCATTTTTATTGATGATAAGGAAGATGTCATCAGTATGGCTTGCTTTGGAGAGGAGGGTGGCGAGACATTGAGTAGGCTGAAAACATTATATTCTGCGTTAAAGACTTCAGTGGCTATTGTGGAAAGGAAATGTTCCCACTGGTGCTCCTGGGTGTATTGGCTGCCAAGTTTATCAACGTCTCCCAGTGCTGTGCAGCCCAGTGGCACATAACTCTGCAGCTTCCAGGAGGTCCTTTGCTCCTGTATTAGGCCTTCTTATTTTTCAGTTCTGTTTAGTGGTGGGTTGCTGTGAATTACTGACTTCTGTTAGCAGTCCAGCCATAGGGATGGACCCGTGCAGGTCTTTAACCTTCAAGCTCAGAAATACACCCCTGCCTGCTAAATATGGTGAGGGTGGGTTTTATGATGGCTGCAAATTGTGGACTATTAGGGAAGAATGATTGGTTTTATGAGCGAAGCAGGATCTCTCTCATCTACTGTGTGGGCTGGATCGTAAAGGGGTCACCTATCTCGTGTGGGATTTGCGTGGGCAACTGCCCTCTATGCTACTGAGAGCAGGAAACCATTACAGGATATTATGAGAAGCAGTTTACAGGTTAAATTGTAAAGCACACAGTGCCACCAACCAAGAGGACTTGGCAAATTGTCTCTCTCCCAAATCAGTTTGTGTCTATTGAAATCACACAAAACAATTAAAAGTGAATCGTTGTTAAGGCAAATGCTTTCTTTCTCCTTCAGATGGGTCCTTAAACCTCTTTATAAAGCATTTTCTCCTGGAGTTTTTAACCTTTAGAAGTATTCTTTAATTTCTGGGAACAAGGGCTATGCATACACACCAGATTTGTCATGTTTCTATAGATCTCTGGGGTTGCAGCCTCAGTACCAACATTTGAACACAGCTGTTTTATGCTTGTGAAAGGAATTGTATGGCAAAATCATCTGCAATTAGGAAAATAAGGACTTAATGGCTCCACATATCACCATTCTTTCTTATTATATTGGCTCATAACTGCAATTCCTGTCTGTCCCAGACAGCCTTGTATGTTCTGTACTTTTAAATCCTACATGTTTTCTCCCTTTAGGTAATAAGTGATAGAGTTGTCCGTGAGACTGGAGCCTTTGAGAAACTTCTGTTAGAGGGCAGCTGGCATAACCTTCCTTCTAACACATTCAGCTGTTTTTCATCTTTTCCTTTGGGTACCTCTGGAAAGAGGACACACTTGAATCTCAAGAGCTCACAGCATTTGCTACACCTGCCTTTCATTAAATACCTGGTGCTTTCTCAAGGCATTTGGTTTCAGAGGCGTTTTCCTCCTATTTGTAGTTTTGATGGATTTTCAGCTTTTCCCATCCATTACTGAAAATGGGAATTAGCCTTGAGTGTGAAGATTCATAGTCTGGTCATTACAATATCCACAGCTGAGAGATCAGTCTTGTGTGAGCAGGTGAATGCAGCTGTTTGCATCCCAAATCACAGCACTATGTTCCTATACCTGCTGCCAAAATAGGTTGATTGACATGAGCCTTA
Organism: Neopelma chrysocephalum; assembly: GCF_003984885.1. Lineage (NCBI taxonomy): Eukaryota > Metazoa > Chordata > Aves > Passeriformes > Pipridae > Neopelma > Neopelma chrysocephalum. Next base: position 9,036,512 of record NW_020897727.1, read on the forward strand.
TCTGCCTATGCCAGTTCCTTCCAACGTAAGGTAACTATGTAAGGCAACTTTCATGTGATTTGAGTTTTCTTTGTGCCATTTGTTTTGTGACCTTGGCTGGTCTCTCTGTCTTTCCTTGGATGGTGGCTGTGTTATGTCCATGAGTAAATAGTGAACCACAGTTAGACCACACGGTGCCCTTCCAGCTCTGGCCACAGCACTGGACAAAAATATATCTTTTAAATTTTCTCCTGCTCAAAGAAATCTGGTATTTTTTCCCATTCACACCCTGACCACTGATGCCCACCATGTCAGAAGGTCAGAGTAGATGAAGGAAACCTCTGTTGTCAGTATTCAAAATTTCATAGAATCATAGAAGGGTTTGGGTTGGAAGGGACCTTAAAGCTCACCTAGTTCCAAACCCCTGTCATGGGCAGGGACACCTTCCAATAGACCAGGTGGCTCCATGCCCCACCCAAACTGTCCTTGGACACTTCCAGGGATGGGGCAGCCACAGCTGCTCTGGGCAACCTGTGCCAAGGCCTCCTCACCCTCACAGGGAAGAATTTCTTCATAAAACTCACCCTCTTTCAAGTTAAAGCCATTTCTAAAATCTTGAGAGGCAGCAATTACCACTTGGGTGGGACACCAAGGATTTCTTAAGATGCAGGATGTGAGAACCCCAGCCAGGCAGCAGCCTCCAAAAATGGGAGCCGTTCCCCACGATGGGAAGAGAGGATGCCCCACACCAGCGTTAGCAGGAGGTTCCTCCAAGCTGCTGACAGATGTGCTGCAGCTGAAGGGACACGGGCTGGGCAGAGCTGCCACAGAGGCTGCACGCTGCTGTCAGCAGCCATTAAAAACATTAAAAAGGTGAAAACTTATGGCAGCACTTAGTAAGTCCCAGGTTATTTGCTGGGTGTATGAGGAGACCTGTGTGTCAGATTTTATATCGGCGCGTGCAGCAGAAGCGTCTTTAATGTGCTGCCCACAAAGCAGCGCTACTCTGTGTTTAATAAATGTGAGTATTGATGTACAGCGCTCAGCCGGCTGAGGAACAGCCTTTTTTTTGCAAATGAGGCCACCTGTTCCTCCTTCCCTGATTTGACAGGTTTTAGTCTCTTCGCTGCGAGTGGGCGGACAGTTGGATTTGATTTACTGGATACTCTCCTCTGGTGTGATTGCGGCATAATTATATCGACAATCAGCTCCGTTTGTGGTCGGAACGTTCTCCAGCCCGCACACGCTGACACACGCACACGGATCCCGGGAAACCTGTCCCGCGCTTTGCTTGGAACAGTTTTGTTACCTGATAAATATAGATTGATTTCCAAGAGCTCGTGGCTGTTACTCAATCGACCAAGTGCGTGTGGTACACGGGAAAATTTACAGTTATGCTCTGTAGGTATTTCATCAGGTGAGACTGGTCCTTGTTAGAGAAGTGTAAAAAATTGGAGAATCGATTTGGTTTGGGTTTGTTTTTTTCTTATTTTGATGTGCAGGTGGGTTCACCTGGAAAATGGGAAGGAGACTAAAACTGTGAAGGGAGGGTTCACGCTACACAGGCAAAATATATATATTTTTACACCAAAAAGATTGATCAAAATCATTTTGAAGAACATACAGTTTTTCACTCATCTGAAAGCAAAAATAGTTTAGGCTTCAGCTGGTTTTGCTATATTTGAGCTTCAAGAAAGTATAAAGGCAGATATAATTAGAAACATCCTTTCATTTTTAATAAGTGTCATTGAAAATATTTTGTAAGGGTCATGGCTTTTTTTAGACAGAGTTATTTTTCGGTGTTATTATTTTTTAAACAGTTGCTATGTTTGATGTACACTCGTGGATTATCAATGGACCAAGTATTTTACCATGGGAAAAAGTTATTCCAAGCACTTAGTCTGGCTTTAAAACACACACAGAAGTTTGCCATCAGTGCCCATGCAATGTGTGTCTTGTAAATTATACTTAAAGACAACCCAAGTGCTTAACGCCTTGGAAATGAGGAAATCTGGAATGGGTGTGTGCTGGATTGGTTATACCCTTAACCTAAGCCAAAAAGCAGCCCCATGATTGTGCTGGGATCTGAACTGAGCAGCTGGTGAGGTGTGGAGTGGTACCACCCGCAGTCAGTGGCACCATGAATTGGCACTTGGTGTTTTTTATTTCTCCACTTCTGTCCTCACCACTTCAGCTGCTCCAACAAAGTTAGCCTGTGGATAAAGGTGAGGATGAGTGGTCATTTCCACAGAAGCCTCTAGGCAGGGATAACCTGGTCCAGTCCCCATTGGAGTTACCCCTTGTCATCCTGCAGGCACAACTGGACCTGCCAGCTGTCAGCAGTGGAGCCAGCACATTTCCTACCTTCTCCATGTACTAACACTTTTGAACCTCCAGCAATGCTTGTACAAAATTTTTCTGGTTTGGTTGGCTGGATGGTTGGTTTTCTGTTTGGGGCTTGGGGCTTTTTCCCACCAAAAAAAAAGTCATTCTTGTTGTTTATTTAAGTACTCAAAGCAGGGCATCCCCACTGCCCACACTGGAGCTGCTCTGGATAAACAGGCAATGTCAGGGCTGTAGGTTCAGGTCCTTCCCATGTGTATGAAGGTAAATAGACCTTCTCCAACTTGTGCACACAGTGTAACTTCATCAGGACTGACAGTTTCTCAGTGATTAGACTATTTCTCTGTCTATCCCACTGTTCCCAAAGCTCCTCACCCTGTTTTATGATGACCAAGCTGTGCAGAGCCAAGTGTGCAGATGCCCAAGGTTTCCCCACTCCCAGTGCACGACCAGGACAGACCCATGGTTGTTTCATTTTTGACAGCACCAAAAAAAAAGGGAATCGCTCAAACTTAATTAATCGTTGTAGCAAAGGCTCCCTCTGCCTTCAGCTCTGCAGTTCTCTCTGCAAGGAAATGCCAGGCAGCAGGGGAGGGGATGTCTGCCTCACCAGGAAGGACTTCCTGAGCCTCCTTGGCTCACCAGGAATAGCCTGGCAGATCGAGAGCAGGGCAAGTTATGATTGCTTTGATTTCTGGGGGCTTGCAATGAATGGCCTGATGTAAAAATGTGCAGCAGTAACACAGAACAATGATGCTGGGTTTAGTGGCTGGCCAAGACCAGGGGAGCAGAAGATACCCTAGAGAGGGTTTGGCTTTGCCCTGTCCTGTGGCAAGTTGTGGTAAATCAGTCCTCTGCAAATTCCTTGTGCAGTGTCTTGGGTTTGAAAGTATTTAATGCAGAAAATACATCCTAACTAGCTGGAGTTCATACTGCCTTTCTACCCTCATCCATCCTGCTTCCTGGGTGGTATCCCAAAAAACACCCCTCTTGGTGAGGTGATGGCATCGATGTCTGTGCCACTTCTGTGTGACACACATCAACCCCCCAGGACACTTCCAGTAAATCAGACAGGACTGAGGTGGTTTGCCAAAGTGGAAAATTTAATTTTATTGTTGACTACACTGAAACCTGGATGTTATAGAGCTCGAGTTTTGCCTTTGTGTTCTTCCTCTTGAAGGTAATTGTCTGTTGTGCATCACAGTCTACCAGCAAACACCACTAATGGTAACAAATTTGACACCTGAAATTAAAGTCCTTCCTGGTACCATTCTGTATGAGATGACACATTGGGCAGGACAGAGGAATAATTCATCAGAGCAGTGGGAAAAGCTAGATTCTTTATTTACATGCTGGAGGGAAAGGGTAGAAAGGAAACTTGGCAGGGAGGAATATCTGGTATCTTGCTAGAAGTGATCTTAAAGATGACACATCATTAATGAAATAAAACCCCATTTCTTATCAATTTTCTGGCAGTGGTGTATTCTTAAATAGGCCAAACAAAATTATAATATTTGTTTTGCTTTGTGAGCAAAAAGGTTAAAAAAAATCGTTTCAGCTCACAAAAAAAAAAACAACAAACCAAGAAGAATTATTGCCTTAGCCACAAGGAAGAAAATTCTCAAGATCTTAAAAGCATCTTTAAATAAAATGCATTGTGAAAGACAGTAGTTCAAATAAGCTCAACTCTTTTTACATATAAAAAAGCTAGAAACTATTTACAGAGATAGATTTGTCTGATTTGAAGTCATGTTTTTAGTGGTGAGGGGACCAAAATTCATCAAAGTGTAGTTATTAAAGTCCAGTTTTCAATTAGTGGTTTTTTTATCCTAAAAATAATGGAAAACCCTAGAAAGGCTGGAGACTATTCAGTGTGTGCATGCATGTGTGTTTATGTGGGTATTTAATAGGGGTAGGTCTTTATCTTTAAAATTCCTATTTGAGTAAAAATTTAACTAGACCTTTGGCTTCTTCATGCTGTGAAAAAGGAGCGTGTTAGCATTTTATTTGGTGAAACGTGTGCATTCAAAGCAGAGCACAGCATTTAAAATCCCTTGGGAACCTTGTTTGATCATTTTCTCCCTGATAATGTTTGTGTGGCTCTCTCTTGGTGTTGTTTCCTTACTTTGACTGTGATTTTATCTATTCACTAAACAAATTGTTTTATCTGTTTTATGAACCTGTGCCGGAGAATTTATTTATTAAGGTAATTGGTCCAGAGAAAGAAAGATCGGGAGGTTTCCCCTCTAGACAATTGAAGTTTAGTTGAGTGAAAATATGGAAAGAAGCGAGTTTCTTTCTGTTTCTGCTTCTGTGTGAGGTGGAAGTGGGCAGCAATTCTTGCCTCCTCCAGCCCTTCTCCTGCTTGTGTCACCCTCGGGCAACCCAACTGCTGCACTGTAGGATCCACCTCTGGGAAGGAGGGTCTGCAGTGGGTGGAAGTGGATGAACAGTGGGAATTGTTAAACTACGAGGGTAGACCAGATCCATGGTCCATCCTGCAGCAATAAAATGAGTGGCTAAAAGTGTTTGTTTCCCTTCTCATAAGGAAGGATAACTACAGCTCATCCATCTCCACCTACAGAGACTCATCCGTCACTGATGGCTTCTGCTGGATATTTGTATCCAAGATTTAAATTGTGTGGCCTTGGAGAGCTGCAATATTTTAAAATAAGGGCAGACTCTTCCAGTTTTTCCTGTGTTGTCCCACTTGAAATACGGTTTCTGCATCTGAGGCTCCCTGGCATTGATGATCACGTGACAGTCCAGCCTGAGACAAGAACTCAGGACAAACCCTACATCTAGTTCAGCTTCTATCTATAACATACAGCTACAAGTACTTTATATTGCAACCTCCCCCTTCTCCTTCACAGCAGATATTGTGGCTGTTGTGATCCTCTTTAAGAGGAGTCTGTCTCACTTGTGGTACCACATGAACTGCAATATCTAAGCCCAAGAGAATCAGTTAATGAAAAAAAGAGCTGCAGAACTTAAACGTTTCCCTGTCTCTTGGTTTAGAGAGTTCTGGTGTCGCTGCTGTGTTGTGTGTAAAGTGATTCGGAAGAACAGGCCGTGGGAAACTTATTCTTGGTCGTGTTCTCCCAGCTGTAGCACAGAGAACAAAATGCCAAAAGCAATATCCATGCTCTGAGCGTAATAATAAAGAGGAGGTTATTTTTAGAAGTTTTACCCAGAAAGCACAAACTTGAGCAGCACAGCAGTGCACCAGTGAATCGACTGTGTGCTTTGGAAAGCCCTTCTCCTGGTAAGTGCAGATGAACATGTCCTTGCTGAACCTCTGTGCTCAGCCAAAGCCTCTGCAGCTGGAGTCAGGCAGCAGTGAGCAGCTCTGCTCTGCTTACAAACCGTGTCTGGTGCTAAAGAAACTGTGGACTTTCTGAAGAAAACATATGGGGATGTTCTCCTGTCTGGTGACCATGCTGATTTTTCCAGTTGCACAGTTTTTTGACTTGATGTTTGCCAGCATTCCCCTGCAGCAGTGCCAGGCTGCTCCAGGGACTGTGACACAGAGGATGACAAGATGCTTTTCCCAGTACAGCCCAGATGGAGCAACTTGAATTTTTCCCAAGGCAGGGGCAGCCCAGTAAGCCACAGCAGGAATGCAGGGAGAACCCAGGCCACAGCATCTCCATGTGTGCTCATGTCAGGTTGTATTCAGAAGTCTATATATATAAATGCTATGAACCACCATTTTGGGATCTGCAGCCGGGATGCAGCTAGGGCAGGCAAGCTGGAATTTTTGGGAAAGCAATATCAAGGTAGCAAAGCTAGGAGTGGCTCATGAGTTACTGTTAAGCCCATCAGCAAACTGGTAAGTAGCTCAGGAGAGAAATTAGAAATATCAAAGAATGTCTGTGTCCACACAGGATCCATTTCCTCCCACTGTGGCAGCTGGGTGAATAGGAACCAATCCCTCTGCTCCCATCTGTGTCTCTCCAACAAGAAAACAGAACTGTGAGCTGTGCTGGAGTGCTGGGTCCCCATCTCCCTTCAGTGGCAGTGTTCCTGTGTGACATTGGCCTTTGCAGGCTCAGTGCAGGTGAAAACCAGTCTGGCATTTAGCAGATGCTGTGTCCAAAAACTCTAAGAGCTGCTGACTGCTTCAGAATTTAAGCTTGTCTTCTGATCCATATTGACAGAGCCAGAGCCGACCCAGCGATCTTCCTTAGCCAGAAATAGATTGTACAAAAAAAAAAAAAAGTTCTTTACTGATAAATTAAACCAGATTTCAAAGTGAATTTGGCAAAAGATATACAAGGATTTTTGTACAGTGCTATTACGTTAGTTGGAGGGTGTGATTTTTTTTTTTTTTAATCTTTTTTTTCACGCTCCTGTGTGTCAGAGCTGGGCTAGCAAAAATTCAAATATAGACCAGGCTTAAGGATGCAAGTTGTGTTTTACCATTACTCCTCAGGCTGGGAGTGTGGCACATCTGAGAGCATTTCACTTCCATGAGTAGCAGATGAAATAAAACATCCATTTACTTTTCATGCACAGAAATAGTAATAGCAGCTGGAGAAGGGAGATGACAATTTGTGTTGAACACCGGTCGTTGCAGTGTGGTTATAGCAGAGTTAGGGCTGGTCTATGGCTGTGCTGCAGCCAGCAGGTTTTAGAGTGGCAATTTTGCCTCTCTGCTTGCCTAGGGATCTTCTGTGGATTTTTTGAAATGCATCTGTATCAAAAAATGGTCTTGGGACAGTTTCTGGGACAGGTCCTCGAGCCTGTAACACCTTCCCTCCAACCCAGTAGTGTTCCCATCTGGAGCAGTTACAACAAACTGTGCTCTCCCACTTGCTGACTGGAAACAGTTGAGTGTTAAATTGTTAATCCTGACTGTCCATCACCTTTCTCTTCTTTATTTTTACAAGCTCTGATTCAGCAAGATGTTAGCATATATTTAAATTCAGCTGTGTGACTATTTCCACTGATATATAATAATAACAATTATAAAAATGATAATAATTATTATAATGATTTGATGATGATGATGATAATAATAATAATTTTGAAACCTACTGTCAGGCCTAAAAGTGAAGCTTATGCTTGGTTGCCATATCTGATCCCAGCCTGAATGCTGGTGTCTGAAGCATAGAGCAAAAGGCTTTAACAGAGCCAAAAGCTCAATCTGAACTTTTTACCACTCTTAGTGAGTCAGATGTCGAGTTCCTTGTTTAGTCTTGAGTCAGGCAAAACTCTCCCTTGAGCTCTGCAGAAGCTTTGTCAAATCTTCAGGATCTTGCCCACAAGGATTTTCCTTTTCTCCCCTTCCCACCCACCCACCATAAGACACCACCTCGGCGTGCTCACCGTCCTCCCCATCCTTACAATCCCTTCTCAGATCAGCCTGGGAACCTCAACAGCTCTAACCCACCCACTCACATTGAGAGGGGAAAAGAGAGAGAAAAAGGAGAAGAGACAAGGCAGAGATACATATCACATCATCTTTGGGAGCCCTGGGATATTTTGCCTCTCATTCGTGATGGTTGTTTCCTTGTGCTGAAGACACTTTTGGACAGGGACTCATCTCCCTGTCTAGTCCATCCCACCAGGCATGCTCACAGCAAGGAGCAGTGCAAATTCTAGATGGCATCCCGCCTCCAGAGGGACTTCCAAGGGTTTTTGGTTTGTTGCTAAACAAGCTTCAGCCTTAACTCCTGTCAAGGGGGCTCGTGTCAGGCAGGAGCTGGGAGAAGACTCAGAGCAATCCAACTTTAAATGGCAGTGTTGTTAAAGCAGCTGCTCTGTGTATCAACTTGAGCAATGTGCACTTTAAAAATGCATCAAATAGGTAAGAAATAGACTTCGGTGACTTCATGCTTTAGTTTGAGGAAGGCAAGAGGGAATTAAAAATCGTGAAAAAGCAAAGCCAAATTCAATTTATAAAGATATAAACTGATCGAGAGGGAAAAGGAGTGGAACGGAGACCCTGAAGGGAGACTTTGTTCAGAAGTGTCAGGAATCTGACCAGCAGGAGAGGTCCCCAGGCTGCTACAGACACAGAGACGGGGGTGACCTTGGCCAGGTCTTTTTGCTTTAGATGGGCTTATGTTCTACCTGAACTGTCTTAGGTATTCAGGCTGCAAACTCTTCCCAGCTGGGACTGTCACTGTGGATTCACACGGTGCCAAGCAGGAAAGGTCCTGAGTGATTCTGCATTTCTGAGCACTTGGTAGAAAATAGCTAATAAAGTCTGGGGTTAATGCATGAAAATCAGGCATTACAGTGGATGTGAAAAGAGAATACAGCCTGCACTGAATTTTTCTATCCAGAAGTCCTATTTATTTATTTTTTACATCTGCAAGAAGGAGCCCTAACCACAGCTGAAAACCAGTCCCTTCTGTGCAGAAATGAAATAGCTATTTTTACAGCACGCGGTTGTTTTGGATAGGATATGAAGAATATTGCATCTGATTGAAAGTGTAACAGCAGCAGAGGTGGACAGGATGTAATTACCCAAATTGTGGTTTGGCCAGGACACCAAAAATATCCAGTATGAAATGTCATGAGGCTGTCCATTCTTTTCAGTGTCCAGCACAAGTATTTAACAGCACCTCCAGAGGCACCTCCCCCAGCATAGATAATTCTCCATCAAAGGACAAGTATAATCCACTCAATTGCTCAGCCCATTTTGTGCAACACTCTCTGTTTTGCTTAACAGCCTCCTTTTCCCAAGCTGTCTAAAGCCAAACCTTTTAGCTTGCAAAAACTGCCCAAAACAGTGTGGCTGCGGGGAGGGATCTAGGACATCCTTAAATTCTCGTAACACACACAGGGTTTAAATCCACTCTTGTTCCATGGGGTGGAAAAATGCTCCCTGGGTGAATTAGGCAAGGGACGTGAGTGGTAGTGATGTGGATTAATTAAATTTAAGAAGTGCCTCACAGGCAGTGCCCAGGTTTCCCTCTCCCCCCAAGACGTGCTGGGACAGAGGAACTCATTATCTATTTGGGGCTTATTTAGGAGACCTTGCTTTTGTCAAAAAAACAGTCCTGAAGCCATGAACCGTAATCAGAGGAGGAGTGAAGGAAATCACCAAGGTGGAGGAGAAGAAAAAAAATAAAAAAGAGAGAGAAAAAAAAGGAATGTACTGGATTTCAGGTTTTCACAGCCATTGCACAGTCCTTTCATCATGCAGAGCCTGCGAGGGTAACCCACAGTAGGTCCAGAGCCCTTCTCATCTCTCCCTGGGTTACAGGGCAGTTGCTCCTTCTTTTCTCCCTCAGAGAATGGAAGGGCTCCTGCAATAAGAAATTCTTCCTTGAACTTTGCAGGCTGGTTTTCATACATGAGTCTTTAGACAGCTCGTTCTCACTGATTTCTACTTCTGGCAGTACTGCTCGTGTAACCAGACTCTCTTTAGTAAGGATTTGCAAGAGTAAGCTGACAAACCCTTTGGTGGTAGGGAGGGGGAAAAAAAAGAGAGAGAGCTTTTTTTCCTTTTTTCCCTCACTAGAAGTAATTTGTGGCTCTATATTTGAAAGCTGCCTTTTACCGAATATAAAATTACTGTAATCCCAAAATGGTCTCCAAAGTGCCACCAAGTTGTATTTAAAATGTATGTTAATCTTTACATCACATATGGCCTCCTCATTTCCTGCTTTTACCATTCCTTTTGCTTCTAAGAATTGTTTTTATTTACACCTCTGTGAAAACAGAATCAATTCCCCCACTGTTGCATATTCTTTGGAGAGAATATATTGATTGAGAAACCTTCTACCAGTCTTAATAATCTCAAGCAGTATTGACTATGTACAGTTGTACGTATCAGTTGTACATGTGGAAAGCTCACAAAATAACAATATCAATAATGTTCTGCAACAGAAACAATCATTTTATAAATAATGAATGTGCCATATTGAATTCTACAGGTATTTGGGGCACTTTTTTACTTTTACAGGCCCCGTGTCCAGCTTTGTTGACACCAATATAAATAAAAAATAAATCCATTGCATTCAATGCAGTTACATTCGTGCAAGAGCCAATATAAGAGTGTCTTAGAGCAGCCGTTTGTCAAATGAGAAAGTAGGACATGGCATAAGTACCATCTGTGGAGAGTGATTCATAAGAGAAGAACGCAGCATAATCAGTTAAATAAATACTACCCTTGTGTTTTTCTAGTCTAAATGGACCTTACTCCAGCACAAATCACAGTGCAAAGTCAAAGTAATTGCGGGGACACGTGGAATTTGTTATTCCAATTCCTGGAACTATGAGGAATTAGCTCCACTTTAAACTGGAGAAAAGTCAGAGACCTGCAATCATTCTTTTCCCCCGAAGAGCAGGATCCTAATTTCTGCCTGCAGGGACAAGGCACAAGAGGCTGCAGCAGGTCTTAACAAATCAGCCGACCTGAAGACATGAGATGGAGCAAAGACATCTCTGGGTCACCGTGAGTCCATGTGAGCACACACCAGCATGGAGAGGCTGGAGAGGTTGGCTCCCTTTGCTCGGCATTTCCCTGGGACATGGGATGAACAGTGGTGATGTAAAAAGGTTTCTTTATAAGAGGAGCTCAAACCCAGCCTAAGCTCTCTGGGCATGGGCAGGTTTGTTAGATGAGTGGATTTGCTGGTGCTTTTAGGAAGCTGTAGGAGTGTCTGAGCTCTTGAAGGTAGAGGTGAGGGGACATCAGGGACACCTCTAAGGCTGGTTTCTCACCTGCTGGGGATGATGTGACCCCAGCATGCACGTTCAGTCGAGGACATGAGAGGTGGGCAGATATAAAAGCAGCACTCAAATGTCATCTGGCTAATGAAGAGTGGGGACTTGAGGGCAAAAATATTTCACCCACATCTTCCTTTTTTTTCTCTCAGGCTTGGATTTTTCATGGAGCTTGCTTTGTGTGTCCTCTGTTTAGGTGGAGGAGCCTGTGCTTTTCAGAATTTTGACTTCTTCAGAGCCGTGATATCCTTCAAAGGTAGAAGAAAAATTGACATCATAAATACTTTAGCAATCAGTAAGACATTTAAAGTTTCTTTAAAAGGTACAAGATTGTTATGTTGAAAGACACCACATATCTTTTATTTTTTCTTCACTACACTATTATCACTCGAATCATCGTAGGTCCTAAAGGTCACTCCTACAATTAGTATTCAGTATCACCAAGCTCGAGTGAAACAAAGACCCTTCTCAAAAGGGGTCTGAAATTTTAAGTCATGAGAACAAGAAAAGAATAGAAGGAAAAACACAACATGACTTGTCCCAGGGTTATGCTATGAGCAGGCAGCAGACCCAGGAACAGACCTCGGGTGCCCTGGCTGAGAGCTGTGATTTTTCTTTCAGATTACGTGGCCTCTCAGTTATCTTTTCCATTCAGATCTGTTTCTTCACCCTGTAGCTATTGTCACACTCACTGTTTTGGACTGCAGTGGACTTGCTCCAGGAGGAAAGTGCCCTTTAGTTATCAGGGATCAGATGGATATCTGAAGACTGGGTGCTTTGGTTTAGTGCCCTCCAGCTTTAAATTCTGACTGCAGCAGTGCCTGGGTTTGGGTGTGCCACTTTGGACCAGATCCCTCGTTCTGATGTGATTAATCACAGCTACAATGACTCAGGCACATACGTGCAAACAAGGCTGGGACCCCAGGAGTGTGTGTCTCCCTCTGGATTTCTAGAACTTTTTGTTCTTTCTTGTTCCAATAATAAAAAGGGAAAAGCCTTTCTTTGGTGGCATTTTGGCATTTCTGCTGCTGTGACTCATCAGAGGTATGCAACAACGAGAGGAAACTTTTTAAAACTTATTGGCACTGGAAGGAGGCAAATGTTTATTTTAATCCAGCTTGCTTACATTTTCCCTTTTCTTTTACAGTTCCATTTGTAAGAGGGAATGCAAATTACTGACATAATCTTAAACATGCAAAGAAGATGAGCATTTAGAAACTGCAGGGAATGTACAATTCTAAATCTCTATAAAAGTGCAAAACATTAAACTCACCCAAATTCTAGTATTTGGGCACTGGCTGAAGGACAAAGGATGCTGAAAACATTACATATGCACTAGCTTAGTTTTTCAGTTTGTGATGGATTAGCTTTAACATGCATTTTAATTTGTAGTTGGATTTTATCGGCTGTAGACAAAGTTTGATAATCTCTTCTTGTTTAATTAGCACAATCCTCTTAGGAGGGAAGAATGCACAGACAGTGGTAATTTATGTTCTCTGACAATTTCACGCTGACATCCTGAAATATCTTGTTTTTAAAACACACCTACATGTGGTTCTTTTTAACATCTTTGTCCTACCTTCTCTTTCTGTAGTGCACTCATGTGTGTGTACATCTAAGGGGAAAATAAAGACAGGGAGCTCGCACTATAAAATGTTTCCTCTGCGTAAAGAGCCAAGAGAACGTGTAAATAGACTGCATAAATAACAGCTGGCTCCTTAGAAACCAAGAGGCTCACTCATATAGAGGCTCAGCTACATTACACTGCTCGAAATGTGAATCAACTCATTAACATTGCAGCTTTACTCTGGCTTTTTTTGGTTTTGCACGGGTGGGGTCTGAATCTGGCCCTTTGTCTCCATGTCAGACAAGCATTTGTTGTTGCTCTGTAGAGTTGAATCCCTTCTCTGGGGTGGTGAGGCTGGTAGTTTCTCCTGGTATGAAGCAAAGAAACTTTCTTGCCTCTGTTAAAGTTTCACCCCATAAAGCCATCCTTTGACCTGCTGTTGCACAGGCCCCTTCCCTTTGTCAGGACCTGGGACTAGTAACTTCTACATCTATTTTGGAGTTAAGCCCCTACCACCAGGTTCACGAGGTTAACACGGACCTCTAGGAACGTGGGCTGCTGTAGGAGAAGGGAATGCACTGAACCATCTCATCCCAAGAGGTGCTGGAGAGCAGGAGAGATGCTCCGAGCTCCCTTCTCCGTGCCGGTGAAGTCTTGCCGAGGCAGAGGGCAATGACCTGGTAGCTGTTCAGCTCCTCTGCACAGCCAACCCAGCTGTCTCTGCTGACCTCAGTCAGGCCTTGCCCTTCCACTGGGAAGAGCTCTTTGAGTTTCATGGGATGTAAGGCCAGTAGGAGCAAGGTCGAGCTTGCCCTATATCACATACATACAACCATAGAAACCTGACATAAATTTTTTAGTGTATATTTTACACTGCAAGGGTTTTTAGGTCAGACTTTAAAAAGGACTGGGTTCTTTTTTTTTTTTCACTCATGCCTTTCTTTGACTCTGTTTTTAAAAATCAAAATCTTCCCCTCTGATTCAAAGGCAAGCCTTAATGGTAAATTAATGCTGTTGTAATAACTTGGGTTGTGCCTTTGGAAGGCATCAGAAAACTCTATTATTGCAGCCAAAAAGCTCTATCCAGTTCCCAGCCCTCTGTGAGGCTGATTTCCCATCCTTCCCTGCCAGTTTCCGGGCTGGAATAGATGAGCATTGCTCCATAACCACAGATGGCTGGAGCAGCACTGTCAGAGGTATCATTTTCAGATTTGTGGTTTCAGTATGTTTATTCTGACCTTTAGGGGAAGCAACGGTGCCCTGACATTTAGGCTGGTTTATATCCCCTGCAATCCCTTTTCAATTAAAACTCATATCTATAGGGGTCCCTCTGAGAACCCCACAAACATTTAGGGTAAATCCCTGATGAACCAGTCCTGAGTGGACTGGACTGTGCTTTCACCAGGCTGCTCTGAACACCAGGAATCCTTGATTTGACCCTCTCTGGATGTATTATTTTGGTCATGAAAATCCCAGAGCCGCCTTAAAAAGCTGTGGTGGTTGAGATGGAGGCTGTGTGGGAATATTCAAGACTTCAGTGAAGCAAAGCAAGAAGGCTGCTCTCCATGTTGATGAGACCAGTGGTGGTCCCCGTGGGGAGCTTGTCTCTTAATGATGTGTAAGAGTGGCTGCTGGATCAGGGAGAGGCTCGAGAGCAGCCAGCCATGGAGATAACTCCATCCTTGTCTTGCAGCAGCTGCCCTGGTCGTTGTGAGCTGCTATATCAGAAATACTGCGAAAAAATGCACTTAATGAATTAGCTGTTAAACCCTGGTTCCCCCTGTATTATCTGGTTCACACTGATGCCTTCTCATTTTACCTTTGAAGTAGATTCTTAGAAAATTCGTATTTTGTGTGCTTAGGCTCAGTGGACTGGGATCACACTTCTTAAACCCCTCGCCTCTCCTGATTATGCTTTTCAGAATAAACATGTGCAGATATTGTTGCATTTTCTTGCTTAATCTCAGCAGGCAACTTCACTTTAAAGTATCTTCAGGCAATTACTACCCAGCCCTTCCCACAGCAGCTTTTCTGACATAGGACACAGCTTCTGAATGACAATACCCAGATCAAAGAGTGCTCAGGTGTTGTTTTATCTTTTGCACTAACGCTGCATTGGGCCAGCACATGAAGGAAGTTCTCACCCGTGTTTGGAGACCCCAAAGCAGAGCATAATTCAGCTTTTGAGGCAGTGATTTGTCACTGGCCATGGGTGACAAGGGAAGGGTTTCTAAACAGGAATCTCAGCTGAAGGGGCTGAAGCTTAAAAAGGGAGGATTGCACATAAATGATAGCAAGTGTCTCATTTTTATTTGGGGCAGAATAGAATTGAGTTACTTTTTATATATACCAAACAAATCAGTTTGTTGCCTTTTTTGTTTCACCTCTGTTCAGCTGCTCTCCTGGTTAGTGCAGGATGTTTGCAATATTGACTTGTCAAGACTCCCTGGGTTGTTTGTAGGATGTTTTTAGGCTGTTTTTTTAAACAGGTTGTTGTTGTTGTTTTACCTGTTTTGCTGCTGGCCATAGCCAGCAAAAGGAGTTAAGTGCATTATTCATAGAGTTGGTGTGAACCTGTGTGCAAGCTAGATAGAAAACCCAAGATTTCTGCTTACAGCAAATCACATCCTGCCTTTGCCTATCAGTAAATATTATTACTATTATTATTAAAATGTTAATGCTATCAGCAGTGTTTTGCAGTGCAGGCATTAGGAGGCACAGCTGAGCTTGTCTGACCTGATCCAGCTGAAGCAATGCATGCATACTAATGACTTCATTGCCTTATTTGTCTCCTGATATGTTTTAAAAGGTAAATTAATGTTCTTCTACCTAGCCTTTAATGAATATCTTACATCCTGCATTAGGAACTCATTTACTTTCCCAAACTATTGCCAGCACCAGTCACGAGGAACAGTTAGAAATTTGCTGGTGCAGGAAACTGTAGTATTCAGAGCTGAAGATTACTTTGATAATGGGAATTTTTCCCTTTTCACACCTATGCTTGCAGTTAGGATAGTGTTTATATCCAGCTGATGAGCTGTATTTGAAAGATTGCTGGAATAATTAAGATCTCAAGCAAAAGCAGTTGCACATCCCCTTTTTCTTTCTATCAACACATATATAGGAGGTTGTGTCTTCTGCTGTTGTAAATAAGGAGAATGACTGATGCTCCCTTGACATTTAGGGGCTGTCTGTAGTGCAGTGCTATCATTTCCTCGGTATGGCAGATTTTCAGAGAGACTTTTTATTTTACACAACAAAAATGGGTTATTTTGTTCTGCCTGGTGCACCCTGACATCTCCACAGGCACTGTAACCCCCTTCCCTCAGGAATCACAGTCAGCTGCAGCTCTCAGACACTGCTGGGATACAGAGTACTCTGTCTACACAGTTCATAATAAAGACTTCTCTTTCTGTGGATGATAAAATATAAGGAAACACCACGTGGGGAGAGCTTGAGGTTCATCGAAT
Organism: Neopelma chrysocephalum; assembly: GCF_003984885.1. NCBI lineage: Eukaryota > Metazoa > Chordata > Aves > Passeriformes > Pipridae > Neopelma > Neopelma chrysocephalum. The sequence goes on from NW_020897727.1 coordinate 9,052,556, forward strand.
CTGCTCTGACAGCGACCATCACCAGATGAAGCCAAGAGCCCTCCAGACACGAGCTCCTGTAGTGCATCTCCTCCAAGGAGTTGATTTTTTTTCCTGTCATTCTCAGGGCCTTACCACAGTTATGATCTTTTTGAGCTGGTCCAAACCACTGGGTTTTGCATCGTGCTGTGATTCCACGTCTTGAGCCATGAGAGCAGAAACGCAGAAGGAAAGGCTGCAAGAAGGGCACCCTCCTCATCAGCTGCTAAAGGCTGGGCCACTTTACATGCACTGAGACACCCCTGGGCTGTCACATCACAGCCATTGCCCAGATAAGTATGGGATGCATGTTTTTAGCTGAAAAGTCTTGCCCTGTCTATCTTTGCTTTCACATCCCTGGTCAGAAAACGAAGATAAGAATCCTCAGTTCCCACCGGGGAGAACACTGAAAGGTGTTTGTTTATGTGCGTTCACAACCAGAAACACAGAATCACAAATGTCCATTTTAATGTGGCTCTTGGAGGAAGGGAGTGGATTTGAGGGGGTGACAGAGGGAAGTGTGGCTAATGGATGACAAACTCCAGGTCCCTGTCAGGCACTGCTGCTCCACGGCAAGTTTTGTGGCTCTTTGATTTCACGTTCCAGTAACGTGAGCACTGCAAGCACAGAGTAAGAGAAGGCCCATGTCTGAGGGAGATTTCGATTTAACTGAGCAAGAGGGGAAAAAGCCAAGGAGCAAAAGAAGGCAGAGGCAGGCCCAGGGGGAGCAGGATGCCTGCAGCACAGGGAGAGGAGCCAAGCCCAGATCTCCAGCATTTTTCCCGCTGCCCCGTATGTTGGACCAGGTTCTTCCCCAGAAAAATGTTGTGTAAATGAAATGATGGCCAGAGACACGTGGCATATGATGGCCCTTGTCAGCTTTAGTTCAGCTGGATCACCAAAGCTCTTTAGTACCAATAAGAGTTTGCACAGAGATTATAACAATGCACAATATCCAGCCCTCGCTGGATATTTTCTTCGACTAATTTAATCATTTAACATTTTCAAATTAAATATAAATTAAAGAAAAAAAAAGGTGAAGAAGAAGAAAAAATATGGTTGGTTGCCTACAACCCATTTCAGAGTGTAATATTTCTGACAGTATGTGTAAGTTTCTCCATGGACAAAAGATCTTGTGATTTATTGAGCCATTTATTAATTAGAAGATTACAGCACGACTGCTTCCCAGTAGCAAAAAAAAAAATAGACTTAGAGTTAATTATAAATGCTGTAAAAGGGTATAAGAAGATTCATAATCCAGCTCACCCTTTCTTCCTGCTTCAAATTATCCATGAAAACACTTAAAATATGTTGAAATTTAAACCTGCTAAATTCTCTTCAGCAAAAAGACCTTAAATTTAGGTGGATGCTGTTATGCCCATTCTTAGCCAGGTCAGGTCTAATGGTATAAAATATGACTTCAGCATTAAAATCTGTCAGCATCCTGCTTGCTTTCCCCTCCTTTAGCAGACCTGGGCACCTCGTGGAGGCCTCTGTGTTCCAGGGTCTGCAGAAGTTCTGTCCATTCCCTGTGACGTCTCCTCTGTGGTTTCCCTCTTTGCCCTTTAAGGATCAGCTCCCTGTCCTTAAAGCACTGTTAGAAACTGCACTTCCTGACACCTGTCCCTCTAACATCTTCACTCTTGAGAAACAAGAAAATCTGATTCTTATCTTTTGCTAAGAGTTTTGTTCCTATTTCCCACGGGATTTCTTTCTTTTTGTCAGCTTAATAGCCACGAGCTCTCTCTTTGCACTTGATAATCCCTTTGATCTTCTTCACTCATTGCTCAGCACAGTGCCATAAGGATGTTACTACCTTTAATCTTTTTGCCATTGATCAGTAATATTCCTGTCTGCTGCTTCTCTGTGATTCCTTTGCTGAAATTGCCACTACATCCCCTCTGTGTTTTCATGGAGGAAGTGTCATAATATGGGTAGCTTTGCAGGAGAAGATCATAGCTGTTGGAATGAGTAAAGAGTTTGAGGAGAAAGGTTAGGACACTAACAGTAAATTTACTGGGTCTTTTACATATTTGTACTATAGCATTTCTTTCTAGATGGGGAAAAAATTTACAATTAATCACAATTTCTGGTCTTTTGAACTGTCTCTGCTTCCTTTCTCTTCAAGGCATGAAGAAGGAATTCTGTAAAGTCTATGAGCTCCCATTTCTAGTGTCTCACAATGGTTTGTGAGTGGAATGATATCCTTTTACAAGGCAAAAAGGAGATTTCCAACTCAACTCGAGATCTGAGCACACCTTGCTTTGCTGCTGCATCTTGAAATAGGTCATTGTCGAGAGCAGATTAGCTGATGATGTTGCTGGTGATAACAGGGGATGCAAAGTAAAACCTAACCTTCTTTCCACAGTTATGTTGCCTAACAGTAATAGTAGTAATTAAAAAAGAAATGCACTGTGAAGAAAGTGATGCCAGCATGACTCAGAGCCTCACAAAAGGTAGGCACTGGATCAAGAAGGGATCTTTTGCATATGTTCATTATTCTGGATATAATTACACTTCACTGTAAATAGGCTTCACCTGCCACATTTTGTATATGGATTTTTAATGGTCTGGGTTGTGAGGCGGGGGAGGAAGGAGGCAGATTTGGTTCTGCCTGTTATATGTGTGAAGAGTCTTTGCAGAACTGTAATTCAAACATGAGTCAGAATTTTGAGTGCTCCAAGGAATGAACCACAATTACAGACTTTTATGAAACTAAGATTGCAGTGCATCAGTGGGACAAATAACTGTATGTTAATCTGTTAATCATCTAAAAAGGGCAGAGTTTGGGGTGTTACATTCAGCTCACACGTTGTTACAAAGGCGAGCTCTGCTCTGCCATAGGTATGGAGATAGAAAAGGGGGGTCTCCAAGACCCCATGTTTTCTAAGCCCTGCCATATGGAAAGGTGGATGTGTTGGCTGAGGGAAGATCAGATGAGCTTTTTGGGTGTTTATTCTGGTAGTGCCACCTCTGCCTGATACTGTTCATGTAGTGCCATCTGACCTGCTCGTATCTTTTTTTTTTCCTTAGTTGCTTAAATAAAGAAAAAACACCCCGTTTGTTTGAATTCTAAGCAAGCAAGAGATATTGCTGCTCCACTTACATGACTGTTGGTCTTATATTCCCAGAGGGAGTCTCTTCCTCACAGCCCTGTGTTCAGATTTGCTTTTTAACGAGAAGTGCAGACAAATTCCTGCACTAGACCAGAGACTGCCGGTGCTGAAGTGTTGGGGTTTGTGATGTATAGCAGACTGCCACCTGTACAGAGAGAAATTATCCTCTCCACTCCCTCTATATTTATACCTTGTATCTCTGAGTTATCACATACTTTCCTGGCCAAGGTCTTGATTGCCTGAGAAAAGAATAATGGGCATAAGGGAAAATTCCTGTCTGGCTTCACCCTGGAATCTGGAAGGTGGTTGTTTCAAAACACCCACCCAGGCTGCGCACGAGAGAACTGCACATAGGGCTTTGTTGCTATGTAAATTCACCTCTTATTCCCATGTGGTGCAATTCTGCAAAGCCATGGAGGCACCTTAGTCTTTCTACACGTTCATGGAGGCTCCTTAGTCTTTCTACATGTTCCTTAGTTTGGGGAAAATTGTGCATTTTAAGGGAGTCGGGGAGTCCCTCTGGGACCCAAGGACTACAGTCACAAAATTAGGGGCTAAAGCCAGGCTGTCAGAGGCACTGGCTGTCCATCTGCAGCCCCATTTGATCGCTGGCAGGCCCGTGGGGACCCACTGTGCTCTCCAGCCCCCTTGCCCACCCTGGCAGGCATCCCCTCTGTCAGCTGCTTGCAAAGCTGGAGGGTTCACTTTTAGCATCACTTGCTGTTTCTTGAATTATTTATTGCAATTATGCTGGTGATCCACAGAAGCATTGCTGCTGTGCATCATATCCAGATGTCTGCAAAAACACTCCCAGGGCCAGATCCTAATTCTAGCTGCCTCTGCAAAATATTCTTCTCTGGACTGAGGCTCTGTTTCTGCTCCTGTTGAACTCTGCAGCTAAGCAGGCTGCTGGCTTAGGGGCTAAATACTGCTCCTCTGAAAGACAGGGATCATGAAGGGCACAGACTTTACCTGTGCAAGATGATAAGTCAGGCTTCTTCTGTGTCCTTTAAAAGTACAGCTGGAAGCATTGAGACCTCTTGCATGGCCAAGGAGCAGAGAGCTGGAGCCAGGGCGTGCTGAGGGTGAAGATCATGTGCACTGGAGACATTGCAGCTGAGCAGCTCGACCCCATCCTTCCCCCTGATGGCAAAGCTCAGAGACTGCAAATCCTGGTCGAGCTTTGGTGTCACATGGGAGCTGGAGCTTTGGTGAAGTCAGAGCAGTGATATTCATAAAACCAACCCTGTCATCAGGAGATACTGTAATCCAACCTGCTGTTCCTCTCCTAAATGAATTACAAAGCATACTTAATAAGATGCATCTATTTAGCAACAAATATAAGTTGTTTGTCAGGAACTTGGTGCCAGGGTGGGTTTTGCTTTGTTCAGTGACATGTGGGGCCAGCCTGGGAGTTGGAGCTGTGCCCCATTACCCAAAAAGGACTCCCCAGGAGAGATGACCACACAACATATGCCAGAGTTGGGGGTTTATTTATTTGGGCAGTTCTGGGTTGTTCACATACTGGTTTATTTCCCTGATCTGCTGTAGTTTATTTCCCTGTTCTCCCGATCAAATGGCTCATAGGTCAGTTTGAACAGTGGGTAGGAAAGGAGTAAATACAGGAAAATCCACAAACGTGTGAGATGGGGAACCAGTCCTGTTGCTTCTCACAGTCCTCTTTGCTGACCAAATTAAGCAGCTGATGCGTTATGAAGCTGAGCATGTAGGAGCACACCAGGTTGCCCCAGCATGAGGGAGTTTTTGCACTGGACTCACATCTCTATTTATTGCTGCTATTATTATTGACACTGGTGGTAATTTTGTGTGTTCAACACCTCCAGGCTGAGCATTTGGGGCACGGTACAGCGTGCTTTCAGAGTGATGAAGGAGGCTTAGCAACACGGGACTCAAATCCATGCTGCTTGTAAAAGGCATAATTATTGTATGGCGTGTTATAATTACTGTATGGCGTGTTTATTAATAATGAAAGTCACAGTGGGTGGCTTTCTGGCTGAAGTGCTGTGAGAGAAGGGATGCTTCCACCACCTCTCAGTGGGCTTCCCCATCCCAGACAGCAATACTCTTAACTTTCGTCAAGTGGTCCAGTGAATTAGCAAAATGGAGTGATCTGGAGATGCCCACAGATCTGTCAGCTGCTACCTGAAAAATTACCCTGTTCCCCACAAGGAAAGGGAGGGGGGAAACCCCTTTGCTAATGATCAGTTTTCTAAATGTGTCCTGGGACAACAGATGCCCACAAACTGAAGGGACACTTGGGGGAATGGAGCAAAACCCAAAACTGTGAGGATTCATAAATTAAAGAACCAAAGGGGAGGAAGAAAAAAAGGAAAATCTCCCCCAAATTTCATGGCTCAGTAAGGACCATTTCTCCTAAGATGGAAAATAATGACAAACTACTGGGACTGAAATATTTAGCGTCCATTTAAGGAAGAGTTAAAAATCAGCAGCACAGCTTTCCCAGAGTCTGCGTACATGTGTAAAATCAAAACCCTAACTCATAAATTCCCATCTCCCTCATCTTTCCTCTCTCCCAAATTCATGGATTTTAACACCAGAAGAGACTATCATGATCTTTTTTTTCCTGACTTTTGAAGGGCCTTATTTCCATACAAGGGTCCTGCTGAGCCTTTCCCATCCCCATAGTTTTCTCCCCACCCTCGGACTGTACGTTTCCCTGGGGTCTCGCAGCCCACCGCGCGCTCCGGCGGCACCGCTGTGCTCCCGCTGCCGTCTCTGTGCACACAAAATTGCCAGATTGGCACCTTTGATTGCAAGCTTGTCGAGACAGGAGGCATGTCTTCTGTTCCATGAACTGCCTGGCGCATTTTTAGCACGGTAATGATAATAATCACACTCCTGAAATATGTTCTCTGGGCGTAAAACGACTTTGGTGCCTAGAGCAGGTCTTAACTGCTTCGGTCAACACTTTCGGTCTTGAAGGCCCTGCAAGGTACAGCGGGTGTACTTTTTAACCTGGAAATACACAGTGCTTATCCAACACCAAAGCCACACCTGAAGCAAGAAACTGAGTCTCAATCCAGTAAATGTCCTGGGAGCCTTCCCTTTTGGACCCAAACACCCCAGCAGCTGTTAGTGCTCCCTTTCACTGCATTTATCTCTGCTTTTCTCTAATGTAGCACCTCCCCTGTATGAAAGAGGTAAGATTTTTGCTGCCCTCTGTCCAAACCCCTAATCTCCTGTTTTCCAGGGAAGAGTGAGGTCATTGTCAGCCCTGTTTCCATGCAATGGAAGTTTTCTGAATCACTGCACACAAATACAGTTTTGGTATTGGTAGCCTTCCAGCTGTTTATACATGCATGTGTACGTGTTTATCTCTTTATAAAAAGAAATCAACATTTCATTGTTTTTGTGGGTCTGTGGAATAGGAAATGTAGATTCATTTCAACCTCAATCTTGTTATTAGTTCCACAAAACACACCCTTAATAACATACGTAAAACTGCTTAATTTTACAGTGCTGAATTGTTTTGACTTCATTTTGAGCATGAATCTGGGCTACAATGGGAAGTTCATGAGATCATAAAATCTGACTTCTAAAACCATGCCAGACACTGAAACTATCAACTGCTCCTTTCACACACATAAGTATTATAATTATGGGATTTGTAAGGTAAATTTGAACACAAATGTTTGCTTACATTTTAAATATAAAGGCATGGAAATGTTAATTACATGGTCTTTAAAGATAAGCAATTAATTTCTTAAGGGATAGGTTTGGAAAGTCCCCCTTCAGAGGCTGCCTAACAATTTGAGCTACTGTTGACACATGTGCTTTTTGCTGCATATTGTATTTTCTGGTGATAACATAATAGGCATAAATTTGATCCACTGTAAATGTAAGACTGAAGATAGAATTTGAAATTGTTGGCTGTTCAGGAGTCTGCACACGATATTTTATTGTTGGACAGTATCTCATGCAAAGCTTAGAACCAGTCTTTTTGACTACAGATGCCTTTTTGCTTAATTTAGGTCTTTGAATACTATTTTAAGAATTATTGTCAACTCTTCAGCTACATTGCCTTGTGGAATCATGATATTAATTTATACAAACTGTAAACCTGTGTCGTTTCCAAATTTGCAATTCACCATTCCTCTCTGCTTGAGTAAATCAAGCAGCTTTTTAAATGTAAAAAATGTAAAAGTGCTCTTTGCTGCAGCTTTTTGCTTAACCCGGTTATTTCTCAGGGTGAATTTTTGCTCCTGATATAATTATTTCTAATTGAACGTGATTAGCTGCCCCTGTGTTTTGCACAGGAGCAGCTCAGACGTGGGAAGGTGGCTGTCCCTGTGCTCACCTTGCTCCAGCACATCCCGTGGTCTTCCCCACTACTGGGCTCAGACCCATGAGCTGGGAAAGCTCTTGCCTTTGGAAGTTGAGAGTTCCCTGCTCTTCTTTGTGTACATCTCATGTATTTGTGTGGGTGGGAAAGAATTTATTGCTACAAGCTGATGATTTCCTGGTTTTGAAAACCTTTCTTCAGATGATCTCAAAGCAGTTCAGGTGCCCTCAGTTATGCAGGACTCGGCACATGGAAAAGCGGGGCTTTCCATCCCTGCACAGGCACTGCCAGCAAGCTGCTCAAGTGCCACATCCGAGTTCAGACAAATCACACTCATCTGATGCCACGAGCACGAGCCTGAGAGAAGGAACAAAGGCTCTGAAGGTGCTTTTTCAGACCCAGCTTCCTTGTCACGGACAGGAATGCAGCAGCTCATGTGGATAAGCTGCTGCTCTGCTCTGCCGGGTGTTGTCTGTTATATCCCAGTACAACACCAGGAAAGGCAGAGGAAAAGGAAACACTAATTCTGCAATATTAAAGCAGGCTGCTGTGTTTGCTGTTCCCCCTGTAGAAGTGGAATTGTTCACGGGGAGAAGCCTTAGTGTTTCCAGCCGGGTTTTCAGAGGTGAGCCATGGATAACTGGGTCTCTTGGGATGTGACCTCTGCCAGCCTGGTTGGAGAGTCACAGACCTCCAAGCCCCCTTCGAGCCCTGCAGCATTGCTGGAGAAGGAGGGTTTGTTCCTCTCAACTTCCAAAACGCTTTCATCTTTTGCTCAGTGGGATGTTCACTTGCTAATATTTTGTGGAGCTGGTGCATTATCCCTGTGCTGCCAGCAGCCTCTCTGCTGTATGGAAATTCATCTTCTCCAGAACTGTTTCTGCATGAAGTTGTGGTTCAGGCCTATTATCATTATTTAAAGTCACTTTTGCAGCAGCGTGATAATAAAGCTTTTTTTTTTTTTAATATATTATCATTCTGAACTTTGTTGTTAGCCAGAGAAAGCAGAAATAACAGTATGCTGGGTTCAGCCATCAGTATAGAGTGAGGATCATCAGTTAAATGCATAAAGCTTTTAAGCTGTCTTGTTTTAAATTAAGGTTTACAATGCATTACAATGGGATATTTAAAACTGTGTACACGTTTTATCAGGTCCTCGTGACTCTGTAAATGCTCTCTGATTAGTAGGTCTAAACACAGCAGACTTGATTCAAAGCTGAATTTTACAATTAAATCCATTTATTTTGCAGGATGTTACCTGGACTGTATGGGGGGATTTAGAGCTCTGTTTTCATTTCTCATCAAAGGCAAAATTAAATTGGAACCAACTTTGACATTCACCAAAATCTAACAAGATTTGGTAAAACTATTGAATCAAAGGTTTGCCATTACGTGAAGGCATTGGGCAGGATGTTGCATTGTGGTAGTGAAAGATAAATATGTAAAAAGGGACAATATTTATAAATCTAGTACATATGCCATCCTTTAAAATAGTGCTTACATGTCTCAAACAGTGCCATGGCTGCACAGAGTGAAATGCCCCTCGGGCACACCAGGGTGACATTCCTGTGCTGTAAAGATCCCACATTTATTTAGGCAACACAGAAAGGATGGAAAGGGAAACACATGCAAATGACTTGTCTGCAGTCAGGCAGCCATGCAGCAGGAGAACTGTGATTACAACCAAGGCTCCTCATTTACAGTCTGGTGCTCTGAATTCTACCAGCTGAAATCCCTGTTCTTTTCCTGATCATGACTGTACATCCTGGCTGGCAGAAGATGTGTAAGAGAAGCCCTGCTTAATTCCTAAGAGTAGATGCATCATCTGCAGTGGGAGAAGGTCTCACCTAAACCTCCTCCCACACTGCTAAGCATGTTCTCTGGAGATTAACGTGGGATGGGATTGGTCTGATATGTAAGGATAGTTTGGTTTCCAGACCAAGGCTTCTCCAGTAAACCTGGCAAAGTGGCAGTCCACCTGAAAAATTTGGTGAGCCAGGCAAAGACAAAGAATGGGTAGATGAACTGGAACACAGAGGTTGTGGGTGAAAATACAGGTGGCATGAAAATTTAATTTGGTCCTGGAAAATAGTTTCCTTCTTCCCTTTTCCATTTAGAAATGTGACGCCCCATTGGCAAGGATCTTTGGGATTGAGCAGAAGGTCTGCAGACAAACAAGAGGGGAGGAGTAAAGAAGAATGCACAGAGAGATGACGATGGAAGAAGCTCTCAATGTGGAAAAGTAGAGTGTACTTGGACCAGGGAGGTGAGCAAAGTTCTGACGGGAGTGAAGGGGATCAGGTCGAATCATACTTTTATTTCCAGGTGTGACTTCTCTCTGAAATCTTGGTTGGCACTGTTAGTCTAAAAATAATAAGCTTCTAAATTTCAAATTCAACCCACATTATATTAATGGGTATTTGAGTCATGTCTATGACTGGCGCAAAGGCAGGAGAAATCAGAGACACAGATCAAAAGCTCAGATCAAACCTAAATATTCTCTTCACAGTCTTATTAAAGGTTGTGGTCAAGGCAGGAGTTGGCATTTAACTGTGACTATACAAGACTGACAACTAAATGAACGGGAAATTAAAAGCCAGTTTAATTGTTGCCTGTTGTTATTGTCAAAATGACCGGCTAATTAAATGTTTATTGTTTACTGGTTTCAAGCATATATTTGGCATGTTGGGATGCTGTGTAATCAGTAGATCATACATTTCCCCCAGAACAAAATAGTAGCCTCACAGAAGCCTGTTGTGAGGATTAGCTGGCTAATGGGCTTGACTCACCCCCCTGAGCACCGAGGGTGCAATTTGCAATTGAGGTTTTGAGCTCTCAGCTGGAAGTGCTTCGTGCTCCCATTCCATCTCCCAGCGGGGGGATGCAGCTCTCTTGCCTCCAGCCTGGGCTCTATCAGAGCCCTGCCAGCAAAAGCTGCCCACCAGAAGCAGTGATTAACACAGCTGGCTCCCTCCTCAGCTCCCTGCCCTGCCCTCACCTCCTGTCTGGCCACGTCCAGCTCCTGTGCTCATCAACTTCCCTGGGGAATGAGGTTGTGTTCCACTCCCTTTCCTAAAGGAAAGCTTCCCAGTAAGTGAGGATGTCTGAGGCTTCAGAAACCAGGGCGCTTTCTGCTTGAGCTACAAACTCAATGGCTGTTTCCATCAGCAGGAAGAGAGATCCTACAGGATCTCACACTTCTGCTAAGTCTTAGATGAATGGTGATCCCTTGAGGAATAGCAGTGGCATGTAAGAAACGAGGATAATGTAAAGATCTCTGAAGATGTACAAAGTCTTCAGATGGGCAGGGAAGGGCAAAAAAGGCAGCAAAGCTGTGGAAGGATCTGGAGCACAAGTCCTGTGAGGAGCAGCTGAGGGAGTTGGGACATTTAGCCTGGAGAAAGAGAGGCTCAGGGAAGACGTTATTGCTTTCTACAACTCCATGAAAGGAGGTTGTAGTGAGGTGGAGGTTGGCATCTTCAGATTAACAAGTGATAGGACAAAAGTAAATGGCCTCAAGTTGCACCAGAGGAGGTTTAGACTGGCTATTAGGAAAAATTTCCTTATTGGAAGGGTGATAAAGCCCTGGCACAGGCTGCCCAGGGGAGTGGTGGAGTCAACACCCCTGGAGATGTTTAAAAGACACATAGCTGTGGCACTTGAAGACATGGTTTAGTGGTGGTGGGCTTGGCAGTGCTGCGTTAACAGTTGGACTTGATAATCTTAGAGATCTTTTCCAAATTAATGACTCTATGATTCTATGTCCCTTGTGCTCCCAGTTGCAACTGCAACTTTTCAGGAATAGTATTTTAGTGTGGGGGAGGAAGAACATCTGCACCGCACCATGGCCCAACTGGACGGCAGCTGCTGGGTGTCAAACCTGAGAGGTGCTCCTGGGGGGCCCTCAGTGGGTGCAGAGAGGGGGAAATCCCACTCACAGACTGCACAGCACAAAACACTTCATGCTGAGGCTCGAAACTGAGCTTTTTTTCCCTGATTTCCAACCCTGAGCAACAAGACTGGCTCTCAGCAGACTGTCACCTGTACCTGCCTAACAGAGAGAAGGGCAAAGGGGGTGCCAGACCACCTGCTTTCAGCACCAAAATCTGCAGGGGCAGATTGCCAAGCTGCCAGTGAGTGAGGCTTGGGAATGTTCGTGGGCCTGGAGACGTCTTTATTTGGAATGAGGAGGAGAATCCAGGCAAGCAAAGCCAGAAGGAATGAGGGAAAGTCTGCAGAAATGAGAGTAGGCTCATTGCAGGGAGCTTCACTGAGAGCTATTTCCACTAACAATCAGGCCTTTTTTAGTATTAAAAAAAAAGAACCCACAAAAAGCAAAAGCTGGTATTTTCAATTTCTCAATTAAAATGTAATTTACACCCTGCGCTCTCCCTCAGATAAAAGCATGCTTTGTTCACCCAAGTGTGAAACAATATTTACAGAAACATTTTGTGGCTTAATGTGCAGCTCTGAGGACACAACTGTCTGTGCACGTACAGACTGCCCTGCTGGTTAAGGGCAGCTCCCATCCCAGGGCTCGAGGGATGGGGACCGGGGGAGCACTGGGGAACAGGGGACCATTAGGACTGGAATTCATCCAGAGCTGAGCTGGCTACCCAGGGCTCAATTTGTGGCCATGGAGTAACAACATCCTGCTGTAAAGTGCAGCCCATCAAAGCCTGCACTACCTGGGCAGGCTGAGACTTCCCAGAGGAGCCATCCCTTCCTGTGGCAGCTTTTGGGCCTCAGCAGAGGGTGTTAACACCTGCCCGAACCTGATTTTGGGGATGCTTTTCCGAGTCCATAGGGAGCTTTGAGCATGAAATGGGGTTTTACTGGTCTGGTAGGACTGAATAGGGGTGGGAGCAGGGATGCTCTTGTAGTTGGTTAGTGCTGCCTGTGATAAGGAGTTGAACTGCTGAAGGATGCTTTTCCCTCCAGCAGCTACTCAAAGATGAGAAAAGATGTGTGGAGAAAAGGTTGTACTTTGCTACATCATTTCTGATCCTTTTGATTTGCTTGTGAAGACAATGCCTTCCAGCACTGTCAATCCCAGACTGAAGAGCTTTTGGCATAAATAGGAATGGAAAAGCTTTCTGGTACTTACCTATTTGGTATGAGGACTTGGCAGAAGGTCTTTCAATGCAAAGTTTTAATTTCCAGTACAGAACCCAATACTCCTTTCAATAACTTTATTAGAAAATTCTGGTTATTTCAACTGTCTTATTTTTTTTCCCAAATTACCTAAATACACTCAAGGGCAATGAATATGCAGTTTGTGTTTAGGAAAAAAAAATCTGCATGAAAGTTAATAGAAATCTTCTAACAAGCACCCCACTTCCATTAATTGATTCCCTAATCCAGTGAAGCATTAGTCATACAATTAATTTCAAGCATTCGATCTCCACAATCAAAATTTCTGGCTCTGATCCGAAGCCAATCAAACCACCAGCAGCCTTGCCATTGATTTCCATGGATGAGATCCAAAGGAACTATGCACGTGTTAAGATTAAACACATCCTTAATTGACTTGCAGGGGGCCATATTTAGATCTCCTTAAATCACCTGTGCCAAGCAGGGCCCTACAAATACTTAAAAGTGAGAACAAAAATGTAGCCACCTCCCAAAAAATGGTGCCCACCCCTGAACGTACAAACTTACCCAACGTGTCACTATGTTTTCCTGGGGTTTGGCTCTTGTCCCCTAATCCACCTGCTGAATTAGAAAAATCCAGCCACTGTGACAAAGGCTGTCTCAGGTTGAGAAATATCTGGGACCAGAACCTCCCCTTAGCACCTCACCTGGTCATGGGAGGTCAACCACCTCTCCTTAGCACTGTGACAACATGATGCCTGGCCATGAATGTCTGCAAAACCAACCAGGAGAGAGTGGCACTGCAGTTCAGGGGGGATTTGGGAGGATTTGGAGGTGTTTGTGTACAGCAGAGCCTGCTGGCATAATGCTTCTGTCCTAAATTTAGAGCCAGAACTCAGAGCACAACTCCAGATTGATCCGTTCTTATTTTTAAGTAGTTCACCTGTAGTTGCTGTAAGACCTTTGCTAGGAGTACATGTGCCCATCTCGGTGTGGGTCCAGGGGACAGCAGGGATTCTCCAGGACCTGCAGCAGGGAATTCAGTCCTGGCCCTGAATATCTCCCTCTCCTCAAGAGCCCAGTGTTGCAACAGCTGCCTAAAAAACTAGTGCAGGCTAGAAAAACCCGTCAAGTAGGCAATTAAATTGACAAAATACCTCCAGTTGTGAAGAAATCTAATAATTCCTGGTCTGGGGGCTTTTCGTGCTTTTTTCCCCCCTACTTTTTTAATTATTATTATTAGAATGGATTAGCTCTATACACTCCTATCTTATTTGCAAGCCAAAAAATTACAGATAGTAATTGGATAATCTCTCAATTATCCCCAGTGACTTAATTATCATCATTAACTGTATTTATTTCACTAATGTGGAGGATTTCTTTTGGGGGTTTCATTCTCCAGGCCTATTAGTTTGACTGATAATGGGGTATACTGGAAATAGCAAGGCAGAATTACACAATTTTTCACAAAATGGTAGGTCATATCTTCCAAAACACAAGGCAAAAGCAAAACCTGTTCTATATCAGGGATATGTCTAAAACCAAACTTTCAGCTCAGAGCTTGATTATGCAAATTATGAAATTCCATCTCTGTAGCACTGAGTTTTTGACTATACAGTGAATTTTGTTGTGTTATGCTATGAGAAATGGCTACTGTAAATTGAAAGTCGATGCAGACAGCAAACACAATGCCTTAAGGAGAGAGTGTTATGGTCTGAAATTTCAGGAGGTAACACAACTGTTTTGTCTGACTGGTGCACTTGTGTTGGAGCGTAATTAAAAAGCGCTGGAAGAGAAACTAATTCCTGCAGCTTTATAGTGGGAGATGGATTGCCTGACTAATGAGGAAGATCTCATCCACACAGTCTCCATAGCAATGTCAAGCACAGGGGGGCTCTGAACCCCATCTTGCTGCTGCTGAATCACAGAGGTGGCTTGGGCTGGGCATCCAACACTGCTAACCTTCATAATTAGGAACACGCACCATACCTGGTCCAGCACCAACAAGCAAAAATGACAGATCTTATTCCTTTCCATGCCACTTTTCTATCTGGTTCTCTCTGTCTTTTTAAGAGCCCCAAGCAGAAAAATATAACTGTTGGAAATTGCTTTACATTAGTTGATTATCTCTGGCTAAGTTGAGAGCATTTGGCCTTGCTTATTTGGCATAATTTAACGTGAGAACCCCGTGGAGGGTGGTAATTTGCAGGGTATGGTCTCGACTGTGGTATGTACACATTGCAAGGCAAAGGGCAGGGGAACTACCAAACATATTCAGATAAATCTTTGAACTGTTGCTTATTATTCCAGGCCTTGTCTTGTTCCAGTAGACCAAATGCTGTTAAAATCACCAACGCGCTCATATTAGAAGCAAAATCATTTGATGCTCTTTGTCTTTTCAGAGCCATAAAGCCTAAATTTCCAGTGTAACCCGTTGAACTTGAAAATATATAAATGTATATATATTAGAGTAGTTTATGTGAGATGCTCTGTTGTAGGTAGAGGGTTCCTTTTTTTTTTTTATTCCCCAAATTCTCCAGGTTATTGCCTCATGCCTCTCTAGGCTAAACTACCCCATCACTTCCCATCTTTGGCAGTCAGAGCTTTATCCTACTGCCAGGGGGGGGCCAGCCAGCAAGGGCACGGCTCAGTACTAGCACCTGCTACTGATCCAGCTTTTGATTACCTGAAGGATTATCTTGAATTGTGATTGTTATTTTTTTTAATTACAATGGGTGAGCTGCAATACTGTTTCACTAACCAGATATCCATTTTATACATAAATATTGGCTTTTCGGTCTGGTGCAGAGGGAGCATACTCACACCTCTGCCAATAGCTTCATCCTGTGTAAGTAATTGGTTTTCTCAGGGTTATTTATTTAGATGATTATTTGATAGCAGACTGCAATTTTGTTGTCTTCAACACATGAAAAGCTAGTTTTTTCTCTATTAATTTGTCCACTGAACTTTATTCCTTTGCTCAAGCTACAGCCAAAAGACCAAGCCCAGTCATAGATCAAATGCCAATATCTGCTGTAAATCCGTGTAAGCCAATGGATTATGCAAGCAGAGAATCTGGGTCCATATATATTAGAGAAAGAGAGAAATAAATCTCACCTGCACTGAGAAAAGGCATTAGCTCATTGTGCTTGTAAAACTTTGGAACACCTAATATAGATTCCTGTGGTGGCTGAGCACGGGGAGCTGCATCATTTCCTACGACAACTAACGTCGAGCTGCTTTGGGCTTTTGTTTTTGTGCCTTGTTAAGAGCAGGCAGTGAGTGAGCTCAGATGGGAAAGCTGACTAGTTAAACTGGATTTCACCTCACAGCAAAGGGAGCTCAGGTGAAAACAGCCTGATGTCAGCGTAGAGCAGCGATGTTAAAATTTAATGTGGTTTAGCCGGCGCTCCTTTAAATCACATCCCTGTTTAACCCAGATACCTTTCCTGAGTGTCCCCTGAGGAGCTACAGCACAAATTTAACCGAGGTTTTCTTTATTTTCACCGGGTGTGGGAAACGAGGGGGAATTTAGGCTGGGGGTACTGGGACAGTGCCCATCCATGCAGGATCTCATCCCTTTGGTTCATTTCAGTGCTTCCAGAACAAATTTTTCCCCAAAGGCAGAGCTGGAGATCTCTCCGCTGATTCTCTTGACGCCTGGTTTCTCTCTCAGACCTGGAGCAATTTGATAAGGTGAGAAGCTCAGCTCTCAGTTAAGATACCTTGAGCTTTCCTCATTGCAGAGAAAAGCCTGGAGGCATGAAATGGGGATATCTGGAAGGCTCAGAAGCTGGATAGCAAAATAAACCTCTTGCTTCAAATACTAACACTTCAAGCCTTTTCTCACGATCCTGAGGAATGAGGGCAGTGTCAAAATTTTGGGGAGACCTGAGCACTTGTGCTTAACCACACTGCTCATCCTTAGAGAAGGAGCTGCTGAATTCCACAAGGTTTAGTAGCCTCAGTGGGAAATGAGAGGTACAAATGAGTAGGAACAAGGATAGCATATCCTATCCATTTCCTTGCTGTTGCTGTTACATGGACTTACAGCGCTGGAGGATTGTATTTAAATCCTCAAAAGGGTTTTTAATTTAAAAAAATAAAAAATGAAAAAATATTCAGGTTTTGTAAAGTTCACCTTTCAGTGTAATCTTCCAGTGATTTAGAAATGTAATTATAAAGCCAATTGACAGTGCCCTTTAAAATATGTCATGTAGGAAAATTAATTTTAGGATTTCTTTCCCTTTTCTTTTTTATTTTTTTTTTTTTGCTTTACTGTCACATCTTGGGCTAGAGAAAAGCATCTGAAGGTCCAGTGAACCTTCCTCGTATGAATGGGGAATAGCAGGGCAGTGATAGGCAATCCCACCACATTCCTCTTTCTTGCCCTTCATTTTAACATTTTGCTGTGTCACAGGGCAGACGTTCTTTCTCCTCAGAACTTTCACACAGCACTGAAATGTTTAATTCCATGGAGTGGGACCAACCTGCTTAATTTTTCAAATACCTTGGGCAGCGTGTAGATGACAGCACATAAACGCTTTGGGACAAAAGTATACTCGTGGGAAGGGGAGCAGGATGGAGCAGGGATGGAGTGGGGAAGCTCAGACCTCCCACCCTGTGTGGAGAAGAGACATCTTGAGCCTCTCCTGGTTTCCACAACCCAAGCACAGCCCGAATTAAGTTGCCGCAACGCAAGTTGCACAACTGCAGACTAATATAATTTGTCACAATTAGGAATTGATTGGATGTTTTCATTCGGGTTGATCCAGGCCAAACTGTTACAAATGACCTCTTAGGCTCAGAGCATAAAACAAATTTGCTAAATCAAGGGTGAGACTGGAAGGAAGAACATGAGGAGTGGCCACACACCTCAGTTGTGCCAGTGCCATCCGGACTTGGAAACACTTGAAAGTAGGGAAACTATCCAGTGCACACCATATAGGAACATTCCTAACTTAGGAGGAGTATTTTAATCTCTCTGAGTATTTAATCTCTATGTAAGTGTAATTCATGTGCTTTGTACTTGGCATTGATTTCCATTTGGAAAGATGGGGAGGGAGGGGAAACAGGAATTTTGTCTGCAGCCCCTCCAGACCTGCAGTGAGGTCAGGGACAGCAGTGTGTGAGTGTTGGGCAGAAGGGGGTATTGCTGAAAGGTGAGGAAATCACTGGCAGCCTGTGGGAGTTGCCCAGTTCGGAGCTTGGGAGGAGAAAGGGGCTCCAGGCTGAGCCTCTCCAGGGAAATCATTCCACTTTGTGGGGAATGCTGCTATAAATATGAAAAAATGTTCACCGGGTCATGGATGGGACTCCTCCCCTCCACTCTGGGAGGAGGTGGATTGCCCTTCAAACCTCCCACAGTGGAAAAGAGAGCCCAGCCCTTTGTTTCCAGCTGGGAAGCTGGTGGAAGAGCTGCCAATCCCAAACTCACGTGTCCATGCTGCAACCAGCACCAGAGGCCCTCAAAGCTCAGGGAGGACAGCGAGGGACTGGAGCTGAAGGCAGGGTGAGGTGCTTCTGAATGCAGAGAGAAGTTTGAAGCTGTCAGCTTGGCTTGTATTTTTGGTGGCCAGGGCACCAAGCATCCGCTTCACCTTGGCACTCTGCATTGCTCCCAAAATAAGCACTGATAATGATGGGATGACCACTCTGCTTTCCTCCACATGCAAGCTGTTGGTGGTAATGATGTTCATTATGCATTCAATGGGCTATTTTACAATATGAAGTCATTTAGGAAGGATAATTAGTCCACAGCTTGCTTTTCGTTTTATTTAATTTTCTTTGCTTCTGTTTGAGGAAAAAAAAAAAAGAAAAAGGAAAAAAAAAGGAAAAAGCACATAGGAATTGTGTTATTTTTGCAGCAAGCAAAATGGAGCTGTTTGATTATCCTCACTCACAAGAGATATCCTGAAAATGGTGCCCTGTTTTTTGCTGAATAATTTCTTGCCACTGAGCATCCAAAAGAGCATTTTAATCTCAATGTACGCTCTGCTATTGTATCAAATTAAGAAGAGCAGGCACGGGAGGCTGCTCAGTGAAGAATCCTCTTCTCCATTAATTTGGATGTGTTAAGTGCACTTTCAGAAGCCAAAAATATTCTTGTAAAAACATGATTGCGCAATGGGATTTCTTTCTAGGGCTTCAGTCAACTACCAGCATTCATCATTGCTAAAATTGAAGCGGGAGTGAGAGAGGAGCATCTCCAATTAACAGAGACGCATCACTGAGCTGTTTGTTTTGGTTGGGTCTGTCAGTGAGATCCTGTGGGGTAGGCTTCCTGCAGACCTACCAGAGCAGAGGATTTGGGGCTCTGAATCCTTCCTTGCACTTCCAAATCCCTTTTGCTTTTCTTACAGCAGCCGAAAACAAAGCAGTCTCTGTTTGAAAGGCATTCAGGCACAAACTGACTTTTCAGCCTATGAAATGGCAATCGTTACGCTCCAGGATGATATAAATATATTAATTTCTATATTGGCAGCTGCAGCACAACGCATTGATAGCTCAGGCTTCAAAAGGTTTCCAGAAGGTGAGGAATAAATTTGGTAGTAGCACCCTCATTTCTTCGAGCAGGGAAGTGTGTTATCTTGTCCCTGGAGATGTCTCTGCTCCCTGCTGCCCAGGAACCACAGAGCTCTTCTGGATTGGGTCCTTCAGTCAGCTGAGTCAAGGTCTGAGTTAAGGGGACCTCCATCACCCCATATTTGTGTGATCACTGCACAGCCAGGCAGCAAAGGCAACTGGAGTCAGAAGGTTTTCTATTTCTATCAAAGGGAAATTAAATTCATGTGTTTGGGGAGGAATACACTGGTGCATGGCAGCACTTCTAGGTGACTGACCTATTTATTGAGAGCTCAAGTATGATTTTAGGTAAGTATTCCCTTGAGGCCCTGGCCAACAGCTATACCAGGAATTTCCTAAAGGTGCTGCCTCCTTTACAGCCAGAGTCAATAAGGCATGAAAGAAATAAGATCTGAAACAGTGTAATGTATGAAATATGAATTGCACAGCAGCCTTGGATTACAGCAAGTCCAACCAAAATGCCTCGTGCTCCCCTTTACTTTTATTTCTATTAATATTCTTCAAGCAACAGCAAAGATCGATTTGAAGTCGAGAGCACAGAGAGTCATGGGAGTTTCATTAGCATGCAAATCTGAGTGAATTCATTAGCCCTGCAACTGATGCTGATGCTCCTGGAAACTAGTAAAAGAGTAAAGTCTGCAGAAGTAAATCAGGCCGTGCTAATGAGCCTGTTAATAAAGCTTTTGTAAGCCTTTTCCAGAGCCAAGGTGACAAAGCACGTTGTCAACGTTAAACCTCTGGTACTGTGCCTTAGATGAGGGACTCATATTTATCTATATTTTTTTTTTTGGGTGCTGGGGAAGAAAGCAGAGAACCGTAGCAAAGGTAGAGAACGAGACAAAGGCAGTTACAGAATTTCCTCATCAGAGAAAGTATTGTGTGGCTGCAGAAAAGAGACGAAATGACAATTGCAACTGTGCAAATAAGACCCATTTGACTGAAATTATATTTTAAAGAAAAACAGGAGACCAAATTTGTCATAATGGGCCTTTCGCCTCCTGGCTGTATGTTCTGATTTTCCCTTCGCTTTATTAGGCATAATTTCAGGATTGTGTTTTGTTTCATCTCCTTCTGAACTTGCAGAAAAGCCCAGGGCACTGATGCAGTGCCCAGCTCTCTGGAGCCACTGCATCCCCCACAGCTCCTCAACGTGTGGGGTGGCTTAAGGAGAAACGTGGCTGGCCAGCCCTGGGGCTCTGACCCCTCTGTTATAGGGGCTAGAAAGACCTGTACCAGGGCAGCCTCTGGTCCTGGCCCCTCACCTGTGGGATATGCTGCTCTGTGGCAAATCTGGTGCTCTCTGGCAGAGCCAGCCTCCCAAATCAGGAGCTCTGTGGTGCAGGGAAGGGCTCTGCTGGGAGCAGCCTGGCCCAGCACAAGGACAAGGGAGCTGAGAGCACGTCTGTTTGGAGCAGCAAGTGGTTTCTGGAGGGTGCTCTGATTTCTTCTGGTGGAGGCAGCACTGAGGAGGGGAGCACATTGTATCTAACAGATAGAAAACTGCATTTCAGTCCATACCACCTAAGAGTGGAACCCTTCTAAGAGTGGAACCCTTCTTTGCAGACATACTGGCATTTTTTGACCCCCATGGTTACAGGCAGGAGGGTGGGTGCCTAAGGGACTGGGTGGTGTTTAGTCTGAAGGTAATTTTAGCACTGCAGCACTTCTTCCTTTGCCTTCCATTTTGCCACCATTTCAGGTGTTGCAAAGTGAGAGATCTCCTTTCCCTGCTATCGCGCCGAGGCTTTAAATTTTCCAGGTGGGAAATAAATCTCAGGGCCCAATCCACAATCTCTGCCAAGATCAGCCATCACCTGCACCAAGGAACTGGGATGCTGCTCATCCCCCTCAACCCTGTGTGTGCTCTGCGTGGCAGCAGCAGCCACAGCAAGTGAAAAGGCTGCAGGTTCACCAGGCTTAGAGGCACAGATAAGGGGGAGGCCAGTTAGAAATCTATTTGGTTTCTTTTTGCAGCAATCTCTTTGTGTAAAAGAGCTTGATGCAGGGGGAACCTGATTACTGCTTTCTCATCAGGTGGAAAAAGAAGTGCTTTATACACAGGCTGATGGAAAACTACTGAGATGCTTTTCAGTTTCCCTCTCTAACCTTTAGAGCTTTCTGGTGCCTTTAAGGGAATAAAAAGCTGGACTGGAAAAGGGGGGAAATATATCAAAATATATTTGGAGATAATGGCAGGTAATACAATAGACAATGCAGCTGGGCAATAAAAAGAGAGGTAAGGGGAAGGCATCAAAAATACCATCAGGGAGTGGAAGGAAAGAAAGAAGACAGAGAGAAAAGGTAAAAGCAAGGAAATGAAGAAAAAAAGCCACTTGTATAATGGGGTGGCAAAGGACAAGGAGGAGATGAGGGAAGGCAGAGGGAGAACAGTGGAAGAGAAATGAAGAAGAGGCCCTGGGTGAGTGATGGAGTGGAGTCATGGGCAGGCACAAGCAGGGAGGAGAAGCAGAGTGGAAATGAAGCAAAGGGAAGTGTGGAGTGGCCATGATGCTGCTGATTTGTTTTCCTTATAGCTGCAGAGTGATGACAAGTGCTTGCATTAATAATGCTTATTCCTGATTATCCAAGGGGAGAGGGAGCCATGGCAGCTGGTGTCGGGTTCAGTGCTGTGGACTGAGAGATGCTGCACCTTTTTCACAGCCTCCTTGGGCTAAAAGGGGAGGGAAAACACTAAGAAGTAGATGATGTCAAGGTCTGGGCTAAGACCCATTGGTCTGATAACCCACCTGTAGATTGCACTTTTTCCTCCAGTGCTGGTAACCTGCCCACCTGCCAGAGGACATTTGGCTCACTGCCTTTCAACTCTGGAGAGCTGAACTTAATTTGATATCACATCAGAGCTATTTCTGATCTGTTTTCATATACACAGGTTCACCCAAGGAGTTCATCCTGCCTATAATCTCATAAACTCAGTGACACAATGCCTGTGCTCAGCTGCATTTCTCATCCCTGCTGTGTATTGACATTGCACACTGATGGTGGCACTCAACATGCCACACTTTAGGTGCCATCACGCTGGCACCTTCCACACCAGCTCCACCATCTGCTTTGATTCCTCTTTCTTTTGTATTATATCTCACTTTTGGGGTTGTTTTTTTTTGCTGCAGCTGCAAAAGCTTTAGGAGCATTCCTATAATAACTCCCATACAGCCTGGTATAGCAGATATTTGGGCTCTTTCATTCTTAGCTGCTGAATTACATTTGGTTATCAACATGCATTATATCTGCTGTCAATTAGCTGTTATCTAACACCGTGAAATGACTTAACTCCTTCAGCCTGTTCAGAGATCTGTCCCTACCAGCGCAGGGCACAGCTTGTATCAGCTTGCAAAGATCCAGGCAATTTTGTCACTTTTTTTTTTTTTTTTTTACTGGTGCTCATTACAGCTAAAGGTCAGTTGTGTTTCCATTGTAAGCCTAGGGATAATGGCATGATCCAGCAAACTCTTTCTTGTGTAAAGTTAACAGAACCATTTGCATAAAAACCCTTACTCGGGGAGTAATTTGCAGGATTGCACCTTTAAAACCTTCGCCTCAGGAGCAAGGCAAAAGCTGGAACCTGGAACAGCAATCTTCCAAAGCCATATTTCATCAGAGGAAACGATCAAAATTTAATGAGGAGAAAAAGGTACTTAATGGCTGTAGATAGTGTAATTTCAGCCATAAAAATGGGATCATCTTGTGAGGCCTCTTGCTGCGGCCTTTCCAATCAATGGCACGGCTGGCAGCAGCCCCGGCGGTTACAGGATGAAGCCCTACAAGATGTCGGGCAAAAGTCCCAACCCGCTGCAAAATGCACACAATGGACCACTTGGATGAGCGACTGGGGCTTTTCCTCCATGAAATCCGTGCTTGGCTCCCAAGTCGTGGTGTGACACCTTCTGTAAGCAGTGGAATCTGAGGCAGGGAGGCCTTGCAGCCGCGGCCCACGCTGCTGGAATCTCAGGAGGGTTTCCCTCTGCTCTCGCAGCAAACGTTTCAAGTGTTCCACCAGCTCGGTTGTTTATCGCACTGGAGACTCCCTGAGGCTCAACACTAGCCTTGAAAATCTATTTACATTTTTAAATATATGCCAAAGTGTAAGCCCTGGGACAATCCAGAGAAGTTAGGTACGCAGAGCAACCAAAATGGAATTTTAAAAACTCCTTTAGCAAACCTTGGGTGAGTATTTCCCCATATTTCCTTGAACAGCCCAAATGTCAAAGGCTAACCTACACATCCCAGGTCACAGCTAAGAAAAGCAACAGATGGATTTGGCCTTTGGTGAGCAAATATTATTCCTGGACGAAGGCACTGCTTTATTTTCCAAGTGTACCAAAATTAGAGAACCCCCTAGTGCTGAATAATTTTGTTCTGCCTTACTGTGAAAATTCCCAGTGTTCAATAGCCCTCCACAAGTTCTCATTTGATCCCTGTAGTGCAGTGCTCCTGTGGCTATATGTCAGCTGCAGTGGTGGTAAACATGTACACACTACTCATTTAGGGGCTTTTAAAAGGCTTCTCACTGTGCCCAGAAATTACACCTGTGCTTTCTTTCTTACCCATGCTGTTGTCTCTGTTTCTCAGGCTATATTAAGCCCCTTTTTTATTTCCCTTTGAAAGAGTGGAAATGTATGAACCCCTTTAAGTCCTGTTTTCTCTCTAGCAGGCAAATTGTTCAGAGGGACAGAGACAGTTAATATGAACGGAGAGGAAAAAAACATGGGGATGGCAGCAGATGTCTGCCCCTCCTGAAGACACTTGACTTTTCAGGAGCTCTGTGGTGTTAGCTGAAATCCCTGGCAGCTGCAGTGCCTGGTTTCCCGGAGACAAGGACCTGTGATATTTCTGACTGTGTTTCCTCTCTCTAGAAATGATGAAGGGAGACAGAGCCTGTGGTAGCCCGAGGAGCTGCGTCAGAGGAGGAGGAAAGGTGGATGCAAGGGTGCAACGAGGCATTGGCCTCCAATAAACTTTTCCATTGTAGGAGAATCTTTCGATATTAAAGATGACCTGATAGAAACAAGAAGAAGAGGAGATGTGGTAAGTAATGTAAAATACCACATCTAAAAGGCTGTTTGATCTGTTTGCACCATACTGCTACAAAGGGGCAATTCAAATAGAGGTCCTGCTAATGTCAGTGGTCAAATTCTACGTTGGTTTCATTTGTGCAACGCTTCATGTGGGAACTTTCACTCAAAAGAAAGACAAAAAAAATCAAAGAAACAAAAAAAGGAATCAACTTCAACTGCTTAAACATCTCTGATAGCGCAATTGTACTTTGGATGGTGTGAAGTTGGTCTGAGAGGCTCTCTGATGAGTGATATGACTAAGAAAATGGCTCAAAGACTTTTGAAGTAAAGTGCTGGTATAGGACATGTTTGGTACCTCCTCTCTGACAGAGACAGAAGTGCTAACAGTGACCCTGCACTGAATTTTTCTGATCCAGCCACCACAGTGACTCTCCTGTAAGAGTCCCTGCATGGGTAGTGGTGCTGCTGTCAGGTCTGGACCTAAGTCCCAGCAGGCTGCCTCTTCCACAGCTCTTAATGTGGCTTTTTTATGAGCCCAGACCCAACTTTTTTCCCAACACATGCCCAATTTGCAATGCCAACCTGGTGTTTTACTGTTAAATATCTGCTGATGCAACTCTGCTGAGAACTTAAGTCTTCAAGTTTTATCCAATTCATTTAAAAATAATAAAGCTCTTGCTCTGCATTTCCCAAATGTGAGAGCCAAGCCTCGGAGGCATTTGCATTAATTATGTTTCAATCTTAAGAAATGCCTTCTGAGCTTCCCCCTTGACTCATTGCAGTTCTTGAATCTCTGACTGATCACGTTGGGAGTGATCAGCATATCTCCTCTCAAGCTCAGATCCTGCTTCTCCATTCTGCAAGTGGAATTATCTCTATATGTCTGCACCCATAAAGAGAAGTGCACTTGTGCTTCCAACTTCCTCAGAGTACCAGACAGTTCTCTGTGCTATGGCTCCTATTAATGCCTGCAATTAGCACTGACAGAAGTGCTCTTCCTCCCTCCCCTCCCCAAAACCACATTTCTTTGATTGCTTTTCTAGAAAATCCCAGGGCATTGTAATACCTCCCTGGTAGTCATGTTTCAACAGAACAGCGAAGTTAGTGAGGCATGACAGTGTTCTTTTTCCTAAACCTATACTGAACATCCTTAATCAAGCTTTGCTTTTTTAAAAATAATGGACCTAATTCTCTTTTGGCTTACAGTATATTCATGCTTGTGTAATTCCATCAGGATGTATCCTCAGCTCCTGTAAACTGTCAGAGCATTTTCAACTTCATTTAAACCTCAGGAAGACTGGTAATAGCTGAAGATTTGGGCTGCTGATTTCCAAGCTATTCCTGATTTATGCCAGTTCAAAAGGATAATGGGTTCAAGCTTTTTTGTTGTTTGTTTTTTTTTGCCAGTAGATATACACTCTTTACCTCATTTATGTCAAACAATACACAAAGTGCCAAACAACTGCTTTTTCCTGACCTCTCCAACCCTCTCCATTCCTGCTGACCCTGTCATAAAGCTTGCAGACCAAGCAGCTCCTGAAAACATCCACCAGTCTCCCTAAAGGCCCTCAGGAGGATCAGGCCAAGCTATCAGGGGAAGTTGCCTCGTGCCATTATACATATATTGTATTTTTTTGTGCTCTCTAAATTAGATGTTGTCTTTCCATATGCAGACATACAGTGACATATTGCCATGGCTAGATTATGCTGTCTCCAAAGATCTCTCAGGAGGAAGCTTATGGATGGCTCAGGACATCTCTCCCACAACCCAACAGCGACGTGTCCTCAGCCACTGCACTGAGCAGGTCCTGCAATGAAGGAGTTGTGTTTAGTTCTTCTCTCTCTCTTCTTCCATTCCCATGTTCCACAGTCACCTGTCTGACCAGCCTCCACAGCTCTGGGAAGAGCAACAGGCAGGTAAGGAAAGTGAAGAGCAGGGAGACAGCGTGTTTCTCCTCAGGAGTGTCAAATCTCTCTTTGGTGAGATCCTGGCCAATTTGAAATGCAAGAAAGATGCGAACCGAGAAAGAAATGCATTGAAGGGCTGCTGGGTTTGACTCCATTCCCGTGACAAGAGAGCACATTTTACAGGGGCAGCACTGTGCCTTGTCTGGTATTAGACTGACGTTTAAATTAGGTACAGGCTCAGTGATAACTCTGATGGCACCTGGGACTTCTGAGTGCAGCACAGGGCAAATAAATAATGATGCCTGTAGCAGTAGATAGAGATGCTGTTACTAACTTTGATACAGCAATGTGAAACACTGGGTGAAACATCACACAGGCTGACAGATTAGAGATTTCACAGGCTTCAGGTACGAGAAAAAAGAAAATAAAACTTGAGCTGAACTTTCTGTGATAAAAGTAGCTGTGGAAGAGGCTTTCAAACACCTGTAAAAGCCACTATGTTGTTCCCACTGGTGGCTGCACCCAATACTTCAATGTAGAAATATGAACTGTATCAATTGAGCTGTAGTTCTGCTATAAATTTTTTATAAACTTGGAGTTTTATGGATCTGGAATACTACAGAATATAGGGCATGAAAGATATTTCAGAGGGAAAGTGCCTAATTGTTGGTTTTGCAGACTGACTGCACTCAGAGACACAACTTGTGATCTATATTGTACTATACTGGCCAAATGTACCTGCAAAGACTTGTTAATTCAGTTCTAAACTATCAGTTATTCAGTTGTTTCTCATCTCCCTTACCAAGCAGCAAAGGGCAGAGACACGTGAGGCAGGTACCAGAAAACTAGAGGAGTGTTTGCATAAGCTTCCTTGACATATTACACTGCAAAAAATACTCAGACATCTGTCAATACATTTTTGGGACTTCCACATAGTGATCTCCCATAGAGGGAACCACATCAGTACTCTGGGCGCTCTCAAAGGTGTAAAGTCAGTTGCCCACAAAATGCTTCTCTGTCCCCAGCCATGCTCTGATGTGTTCACCATTCTGAGTCTCCAGGACTGGAACATGTCTCTCAGATTAAATTAAAAATGCACTCAGCTTTCCAAAATGCTTCATTTCTCATTTGTGTTTGGGGGTTGGCTGCACAAGCCAGAAGAATTTGGTGTCATCTGTTCTGGAGGACAAGCCCTGGCACTTCAAATGTTTCCCTTCCTGTAGGATTATTGTCATCGTTTATCATCCTGTATGTGCAGTACGTTTGATGGTTGAATCCTTGCTCCTGACCCCACCAATGACATCAACAGAGAGAACATCACACTTTCAAGCAATTGTTTCCTCTCAACTGCTGCTCAGCTTTTAATAGAGATTCAGATGAGTAAGTCAGGACAATTTTATGGTGTTCTGCCAGTTGTGACTCATTGGTTTTTCCAACACTCAGGATACCAACGTTTGTGTCCCCGAGAGAGGAGCCTTTCCACGAGTCACTCCAACCCAGAGAGAGCTGCTGAGTCCCTGCTGAGGGTCTGGGCAAGGCTCCCCACACTGCCATGCCCACCATGGGAGCTGTACAAGAGAGGGAAGGCTCTGGGTAAGTGCTCAAACCAACATTTATTAACGGTGCTAATTATTAAAAACTAATGTAGTGTCCTCTCTTCATCATCTTCCCAAATCTTTGGTTCCCCATGATGTTAGGAAATGGAATTAAATGTTGCTTTTGATTTTGATGTGCTTTCTAACCTACATAAAAGCATAACCATGACCATAAGCTCATGAACACTTTTTTGTGAGCTTCAGCCTGATTCAGATACCACATCCTGAAACGTAAATCAGAACTGAGATACACTGGAATAAAGCTGGTTTACGTTAGAGGGGAAAAAACAGACTCAGTTGGGTCTAAATTACCCTATTTCTTGCTGAAGTGCACATCAGTTCCCCTTCCCAGGAAGGCAGGGATTCTCCAGGACATTAGCTGTTTCCTGTTGTGGATAAGATCTATTTGCTGAACCTGCTGTATGTTTGGAGGCCTCTTTCAAGATGATGTTTCATGAAATCAAGTGTAGGACAGTGCCCTCCCTCTCCCCACAGTGCATTAGGGTTGAACTCACAGAAATAAAACAGTTCTTGAAAAACACTTGGTGAATCTACATAATTAAAAATCTTTCCTGCTGGGGGTTAATGATTTGGGGAGATTAACTTGATAATGTAATGTAAAATGTTGAAATCAAGAGTGTGCATCCAGAAATACTGGTGCAGCCCTGCAATGGGAGACAATTTTAAGTAAATAACCAGAGAAAGTATTTTGCAATTAAATTAAAGATGTTTCCAAACTACTGTACTTTGCTATAAAAAAGCATCATCTTGAAAAGTCAAGTTTCATTTATTTTAATTAGCACTGTCATGAAGTATTCCATTCGGCAAACACTGACTAACAAGCCCTTTTCCCAGGCACCAGTTTGAAACGTTTGCATCAGAAAAATAATCACAGACCATTCACATGGTGTCTTCTGCCCCAATTCTCAGGCAGTCAAGATCAGCCACACTCCCCCAAAGTCAGTATGGCACTTGATTTACAGTGGGTGAAAACAGAGCCTTCACCTTCCCTGAAACGCCCTTTGGGTGGTGATGTAAAGTCTACTGACATCCGTTGGATGATTCCTGTTGCTTCCAGAGAAATTCAGGTTCAAAGCTGGGAAGAATCTCTGCTCCCTTTTGCTCTTCTCACACTCGAGCTATTTAACTGGAGAGGCGTCAGTATCAAATTGATGGAAAGCCAAAGTGATCTTGATCCTCCTTTGAGACTTATTGTTGAATTGCATTATATATAAGCAGAGAAGCTTTTTTATTATTAATGGGATAGAAAATCAGAACCATCAAGGAAAATAATATAAGTCCTATTAAGATGGATGAGTAAAGTTAAGTCTATGTATTCCTGACAAGATTGCTCTCTGTGACTCCTGTAAAAGTGTGTCGCCCTCTCGAGGGAAAACCTCACCCAGGTGGAAAAATGCTGGAGGAAATGCCATGAACTCCTCCTGGGCAGCTGCCCAGCCTGGCAAGGAGTTGTGTAGGCAGTGCCCACACACGTCCAGGCACGAGGCTGCTTGGGTGGATGGTCTGCTCCAGGGTGGTAAATCTGGGCCTGCCACCCCAGGAGCTGACCTTCCTTAGGATCTCTTGCTTAAATCCCTTTCTCTGTCATCCAGTTTGTTTTCACATCTGCCAAGTATTGAGGCTCCTTCTGCATGTCCAATGAGGGGATTATTTTGCAGGCTTAAATCTCACTCCTAAAAAAAGAAAGTTACACTGATAATACTTGTTGTCTACGCGGGGAGGCTGGTGAGAAATAAATAGAAGTGAGTGTGAAGGGCACCGTCAGTTCTGCAGAAATGCCTCTTTTTTCACGTGGCTACCATCACATCCAGAGGGCTCAAAGCAGCCTTTGTGCAGCACAAGGTATCCTCCCAGGAGGGAGTGAGGAGCAGCCCTTCTTGGCTGCTCCCTTATTTAGGTACATAAAATCTGGATATTCCCTTCTGATTTCATGCTGTTGCTCATAGCTAAAAACCCTTGTTCCACCTTAATTTATCCCTTCTCCCTGCCAACGCCCTTCAAATACTTACAGGCTCTTCCCTCTTCCTTGCCATTTAGCCGTGCTTTAATCTCACCTCTTTATTCATTCATCACAAATCAATCTCTCCGGCCCCTAATCAGGGCAGTGCAGCCGCTGTGCCGGGAGCTCCCTCCCGTCTGTGTGTCACTAACGAGCAGGACCAAGTGCCCCGAGTGACGCTCAACGCCCAGCCCTGGGGTGTCATGTTTTCCATGTGCTGCCCCCACCTGCCCCCTGTGACGCCTCCTAATGCAAAATCAAGGTCTGCTTTCCTCCTGCTGGCAGCCCTACCTATCTACATCCCCCTTGGTATCATTTGAGGAAGAATGGCTTTGTACAGATAATAATAATAATTTTCATTTCCCCATTCAGAATCTGCTCTTTTCTCCTACCTGTGAGTAACTGATTGAGTGATAAGGACACTCCCTCTTTCCTTCTTGCCTTATAATAAGCACCAGCACATCTCTGCTGGTGTTGAACTCGGCAAGTGTGCTCTCTGCACCTTCGAGTGGATCCTAATCCAAACATTACATGGCTGAAAGCATTCGAGTGCTTAAAGGATCCACTTTTCCCTCCATTCCCCAAGGGTATTACACACAAACCAGCCTGGCAGCAGGTCCTTCCCCAAACCTTTACAGCAGCAGCAAGACCTCTGAACAGTCTCTGTCTGCACAGACTCTTGCATCTGATTTCCTCCCCATTGCTAATCTGCAATCTTCATCAAAATTGCTACTATTAGGTTGTCTTTCACTGTGTTATTCCCACCCTGAATGCTTCTAACACTTCATCTCGGCACCCCAGAGTCAGCTCTGTCACCCCTTTATTTTGAATTATACCGGTCTACAAAACCTTCCCTTGAAGAATATCTTTATCTTTCTTAGTGTTTGCACCCAGTAGAGCTGCTGGGCGAGCTGGTCCCTGTCTGGGGTTCTTCAGGCACCCAGGGGCAAGCTGAGTGTTAGATTTGGAGCCAAGAGTACAGCTGTCTCCCGGACCAGAGTGGCAGGATTTTGTTCTGGTTTATTTTCTTGTTACTCCTTAAGAAAATGTTGTATGTCTTAGCAGCCAGACAAGGGGTCCTTCCTGCCCTCCCTGCAGAGCTGTGCAGTTGTGTTTTTTTCATCTGTCACTGCAAGTCTGTATGTGTTAGATGGTGAGAGAGAACTCACAGCTGGAGGTACAGGGTAGATGTTGCACAGATTCCTCTGAATCAAACTCAGGAGGAGCTGTTGAGGGCACTTGGTCTGTTCAACCTGGAGGAGACTGAAGGGAGACCTCACTGCAGTTACAACTGCCTTGTGAGGGGAAGAGGAGGGGCAGGCACTGATGTCTCCTCTCCAGTGAGCAGTGACAGGACCTGAGGGAATGGCCTGAAGTTGAGTCAGGGGAGGTTTAGGTTGGGTATTAGAAAAAAGTTCTTCCCCCAGAGGTTAGTCAGGCACTGAACAGGTTCCCCAAGGCAGTGGTCACAGCACCAAGGCTGACAGAGCTCAAGAAGCATTTGGATGATACTCTCAGGCACATAGTGTGACTCCTGGGGAGGGTCCTCTCCAGGATACTGGTTCCCTTCCAACTCAGCAGATTCTGTGACCCTGTGATCATCTGCAGTGGTGGCAAACTGGACTGGATGATTGCTCTGATCACTCCTACTTCTGTGATTCTACCCTTTCTCAGTTTAATTTGCTTATGTTACACCACCATTGGGGTGTTCTGAGTATCTTCTCTTCTGTGCCTGATTCCCAAGATGCTCCTTTTCTGTTCTTTTATTATTATCCCCGTGCAGGGGGATCTGGCCTTCCCCTTGAAGAGCTTCTGCAAGTGACTACATCCTTTCTCATCACAAAGCGGCTTCCAGTGATTTACAAAGATTTCTGTTCTCCCTCTCCTCTTCATCCTCTGGGTAGCTTTGACACCCTCAATTACCATGTACTCCTGCTCCTTTACCAGTAAACTGCTCCTTCCACTTGGCTCTCCCAAGCAAGCTGTCCTGCTTTCCTACCTCTCCCAGCTTTCAAGGCAGCCCAGCCAGTGCCATTAAATCAGGTCCCTCTCCAGTTCACCTCACATTCAGTGGGGTGTAACAGGGTGAAATTCCCCAGTTTCTCACACCAATTTGATCAGGTACTTGTACCCCACACTTAAAATGAACCATTTCTCAGTACGGTAGTAACTGCTGCCCTCAACACCCACGTAGCATGAGATGACTGTTTTTTTTATCTCAGTATGATGGACTGAACTATTCATGGCAATGTCAGAGATCAGAAGGAGAAGGACAAGGCTGAAACCAGGGGAACAGACCCAGGGCAGTAGGGAGGAAGCTTGGTGATAAAAGAAATTGGTGAGATGACAGCGAGACGAGCTGCGATCTAAGCCCTCCTCATACCTTGTGTTTTTACACGTACATTCAAAACATGTGTCAGGGCTTGAGATTGTTTTCTCCTTTCTGGAGAATTATTTTGTCCTTCCTTTAGCTGACAGCCATTGGGGAGAATGAAACGCTTTGGGTAGCCTCAAACACCTTGCTGAGCGTTCCGTTGGTCGAGGCACAGCGATGTTTTATTGCAGCTGACACCAATCAAGGCAAATAGACAAAGTGAGAATTTTTATGAGGGATCCATGAAAAGAAGGGAATAAGTGAAGTGAATTTGGTCTCACAATTCAAGGAAAGGGGTAAGTAGGTCTCAGGAAAAGGTTCAGCTTATCAACACCTCATGCTTTGCGAGGAACAGGTTCTTTTACAAAGGACTCTGCAGCCTCTGCAAAGCTGCTCTGGCAGGATGAGTGCTTGGTACCATCTCTGTTCCTGGGATCTCATGGCACATTCAAGGTCATGGGAAACTGGTGTTAGGGAGAAAAAAGAGAAACAGGAACTATGACCTTGTCCATCATAAAAGATTGAGCACTTGTGAGTCTGGTCTCAAAAGGATTAAATTCTTGTATGTTTGTTCTGAGGTGGCACCTGTGGCCAACAGCAAATCATTACCCCCTGGACTAACTAGTACACAATGACAGAGGGCTGTGACAGAAATGCTGTCCAAAGGCAAGGGAAATTCTTGTCCTTCCAGTGACTCTGATCCCAGTGCTTATCACTCTGAATTAATTACCTCTGAATATCCTCATCAGGTACTAAGTTAGAGGAAAACACTACAAGGCATCAGTGACTGACCTTGCTGGACAGCCAGGACAGGATCATGACACACCAGTCCTCAGCCATTGAAGTGGCACCAGGTAGGGGAATTTTAAAGCAAGATGTGATGAGTTGGAGGCTGAACTTGGTTATATGGTGGTGAAGCACCCACCATCAGGGGAGCTCCCCTGGGCTGGCATTGGTGGGAAAGGCACAGGGAACACAGGACTGATGGGGAGTTAGAATGGCCTGAAGCAAACATCTATGCTGACTTGCTCATATGAAAAAAGGTGACAAATTTTTGCAACTAAATGCAGAACTGTTTGAAATTCACAGTTCATCACAGCCCATTGTGAATTCAAGAACACTCCTTCTTTCAAAGGAAATTTCTCTGATGTTAAGAAAAAAACAGGCCACTTTCTAGTAAGAGTGACCATCAAGCAGGCCTGCTCCTGAGTGAAGCTTTGATAATATGAGTCCATTTTCCATGGCTTTGGCATTAAAAATACAGAGAAGGGCACTTTGTCCACAGCTGGTACAGAAAACAGACATGTTGACAGAGCTGTGAATGAAGGAAACAGGAAACACCAAGAAGAGAAAGGCATTTCTAGCATCCTTTCAGAGGACACTAACTAAACATCCACTGAAGACCTCTCCTATGAGGAAAGGTTGAGAGAACTGGGATTGTTCAGCCTGGAGAAGAGGTAGCTTTGGGGTGACCTAATTGCAGCCTTTCAGTGCCTGGAGTTATGAGAGAGCTGGAGAGGGACTGTTTACAAGGGCATGTAGTGACAGGACAAGGAGGAATGGCTTCAAACTGAAAGAGAGTAGGTTTAAATTGGATATAAGGAAGAAATTCTTCCCTGTGAGGGTGGTGAGGCCCTGGCACAGGTTGCCCAGAGAAGCTGTGGCTGCCCCATCCCTGGAAGTGTCCAAGGCCAGGTTGGATGGGGCTTGGAGCCACCTGGTCTAGTAGACGGTGTCCCTGCTCATGGCAGGGAGTTGGAAATAGGTGAGCTTTAAGGTCCCTTTCCAACCCAAATCCTTCTATTGCTCTAAGATTCTATGGTTCTAATAGTGAGTGTGTTTAGGTATGGAAGGAATTTATCCATATATCCATGTACTGGAAGAAAAGTCCTGAGGACTACACCCAAGTCGCAGCAGGTTTCATTGCTCTGATTTAATATCAAGCCTGTTTGTTTGTGCCAATGAATCACAGCACTTTTCTTTCTCACTCCTGCAGCATTAACAGGAGGAAAATCGAGCCGCCTACAAATCGCCACACCTTGAATATCCAAACAAACCCACGACCCAGGCAGCGCTCGGCTGTGCTGGTTTGGGCACGAAGATTTGTTTGAAAGGAAGGATAAAGCCGGATCTCACTTTGTTTCCTTGCTGCCCCAAATTTCACCTCGCCTTTGAACAGCTTTGCCTCAGCACTTCGAACTTTGCATAGCTCTTAAAAATAACGGGAAAACACCAAAAGAGCCGTTTCCTTGCCCACGGCCCGGAGCGGTCCCTGCTGCTGAACCCCCAGCCCGGGACGAAGGGACTGAGAGCCGGCACAGGGGCACCGCTTCGGTGACTTAACAGTGACATCCAGCGGTCACCCGGGTCTCTCTGACATCAGCCCGCCCGGGAAACTTCGTAAAGCCTCTTTTCTTATCTAAAAATCGTGATATTTATGCGTCAGCAGGAGCTGAGCTGGGAGCAAGCTCTTCCCTCCTGCTCGGGATGCTCTAACTCAGCTGCTCAGCTACATTAGTCTGTGCCTTCAACTTTTGGTTTAAACCGCAGAGTATCAGATAATCTTAATATCACCCTGGTTTTCCTCACTTTTATAACCCCCAAGTGTTTGAAGCACATGAATATTATTCATAATTAGGCTGCTATAAATATAAAAATCAAAACCCTGTGAAACATCAGACCACAGAAACTTTTCTTTCTACTAGTTATTACACTAAACACAAAAATAAGCAGTTTTCATCTCAAGTTTAACACTACAGGCATATTTTTACATGATAATTTGGTTTTCAAAAAAAGTCTAACTGTGAAGTTTAATGATACCAAATGAAGCAGCTTGTCAGTTCATATTTATATTCAATTCTGAGCTTTCACAGCTCCCAGTGTGTTTCTTTAGTATTTTGTTGAAGATATTCTGACAGTCTTTCTCAAAACTGTCTCTAGGAAAAGCAGCGTGAAAACCTGCAAAGAAACAAAAATCTTCCTACACTTCTGGCTCGAGGTTTGGGTGGTTGAGGAGGAGACTTTTATTCCCTAGGTGCACATGAGGCTTGTGCTCAAAGGCTCAAATGCTTGGTTGTTGCTTCTCCTACAAGCCATGCAAAGTCCTGGAGGAGTCCCCAGAGGTTAAAAATACAGAAATCTGAAGGAAGGAAAGGTGCAGCCACCTGAGCGTTGCTGAATCCACACATGAAGGTCAGGTACCAATTTTGAGGCTTCCTTCTTCTCTTTCTGGCCCCTTACCCTGGTTGCACATCCAGGAGACGAGGTATTTGGCTGTTGGTTTCCAAGTGCTGCTCTCAGCTCCCAGACGGATGGAGCCTGCCAAGCACAGTTCTGATTCCTGGGTTACAGGACCTGCCTTACCACAGGTAGCAAA
Organism: Neopelma chrysocephalum; assembly: GCF_003984885.1. Taxonomy (NCBI): domain Eukaryota; kingdom Metazoa; phylum Chordata; class Aves; order Passeriformes; family Pipridae; genus Neopelma; species Neopelma chrysocephalum. Next base: position 9,087,999 of record NW_020897727.1, read on the forward strand.
ACCTGAGTCATTATTCATCATCTGTGGCCCCACAGTGAAAGATAAGGGTCACTTCTCTGCTGACGGGGGTTTGCAGGAGAAGATCTTACTCCTGCCCTTGTCCTAGGTGGGGATGTGTCACTGAGCCCGGCCTGGCTGCTTTATTTAAAGGAAGATTTCATCTCTGGTTCCCACAAAAGCCATATGCACTCTGAGTGAGTCTCCTGTTGCTCCCCAAATCCCTTCTCCTCTTCTCAGCTGGTGTGGCAAAAAAAAAAAAAAAAGCAGGGTGGAAGGAAAGGATGTGTCCAAAATCACAGGCACATCCAACCTACAGCCACGCAAGATGCTCGCTGAGGATGAGGAAGGAAAAGGCTGGGGATGAACCCTGCCTCTCCTAGGTAGAACCTGTTTTGCACTAGGAATTCAAGGTGAAACCCTTGTGCTGTTGGAGAGCTCAGATACCTCCTCAACCTGCTCCACTGTCGGGGAAGGTCCTGACAGCCCCACTGTCAGGAGCCAGAAGATGTATTTCTTTTTAACACAAGGTATGGTGGGTCTAAAATGACTGCAACTGTCATTGTTCTAAAAAATATGTGTCTGCTGCCTCCAGGTTTTTGAGGTTGGGTGTTCCTTTCAGTCTCTCCTTAGCTGACAGCTGCATTTAATGGTCTCATGGCCACTCCAGAAACAAAAGCAACCTTTTCATCCCAACAACCAAGGGTGGATGACCTCCTTTGAAGCACCTCCTGATTCATGAGTGTTAATTTGTCCTGGTTCTCCTCTTCTCTCTCAGCCACACTGCAGGAGCCAGGGGACGAGGTGACTGGAGGTTGGGTCCATCCCTCTGCGTGGCCTTGGGTGAGTCACTTCCACACTTTGCTGTGCAACAGTGGGGTGGGAGTCACGGAGGTGGAGGAGGTGAAATGGTGGGCACTGTGCATGGGGGTCTCAGGATACATCCCCTCATGTCTGGCAGCGCTGCCCAGCACTGGGCTGTGTGAGTCCAACTGCCACATCCCGCAGCACCAGCCGCAGGAAGAGCGTGTTAATTCCTGATCGGCTTTTAATGATCCCAAACCCCACTACTGACTCAGGCGACAGCTAAATTTATCCCAAGGTTAGGGTGACTCTGCTGTACTGAAATCTATTTAAAGTCAAAGCAAGCACTTCAGAATAACAAGTTGTTATACAACTCCAGAGACCAGGCAGCTTCCCGTCTTCTTTTTTTAATGGAGAAGATAACACATTTCCATATTTTGTCCGTGCTAATTGTTGGGAACACTGTCAGATGGTTTAGCAAATTGAAAATGACAACATCAACCTGTTCAATCCATTAAAATCTCTCCAGGATTGTAGGGGACATTGTCAGCCAAGTGATGCTGGCACCCCTGTGGTAAAGCCATCTTGATTCTTATTAATGATTGGCTTTACAAATGAGCAGATTTCCTTATTGTGCCCTGCTCCCTCACATTATCCAGGAGGGCCATGGGCACAATGTAAGGAAACCCAGAGGTAAAAGAGAAGACTCTCACTCTAATGAAGAGTTAATGAAGAGAAGAGATGAGTAAAATTTAAATATGTCCCAGGCCACACAGCCAAGATAAAAGGCTGGGAATAGCTTTCTCCTTCTGCAAGGACCACTGTGGAAGTTTATAGCGAATACAGTGCAGATTATGGACCAGGCTTTTATAAGAAAGAAGTAGTACCATTTGGAAAAACTCTCAAGTCCCATCTTCAGGAGAAGCTAAGGAAAACAACAACCCAAAACCCCAAACCCAAACCAGCTGTAATTCAGGTCTAGGTAGTCATTTGGGGGAGTCAGGTTTTTAATACCTGGACCTGGACCTTAGCTCCTTTGTGCAGAAACACAAGCCAGCTCCACTCCAAAAAGCTGTAGAGATAAGTTAGTGCTGTGCTACGCCCAAGACAATATATTGTGGTATTTATTTCCACTAGTATTTATAACCTTGGCTGTGGTATTTCCCAAAAGCAGAAAGCTGCTGTGTGTAACTTCCACACCAGAATTTCCAACTAGCCAGGACTGAAGGCAGAAAAAACTTGCATCTGTTTTCATCCATCCTGATAGACACATCCAAAATCATTTTGCTTTTGAAAATGTTGCCATAAAGCTGTTAATTCATTGTAGCTGTGAGCTCTTCAGCCCATCCAAAAGCTGAATGCGAGTTCCTGTATCTTACCCAGCCTATAGTGAGCAGGACCTGCTCCTCTTCAAAGGACAGCAGCACTGTCATAAAAAAACCAGTATCTCGTCATCCCAATGCTGATGGTTCTCTAATACTAAAATAATGATAATTTTTCACTTCCCCGGTATTTCTGCACTTTCTTTGTCTCTGCAATGTTCTTGTGGGTATAAAAGCCTATTGGGATGGATCACAGATAGAGAGAACATTAATTTAAAACAATGATGGAATAATGGCTACCACACAGGGGAGAAACACAGAGCTGTTATTTAAGTTAAGAGCAAAATTCCCATTGTTTTGTGTTGTAAGGCTGTGGAACATGTCCCAGGAATGGCACTTTTTTCCTTCAATATCCCCAGCTGCTTCATGTTAGTGTCTCACAAGCTAAGCTGTTGTTCTGGGAACGCCACAGACCATTAGTATTTCTTTATCTTTCATTTCTGTCATCTTGTTTGCTCTCCTGGGCTGCTCCAAGGCAGGCTGACATTGCCAAAGAGATTTACTGCGTGTACTTTGTATACACTTTAATTAGGTCTCTATTCATGCCTCTCACCTGACACTTACATGGGAAATCACTCATAAAGTCCTAGTGCAGTATGGAAATCAATACGTGCCTTAAATGCACGGTGACTTTCAGGCTGAAAATAAGTGCCTTCACTAACTCAAGTTGTGTCCACCTCCACTTCATGGCACAGAGACACATGGGTTTGCTCACAGGCTCGTGCTGAAGGCAGACCCAGCACCCTTTAGTCACACAGGGGCACCAGTTGCCCCAAGCATAGGGGTCTCAGCACAGCTGGGATGGTGCATTCCCCACCTCCACTCATTTTGACACTCATACAGCCAAGGAGGTGTGCAGAAATTAAAACTTCACACAAGGAATTGTTTCTTTTTGTCACTCGGATTTCATTTAACGAGGGTTCCTGACAGCTTTAAGTTTCAAACACCAGTGGTAACAGTGGCTAAAACATAGTACTGTTATATTACTGTCACTTCAATTTTTGCTTGTGTTTCTAACAGAAAGCTAAATGATTAGGTGTTTAACTTTCATGCTCTGCCAGTGTGAGGCAGAAAAAATACAACTGCCTATATTCAGGTCTAGCACTCTGGAAATGGCACTTTTCAAGATGGGATTTACTCTCATCTGTTGGGTTAAACTACTTTATTTATAGTCTTTCCCTGGGTGAGGAGCCTCCATTCCCAGGGTAGATTATCTCCAGAGAGAGAAGGATGGATTAGTATTTTGTTTAGGGGTGAATATACGGCTTGTGGCAGCACTGTATCTCTGTGCCCCTGTGCATCCCAGCCAGGACCATTGCTGTCAGCAAGGCTAAGCTGTGAGCTTGCCCCTGACTGAGTTTCCACCCTAATGCCTGTTTGTTGCTCATCTTGCAGGCTTGTGAGTACAAATTCTATGAGACGAGAATCTTCTTAAACTTAACCTCCCAAGTTCCATGGAGGAGAGCCCATTGCAGTCCTTATTTCCAGGCAGAGAGGAGACAGAGGTGAGAACCTTCTGTTTGCCTGGGCTCTTTCACTCCTGCAGGAACACTGTGTGACCAAGTGTGCAAGACACACAAGTGTCTACAGAGAGAAACAGCATCTGAGGTGTAATCACCTCCAGAAAAATAATTTTTTCCATATGACGGTTATATGGAAAAATGTTAATAAATCCTGAAAAAATATATGGTCTATCTAAACACAGACCTGCAAAAACACAGGAATGTACTTGACAGCTGCAGGGCTTTTTTATTTTTCAATAATAAATCCATTGTAGAACTCAGTTTACTATTTTTCATTTTTTAAAAGAAGATACCTGGGTGCATTCGAAGAGCTCAGGAGACATCATCAGTCATTTACTGAGTTTTCCTTCGTACTCTTAATTTCATTTTCATGTGTCCTTTTCTTCTTCAGCTCCAGAGATATTTCTACAGCTTCCTGGCACCTTGAGAGTCACTTGCACTGCAAGAGTCTTCTTTTGAGAAGGGAGAAACTTCATCAAAAGCAACAATTTTGACAACTGGGGACTTCATTAAGGGAGGACACTAAATGGAGGTTAGAAGCCTAACTTTTCACTCCCATTTGGACTCCCTTTTCTTGAACTAAAAACAAAAACTCTTTTTTTGGCTTCAATGAATGGTCCCCACAGGCTGTTTTCCCCTTCTCAGAGACACCAGTCAACAAAACCTTTCCACCCAGCAGCATTATGAATATTTTAATATGAAATCACCACACTGTAATCTACAGGATTTCCTCCAATACAGCACACCCTGTGACACAAACAGCAGCCCTGTTTCAAAGAGCAGAAATGAAAGACTACAATTCCTGCATCTGGACATTCAAAACTACATTTGAAGTCACAACATCAGGAATCAACTTTGAAAGTGTAAATCTTGAAATCCAGGGAACTTTGGGGGAATTCCCATAATAACAGTTCAAAGGAAAGAAATCCCTCTGCACACAAGCACATCCAGCAGATAATCTCAAGTTGGAAATTAATTTGTAAGCAGTGTAATAGTTCCATTAATAAGATTAATGCCAGGTACAGCTCTATAGATTATTGAAAAGACAAAGCAGCCTGATCCATGCAATTAGAATGAGATGCCTGCATTAATTAGGATACTCACCTGACAGTAATGGCTACATCAAACAGCTCAAGGAACTCAATCTCCTCCTCTGGTCTCATAATTCTTTCTGGTTTGTACTGTCAATAGCTTTATCAGTTTTCTTCTATCACAGGTATTCAGGAAGAATAATGTGTTGTCCTGACATGCAGTGTAAAATCCTTTCTTTCTACATCTTGGTTCTCATCTAAGTGATAATCAAATATTCAGCATCAGTTTTTGTGTTGACTTATTTGAATTAGGGAAAAATCCAGATGTCTGGTGGGTGTGAAGTAGGGCAGTGTTGACTCCCCTTGTTCAGGCACCAGACACTTTCCCCCTTCAGACAGAAGCAGAATCCACCAGCAGTTCTCATGTGGTGTCTGCACATTAACCTCCGTTAAGTAAAGGGAGGAGGTCAAATAACAACCAAGGCAGAGATAACATGTTTTCATAATCCAGAAATTCTCCTAAATATATAAAACAAGCCCAAATAACACACTGCTTGAGCAGAGAATGCAGTTTAGGCCCATGGTGTGCTGATGCTCAGGGCTGCCTCACCACAGCCACGGGTTCCACGGATTTGTGCCAGGGCTGTGCAAGTCTCTGGATCCTGTTGATGCGGAGCCCAACACACAAGTATGGATGAGCCCACTGGCACCTGAGCAGTGTCACCTTGCTTGTGTACCTCCAGGGCAAGTCCCTTTTTGCCCAAGGAGTTTTCAATCCCGTGTGAGCCGTCCTCGCTTGCCCTATTCTGCAGCATTGCTGGGAAGGTTTCTGTCATACAGTGAGTTAAGCACCCGAGTGCCACATCACCCTAACAACCATCCTTGGGGAAGGCAATCACTCTGTTCTGCTCTGTTGTACTCACTCCCAATTACAAGCCAAGTGTCTCAGTCATGAATGTCAAAACAGATAGTATCTGGTTAAATGATACAAGATAGGAGCAGTTAAGCCATAAGCTGTCATGCACCCAGAAGTGATTGACAGGAAAGCTGTCTCCTGATGGTACAGGGGAATTAGCTGAATGCTTAAGGTGAAGTGATGTCTGCTTAGCAGAGCCCCTGTTGTTCCACACTAAGTGTAATGCTGGCAGTGTTGCTGTTACAACACGGGGGTTTTTTTATTTTTTTTACAAAGATTACCACGCTTTTGTATCTTTCTAAAAATGCGTTGGGCACACTAACCTGCTGTGATTAATTTTTGAAAACCAAAGCTACAATTTAGACTAAAGAAATGCTCCATTTTTAATCTCTGCATCACCTGAACCACATTGTGCTCAAAACCATTGTTTCCCTTTGGGGGACAGGTACCCTGGGAGCTCCCTTGAATGGTGCGACCTATAAACAGCGCAACTCTCCTTTGATTTCTGTCTGCACAGAGTTTTGGCCATTGCTAGTGATGCCCAGCTGTGAGATTAATGTGTCATTCTTGTTATGTCAGAATTACTGGCATGCTGTACTGTCATTTTGTTGAGCTACAGGAGCTGCTGGGCAGCGCTGGATTCTCTCCAACAAGGATGAAAGGCGGTATCGTGCGAACTACACATGGGGAATCTGCGCTTGAGATTTCGCTACTCGGGCTCTCACAGTCGCCTGCTTCGTTTTGCCAGGTGCTAAAATCACTTCTGCCTCATCCTCTGTTGTGAAGGTATTTGCTGAGAGCTCACAGATGGGAAGGAACGGCCAGGTCAGCCAAAACCAGTTTACCTACATGGTCACCCCAAGCCCTGACCTGTCCTAACACACTGCTGGACCCATCTTCTTCCCTCTGCCCACCAAACTGTTGAGCAGGAGGTGGCTGAGGGCTGGCAAAGGTCTGTGCTCAGAGCAAGGGACCCCATCAACACCTTGGGTGTGGGTGACAGATTCACAGAATATGCTGAGTTGGAAGGGACCCATCAGGATCATGGAGTCTAACTCCTGACCCTGCACAGGACACTCCAAGAATCCCACCGTGTGCCTGAGACTGTTGTCCAAGTGCTTCTTGAACTCTGTCAGGCTTGGTGCTGTGATCATTACCCTCGGGAGCCTGTTCTAGTGCTAAACCATCCACTGGGTGAGAAACTTCTTCCTGATATCCAAGCTAAACCTCCCCACAAGGTCATGAGCAGGTCCCTCAGAAGTGAATGGGTGAAACAGCACCCAGGAAGGCATCTCCACTGTTGTGATGGATAGAGGAATACGAATTTCCATTCCTATAATAACTCCTAGAATAAGGGTAGTAGAAAAAACTAAGAGCAGCCCAAACCACTGTGGCTTTATTCAGCTTTGGAATCTCCACAATCAGCTGTGCTGAGAAATGTCCTTCTTGCAGCCCATGTACCTCCAGTTTGTAATGCCCTCCCCCCCCCATCAGGAAATTCAGAAATTTTTTACTGAGTGGAGGGAAAATTGTAAAGATCTTTGGATGTTTTTCTGCCTGATTAGGAAAAAAACAATCAGGAGGGCTGTCAGTACATTTTCACAAAACTGAATGGTCATTCCTTGTGTCTTTGTGCCCAAACATTTGCAGCATATTGGAGCCACACACCTGAGCCCCTTGCATAACCAATGCACAATCAGCCAACAAGGCTGGAATACCAGTTCTAATCCCAGACACATTACATTTTGTAGAAAGCTTGCTCTAACCCAGCTTTATGAGAGTTAAACCCTGCTCTGGATATCTCCAGATCAGCAAGCATTTGGGGTCAATTTGCACCTTTCAGACTGAAAGCGAAATTCAGCCTTTTTGCTGGGAGCACTTTCCCTCGGGCCCTCAGGTACCCCAGTAAGTGCCCCAGCAAAGTGGGGTGCTGGAAGGAGCATGAGCTTCTGCATCCTGCTGTTCAAACGTGTTTTCATGGTACTTGGACATTCCAAGCAGGATCTTCCCACTCCAGGTGCACCAGGGACCCGCCGCACAAGCTCAGGTGTGTGATGCTCACTCACACCTCTCTGCTTCTCCAAGGTATGTTTGAGCTCTGTCCATGGTGTTTGTCGAACAGCGAGGTATTTGGATAGCATTTGAGTTTGCTGTGTTTGAAATGTTCCCACTCTGCATAAATTTGTCAGGACTGAAGATTATATCATCCATAAACTCTCAGAGGGGATTCTCACAGCCAGCTTTCCCTCTCCACACACACTGGAATGGACTTGCTAAGTGCTCAGACCAGGAACCCTTTCAGGTCAAGTTCATGATTCAGTGAACCAGCCCTGAAATGCAATTCCAACCTTAAAAGTGAGATATGCTTTCATTTCACTCCCATATCTGCAGAGTTTTCTTTTTTTTAATCTTTTTTTTTTCCCTGCCCTGGTGTTTGTGCCCTGATTGGGCTTTTTCTCCATTGCAAAGAGTTACCTACCTGATAAAAGAAAATCTGGGGGCAGCATGGAAGATTCTTAGGAGGTCTTGAATGTTGCCAGAAGGCCTGAGGAGGAACAATTTAGCTGTCAGATAAATCGTTGTAGTAAGTGACCTGACATTTCTTTCACATTTGACCATGTTGCACAGCGAAAATTGACAAAAGCCTGTTCCAGCTGAAAATATTTTCTCCTGGTTGTGTAGCTGGTTAATCCTTCAAGGTTCCCAGATTTTCCATCCCATAGCAGAGGAGCTCAGCTGTGGCTGGGAGCTCATTATTCCCAGCCGGCTGGTGTTATTATTCAGCTGCTCTCATTCCAGGCTATTGTTCTTGTTCACCTTAAACCAGTTACACTAAAAACATCTTTGAGAGTGGCAGTGGCACCATTTTCTGGGCAGTTGAGGACTTGAAAGCATGAAAGCCAAATAGGCAGACGGAGGCAATCTGCAAAAGTCAGTTCAAAATCAATAAGATGATACATTTCAGGTGAGAAGATGCTGAATAGTTATTTTAAAATGCCTTGGGATTAGACAAAATGTACTTCCCATCCCATTCATCTATAATAAGTTGTTGGCAATTTCTGCATGATTGAATTTCATTTCATATCTAGGTTGTATATTAAGGTTCACCTGAACCTGCAGGTTTTTTTTAGTCCACAGACTATTTTGAAAATTTTTAGGGTTTTTTTTTAAATAAATGTATCACACAGAGGGCAACTGGAGCAAATAGTTCTCTGGGATGTGGCTCCTGTTAAAGAGCTTTGCTTGTAAATAGAATTGTCCTGTTAAGGGGGGATGAAATGCACTATGTGAGAGGGAAGCCAGAGGAGTTTGCTGTGGGATGTGAGTGTTTGCAATCCTGACAGCTTCCCTGAGGCTGCAGGAGCAAACCCCAGCTAGTGCTATCACTGGGTACTCCAGAAATGTGTGGGCACCTGCACGAAACAGCATTATCTGAGGGAGGGAAAGATAATAGAAGCTCACTCCCACAGTAACCTAGTTTGCTCCATGATTAATTATTAATGAAGAAAAGGTTAGCAAGCTCAGTAAAGAGAAAATGCAGGGACTTCTTTATTTAATTTCCTTCCAGTTAGTTTGGGCAGTATATGCACACTGGAGAAAAACTAATTGAATTTAAGGGGTTTTTTTCCTCTGTCTTTGCCAAACCTTAGTTGAACCTGGTGTACTCAGGATCTCTTTAAAGATCTAAGTGTCGTCACGTGAATGTGACGTGGTGGTCCAGGCTTGGAGGGCTGGGGGTCAGAGCATCACAGGGATAGCAACAGGTTTCATCTCCTCCAGAAAGGGCAAGACCAGGCATGAGGTCCCTGCAGCTTCCTTGCCTAGTCCTCCCCACCCAGCTCGTGGGGCTGACTGCTCTCCTCTGACCTCGAGAGCAGGGCAGAGCTCGGGCCACATCTCCTGCACACCTGGGTATTTGCAATCCAAACACCCTCAGATTTTCCAAACTCTCTACTCTCTGGGATGCAAACCTGATTTCCTTTTTTACCATCAGCGTCTAAGTTTCCCACAACAAAAGTCAGCCTGTGCTGGGAAATCCTCTACCACCTGTCCCACAGGCTCACCCTTTGCTGCAAACAAATCTGTCAGTCTCCGAGGTTACTAATAATTTCAATGTATGATTAGTATAATGATGATGGGAAAAAATAAAAAACCAACATAAAGATATACATTTTGCCTCTAGTAATTCCTCCATCTGTTGATAGGCCTAGCAGGGTGTGATGCTCAGCCTCTACAGATTTGAAATTAAAGCTTTGCCAAGATATTTAACTGAGTTAAAGGCAAATCAAATACAGCAGCTTTAGAAAATTACAACAACTGCCCCATTGTTTGACTTTGACAGTCTCTATCTCAAGCCTTTTGATTCTTAAGCAAAGCAAGATTCAGCTTAATGTTTTAATAGTATGAGACCCAGAGCATTAATTATAGGTGGGACAACTGGTCTTTTGAAGTCAGAGGGACCACAGTGCAACTTGTCAGTGCTCAGCATGCTCTCACATAACAAGTTTGGTGTGTTCACATGCTTTTTAACCAGCACTTGGGTCCCAGACATGGAAATCACAAAACTTTTTAAAATCTCCCCATTGATGTGAATCAATAGTAATAATATATTTAATAAATTAATGAATACATGGGGGTATAAGTTGTCCAAGAGTGATAAAGAGAAAGTAATGCTTTTTCCTACATAGTTAATGACTTAAGAAATGGCATATGGATGAATTAGCACTCACAAACATGCAGGTAGGTGAGCAATTTCCTAAATGCAATATTGATTTTAAAGATTAACAACATTTTCAGAACGTGTGTACAGCCAAGAGTTTTTGCCAGATGTCCAAATACCTAGCTGTGTAGCTAGAATGAAGACTTAAGCAAGAATCTGAGTTGAAATAAATGTCTTATTTCCTACTCTCTAATCTTGTTTGAAGCCCTGGGAGTCCCGCCGTTCTCAACACCAGTTGGTAGTCAACAAGCAAATAAAGCCTATGTTGGATTAGCGGATTTTGTTCCCCCCTTAGGACCTGAACATTTTTTCTTTTCTTTAATATTCAGACTGAAACACTTACTGCATAATAACAACAACCTGAGTCAGATGCAAGATGCATAACTGTGAAAAATGTGTTCATTGCTTTCCCTGCAGCCTGCCAGTTTGGGAAAGAGAGAGCCTGGCTGACGTTCAAGCTTTGGGGATTGTATCATAATTTTGAATAAAGCCCAGGATGCATCTGAGACGGGAAAGTCAGAGAGCCAGGGGGCTTTATAATCTTAAAAGCACTACCAGAAAAATATGAAACAGTCAAAGAAAACAATCAATCAGATGATTGATTAGTTGTAATTAACTGTAATTAGTTTATGTGAGCTCCTTGCAAGAAGAACCATGGTGTACACTTGATGGACACAGTACTGAGCCAGTGCCAGACCTTATCACTCTCCTCATGCTGCCTCACTCTACAGCCCATCAGAGAGGATGGCAGGGGCCAGATTCCTTGTTCAAGAGCAATAAAATTGGTGAAATCGAGCCTATATACCAACCCCTTGCTTTAGTGTTCTCTCTTTTGAAGGCCAGCACCCCAACTTGGATCAGCATGTCCAAAAACGTTTTGGTTTTACTTAGGAGACAGCTGACAGGAGAAAAAGCTTCATTTCTGGGCTGTGTGGGTGGTTCCAGCCAAGCTCATCTTGATGGCAAGCAATATGCAATTCTGAGAAAAATGTCCCTTCAGTCATTGATATAGGAAATAATTATAGATTAATACAATCATATAATGGAGACGTGCAGAGATCAGCACATTTTAATGCAAACTGTGTCTTCATTCTGATATAGAAGGAAGGTTCATCAAAGTTCCATCTCCCCTGTATTCTTGATTCTAACTGCACCCAAAAGCATTTGTCCTAGGCAGAGTGCACATGGGCAAAAATTGGTGATATTTTTCCAGATGTGAAGTCACAATCCCCATCAGTCAGTCATCACATTTGGTGATGGAGCTGGACAGCACAAGGCTCTCAACCAAAAGGCTGGCAAGCTCAGAATCTTCTCCTACAGGAGTCTTTCTGTGGGTCTTGCTACCGATTCTGGTCTTCCAATGTATTTTCTTGATGAGGAAAGATCTCCAGTGACTTTTCCTCCTGGTTGTGAAAAGCCAAAATTCAACAGTTCGTGCTAATACGGCATAACATCTTCTTTTAAAACTGTCATCGTAGAAAGTCTTGACACTGGCTTTGCTGGGATCAATAGAAATAAAAATAGAATGAACTCTCAGTGGGTGAGTCTGTGGCCTTCATTCAGTGACCCTGTTGCACATTTTGTGTTGCTTTGCTCCTCTGGTTTGTGTCTCTTCCCAGTGGTTTCCCAGCTAGATATTGAGACCACTTATGATAGAAGACAGGAAAAATTGGCACAATAATCTACCTATTTTTAATTTCTCTCAAGACAACTAACCCTATTCCATATGCACAGCCTGCTGACATCTCCTCTTTTTCTCTTCATTAAACCATCTTGAACAGCATATCTCATTCCAAAAAAGCTGTGAAGCAGCCACTTCCCTGGGTAACACTTCTTTGTTCTGGCTCAACTTGTAGAAGTTATTTTGATATCCTGCATGAGTTAATTCTCTACTTGGAGGAAAAAAATTCTGAGAAATGACAGGTTTTAGCTCACATTTTTTACCTTACACATACAGTAGCCAAGGAGTATGGTAGGCCGAGGTCTCTCTGCCAGTGCACTGTAGCAACCTGTTGAACCATGCTAAATAATACTTCTAGACTCTCAATCTGATGCTTCAACTGCCTTTGAAGGTATAGTCTTCCTTCTTTACACAGCCTGGCAGCTTGATTGTTTCCTGAGGACTTTCAACTCTCCCCATGAACACTGAGTATCTCAAAAGGTCCAGCAAAACAGCTGTGCACTGAGGAGATGCCCTAGCAGTCAAGGGCAGACCGTTTCCCACATTTTAGAGATGATGAAATGAAGATATCTCTCTAATCTGATTCATGAAAGAGGTGTTCTGCATCTGTTTTCTCCTGCTTCACCAAAAAGAGGGGTTGAGCTTGGTATGACACAGCAGTTTATTCACAGATTTCATTGTCTGCATGAAGAAAATAGTCAAAGAGGGAAAGCACAGGAAAGATAACCCATGGAGGAATTCCTGCTGGGCAGGAATATGGACAGTGGAACAGCCTACAGTGACAACAAGGAACAGATTTACTCCTCATCTTTACCACTAGCAGGAGAGAACACTGAAGGCTTCCCAAATGTTATTACCTTTCCTGCAGTGCTGTTTTGAGAGTCCCTGCCTTGAGGCTTCAGAAGGAACTAAGCTAGGAACCGCAGAGCAGAGAGTTCCCAACCTGCTGCAGGGGTGCACGTGTTCCACAGGGAGTCTTGGGTTTGATCCCTGATTTAATTCTATGGCTGCATCAGCTGAGATATCTAAAACACCCTCCCATTTTCTTCTTGTATTCCTGTCACTAGGGAATTGTCTGAATGTCATCTAAACCCATGGAGCTGCAGCTGGGTCACCTAAGCAGTGGGACTGCAGTGCTCCTGGTGGCCAGGAAATGGCTGTTCATTTATCTGCCTGTTATGTTCTCCACGGGACTGTTTTATTTGATCTCAGTTATTCCAGCTGTGCAAATTTTTCACCATTACGTTCCTTTTTCTCCTCGCCCTCGGTGGGCCAGCAGCACTTCAACATGGCACTGCTGGCATGTCACCGAGTTCACAAAGTGCTTCAGTCAGCAGGTTGCTGCAGCAGAAACTTCTTCTGCTCCCCACCAAGCAGCACTGCCCCAAAGCTTGATCCAGCCTTTGAACACCAGAGATATCAGCATCCTCAGGCTGGATCCTAGCCCGAGTTCCCTCCATAACAACCCAGCATGAGCCCAGATGAGCTGTCAAGCTGGCTGATGATACTGTTTTAAATTCACGATAATATATTTTTCTAATTCAATCTCTAAAATGGAAGTGCACATTTCTGCTCATGATTTCCAACTTATCTTCTATTTCCTTTCAGCTTTTCAATGTTTCTGAAATGCCTTATGCTACAGGCAAAACACACTGATTATGATGGGGCTTTTCTTTCAGCAGCTGCCACTGAGCAATGTCACACACGGAGAAAACGGAAAGTTGACTCTGCCCAGTTGTGTCAAACATTTGAAAAGAAGAGAGAAAAAAGAACACGTGGTGAAATGCAGGTGGTAACTCTCACTGTTGCATCCTGCTTTAAAGAAGACTACAGGAGGGATTTTTTTAAGAATTTAGGCATGGTGAAACTCTGTGATGTGAGTAATCTGATAAAAATCAGCCCATCAGAAATGCATGATATGTTAAGCGCAGTGATTAATTGAGTTTTGGCTTTACAGCATCAAGACAAATGCATCCGTGTATCTTTGAGGAGGAAGGGAAGATAGGGAAGACATTAATTTCCATAATGTGACTGAAAGAAGTGTGGCCAAAACCTTGCTTACACCAATGCAGCAAAGTCCTACCCCTCCACAACAGGATAGGGATGATTTTTATCTGGTCTAAGGGGTGAGTGACACTTTGGAATTTCAATTCTGAAATTAAAGTGAGTACATGTACATGTACCCCTCACTTGCACATTGCAGCCTTCAGAAAATACTAGTGATGTATATGTTTGCTGATCCCATCACCATCATTCACACACAGAGAGACAACTGCAATTAGTATGAAAGCTGGGGGGCTCCCTAATGATTTGAAGCACATCATGCAGCACTGTGGGATGCAAAGCTTTCTGTTCAAGTGCATCCTCTGTCTACAGTCAGGAGATACAGTACTTGTATCCAAACTGGGAAAAATGCAGCAAGACGTTGCCTTCAAATAGCAGCTGTTCTGAAGCAGCACATCTCTGCCTTTTTGCTGTCAAGAGACATTGCACTCTGCGAGGGCAACCTTGATTAGGAGCTGCTTGTTGTGACAGCCTGGGTAGAAGTCTACGTCGGATCAAAAACTCCTGCTTTGTCTTTGGAGAAGGTTCTCCCTCTCTTTCCCAAGGTAACCTTCTCTGAACCACTTCCATTTTGGATGAAACTGTTGCCCTTTAGTGAGAAGCTGAGCCCAGCAGGTGAACAGCCAGGTGAGAGGGACTCATCAAAACCAGCAGCTGAGCGTGACTTTCTTCTTGCAACAACAGTTTTGCGGCTGATTTTCAGTAGACTCAGTACCCTCAAACCGTTTGGGAGTGGGGAGCTGGAATTTCTCCGTCTAATTACCTGGCTAGAACTTTGACATTTCTTTGCTGTGAAAGAAGGGGCAGGGAATACCATGTAAGAAAAACATGCCAGAGAAAGCAAAGCCAGAGAGAAACTCTAAACCCAGGTTCTCCTCGGGGCTGCGTGTTTGAGCTGGGCACCGCCATCAGTCACCACGCAGCCCCAGATGGCACCGAACCACGGGTGAGGGCTGGTGGCTCTGCTGATGCCCGGGAGGGTGGGAGCCAGGCTGGCACACCTGCAAACAGCGCCTGCATAAGAGGCATCCTGGCAAGCCCTGCTCTGCTGAATCGGTGGCTTTCCAGCTCGCTTCTGGCCTCCACGAGGGCACCTACTGCCTGGCAGAGCCAGGGCACAGCTGCTTTTTGCAGCCACGTCTCTATCTCTTGGCCGCCGCTCTCCCAGTGCCAAGGCAGCCCCTGCCTCTTCTGTCCTTTGAGCCCATAAATGCTGCTGGCTCGAAGGCAAGAGCACTGAGAGGCAACTCTGAACCCTGCACAGCTGCACACTTTGCCTACGCGACACATTTTGGAGGAGCGGGAGGCACCGTGTGCTCCCAAATTATCACATAATTTTTTTCCCCCCTCTAACCCTTTTCCCAACAGCTTGGATGTTTCAGTTGGGGGATTGTGCAAAAAGCTTTCCCCAAAGTGAAAGCTGGAGGACATATCCCATGGGAGGGACATCTGGCATCCCTGCCTAGGGCGCTGAATGCAGCAGAGCTGAGCTGTGCCAGGGCTCGATGGGAGTTAAACCCAGGGGACCCCATCTCCTCTCCATTGCTTTAACCGCTGTGGGAGCTGAAGTTCAAAACTGTTCCATGTGCTGTGAAAACGTGAGGGATTAATTTAGTACCTCGAAATATTCCTGCCTCCCAAAGCACACAGAGCGAGCACAGCTCCCGTTTAGTGCTCACGCTCGGTGAAGAGGTTTTCATCCTCGCCATGGGGAAAGAGGGGTTGTTTTTATTCAGAGCAAGCAAGAAAGGTCCATCTGATGTAGAGCAGACAAAAGATGCGATGAAGATGTAGTGCTGGGGAGGGAGGGGGATGGAGAAGCACTCGTGGCGTGGCTTTCAATTAGGTGCTCTATTTTGCTCGCAGGGGTGGGGAGGCATTTTAATCTGTTCCGTAGGCAGGCAGTGATTGTGCAGGACCAGTGCCCTCTGGGAGGATGCTCATATCTCCATACAAAAGCGAAAGAGAGAGGTACTATCAAACAAATGTTAAATAATGAGAGCAGCCACACAGCCTATTAAGGGCTGGCGGAGCGCTGTCGCGGCCGCGTTCCCGACAGATTGCTGCGCTTTCTACTTCATTCCACAATTCCGGAGATGTTCGTCGCGTGCGTGGCTCAGCCGTCCCCCCGGACTGCCCTTGGATTAGCAACACCTGGATCCAAGGCTTGTTTGCCACCAGCATTTAGTTTTCAGGGATTTAGAGTGGATTTGGCCTACAAGGTGGGATTTAAGTGTTTGCTCCTACAAACTTGGTGGAGATCCTTACAGCGTGTTCACTCATAAACTTCATGTACTTTCTGAGTTGTTGAAGGCAGTTATTGAGATCTGCAAATAAATTCCTTATGTTCTTCTATTCACAGCTTCTTTAATATAGGATTTCTCTGGATTAAATTTCCACCATGAGATGTCCATGGATCCCTGCATGGGCCATTCGCTTAAGAGTTGGACTTGATGATCCTTGTGGGTCCTTTCCAACTCAGAATACTGTGTGATCCTGTGAATTTTCAAGTGTTGTCCAAAGTGAAGCAGCAGGTATCATGGCATTTCTTGCCTCCTCACAAGATAAATTACAGCACTAATTCACCCTGTGAATTTAACTTGTCCTAAAATTTCTTTGCTTCAGGTTCCTGGCTGTAAAATGTTATACATTAGGAAGTGTAATCATAAGGATAATTAATGAAATTCATGATTTAGGGGAGGTGGTGAACCTCCACCTCATTAGAAAGGGTCAGGAACAAATGGTCTAATGAGGAAGGTTTCTGGCATCATCGATCCTGTCCTGGTGCACAGGGGTGGAGGATCATTTTTCCTGAATTCTCTTTCTACCTTATTTTCTCTCAGTGGCCAACCACACACCATCCTGAGAGGGGACTCCCCAGGAATAGGGAATATGCATCTAAGGAGCACCAGGAGAGCTTCAGTAAAGAGAATATGTCCCAGGAACTGTTATTTCTGTTCTCATCCAGTGCTTGGATTTGGCATACTGCACATCACTGGAGCTTGTTCTTTCCTTGCAAACAGAGGAAAAGGCAGAGAGAGTAGAAGCAGACAGGGATCCACGAGAGGCCACACTCCTCTGGCAGAGCCTGCAGCTTCTCATGGCTGACATTTGCATTGGCTCCACTGCAAGACCACACTGAGGATGGGGTTCACCTTGCCTAACTTTAAATGCCTACAGTGATTTTTCTCTTCCCAAACTTGCTCAGATGAATTATACCTTGGAAGAAAACCCTTCTCCCTGTTTACTGTGGAGGGAGTATAGCCAAGGGCTCCACAACAGAGCACTGGAAGACACACTGAGGCAGGATGAGCCCCTGCTGCCCAGTTCTGCCTGGGAACACTCTGCCTGTACTGTAAGTTCCACCGGATAAAATTGGGTTTCCATAAGGCACAGCCTCGTGGCAAAAACATCCAACTTAAAAGATGCACAAATCACTTTGGAGCAGCAGAATCCATAAAAACTCGTTACCAGTGTCATGCTGTCTGGAAATTGAGCTCTGGCTCTGATGCCTAATGAGAGCTAAACTAACACAGCAGAGGCTATGCCAGCAAGCCTGTATAAAAACTGGAGAAACTAAACATGTCGAAGACTCTCCCCCTCAGCCAAATTTGACCGAAGTCAGCCTGTGGGTTCAAAATGTGCACAAGTACACAAAGCACAGTGGTGTTGGTTTGATTTCTGCTAAACCCAAAAGGAAACAAGGTTCTGATTCTGCTGAAGTCAACCACATCTCTGTGCCCAGGAGTTTCCTCAGAGCAAACCTAAATTATTTCTTTCCACAATAAAGGGATGTTGCCAGCTGAGCTCTTTGGAATTGTAAATGCTTCCCCACAATGCTTTATTTTCCCATTATCTTGAGCACTCATAAACCTATTGCCTTAATTTTAATAAGATTACATACAGTTTGGTATAAATACCTTCTATCCATCACTATATTAGAGAAAAGAGAAACAATAATAACTTAATTATCTCTTATGCAGAAACTAATTATAATTCTCTGGATTCATAATCAATACTTTGAAGCTGTTCTATCTCAGAGAACACTTTGTCAATATTTTATATACTGTTAATAATTCATCGGTTTATTACACAATCAAAGAGGAATCTAACTGCAGAAGGCCTCAGCATAGGAGGAAACAGCACAGGAAAAAATGAAGTGGAAGAATGCAAAACCTCAGGGTATGAGGTGAGGGGCAGATTGACAACTGCTCATACACACCCTGCACCACCAGCTTGCTCCACCTCTGACAAGGGTAAGGCTGTGTTTGTTTGACAGGAGAGTTGGTCAGAGGAAAGAAATATGTCAAAAATCCCCATTGAAAGAACCAGTTAGAAGGGAAAAAAACACTTTTCAAGTGTGATGTAAAAATTTAGTATCCGGCAAGCAGCATTGTCCTGGCTCAGCGCTATGATGGGCTCTGTCCTACAAATGCAGGGACATAAATCACAGTCTCCTTCCTTAATATCCTTAAGCCAAACACTTGTCCAACATTTGTCCTTTGTTACTGCAGTGCAGCAAGTGTTGAATCCATTGTCCATGTGCCTGAACCCAAATCACCCAGGATGATGCAGTTTCTCAGTAACCTCTTCAATTGATCACCTCAGGAGATACAAAATCTGCCTAAAAACAAAGGGACACGTGGAAGCACAATCTCTGTGATGTGTGGGGGGGAAATGAAATATTATTTACGGTGATCTAATTGGTATTTGAAAGAGCTCATCATCACCTTTAGAAGAGGAGAGAACCCAAGAAAATATAGGAGAGGAGAGCCCCTCAGGTCAGCCTGACATTTGCTGTCCCATGCGGGGGAAAACACTTGCACTGAAAATAAGATGTTACAGTCATGAGGATTTGGAAGCAAACTGGGGAAAGTGTTGGCTGTGATCCTGAGCAATTAGGGACAGCTGCCTCTGCTCGTGGGCTAATGTGTGCTGTAGGAGAACACAGAGCCCGATGCAGAGACACAGTTCTGGAACCTGTACAGAGCTGTGATAAAAGATGCCTTCTGCCTTCAAAATTCTAAGCAGATGCAGCACTGAAATCAAGGCTTAGCATCACCTCCTTACCAAAGGGAACCCCAGCAGTGAAGCAGCAAGTGCCCTCACTGGCACAGGGGGTGAGCAGTTCTCATTTCTAAGTTCTGTGCAGCATCTCTCACACAAAACCACCCTCTTTGTCAGTTTGGTTTACTTTACTGAGTGCAGAATGGGTGCACTGGGTTTGCATGGCAAGGTTTTGGTAGCAGGGGGTGCCACAGGGGTGGCAGAACCTTCTCCTGAGTCTGAGAGAGCCAATGCCATGGCTGAGTCCATCAGGGATGGTTGGTAGTGCCTCTGGGATAACAGATTTAAACAGGGGGGAAAAGCTGTTGTGCAACAACAGCTGAAGAAAGGAGTGAAAAGGAACAGCTCTGCAGACATCAAGGTCAGTGAAGAAAGAGGAGCAGGAGGTGCTCCAGGAGCTGGAGCCCCTGGTGCATCCCATGGAAAGGCAGTTGTGTCCCTGCAGCCCATGGGGGCCCATGGGAACAGAGATCCCCCTGCAGACCCTGGAGAACCCTACACTGGAGCAGGAGGATGCCCGAAGGATGCTGTGACCCACCACAATGGGAGTGCTCTCTAATTTTTCTCTCTCTTAGCATTTGCATTCCACTTCACAAGGAGCAGTTCTGGTATGTCTGTAGTACAGGCTGGGATAGAGTGGTTCTCAATGCACCCTGTCATTTTTGTTTTGATTACATTTTTTTTTAATATCATTATCGACTTTTTATAAGTGTCTATAAAATAGGTGCAGGATAGTAAAAGTCTTCGGAGTAAGTAAATGGATGTGGTGCTAAATGAGTTATGCCTTTGATGCTATTATCTCTAAATCAGCATAGATTATTCAGGCTAGGGGCTTTTAGAATCATAAGTGCCTGAGATCATTTCTCAGTTCATCATCCTATTACCCATAATGAGAAAATACTTCTAAATACGAAGATTACTCTTCCAAAAGATCCCTTGTGAACAATTCCCCAGGCACTGACAATATTTATTAACTCTTTTCCTTCTGAATGGAAGGGACTGTGAGACACTCAAAATCCTCAAGGATTATCCTGAAACGTTCAGCAACTCTGCATTTGCCATCACTCTCCTGGGACCCCTTTGGCTCTGCACTCCCATCTCTAACAGCATTTGCTTCCACCTCTGCGGTGCTTTTCTGCAGTGTGTAAATCCAGCTGAACCTGGAGTGCAATAAAGCCTTTTAAAACTTCATTTCATTATTTTTGAGTGGCTCTGTTTATGCTGGTATTAAGTTTCCATTTCGTCAAGCATAAGTTTTGCTGTTGCTCCAGCCGATGATTTCTACTCCCAAGCTTGACAAAACGACAGCTCCCTTCCCTGCCCAAAGTGGGAAAGACCCTCAGCATACCCATGATGAAGCTTCCCTGTCATTCCTTCATTTTTACACACCATCACTGACTCATTTCCTTACTGTATGGGTAGAATTACCGGTTTTATTTATTGGGCTGCACATTTCTAAGAACGTATTTAATGCATAGTTTCATGAGACAGTTTTCATGGAGTATAAACTTCATATTCCAGCTCTCAAGTAAGGATTCCTTTTACCTTCTGCTCACTAATACACAGTTCTGTAAAAATATAGCTTTTTGTTTCTGCTGGGCAAGGTGAGGTTTCAGCATTCCACACCTATGAGCTAATCCCATCCGGGAACGCTGCTGCTCTTGCTGAGTTTGGTCCCATTGCATTTCCATGGAAGAAGTTCAGGTCTGTGATTAAGGAGCTGATTAGGCATCAAAAGCCTCCACACAGTCCTGTATGTCCCTTGTAACACCACTTTACATCAGCTTCTGCTAACTGCACTAGAGAATTCCCCCATAATGTCCATTTACCCAGGTAGTAAAAATCAAACCAGCTACAAAAGGTCAATGTCTGGCTATGAGCTATCAATGACTGGGCATCTCAGAGGAGGTGTCACAAAATCCTCTGCACTTCATTGCAAAAATTACTGTGCTCAGGTTGGCCAAATTAGGGCCATTTCATTAGTGTATTTTCATTTGTGTAAAACCATGCTTCTGTAAATCACAGATGTAATATCTTTTCCTTTTACAAGAGGATGAAGCAAATGAAAATGCCTTTTTTTTCTCCAGGGGAGCTGGTATATTTTGCATGTTATATAAAGAATGACTGCTACCTCCAACTTCTGCCTGGCCTTGCTACAGTTTTCTTATTCTCTTTTCATGAAAAACTACTTGTTCTGGTCTAATTAATTATTAAAACTTGTGTGTTTCTGAGGTTTTGTCAGAGATCTGCATCTGCAAACAGCACATGATGTTTGCATTATTTCAGAATTGTTTGAAAGACTTTACAGGCAAACGCCAGCCTGGGTGTTGACAAGCAGCTCTTTGATGGCAGTTCATGACAGACTTTTTTTATATCATCACAGTAGTTGAAAGACTCTCTTGTTAACACCATGTCATACCAGAAGCCTGAGGTTTACTTGCTGTAATCATTTAGCAATATAAAACATGGGTAGCAAGAATTAAAAAAAAAAAAAGAAAAAGGAAGACTGAAATCTAGTGTGAAAGGTGAATAATTTGACAATTGATTCCAGCGTGATCTTTACACTTCCAAGCACAGTATTTCATGTTGGTTGCTGGCAGAGACAGCATTCTGGGTTAGGAGGACCCCACATCCAAGGCAGATGATCTACATTCATCAAAAATTGATACCAGCTACTTGTCCAGTCTTTCATCATAAGATAATTTTCCTTAGTCTTTCCGCGTAGCTCCATAATTACATCCAGAGTACACTTGGAAAAACATCACTGGAACTATGAGTGTCTCCCAGATCTGTTCCCCCATAGTTTTGCTCACACATGTACATGTGATGATGAAAGGCTTACACACTATGAAATTCGGTTTTTAAATTAAATGTGGGGGTTTTAACGTATCTGTTTTACTTTGCAATGTCTTGTTGTACTAAGTCTTTGAACTTCTGTGTAATTCTGTGAAATCCTTGTTTTTGCTTAGGCAGGGATGGATAAAGCAGCAGGGCCACACATCTTGGATTCCTTGACAAAAGGTCAGAGCTTAGGCCATGCTTGTGATACCATAAGTGCTGTGACCAACCACTGTGGGGGCAGAAACAACCACCCTGACTCTGCATTAGAACAACCAGTGAAGTAATGCTGTGCTGTGTGTTCATTTAAACAGCCAATGCCCATGGCCCCAAGCAGCTGAAAGCCCTTGCTGAGCCCCACAGCTGCTCTGGTTTTGACCAAACTACTCTTCTTTTCAGGGTTTTTTAAAGCTCATATCAGTGGTAAGCTCAGCTCAGTGAGATGCAGCTGCAGCACAGAGAGCAGCAAATCAGGGGTGTGGGATGTCTGGGGGAAAGGGAACAGCCAGGTAGATCCAAGACAAATCTTGGAGCTTTGCTCAGCATCGACTTGGACTTCGCAGGGATGTGTCTGACCAGCCAATGGACCAGCTGGAGGTTCCTCAGAGGACTGGAGAGAGTGCCAGAGGAGATCCAAAACCAATTGTACCATTGCAAGAATGTTATTTCAGTAAGTACTGAATTGTACATTGTGTGGGATATCAGAGCTTGGGTTCTGTTTTTTTCTTGTGTAAGAAAGCACCCTCCTAAACAGTAAAAGTCCATTTATTTACACTGTGCTGGCATATGAGATGATAGTTGTCAGAGAGGAGATCACAGGGTGGGACTGAACAGAATATAGTCCTGTTACATCCCTTCAAAGGATCCTTTCAGACACATTACCCTGGTCTTGAGATTACTTTTTTCTGAACCACATTACTGTTGATTTCTGAATTTAATGTGATATATAAATCAGCCAATTTCAGCTGCATTTAAGAGCCAGCAGTATTTCACTTTTCCTGTGTCTTGAAACCCACCATAAAGCACACTAATTTTTCTTAAAACAATAATAATAAAAAATAGCCTATCTGTTTTCCAGAATAAATGCTTTTTATAATTTCAGAATGTCTTGTTTAATGATCGTTATCCAGCCATTTAAAATAAAGTCTTTCAGGAAAGATGTCTTAAAGAAGATTTTAAATTGATTTTTCTATTTTTCACTGTTTAAGATTCAGCTGAAGAAAAGCAAAGACTGCCTTTCAGTATAGACAGGCTCCCAACATGTGCTGCCAAAATCTGTACTTGTCATTTTCTTGGTGGAAAGAGTTGTTTTAGAAATGTTTATATATTATCAAAATTAGGTTCCAAAATGAGCTGCAGTATCTATTAAAAAAGGGGGATAATATTATTTTAGGGAAACTAATTGGAAACTTGTTTTTAGCTAAAGTAGTTATTATTTCCATTATGACAAGCTGGAAGCAGAAGAAATTCACCTTTATCTTCCCGAGCCTGGTGTCTCACACTATTTATTCCAACTGAAATTAAAACCTGACAAAATCCCAGTGAGGCATTTCACACCAGTTAAAGACTATTCTTCTGGAAATGAACTTTTGTTCAACAATTTCATTATATTGTTACAAACATATCTATTGTAAAAGGAGGCACAATCAAAAGATACCTGGCCTTGCATATCTCCCTGTACTCCCCAAAAATCCCCAAACAAAAAAATCCCAAAGCTTAAGATTGTACTTTTTCCAGGAAACTTAAGTTTTAAGAGAAAGTGACCATCAGTTCATAGAGTAAAGAAGGTGTGTTGCAGCACAAGGAAAACTGCCATGGGGAAACAGATGCTCTGCCAGCTTTTGGCACCAACTGGACCCTCACTAGTGAGGGCAGAGTGGCAGAATCACAGAATATTCTGAGTTGGAAGGGATCCACAAGGATCACTGAGTCTAACTCTTAAGCGAATGGCCCATACAGGGGATTGAACCTGCAACCTTGGCATTATTAGCACCAAGTTTTAACCAGTTAGGCCAGCAAGGGCAGAAAATAAGAAAGAAAACTCTGTTTGCTTCATCCTGCCTTTATTCTGCCATGCCAACCCGTAGCTGTGTGCCCAGGGAGAACTGGCGTGTCCTCCTTGGATCTGCACAAGAGAAAAGGGAGAATTTTGATCCTGCACATTGCATGGTTAAAAACAACACAAAATAGCAGCTGGATGTAATATTTGCCGAGGGCTGTGCACACAGGTGTTATGTTTGGGTGAATTTAAAGCTCTGACTCCTGTACCCCTGTGAAAAGTGGCCAACACAAGGCCACACATCCCGGCACTGCTGTTGGGCAAACATCACTTGCATACGGAAGCAACAGGGTGAAAAATTGTTTCTTACTCTACTAACTAAAGGATATTAAGAGGAATAGGGCCACAGGGGTGCAGGCTACTTTTCATATTTAGCAGAATTTTTTCCAGCAGTGTAAAATGATAATTGCATGAGGAAAGGGCGGTTAATAATTTTCCCCGTTAATTCAAACGCACAAAAGTTGATTGCGGTTTGGCAGCCTGAGATATACAAATTAGGGGAGTTTAATTCTGCTAATCCTCATTTTAAGTTGCAGGGTATTGAATACAAATATGACTGTCTCACAAAGGGATGAATCCTGCCTCCAATTGAAGCCAGTAGGAGCTTTCCCATTGACTTCAGAAGGAGCTGAGTTCAGTCCCAGGCGTCTGGGTTAGCTGAGCACGAGTCCTCAGAGAGACTAACATGATTTTTTCTCTCATAATGCGGGCCAAAAATTCCTTGAAGATCCTGAAAAACTTTGGAAAACTTCCCCAGCCCCACTATTCAATTCGTGCAGCTTTCTTGGCTACTCACACACACTGCGGACGAAGTTGAGTTTTCTGTGGTTTTCCATTTCCCACTTCATTGTCTGACCCATAAATAGCCAGTGACAAAAATCCCTAAAATTCAAGGGTTTTAACACAACCGTGCCATGTCACATTCAACAGCCTACAACAGTCCATCTGCTCTACCAAACTCTTCTCCTTCCCTGTATTCCATTGCCACCACTTGTTGTTTTGTACACCTTATTTGAGATCATGTGAGATTTTAGCCCCTTTGTCCTGTGAGTAACCCCAGTGAAATCAGAAGAAAGCCAAGCAAACTTGCTCTCCAGAGGTTGAATATTCTGCTTTGACAGAAGTGAAAATTTTGCTGTTGGCTTCAGTGGATGTAGGATGAGCCTACATGTGATGGTGTAGGAAGGCTGTAGTTCAGACCTCTGCCTCTGAGATAGTACATGTTTTGGGGACAACTGTTGTCTTTGAACACCTCTAAAATGACAGTAAAGCTATTTATCCATCTTTGGAAAGCATACCTGTATAGCTGAGAAGTGTAATTTAAGGTTGATCAAGTCAGAAGGATTTAATCTCTTATGGTGTGGTATATCTGGGCCAAAGCACCCTGCCATCATTTAATCTGAATTCACATCTACAGATGACATGACATAAATAGTACAAAGAATCAGTCCAATCAGAAATGTATACAGCTTGAAAATACCCCTTTGGCTTGAAATATTGCAGGAAAACCAATCCAGGATCTCTACAGATCTGAATATGAGCACAAGTTACCAAATACATCTGACGTAAGTCAAACCTCCTCCTCTTGAGTCCAGCAATTGCTGACCTTTCTGCTATTATTCATCAATTTAGGGGGAAAAGCTGAACCCAGACTGTTTTCAAAACCTGTATGGTATTTCCAAACACTTCTGCCTTCCTGGTGATGATTATTATATGCTGTTCTAATTAAACAGCTCTAATTTACATCTCCCATCACGAGAGGATAGGAGTACCAGAGCAGATTTATCTCTCTGGATCGCTTCCCTCAGTCATTGCTTGTAGCTGGGAGGCTGTAGCAGTACTTTCTCCTTGGACCTTCCAAACTGCAGAAGCAGAAATGCTCTGTGATTCTGAGTGAAACAATTTTGATGTCACAAGAAATGTCATTAAAACTGCTGCAGCCTTTTAATAAGCTCCTTCTTGGGAGAATGGATTTTCAGCCTCTTCGCACCAGCACTCAGCAGAGTAACTACAGTGAAGCTTTGTGCCAGTGTCCCTGTTACAAAATCCACTTCTCAAGGGTTTATAATTACAACATGCCTATAAAAATTTACTTTAGTCTGAGGCCCAGGATATAGTTTCTCATACGGGGAGGAAATATTGCTGGCTGAACTCGGTTTAAATCAATTTTGAGTTTCAAGAATCCAAAAATAATAAGGGTTGTGGGTTTTATACGCTTTTTCTGTGGTTCTATAATTCAGAAAGAAATCACTTTGTAGAATAAAGTGTCATGTTTGTTTATAAAGTAGAGCGGGAGAAAAAATAACACAGATAAAACTTTCTCTAGTGGCTACTGAAAATTCTAAAAAAATCATTTTCTCAAAGAATTTCCCTACAGTGTCCTCACACCCAAGCATTGCCCTGAATAGATATGATAATACATATTGCAGGAACTCAGTGGGTTGTGGAGAGCTCTTTCAAACAGCTGGATAATTTCTACATCAGATGCTGCCTTGATGAAGATTAATCTGCTCTGTTCCCATATCCAGGAGAGGAGAAGAGTCATGGATGGGCAAGGATGCAAAAGGCCACATTGCTGAGACACCCTGGCCCTGTGCTCACAGGTATTTACAGAGCTGGTCACAGGACACTGATGTGCTCAGTCAAAACTTACACTCAGAGCTAAGTTCAACAGGCATTTTCCTCATTCCATGTTATGGCAGTGAGAGGGAAAGCAGAATGTGCCCTTATAAAAATGGCTAATGAAAACATCAATAACTGGGCTGCACACAACTGAGAGTTCTCATTTATATTGGCATTGCCAAATGTCTTGCAATATTTAGCCTTTGGCTTTTATCGATACAGAATATAATGGTGCTGCTAAACTGAAATATTGGTGATGCAAGCAAAGCCCAGCAAACACAGGCAGAAAAAAACAGACAGAAAAACAAACCCTGTAAATCTAGGGCAATATTTTTAATTTCACTTCGAATTCGCAATCAAGTCAGTTCTATCCAATTAAGTGTTATTCAGCCTGTCTTTGTCAGCTCTTCCCTATTAGACAAAATATTCCACTTCTCAATATTCTACTTCTGTATCAAATTTACAGGGTCATTTTTCACATGGCAGGCTGAGATTAAGGTGATATTAAACCACTTCAGACACAAAACCCAAAAGCATGCTGCAACAAAAAACTAGCTGTTTCCTTCTGCTGGTGTCATTAAGGATGCCCCTTCTAGATATTTTGGTGGGTTCCTGAATATCTGCAGGTTTCCCAACCCCAGGGGATACTGAAATGATATTGCAGGTTTGGAAATTGAGTTTGGACCAGTAACACTCAATTTTTCCCATTAGCATAAAGCAAAAATATTCAGATTTCCCATTTTCAGCATAAAGCAGCAAGATTCAGCCAGTCTTAGGAGGGGTAACCTGAGGGCCAACTAACAGGTAGCACAGGGGTACCCCCAAAATCTTCCAAAACATATGCATTTGCTACAGGTGAGCCTTTTTCTTACATTTCAGGTAAAGGAGAGGAAGCATTTTTAATTAGTTTGGTTAAATTATTAATTTTAAGACTAGAACTATGACTTCTTTAAAGTCAACCCATATAAGGAGAATTACCTCTTTTTGTGTGTGTTATTCCCACCTTGCAAAGTATCAGGTATCTCGCTGCCACAAAATGACTGAATAAATGATTTTTAAAAAAACCCACCTTATGAAGGAGCATGGTTATAAATGCATTTGTCCTTCCTTCAACTTCAGGCTTTTAGCACTGCTGACTCAGATCCCATATGTAAAGAAATATATTGAGTATGTGCGTGGGTATAAGAGGAAGTATGTATATCTTCCACACCTGGCTGAAATCCAAATGTGTTCCTAAATCCTAAAGAAATCCTGGCAGTGCAGTGTGGGAGTGTGTGACTGGGGGAAAGGGTGGGCTCTAATGAGGAGCAGACAGTCCTATGCAGAGAGATGCAATAATAAACTTGATGATGATGGTTTGCTCCAACCTAACGGTTGTCCAGGACTTTAAAAGCTTCATTTCTATAGCAGTTCTGGAAACCCTAGAGGAGATGTTGAACATAAAACAGATGTTTGGGTAATAGAGCCTCAGCTCTCTGGTGTTGTACCACGTTTGGTCATTTAACTAGCCCTGCAACTCAGTTCAGTCATGGCTGTAGGAAGAGGTGCTCTCTGCTGCTAAAAGCCATTAGAGGTCAGATTTTACAGTAAATTTGGACTGAACCCATCAGGGCTTAACTATGCAATTATGTTTTCTTCAACAGCACAACAAAAACAGACACGGGAGCAATATCACAAAGTTAATCACTTGCTATAGACCCATTGCATGAAGCAATCAATACACCATGAAACTTCACTGTTTGACCACCATTTCCTTTCAATATTCTCTTTTTAAATGTCATGGAAAGCTAAGCAGCCTGGTTTTCCTGAGTGAGCTTTTAAAAATACATTTTTCTTCCCTAATAGGAAATTTCTCATGATTGCTCCTGTGCTTTCCTTCTTCCCTTTGTTTAGTTGGCAAAACAAAAGAGATATTCACCCATATTAAAGGAGTGCCATGCAATGGTCCATTGCAAGAGAATTCAGGAAGAAAATTTAAAAAAACAACCTGTAAGAAAGGTAACCAGATAACAGATACACTTCCAAATGAGGAAAAGTGAGATTCTCACTGGCCTTTTTCCCAGGGCAGCCCTAAGCCAGTAGCTTTTCCCATTGTTTTACAATATTACTCCACTGCTTTTATCCTCCTTTTAGACCCTGCAGTTTCTTGGCCAGAATTGCATAAGGTCAGGGAGGTTCATAGGGTCAGCTTTTCTCTGCTCTACGAGACTTTTAGACAGTGATTTTTTTTTTCCCTTTCTCTTACTCAAGTAGTTTTGTAATGAAACGTTAACTTGGAACCCATAAATCCAGTTACTTTCAAATAAGTTTCAGATGGGCATCAGGACTATAAGGGGCATATTAAAAAAGAAATGGATTTTTTCTGGGTTTGTCCAGTAGCATCTAGGACTCATAAAACTATATTAAATATCAGCTTCACTTTTTATAACATTGCAGTGATGAAGAACTAGTTCAAAATTGATTTATTGATCCTAAAAAGACAGATATATAAGGTAATTAAGTTGATACGCCAATATGTGCAAAATCTATTATTTAAGCTTGTTAACACTCATGTTTTGGTTAACAGTGGATATAAGAAGGAGAAGGCAGACACCTCCCCTCTGAAACAACTGCTCACAGACAAGAATTCAGCACTGTGTCTTCTGAAGGGTATCTATATCCAGGCTGGAGTCACAGGGAAACATCATTTGATGTTTAGTCCCTTCAAAAATGAAGTCATGTATTTAGTCCATGTTGAAAATTTGGATTCCATTTTTCCAACGTCAGTGTCTGTAGTTGTACCAGGATCTTCCATTCGTGTCTGAAACATTTGGCTCTTTTCCTATGAAGTTACTTGCAAGGAGAAGAAATGAATGTTCACTGTGTTGAAAATCAGCCGTGAGCCAAAGAATGGACTGAAGGACTGCTGGATGTGCAGCTATGTGTATATTCAGAGAAAAGGGTTTCACTTCACAGATGTAAACGAAATTCTTTTTCAGTCAGAGAAAGCAAGTCTAAGTCTCTTGTGGTCCTTCATTTTGAATCCATTAGAGTTTTCAATAATTTATTCACATGTCGAGTTTCTGTCGCAGTGGGTTTGCTTTTGTCACATCACCTCAATTTTTCTAATGAGTTGCTAATGAGAGGTCAATTACTTATGGAAATTAGAAAAACATTCATTGAGGAACTGTACTGAGGTAAAGTGTGCTAGCTTATAATGTTATGATATAAATCATTACAGCGTTAATGAATATTTTACTTTTTTCATGTTACAGCTTATTTCCCAACCTATAAAATGGGCTCAAGATGATTTTGAAATGAACGTAACTGCCCTAAAAATGTCACCATATTGTACTTACGATAACTGCAGAAGAATATCTTTTTGCTTTTGTTATTAAAGGTTTGCTCATGCATTAACATCTTGCTGTGAAATCTTCAGCTGATTGGAACAGCGGTGTGAGGAACACCAGATTTTTCACGGTGAGTCAGAGCACTGATCTGACTTCTACTGGCCCTGTTTCCAGGCACTGTGGGGGGGAAATGGGCACCCTGTAAAGCACCTGGCCAGCTGGATCATATCCAAACTGATGCTTGTAAATAGTCCTCCTGACCCCAGGTATCCAGCACCAGCAGCACTGCAGGAAAACAGCCAGAGCCTGCAGCACTTCATCCTGACCCCAGTGTTGGTGAACTCTACCCATCCTTTCAGTTAGAGACCGTCAGGAATTGGTGGCAGGTAATAACTTGAAACATCTGCTTCACAATTTGCCTTCTTCCTGGGCACCTACTTTGTGCTTTTTAAAGGTCTTGAATGACTGCTATAGAAACAGAAGAAAAGAGGCAAAAAGAATTCGAGGGACCAAGAGAGATAGTGGGTTATTTGCAGTACCATGCAATTAAATTTAGAGGCCAGGGATATAATTCACTGCTGAAATTCAGCTCTGCGCTGTTGTAAGTTATTATTTCAGAGCAGAAGCTGAAATGGCCAGAGAGGGGAAAGTGTACAAGCAGAAGTATAATTGGACTTCAGTATTTCATATTGATACCCTGAGACTTCCACTGCTGAGCACTGTTTCAGAGTCTGACCAGGGTAACACTGCAGTGTAAGATCTCCCATACTCAGGCCATTAGATTATTCTGTTTCCCCTGCAGGCACTGTAAATCAAAAGCAACAGACACCCTGTTATGTTCTACAAGACAGTTTTGTTGGCCTTTCTTTCCAAACACATTCTGAACACACATGTTTTTTATGTGAGTCTCATTTACTTCAGCTTTACTGTCTTGAATATAGGTTTAAATTGGGGGGAAGTGAAGGAAAGTAAAAAAAAAAATCAGACCTTAAAAACAAGCAGCTATACACAGAGAAGGAATGTGGTAGGTGGTTAAAAAAAAATTAATGCATCATCATGTGGATGTGATTTTCTCAGTTTCTAAAGAATTACAAGGTCTTTGTCCCATTGAATCAGGCTCAGTCTGGATTTAGGTGAAAACCCTGCAGTTATTTGACACTGTTGCGTTCACAGCCCATCATTTTGGTGCACAGAAATCCATTGTGTGTATTAAGGGGTAAATCAGTTGGTACAAAGTACAGTGCTGCCACTTACTCTTAATTTCACCTTGGGTAGGACTCACACTTATGTCCCTAATTCCCCCTCCCTTCCCTTCTCCTTGGAAAGATAAACATGTGAACAACAACGAGGTATCTGACTACTAATCGAAAGCAATATAGTGCTACACAGATCAGCTTCATGGTGGAATAAAGAAAAAGTGAGCGTGGATCTAAGTACCTTCTCTTCATATCATAGGCTGTATGTTGTTTTCAGGAGCATTTCTGTCAGGCAGTGATGAAAGGCTGAGAACAAAGTGAACAAAATTTCCTTTTACTGCTTAAAAATCCTCAGTTGGTTTGCTATATCAAAACGCTGTCTCTTTAAACAAATAGCATGGTTAAAAATGCCACCTTATAATTCAACAACCAACTCCAAAAATGACAATTTAATCAATCAGAACCAATGCTCCTGAAAAAGGGGGGGGGGAAGAAAAGGAAAAAATTTTAAGTCTTTCATGCAATGCGAGTGGTTGAAACTATAAAAAGGTTCAATCACTGCAGAACAAGCCTGGAGCATCAATGTTTATTAAAGTCAGGGGAGCCATTTATTGACCTGAGAAACAGCAAAGCACCAGCAGCACTGCTGGATTGCATTTTTACAGTTACCAAATGGAAGGCGATATTTTCCTTTTCTCTTTTAATTGTGATTCCATCAAATCCAAAAAGTTAAAAGCCTCCTGATTTTTAAAGGAAAGCAAAGAGGAGGACGTTCCACTGTGGTCTTCAGTCATTCTCTCTGTTCTGGCTCCTGGCGTGGGGATATATCAAATCATTGCAAACCAAGATCAAATTTTTAAGCTCGAGTTTTGAAGCTTATCTACATGCCAGCAGAATGTCAGACTGGTGTGTGTTCCCACCACCACTTTAGGTCTAGGTAAAAGAGAGGGAGCTACCATTATGAAGCTGGTTCTTTCTGTAATCAAAAAGGAACTACTGTATTTATTCGTACAAAGATCACCCTGGCACAGGGACAGCCAAAAGCACTCAGAATGAATTGTCTTCTCCTAACCTGACAACAGACATTTCTCCAAAGACACATCTTGGTTGTTCTTGGAGATTTTGTAACTGTTTTGCTACAAACGCATTTTTTAGACACGCCTTTTCACTCCGCATGGATTGTGAACCACCTAAGGCTATTAAAAGAAAGCATCAGCAACACGAACTGTGTTTGCAGATCCACGTCACCCAAATCATAGAAGTTGGGCTTCTGCTTCATCCTTTCCGTATCGTCCCTGCCCACGGGAAGACTTGTGGTCCGCCGAGGAACGCGGGGCAGGGATTTAAAACGTCGTGTGTGTGTCAGCTGCCACTTAACCCGGTGTCAACGCCAGAAAAGGGGACTTCAAAAGCTGAGAGGATGAGTCAGCGCAGGCTGAGCCGAGAGCTGTCGCTAACCCGTATCCTCCGTGGATTAGGTACAAAGCGGGATGAGCAGCGCGGGGCCAGCGGGTTCCGCACGCCCGCGTCAAAGGGTGAGGAACATCGTAACAAATCCCCAGCCATCGGGACCCGAGCTCTTGTCAAAACGCCGCATGCATTAGCAGCTCAGGGCTTGGCAGGAGCAGGAGAGAGAAAAAAACGAGTCCTCCGCTTCAAAACAGCGCCTGTGCCACTAGGAGAATTTCACACCATCTCTGTAGGGAGCACAGGGTACAAAAGTGCTTTTCTGATCCCACCCAGTCGTACACAGCACTTCACACCTTCCTTTCAGGTTTGCAAACAGACCTCCGGCGGCTCTACTTCTCATTTTCTTTTCCTCATTCATAGAGAAAAACACATAATATCCTTACTTAAAACACAGTGGAGGAGTTTGACACAAATTAATGACTCACCTGTCATACTATAAGATTTTTACATTTGCAAGGGGGGTAAAAAAGGCTTCAGGTATTCTGAGAGCTTTAAAAAACTGCTTCAGAATTCAAAGACAGCTCATATCAAATCAAATGATGGCTTGGTGTAAGGTTTGAGATACCCATTTTACACTAAAATCATAATACTACGAGAACATGAATAAGTAAAAGGTTACAGAAAAAGTGAGACGTGAGTTCCCCCTAAATTAGATCCCATTGGCGTGAAATTAGTTCACAGCTCTAACTTGTGTTGCTCCAAGAGAGATTATGCCTTAAATAATGTTAATGACAACTTTGATTTGACTTCTCTAATTACTAGAGGGAGAAGGGACCACATTTCCTAGGAAGAAATATCTTTTATCTGCTTGTTTAATGTACAACCTTTGATGAGATGGATCTCCTTTCCCTCGAGTTATTTCCCTGAGTATTTTTGTTTTGAAAAAGAAATGGATTTCCAGGTTGAAAGTGGAGCTGCTGTGCAGAAGTTAGAGCTGCACGAGGGGTGTCTAATTGCCATTTACAATGACCCTCAACTCTTCTCTAAACAGAGCATCTCTCCTACCTCTCCTCCTCACCCTCGCTCTGCCTCACAAGCAGGAGTATTTACAGGGCTGGATTCTCTTCTGAGTTGCCTCCACCACTACCAGTAAATCATGAGAATTTCTCCTATAATCAATGGAGTGTCTTCAGATTTACCAGACAGTATAATCTGGTCCATGAGACAGCTGATTGTTATCTATAACCTCCCCATCCAATTCAAGTGATGGGAGATGCAATCGAAAAATTTCCTTTGGACTTTTTTACTGCCAAAATAGATCAAATTCCGTGGCAGCCTTTTTACAATCTCCACTTTTCTAAATAAACATCACAGAGCCTATAGTGCCTTTACTGCAAAGCACTTCTCCCTGCCTGTATCGAGGCAGGTTGTTGGCTGATGTGCCCACACACAAGACAAACAGTGGCAGCATCTCTGTGCAAACCCGTGGTGAGGCATCAAGACATGGGGTGCAAGGGGGCTCAGGCTGTGGATTTTGAGTTCTCACTCATCAGGGAGCACCGGGAATAACTCTCATGGTTAGATGGGCTGAAAACCCCTTGCACTTTCCCCCTCCCAGTTAGACACTGCATGGTGCCATAAATTACTAGACTCAGCTCCCAGAGAGCTGCTGCTACGATGCTCCTTCCCAACAAAGACATCAGGCAGCTGATACGTGCTACAGCCTCATCCCACACGGGCTGTAGGCACTGCCTGCGGAGGAATTGTTGAGCTGGGATGTTCTGTGGGCAGGAAGGAGGGACAGGAACAGCTTTTGCAAAGGGCACCAAGCAAAGCCAGGCAATGCCATAGCTCAGTGGCTGCAGAAGTGCTGAGGAGCCTGCAGTAATGTATTTAGAAGGAATCATTCAAAGTACGTTCCTGGACTGTAAATGAAGTGAAACTGCTCAGAGAAGCCCTGAGTGACATTGAAGGCTGTGCAATTAAAAACAGGCCTCTGATTGGCAATGATCAACAAAAAGCAAATACATTATTAGAATGCATGGCAAATAGAAAATAATACCAAAAATGGACAGATTATGACTGTACTGTGCCATTATAATAATTAACAGCTTTTCACTATTGGTTTGTTCACTAAGATTCAAACATACTCATTCTCTGATGAACATTTGTATTCAGAAAACGGTAAATTTCTTTCCAGCCTTCTTTTGTTGGGAAGGGTTGATAGCTGTTAATGAGAAAGGGAACAGAGAAGGAGCTAAACAGGATAGTTCCCACACACACAAAGACACTTTCTCACTGGGGCCTTGAATTTCAGAGCAGCTTCAACTCATTTACAGAGCCTGGGAATGAAAGTGCCTTCCCTACATGAAAATTAAATATTTTCTTGCAGTGTTACGACTTTGCCTTGAAGCATTTGTTGCTCAATGTTTCATTTACATTTCTGGTCATTTTAACCCACCGAGCTTAACTGTATAATAAGGATGTCTGGATGGGGATAATTCTTCCTCCTTTCTCTCTGCAATCAGGTTTTGCCCTTCATTATACCTTTCTGTGGACTCTATTAGAACATAAATCTTGACAGAGTTCTTCAAGCTTTTGACCTACATCTTGCAAATACAGGAACTTTTCTCCTTAGATTGTCTTTTGGAACACAGCAGTTCATTAAAGTTTTGAACACTGAACCCTCACTCTTATAACTTTATCACCCAGTTTATGTGCCAAATGTCAAAACAGGCGTCAGAAATCTGATTTATGAGTGTATGTAGAGAAATTGTGGTACCCTGCTTGTGACTGGGAGTCAGCTGGCAATTTCCTATCAGGATTTCCTCCTCGGCTCCCAGGCCCAGCCCGGCAGCCCAAAAACAGTGAATTCACAGATCATGATTCAGGGCTAACAAAGTTTGAGGCAATTTATGATATCTTTGCATTTATATGCTTTCCAGTTTTAATCACATTTGACCACTTTGTGATTGGTGGGATTTTATTGCAAGTCAAAGCCGGTGCTGATTGTAAAAAAATGAAAGCTAAAGAAGTCGAGCAGTCTCCAAATGCCAATGCAAGACTGATCTTATATACTCTTTTTCCTTCTCTTTGAAGTATCAGAAAATCATAGATGAAGCCATAAACTTGCGGTACCACAAGCGTTGATAAGACATCTCGGGATTTCCCTTCTAATTTACCAACTCACACCGGGGCGGATTTACGTCCCGCTCACACCCCCGGGCGTCCCTCACTCCGCACAGCCGCAAAGTTGTTACTTTTACGGCTGTCTGTGCCTCCCCCGTGCCGTGGGCAGGCCCCGCTCCCCGGCCGGAGGTGGAGCCTCCCCGCTCCCCCCGCCCCTGCCGCGGCCTGGGCGCTACGCGAGCGCGGGGATCCGCCGCGGCCTGCGGGCCGCCATGGCCGCCGAGGTGAAATCCAAGCTTTCCAAGAACCTGCTGCGCATGAAGGTGAGGGGGGAAGCAGGTGCAGGGGGTGCCTGAGCCCCGCGCGGGGGTGAGGAGAGGCTGGAAGCGGCAGGATGGGGCCGCCCGGCCGGGGCCGGGGCCGCGCCGGCAGCTCATGGTCGGCGGCGGCCCCGGGGAGGGGGTGGGTGTCCCCCGGGCGAACTGCCCTGGTTTGGAGCATCTCCCGTGCCCAGCCCCGGCTGTGCCAGGCGGCCATCGGTGCCTCCACGTTTGAAATCCAGTTTATCGATGGTGACCGGGCCTGGCCTCCCCCTACCCCCAGGATTCTGGGCTGCTCCTCTCCAGCTTCCCTAGCACGAACCCGCTGCTTTAAACGCTGCCGACGGGTCTCAGGGGGTTATAAGCTGCAGAATTCGGTCCAGCAGAGCAGCTTCGTGATTCCAGCGAAAGTGCCTCTTCAGGAGCCAGCTGCAGTGCCCCTTTCGAGAGAGCTTTTCTTCCATCTGGCCCCTCTGGGTTGCTTTTCGTGAATATAAATTATAAGGCTTGCCCCACCGCCACGTTGAAATTAAAATGTTAATGCTGCTTGCTTTACTTGGGGGTGGGGCCTTTACTATAGGGCGGGGGAAGTTTCTTTTTTCTTGTGTCCATTTTTCTCACTGTTCACATTGTTGGCTAATGAAATCCCCAGCCTGAATGGCAGCGTTAACCTCCTTTCCCGGTTTATAAATGTCAGGGAGCTTGGTAACATCCTGGCGTGCCTGTTACTCTTGGAATTGTGAATCTCGTGTCACCAATGTGAAATTAGTCTCTGCTTGCTGGCTAATGGATTCTGCTTCACATGGTGTACTACAATTCCTAATTCAGTAGAGTACATTCTCCTGTGATTGATAGTTCTTTATTGCTGGAAAACAACCACTAAAATTGGAGTTCCCATTATTATTTTTTTTTGCTAATATCCATTCAATTTTTATAACTGAACATGATGGGGCCTTTGTGGCTTTTTGCTTGTGGTGGTGTTTTATTTAACCATTTTTTCCCACACACACATATATATGGGGCTATATTTCACATTCTAGCTGAAAAGAGTTTGGCTGACATCAGTTCAATCTTTAACATAAAGTGTACTCTGCTGCAGTAAAATGATGGAATATTTACCCCAGTTAATAGATGCTGCTAATGAAAGACTAAAACTTGTACACAGAGGGGATGGAACACATCTTGCCTCCTCTCACAAGGGAGTAGGTGTTGAGTTGAGTTAGCCAATAGTGTGACACTCAGACTCATAACCTGGATTGCAGGTTTCTTATTTTTATATAATACTCTCCTTAAAATTTTTACTCCTGTTGCTTGCCAGTTTATTAACCCCCTGGAGATTTCAAAAGCAGGTTTTTAGACTTTCTTCCACAGAAGGTCGTGAAGAACCAGCCTGTGACATTTGCAGGTTTACAGTCTGGGCAGGAGTAACCAGCTTTGAAGAGATGAGTAGGTTTTGAAAAGGTCATAGCCAGACCTTGCATTTAGCACTTTCCTTCTGCGGATCTTCTTGTTTACAAATGTTTTAATTAAGCCTTTAGCAGCTGCCTCTGCAGGTACTGCTACGATGGGTGAAGTGGCACCCAGAGGTGACACGTGGTCAGTGGTAGTGTCGTGAGGACCATTTGCACTAAGGATTGGGCCACAGTCACCCACCACGTAAGGATGGCTCCCACTTTTACATCTTACACCATTTGATCCAGGTCCTGTTGCTTAGGGAAACTAATCCAACCAACCACTCAGTTACTGACTTTGTGTCTAGCACAAGGAGTATATATTTAATTCATCTGTGTGTGTTTACTTTTTAGATAAACGTGACTACATAATTTTTATCTAGTTCTTCCTGTAGTAATCTTTAGGAACATAATCTTTAAAATGTAATGTGAAATGATTATTTAATTGGGTGCTTGTAGCAGAATTTCTCCTGTTGAGATTTCTGACTGGCTAACCAATTTCCTTGAGCAATGTGGTTTTCCACATGATAGATTCACTTATTTTCCTCAAGAAGATACTGTAATTTTAATTGGAAAGCTTTGACATATTCTGAATCGACTCAGAAAGCAAAAGTCAATTTTTCTTGCATTAAAGATCTTGCACAGTGGATGCAAATAGAAATATACATGCAAAATGAGACACTAGCTCTACTGGCTTTTACTTCAGAGTTTGGTTTGGTTAGCTTGGGCATTTTGTAAGGACTGAAAAGATGTGTGGGGTATATATAATACATATATTACACATCTGTATTACCTATATATTTTAAATAAACTCAGCAGTGCAGGGTATTGTGAGAGAAAAGTGTTTTGTGATGCATTCTGGGGCTTTATCCCCAACCAAGCCCATTTTAGCTGGGACCTAAACTGTGTTCAAGTGTAGTGTTACCTGTTAGCCTGCAGGCTTATCTGAACATAATGATGCAGCTTTAAATGAGAGGGGTAAAATTAATTGATATAAGATTCCTCTGCAGTGGTGCACATATAGGTATACTTTGATAGCCACCAAACAGTTTTTATAGGACTGCATGTAAACTGTACTCTATCTGAGAATTACATTCCCATAAGTGTAGATCTGTGACAGGTACAGTTACTCAAACATTTTCTGTAGATCCTAAGGGAGGTCCCAGCTTCTAGGGGTGTGGGATTATTTCTGCAACATTATGAAGAGTTCTGTTTTTTCCAGCTTGTTTCTTTGACATTGTTGAGACTTAATTGTCACTCAGTTCAGGCACCTGGCTTGAGACAAATGGAAATTACAGTGATGTTTCACAGACCTCAGGTGTGTAGTTCTGTGCTCTCAGCAGTTTTTCAAAGGCTGTGACAGATGTCTTCTACTCCCAGCTGTTGAGAGGTTACTGTCCCTACCTGCCTGTTCCCATCCTCTGACAGGGGTTATCACCGAGGAAGGGATTGACAGCAATGTCCTTGTATTAGGCAAAAATAGCAGTCTTGCCCTAAACTTAATTATTAGTCTCAGCTACTTTGGCAGACTGTTCCTGCAGTGGGTTTACAGGTGCTTATACACCATTCAACTGGTGCTTTGGTGGGTCATCAGTGAGAAGTGAAGAGCTGGTAACACCTTCCTTTAGCACAGCTGGACGCAGAAGACTTTTTTTCATAGTCTGGTTTCAAAGTCTCAGTTACTTTTTTTCCACTTCCAAAGGCAGGTTTGCACCTTCAGAGCTACAAATGCAATCCAGTTCATTAAATTAAATCTGAGAAAAGAAGAGGATGGTTGAAAGTATAGGTGTTTCAAAAAAAAGGACAGCCTGGTATGACCTACCTCTAGCTCTGAGTTGTGTGGGTGGAGTTGGCTTCTGATGTGCAGCAATAACTTCAACACCATTATGTTCTCTTTGGCCTTTGTTGAAACATTAGAAAAACCTTAGCAAAGTTACAGAGTTGTGACAACTCAAATCCATCAAAACTAACCAGGAAAGATGTTTCTTTATGTGTAAGTACAGATGTTGACTTGCTGTGATCAGCAGCTGTTTAATTTTCCATGTCCTGTTTGCCCAGACTTAGACCAAACTCAGAGAAAAATAAAAAAAAACATTTATTTTTTATCAACTGCTAAATGTTATGTAATGGATAATTGCCATCATGTAATTATTGCATGTTCAGAACATACTCATGATGAAAAAAACTGACGCTGTGTGTTTATGTGTCTTTTTTTGTAGTTCATGCAAAGGGGTTTGGATTCACAAACTAAAAAACAACTAGAAGAGGAAGAAAAGAAGATAATTAGCGATGAACACTGGTATCTTGATGTACCAGATCTAAAGGAAAAAGAGTAAGCTGTAACCTTTTGTACTTCTTAGCATCATTGGATTGTTTTGAAATGGAAATACTATATTCGTATTTTTTTCTATAAAATAAATATTGCTAATGAACAGTTAACAGAAGCCAAAATAGTAAGAGACTGGCATTACAACTTTATTACTTACTTTCAGGGCTGTTCTCAAGGTTGCCTAGTGTAGTTTGACCTACTTTCAATTCTTGTGTGTGTTGTTTTCTTTCACTCACACATTGTTCTAGATGCATATAATTAGTTTCTTTCAGTCAGAGACCTATTCATTCACTGATGCTTTTTCCCTTCATTTGAAAAAAAAGAAGTTTGAAACTTTGTGTTTGTAAATTCAGCTCCAGTCACACGGTTAAGTTCATTCAGGACAGTTCTGTCTTCTTGTGTCCAGCTCACTTCAAATCCTGTTTTTGAAATCGGAGAGATAATGGCAAAAAGAAAGGAAGGCTTAGCTAACAAGGAAGAAAATGTCCTGCTCTTTAGAAACGTGCTTCAAATAGCAGGAAAACCACTTTTAAAACTGCTTGGGTTTCATCCTTTCACAAGTGTAAAAAAATTCCATTGAGGGAGAACATACATAGTTTTGAAAAAGCTGGGACCCAAGGAATTAACTGTAGTTGAATAAGGTCATTGATAAACTCTTTTCCGTTGCTCTTGGTGGATATGACAAAAAGGTATTTGAGCTTCAGTTGCAGCAAGGCAGGTTCAAGCTGGACATTGGGAGAATTTTTCTAACAATAAGGCTATTGAAGCTCTGGAATAGATTGCCTGAGGAGACACTGGATTCTTCATCATTGGAAGTCTTTTGAGGACAGGTTAGGTGGACCTCTGCTGTTCATGGTACATGTTTAACTGATACTGCCTTGAGGTAGGAGAATGAGCTTAATCTCTTCAGCCTAAGTTCCTATGGTCCTGAGAGTTTGTTTCACATGGGAGATGAAGAGGATGGGGGAACAGGTACATACGTGTGTGAGGAAAAGAAGGAAGGAACAATTCATGGAAATACTTTTATCTAGCACATGTATTGTGAACACCTCAGGGTCATGTTTCTTTTCTCACTCCATGCTCATTAGAGGAGGAAAAAAAGGAGAGAGAAGGGGGAAATCTGTCCCTGCTGAACAGAGAATGACACAGTGTTTTATGTCCTGGCAGACTCAAACTAATGCCAGGTCTAACAGCACAATGAAAAATTAATTAGAAGCTTTTGCTAGTATAGTAATGCCACCTGGAGAGTGATATTTATGTGGTATTTTTATTCTGGCAAAAGTATTGATGTAGGTGGAATCATATCAGCAAAGAGTGCTTTTTTGTCAGGAGAGTTAATTTTGCATGTGGAACTGGCACAGTCTTCCTGGCAAAAAGTATTCCTTTGCACTCCAAGCTCCTTGTACTGACAGATTTATCAGAGCAATTAAGCTTCAGAAAGTGGTTGATGGTATAAAATACACTGGTTTTGTTTATTTGTGTGGGGGGAAAGGCAGCAAATCCTTTTTGCATTTGTTTAATTTGATTATTTTAAAGTGCACCATTTGACAAGATGCTGGGTTTGGGGTTTTGTGCAGGAGCTGTATAATAGAAGAGAGAAGCTTTGTGCGATGTGAGGATCTAGTTTATGGCAGAATGTCCTTCAAAGGATTCAATCCAGAAGTTGAGGTACTGTTTAAATGTCCTGGTTTGAGGTGGTCTCGCATTGGGATTGAAAAGCCCTTGGGGGTGGGGATTTGAGTGTTCACACTGCATCCTGTTTGGCCTTTGCAGCACCTTCCATAAATCCTCTTGTGCAGGAACTCCATGATTCAATCCAAAATGTTGGATCAATGCAGCATCTGGTAAATAGAAGCTTTTTATCTCCCTGTGCTGGTAGTCAGTAATTGCATGGCTCCTGCAGATTTTCTCTCCCTGAAGTGGGGAAACCATCCCACATGCTGCTCACCAAAACAAAAGCTCACTTTTCCTCCTGACATTTAATGCA
Organism: Neopelma chrysocephalum; assembly: GCF_003984885.1. Lineage (NCBI taxonomy): Eukaryota > Metazoa > Chordata > Aves > Passeriformes > Pipridae > Neopelma > Neopelma chrysocephalum. The sequence goes on from NW_020897727.1 coordinate 9,129,854, forward strand.
GAGTCCAACCTACAAACATTCAGTCCTATTTATTCAACGCTTACTTGTGTGAGGTCTTAGAGTTCCAAAGTAAAAGTGCTGGGAAAGAGAGTCTTTAATTTCTTTCTGGCATGATTCATGCAGATAGAACTACACAGGGACAGTAATAAAAAGGTTACCCCTGAACTGAAGCAAGAGGATGAAGGTGTAAAGACTAAGAGGTTTGCAGAAGGCTATGCAAGATGATTTACTAGGGGATTCTTTTAGTTATTTTGAACTTGCTGTCCCTGTGACTCAGCATCTCATTGCTTCCTGGCTTTAACTGTGAATCCTTGCAGATATTTTTCCCTCTTAACAAAACTATTTCAAGGACTACGTGGTAACTTCACAATGAAAAATTAATTATGATCTAATTCTCTGGTCTCCTGAAGATGTTTGGAGTGCCCCTTAGGATGTTTGAGTACCACAATACACTGAAAACACTCTCTCTGTGTCGCCTCTTTTCCCAAAGGCAAACTCTAAGCTCAGCTTAGCAACAGACAGGCATGTTGCCTTTTCTTCATGGGTTTTCCCAACAATATGCTCAAACCTGGCCAGGTACAGCAAATAATTATTAAATTTGATTCTTACCTTTTGTGTGCTTCTTTCAGCACAGTTGCCACTGTGACATGGTTACATATTTAAGCTGTTTCTTACTTCAATTTCAGAAGTTAATGATCCAAATGAACTCCAAGTGCAAAGAAGAAGAAATTGAAGTGGATGATAAAATGGAAGCTGATGTGTCAGATGAAGAAATGGCCAGAAGGTAAGTTGTATTTTATGACATAATGAACACTAGCTAGGAATGTGATATGTTACTGTATTATGTGCGGGGAATAAAACCCAAGACACAAACAAACAAAATAAAACCAAAGAAAAAACCAAAACAGACTGTACAGAACTGATTTTCCAAGAATGCTGATTTATATTCAGTGGAATCTCCATCACTTTTGGGGATAAAATAACTTCTGCCCTTTGATATCTGGGTATTCTATACTACTCCCCTTTACCAATTGCTAAAAAATTCAGATTGTCAGAATGAATAATCTAATAAACCATCATGTAATACTTGTGCTTCTCAGGCTTTTAATGACCAGGTTTTTTACACCACTTAAATTGTTGATTAGATTTATGATTTGCTCCATTGAATTTTTTTTTCTGATTTTAATAAAAGGTGTAAAACTTTTTATTCTCTTTACAGATACGAGACATTAGTGGGAACAATAGGGAAGAAATTTTTGAGAAAGAGAGACCAACGTGTACTCAAGGATGATGATGAAGATGAGGAAGTTGATGAAGATAGGAACAGTAACATAATACCTAGGAAAAAAGCTAAGAAAATGTTCTTAAAACCTCAGGATTAATGTCAACTGCACAAGTGGAGCCAATAGAAATGTTACCTAATGCCTACCAGAGTATCACGGACTGGAGACTGTTTGGAGATTTTGCTATTTAATGTAAAGGGTGGATTTGTAAATCTGTTCTGTTCTCACTGGAATTTCAGCCATCCACGACAGACATTTTTCAAAGTGGATGTGTCTATAATGGATGTCATACATCCTTTCCTCCCTCAGCAGCTTTTAACGTGTGGGGCACTAATCCCACCAGTCTTTAAATGTTGTGCATAACTAGATCAAGTGTTACATGCAATGTTTTTTTACAATTTAAGATAACATCTGAAAGAAGTATTCAGAGTAAAGATGAGCTGTGTCCAATTCAGTAAGGCAGCTCAGCTTCCACTGCTTTCTTTATTATGAAAATGAAAACCTTTGCTGTCTTCAAATTGAAAAAAGTCAGCAGAAACATGTTTGTCTTGTGATTTTTTTTTTTTAACTGTGCTAAAAATAAGATGGGAGAAGAACAGAGAGATAAAATCCACTTTATTGAATTTTATTTTTTATAAAGTTTATTTAAAAATAGAGGATTTTGTAGCGCAACTTTTTTTTTATAGAGCAAGCCAAATATTGGGCAACGTTTACAACTTGACATTTGAGCAGATTGTGAGTCTTAGTTTCTGTCTTCCAGAAGAAGTTTGCTCATCTTGCCTCTTTTTCAGCAAAAAAATCCAATCTTATAATTATCCAAGTCTTGTCATAAAAGCATAATAATGGCTTCAGAAACATGCTTGAAAGCTGAATAAAAACTGTGATTTTTTGGGCTTTATGATTGTGGTTTAGCTTATTTAATGTAAAAAAAAAAAAGATGCTTAATACAGTCTGATATAAGAAGTGATCCTGTTTTGTGCTGGCCACAGATGTCCCAAATACTAGTTGAGTGCACTGATTTGTTCAGCATGTGATGAAGCCATCTGAAATAACAGTAGGAGGAAACATCATGTCCTTTGGTCAGTCAGTGCTCTGAAAAATGTCAGTGTGGTCTTGCCTAAAATCACAGCAGTTCTCTGTGAAATGCCTTTCAACATAAAATACTGCTATTACTGCATTTGCTCAGGATGTCTGAGTTACTCATCCTTAATGCTGACTCTCAGGAGAAAGAGGAATGGGTTAAACTGAAGTGAGGAGTGGCCATTCTGTCATGGACACAAGAGGCTTTTTTTTTTATTCTTCTTTTTTTAGCAGCTCAGTGAAGCAAGACGTGAAACTCAATTATTTAAGGAAGGAGACACTGTGTCCTGCTGTATTTTGCATGTGATATATAAACTATAATCTATATATCAGGAGCACCTCATTAGATATTCAAGATGGATCACACATGGCAAAAGAAATATACTTTTAACCTAGTAAGGGGACCTCATGCAGGTGGAAAGGCTGTGATTCATGATCTGAGATAGTTTTTCGGAGCTAATTAAATGCTACTGGTTCAATTACTTAAAACCTGATCATATATTATTGCTAGCTGAAAAGAAGTTAATGATGGCAAGACATTTTTCTTCCCATGCAAGATGTGACCTGAGCTAAGAAATGATTTATTGTTGGTCGTCACAAGAAAAACTTGGAATATATCCCATTATTCTTTCTTGCTTATTAGTAGGAAAATGATTCCTCTCTCTCTCAGAGCACATTTCTTGAATGGAGAGCAAATTTCTGCATGGCTGTGCTGGATAGTTGAGGGGTAAAGGATGTTCTAGTGAACCACCAACAACCAGGAGATGTCACTGCAATTGCACGTCCTGAGAGACAGTGCACGGGGGAAGTTCCTGGTGGTGCAACATAAAGGAGTTTTTGGATTATTTTGATAACCATAGTGGCTCAGATGAATTCCATGTGAAGTCTGCCTTTGCCAAGGCTCCGTGCAAAGAGCTCTCCTGGATTGCAGCGTCCTGTCCAGTCCAATGGGAGGTAATTTTGAGCAGTTAAAGGGCATTCTGCCATCTGTTGGTCCTTAATTTCATGTCATTTCCCTAGGGATAGCTGGAAAGGTGAGTGGCATGGTGCCTGAATAAGCACGTGAGTGAACGCTAAACAGCTTCCCAGAAAATCCATGATTTTGGAGTCAGGAGAGGGGGAGGTAGTTCTGCTGTTTCCTAAATAATGTTCAACACCAACTGTGAAGAAATGGTAGATTTCAGTTTATTGTCTTTAAATCTGGGTGCTTTGCTGTTCACATTTAGCTGGTGGCTCAGTGAGCTACTGAAATGCTACAGTAAGAGCAGCTACTCATTTTTAGCACAATCTTTTATTCATGGGGAGTTTGTAAAATGTGCCTTTAAAAACACCATCCATAGTGCACTATTGGGAGCAAGACAAAACCAAAAATCAGCCCTACATGACTTTAAATGTACTTTAGATGCCCAAAGTTACAAGCAGGTGTATTATAATGGGCTCTTCTGAAATACCTGTCTGCATTTCCAATTGTATAAATATGTATATATACGTATTTATATAAGTCTGGCTCTGGCTTCCTACCCAAGGTGGAAACATTCTGCTGTACAAAATCTGTGCTCAAGTACTCTTGATAAAGATGTAAGTGTAGCAGTGAAATATTCATAAAGAGAACCTATAGTAATTCCAGCTTTCTTGGCTCTGACAGACTCAAATGCATTTTCATGTGCGAGTTCCTAAGCTGTAGAACCTTCCCACGTGGTCACGTTTCTAAAGGAAAAGTGAGAACAAAAGTTGGGTAAGTAGCATTTTTATTAAGGAAAGTGGCTCCCTGCAAAATGTAGCTGGTGTTACCAGGCACCAGAAGTGTTTGTGCCTGTGACACCGAGGTACCTGTTGGGGTGAACAAAGCAAAGTGTGGGTGTCGTTGGTGCTCACAGTGTTAGGTCTGTCCCTTGTCAGGTGAAGTTTGGTCCTTTGGCAGGCTCACGGTGTTTATTTCTGGGGTTGGAATCATGGAAGTACTGAACAGTAAAACTTTGTCTTTCTTGCTGATGTTTCTCATTTTGCTTTTATTCTGCTTAGTGTTGGATCTTAAAAAGTCCAGGACCAGAGTCCAACTGAAGTGAGCCATCCTGTGTCCTCCCTTTAGTAATGCATGAGCTGATTAAACTTTGGTTCTTTGGGGAGGGGCAGGATGTTCAGCGGTGCCATGGAGTTTGAACCGTGTTTCTTGTGTCCTGTGTCTTGTTTTCTAATCAAACACTCCATTATGCAATGCTACAATGGCTGTCATTGCCACTGGGCATTGCGTGTGTGTGTAATGGGCAGCTGGGCTGGGATTCTGGGACTTAATCCAGCATTTAGACTTAGAAAAGAAATTGTCTTATCTTTCTCTTAATTGGAATACCATACTTTTAAATTGTATTTGGAATTAGACAAGTCTGGGGGCACGGGGGATGTTTCTAAGCATTTGTTTTGCTTCATTTCAACAACAGTCCACAACTAAAACTGCAAAATCGTTTAGGCTCTTATTAAACCCTTCTCAGAGAGTGTTAATAAAGCAAAGTGGTGGTGAAGGATGTAACACATCCCACAGTTCCTTCTGAATGTGAATGCAAGTTTCTGTGAGAGCTGATGTTTTAAGGACCTGGGTGTTTCTTTTCAGGATGGGATAACATCAGCTTGTACAATAATGCCTTGCTAATGGAACCCCAGCATGAGGCCCCCGGGTTTGTTTGTTTTTATTTAGTTTTATGACATTCTCATCTCACACCTTTGAGGCACTTTTGGTTTGGCATTCACACCTCAATAACCTGCTTTCCTCAGCTTTTGGGGAGCTTTGGTTAAACTGTGAAACTGTTTCTTAGCTGTATATGTTGGCATTTATTTGTGTGAGTTGATGTTGCACAGTGAGGACCTGGTTATAATTGTCACATCAAGAGGAGAAATCCCACTCACAGTGGTTATCAACAGATGGATTCAAGGAGAGGGTTGAAGCTTCAGTCACCATAGATTTTTAATATGAACTGAACAGTAGAAGGAGTTGAATCCCGTTATTGGAGGCACAGTTAAAAATGCTGATATGAGTCCACAGACCTCTGCTCAAGAAACCTTTGTATTATCACAACCCAAGCAATTATCTGGGAGCAACAGCAGGAACACCTCTAGAGAAGCTGGGAGGCAAAATAACCACTCTGTTAATGACTGTCCTCAAGAGGGAGCAGCTCCAGAAAACAGCTGTAGTTCACTGCGTCCAGAAATATGGTTTGGTTACCTGGGTGAGTGCAGATGGGAATTTCCATCGGTTAGAATGAGTGTTTCGAAGCTTGTAATGTCCCCTGAGGTCTCAGGGAACACCTCGTAATTATCAATCATTTAGAAAAGGGTAAACCCCCTTAATGGGACCTTAATATAAGAGAATAATATGAATACAAATTACCCAGCAAATCCCACAGTTTCATTATTAATAGAAAAGCTGTGTTCTCACCTCAGTAAGATCTCTGTGTCCCCTGTCACCTCTTGCTTGGCTCTCAGTTCCTCATCTCTGGGCAACGACAAGTGCACCCAGGCCATCAGCTGCCACCACAGTCCTAAAGGATTGGAACAGTCTGCCCAGGGAAGTGGTGGAGTCACCATCACTGGAAGAGTTCAAAAAACAGGTGGATGTGGCACTTGAGATCAGGGTTTAATGGCGAACCCGGTGCTGGGTTTGAGGGTTGGACTTGATGATCATAAAGGTCTTTTCCAGCCTTAATGATTGAAGGAAGTTTGAGGTGGGAAGGGTTGCAGGTCGGTATCAGGAGTGAACAGACCCCACTTAGCAGATGGTGTGTGCAGGAGTCATGCAGCTGGGGGCAGCTGTACTTAAAACAACTCTTAATGGTTTTATTTTCCTTTTATTTATTTTCTGGTATACACTTACAGCATTTGTGAGATTAACGATCAGGTGATGCCTTTGAGCAAAAATACACTATCAGTGGGAGGAATCAACATTTGACCAATACTCAGGCTTATCATAGACTGGGGAGAAAGAGTGTTTTTCACTACTTCTGCTATTTTTTTATGTATTTAAGAATGTTTCCCCTTTCTTAGTGGTTTCCTTGCTTGGGCTTTATGCAGAGAAGCATGGTAGGAGGAACAATATTTTTTAAAAAATGGGGAAACATGATTGTGAAATAATTAAAAAAAAAGAGTTTCTTTTAGATTTGGCTGGCTCCTGGTTTTGTTTTCTCTTTGATACAGACGAGCAAACTCCCTTGTGACATTTAAGCTCCTGTGCTAAGCAGTTCCCAGGCAGGACAACTACATGGACTCTCATGTTTGCTATACACAGAGAGGAGAGAATTAAGGATATAGTGGGCTTAGCTTCATTGTTCTACCTTTGTTATACAAATAAAACGCAATGCTAAAAATACAACATTTCCACCCCTTTTGGGACAAAAGTAAATCTAAGCCAGCTGTGACATTTAATCGCCATTTATAGGATGATTACTTATCAGAAGCAAAGCTTGTAGTTATCTCCTTAGAGCCCATCAGCCACAATAACACTGCAATATATAGAATTTTCATCACCAGAAAAACCTGTACATACCAAAAATTACTTTTTGGTAGTTTAGTGCAGTGCAGTAATGGCCAAAAGGATGCACATGATGATAATTTTCATTTTGTACTACATTTTGTCTAAGGATGATAGCGAAAGAATTATGCCTCCCAATGCTCCTTTCAAAGACGACAAAGGTAGAGAAATGACATGAGTGATGAGTGGTCACATCTTATGAAAAATGAAGTTTTAAATGTGTACTTCATTGTGTAAATGCTCACAGATGACTTGTCTCCCTATAATAACCACAGAAAATGTGTTGGCAGCACATCACAATCAATAATCCATACTCCTATTTGTGTGCTACAGGCAGTCCAATATACCCCAGACATATTTCTTACCCAAGCTTATAACCAGATTCAAATCAGATCCTACGTTTGTGCCAAAAATTGAACAGCAGTCATCTCACAGCAAATAATTTTATCTGACTGACTCAAGAGTCTTAAATTCCTAATTTTTCCCAAAGTGAAATTCACTTTAATCCCATATTAATGTATATGTCTTTCAGTCACCTGCAAATGAATCCCATGACCTTGCAGAAGGGATTGCACACACAGTGGAAGGTACTGTACCTACGTAGCATTGTTGTAGGTTTTCCTGATCATCTAGATTGTGTAAGATCCTTTAACATTAATTGGGACAAGTTTTCTACCTAGGGTAATGTTGAATTTCTCTTTGAGGGTTTTTTCCACCTCTTCATCTTCGAGAGTTACAAACTCCACCAGATCCATGTTCTCCTTGTAGTTGTATGTGGTCTCAGTGAACGTCCTCCCAATTAGTGCTCGGAAGCCGTCGGTGGTCTGGAGGGAGCAGATGGACTTCTTTGTAAAGAGGGAATCTGGAGAGGTCTGAAGGTACGTGCACTGGAAACGGAAATCTTCCACTGTCCGTGGCTCAAGGCTGAACATATAAACCTTCCGACACTCTTTTTTCTCCAGGAGGTCAGAATTAGAGAAGTTCTGGTTGGGGATACACTGTTTCCGTCTCATTTTCTCAAGGTACCAGATGGCGTTTTTTTCCGTGAAGCGGAAGACGCCGGGAGCCTGGGGCTGGTCTTTCCCCGACACAAGCTCCATGGGCTGCCACATCTGATAGGACACACCAAAGCCTCCATCAACGATGTAGGCTTTGCCATCAATGACTACCTTTACCAGGAGATGGGTCATGAGGGTGGCATATGTGTTTTGGTGGGGGTTGAACACATATGCACCCAGGAAGCTGGTGTCGTACCCCAGGCTCTTCAGGACCCAGCCCAGCAGCTGGTTGTTTTCCATGCACCAGCCCCCCCGCTTCCTCTGCACGATTTTGTTGTAAACATGCTCCAGTTCCAAAGTAATTTTCTCGCCGCAGTGGATGCTGAGGTTCTCGAAGGGAACAGCGCGGATGTGGTGCTGGAATATATCAGTTAAGGTTTCCAAATCTTGCTTTTCAAGGGAGCCTTTATAGCCAGTTCTTGCAAAATACTCTTCAAGGTTCATGTCACCTGTAAAGGAAGGAATTGCGTTTGGTTTGGTTTCTTTACATCAGTGATGCTGTGAAAAGCTGCCCTGGCTCTGCCAGCAAAGATGCTTTAATCTACTGAACCTCATCAGAGCAGCTCTTAAAGGTACCAAGTATTCATATCAAATGGCTCCCCGGGCAAAGAGCAGTGCATGTGAGAGTTTGCTTTTGTCTGAGGGGCATCCCTATAGCAAACAGCTGATGCCTTTTCAGCTTCATATGTGGTGCCTGTGAAATGGGGATTTGCTGTATTTGCATTGTAACAGCGGGGTTAAGAAGAAATAAAAGATAATGCTAGGGAGTATGTATAAGGGTTCATGAAAAATGGTCTAAATCCTCTGTTCAGTGCAAGGAGTGTCAGTGGGGGGAGCAGTGTCAGCTGCCAGTTGGAGGAAGGATAATTTAAGCCAGGATCCGCATGCTCTTCACATGAGTCTGCCACTGATCGACGTGACAGTAAATTGCTTGTTCAGTACATGATGCTCTTCCACCACTTACAAAAAGTTTAGATGATACTCCTGCACATTTTGTAAAGTGTCAAGTTTTATTCAGATAATTTTAACTGGAAAAATTCTGACCTCTGAAAGAGTCACAGGCCACTGATCTGCTCTACTGCAGAAATGAGTATTGTAGAAGCTCATTTTGGTGTTGGAATAATGAATCCTAATGGAGGTGGGTGACCCCAGAGACAAAAGAGCACATCTGCCCTGCATCTCACAGGGTGCCCTGAAAATGGACATGGGCTGTTTTACACCTCTCCAGGCCTTTCTCAAAACTCACTTTAATCCTTCCAGAGAAGGCATGACTGAGAATTACCCAAGCCTCACACAGTGCAGCCTCGGCCTGTGCTGACTCCAGCAGTGCCCATCCCCTGGCCTGCCTTGGTAGGACTCCTCATGGACAAGATTTCTGGATGAGGAACTACTCAACTTCATTCCTGCCTTCTAATACCATGAAAAGCCACTCACAGTCATCTGGCTTTCACAATGGCCCATCACAGTCTCTGGCCACTGTCATGAGCTGGATCCTTGGTAGGTATCTGGTAGATGCTGTTTGTAAAATACACTGTAGATCATCTGCTTGGGTTTGGAGCTGGGCACAAAATGTTTTGAAGGCTTGAGCCTTTGCAAAGAGAGCACTGAGCGTTTCAGCAGTTCAGAGCTAGTGCAAAACTTTAGCTTCTTGCCAACACACGAAGCTACTTGGAGATCTTTTGTGCATACACAGTAAGCTGAGGTTTAGACACGTCTTAGTGGCTCAGGAAGACTATTGTATTTAGATAAATTCAGCAGTGAATCATTGAAGGTTTACTGCAAACTAGAATTTCTCAAGATGACTCTCAGTGGCAGATTCGTGCTGTGCCTGTAGCTGGTGTAGAGGCAGCTGTCCAAAGTGCATGGAGAGCACCATCAAATCTACCCTTATCTGCTGCAGAAAGGAATTTAGCTTCCAGTGTATTGTTGGAGGATAGTCTCAATGTAGTATTTGCTAAGTATAACATAAGATTCAGGGCATTTTTGATTTGCAGGATCCAAGTACATCTGAACCTACTCGCTCTGATTGTGAATGCCAAACAGATCACACCTGCATAAAGCTGGTTCTGGAGTTTATATTATTTGTAATTTCTCTCTGCAGCTCCATGACGTGATTGATCAGCATTAGATCTGGACTGTAGGAGATGAAAGATACTGTTCTTTTGAATTATGAGCAGGTCAGATGAAAAGGCAGGTACTGAAAGGGCAGGGTACTGCAAAGGCAGGTGCTGAAAAGGTAGTCCCCCAAATGTGGCTGTGATTTATGCAGAGAAAAACATCAGCAGAAGAACTTTAAAGAGCTTTTTCTAAATGTGCAAATGAAGGTGCTCATGCAAAAATATTCCTTACCAGGACTATACACACTATCAGCAATTCCATTGTTAAAAACATGTTATTTGTCTTACTTTATCTTAATACCTCAGCACATGGATTTTCTGGGTTACACAACCTGCAGTTTGTAATTTTTTTTTAAGTTGTTTTTATTGCCATAAAGCAGAATCTATTGATTATTAGATTGCACTTTTACTTCCTTTGCACTTGCAATACTTTTAAATAAATTTAAAAATCTAAAAGCATCACTTCCATCAAGAGATTGCAGTTCTAAATTTGTATCTAGTATTTATATCTAGTATTGTATCTAAACAAAAGAATCTATATCTCATAGTCAATTGAAGCCTCTCCTGAAGAGCGAAAGGTAGAAGAATTGAAATTGCATGTCACTTTTTTGCCCTCTTTAAGAGCTCCTGTTTAGCAGGTGATATTTTAGCTCTATATCTACACATTTTTTGAACATTTTTCCTAGAGAATATTGCTTACGTTATTGCCCATGACCTTTACCACCATAAAGAAAGCAGGGGTTTTGTTGCTTTGTTTGGAGGGATTTTTAAGAAAATAAACTTACCTCTTAAGAGATCCCTTTTTATTTATTGAGGTATTCAGTTTCTGGGTGGTTTGTTACAGTCAGTGAAGCCAGGAGTGGATACAGATTGTGAGGGTTGTCTTTCTAAGCTCTGCTGGCCCTCGCTCCTGAATCTTAAATTCCAAGAAAGGGCAGAGTCCACCCAAAACGAATGCACATTTTTGGACTTCACTGATCCATGAGCAAATTAAACTTTGTTTCTTCTCTATTAGTAGATGTTTATGCCTTCCCCTGGTTAAGACCAGAATGAACTTGTTTTCCATGTAAAATAATTACAGTAGGCAGTTGCAAATGGCTTTGTAACTTTTTAAAATTAAATTATGGTTATTTTGCAAACCAGCACTTTGTGGTGGAGGATGGTATCTGTGTCCTGGTGGGTCCACTGAATTGCCAAGGCATTGCAGGCTGGGTGTTCCCATGCTCCATGGATGCACAAAATGACACTTCTTTTCCCTTTTTAATCTGTTCAAATCTTCAGCTGCAGCAGGTAGTTATTTTGGAGCTGCCACACCTAAGAAATACCATCACAAATACTTATTTGCACAAAGTAATTTCCTCCTTCTGCATCCTTAAAGAGTTGCAGTGCTGCTTATTTAATTCCCTCCCTGTCGAGCATGTCCCCTCTTCATTTGATGGAGGTGGAATGTCAGAGCAGGTCCTTTTTGGGAAGGCAAAGAGCACATGAGGCTGCACCTGGGAAAGCACCTGAGTTTTAGGCACATCAGGTGCTCCGTGGGTCTTGTGTGGTTGACTGAAACAAGCATCAAAGTCTCTTCCTTGGCAGAAGACCAGTGTTCTTCTATCTATAATATTGTCATGCCCTCTTGACATCACAAGAAGGTTTGGTCTCAAAAGTTGAGATTATATTTTGCAAAGGGTGATCTAACTTTGATTTTTTTTTTCCAGGTTTGATAGCAAAAGCCTGATTAACTGTTGAATCATCTTGTCTTCTATGAATTTTGCTTCAGATTTAGAGACACAAAAATATCAGACTCAGAAAAAATGGGATGCTCAAAATTAAACAGCTTCTGGGGAGGTTAGGTGCCCTTGTATAAATAGCTCACTTTAAGTCAATTCCTGGTAAAAGAATAGGACCAAGTCTTTTAATTTATCTCATCAGAAGCTAATCAGCACCTAATGGTGTCTTGTTTTGAGAAACTCCTAACCTTTCTTTTTTTCTAGTAAGTCTTTGAAAGCCAAATTCAGCTCAACTTTCAGACTTTTAAAGGAAGTGAATAAGTTTTAAAACTGTGCTGAGAAGATTGGAAATAACAGCAAAGAGGGGTAGAGGTCTTCTGTGTAAAATGGTAACACAGCTTCTCCTTCTGTATCATTTTGGTCTCCTTTAATGCAAAATATACCTGCAATAAAATGAGTTCCAGAGAGTTGGAACAAAATGTTAAGGAGTCAAAAAGCAATTTCCATATGAGCAAATCAGAGGTAGTAAGATGTCTTAGTTTCCAAAGAGGGAGAAGCTTAAGAAAAATTATGCAAATGGTATAGGCAGTTAACTAGCAAGGTACTTGAATTTACCAAGCTTTGTGTCTAGTTCAACTTCAGAATCAATTAATGTAATTAATGTTAATTTTAGAACATTTCTGTTGGATACTTACAGATCCATCTAGCACAGTGCTAGAATTAGATCTTATCCACTAAATTAGGTGGCAAGCCACGAACATTTACTGGTACAAGTTTGTTCTCCAGCACTATATTGAATTTATCTTTCAGTGTCTTCTCAACCTCTTCATCTGTAAGAGTTGTGATGTGCACCAGGTCCATGTCCTCTGTGTAATTATACTTCATTTTAGTCAAGGTCCATCCAACTAAGGCAATGAGCCCTTCAGTGGTCTGGAGACTGCAGAGTGACTTCTTCCGAAGTATGTTATCTGGAGACACTTGTAGGTATGTGTTTAACTCCTGAAAGTCATTTATATGTCGTGGCTCAAGAGTGAATCTATATAATTTTCTGATGTTCCCCAATCCTGGAGCGTCAGTGAAGTAAGGAGCCTCACTTTCCTCAGGAATATAATGCTTCCTTTTGACCTTCTCAAAGTACCAGGTGCCATTGTCTTCCATGAAGCGGAAGATTCCAGGGACCTGGGGTTGATCCTTCCCAGAAATCAGCCTCAGTGGCTGCCACATCTGGTAGGCACCACCAAAACCGGCATCTACGATGTAGGAATTTCCCTGGATCGCCACCTTCAGCAGGATATGGTTCATCGCAGCAGCGTACGCCTTCTCTGCTGGGTCATAGCAATTCGCACCAAGAATGCAGATGTCATACCCTAATTCTTGCAAGGCCCAAAATAAAAGGTAGTTGGTTTCCAGGCACCACCCACCACGTTTCTTTCGCACGATCTTATTGTAAATGGGCTGTAAATCCAGCTCGATGGTCTCCCCGCAATGCATGCTGAGGTTCTCAAAAGGAATTGCCTGGACGTGATGCTGGAAGATGGCTTTTAAGGTTTGCAAGTCTGCATCCTTATGGGGCTTGTTGTAAGATATTCTTCTGAAATACTCTTGAATGTTCATTTTGCCTGTGTGAGCAGAAAAACAGCCAGTTACTGCTGTGCAGCTGTCAAGGGCTTCACTCCTATTTTTGTAACACAGGTTAACCAGCCTGCAAACATAGCCTGGGCCATTTCACTGAGGATTTGAAAGAAACTTTTGCCCCTGATAGGAGACAAATGCAGGCTAGACCTGCCTTTGGCATTTATATTTCTTGAAAAAGAGACAAGGATGGGAGCAGGCAACAATAATGCTTTCCCTCTCTCAGGTGTTGCCTTCAAACCAGATGGATGTCTTTCCTGTGGGAAGACACAGCACACACCATAACAGAGTCTCTGGCCACAGATGAGGATCCCACATGACAAAAGTTTTCTAAAACTGGCAAACAACAAGTTTGCAGAAAAGCTGTTAGACCATACCAGCATAAAAGTCGCAGCAGGTTCCCACTGTTTCTTTTACCAGGTAAGCAATTCTTTCTTTATCCCACAGGTAATTTAACCAGAAGGTTTTACATTCATGGCTTCATTTAACTGGGATTAGCATCTCAGTGTGTCACCATTTTAGACAGGCTTCCATGTGAAGTAGATTGTTGTTTTCGTAATCTCCTAAATTTCCCTGTGGAGTTTAGACAGGGCTTTGGCCCTGGCTGTGAAAGGAAGGAACTGTTAATTTTTCTAACCTAAGGGTTAGAGGAACTGGTAATTACTAAGAATACATACAAGGTGTATTCATCATCTTTTGGGGTTTTTTTACCATCTTGTACAAACCAAAAACTTCTATCTCAGCTCGAATTATTGGAAATATTTTATGTCTTTAGGTCTTTGATCCCCTTTCCTTTCATGAGAAAGACACTGTCATTGGTACTGGCTGTGTGGTCAAAGTGCAAAAGGCTCCCTGTAACACTTCTAATCCACTGACTCATCCAGTCTCTGCAAGGATTTCTCTTGCCTTTAGTTTAGGTTTAATTTGGCTTTTTTCCATGGAAGGATATTTGTTTTCCAGAACAATTCACCATCTGCTAAGGACTGTAGTAATTTCTAAAAAGTCTGAGATTTCTTGCTCAAAGTCGGTCACGTGTTCCCTGGGAAGATTTTCCAAAAATCATTTGATGTGGATGAGATCAAGAAACTCCCTTCTGGTGACTATTTTCAGCTTTGCAGTTTGACCCCATGCCCATGCCAGCACTCAAGGGAGTGCTGGGAGCTTGTGAAAATCCCACCTCAAACCCATGGGTGGAAATGCCCCCACCCCAGCAGGTGAGCACGTCAGACGACCTGATCTCTAGACTTTAACCCCAACCTTGATGCCAGCAGGACAACTCACATGACTTAGTTGTAATTGCTCCTGATCTCCACTGGTACCAGGATTCAGACTGGCTGATGCAAAGCCACAGGAAAATGTGATAGAATAGAGGCCTATCCCAATAAGGGAATAAGAAACAAACATTTTCACTTCAAAAGGACCCGAGGAGGCTACATGAAAAAACAGTAATGTCTCTTTGATACTGCATTTTATGGTTTTTTTCCATCCCTTTTTTAGGACAAGGGCACTCATCTCTGGCAGGATCTGCTTTGAAAGACTTGTAGGAAGCCATTCCCTCCCCAACTCACAGTGCACATGTATGCTGGCAGGCTCATCCTGTGGTTTTCTGGTTTATTTTTCTTTTTATTCTCACTTTTAGCAATTTTGCATAGCAAGATAGAAACATCTTTTCCCTGTGATGGTGTCCAGCTGAACCTCTGTGACCAAGAGGGCTCCAGGAGAGTCCATTAATTAGCCTGGTGTGTGTGATACAATTAAAATTTGCCTTCAAGCAAAAACCCGATGAGTCCCTGCCCTGGTCCAGCAGCAGAAGACCTGATGCCCTCTCTATAACCCATCTCCTGGGTCTGGGTGTTCCCACTGCTCCACTGAGAGCTCAGCATGTAACCAGTTCCCCTCTTCTATCCATGAGCAACCTCCCCATGGAGAGCCTCCGTGGGGGGCTGGCAATGAGGCTTTAGGAAAACACATTTTGGGAAATTCTTGGCCCGTGCCTCAGTTTCCCCAGCTGCCCCTTCTCTGGCCTCCTCAGTGTAAAGCCTGGATCAGAGACAGCCTTTGGTGGCTGGCAAAACGTGCTCTGATCTCAATGAATACTTAAAGAGGTTTAAGTATAATAAAGCTGCACTACAACATCAGTGACATCAGGGAGCACCCACATAAATCAGTGTTCACTCCCTCGCCTTCCCAAGGGCAGATTTTTTTTTCTTGGCACCACCATTCCCACTGTGTGAGCTATGAGGCTGCAGCAGTGAGCAAGCCCTCGCCCGGGGGACAGTTTTTGTTCCAAAACTGAGTTGCCAAATATCCCAAGCCTCAGTTCAGCCTTGTTTACTTCTGCTCCTGCAGCAGCTGAGCTTCACTCAGCATTCATGCAGCTTGGGGGGTAGTGAGATTCAGACATTAGTTCTGCCTGCCTGGAAGAGCCCTGGGGATCGCTGTGTCCTTCCATAATCAGGGTGAGTGTTAGGAACAGTTCTTCTCTGCTAAAAATCATGAGGGACTTCCAAGTGGATCCTCTTGCACATGCCTGTGCTATTTGTTTGATTTTTAAGTCACGGTGTGAGTCAGTAGCTGGCTCAACATAAAGGGGTTAGTTTAACTCTCAAAGCATTGCTGTACTTGGAAAACGCCCTTGCCATGCAACACACGCCATTGGCCCCTATGTTCCTGTAATTTGTGCTTTGCTAATATGCCTCCAGTGCTGAGCACATGGTATGCAGACCCACAGGGGTGGGCTTTCCCAAACTGAACTTCTGGGCTGACCCAAGGCTGCAGGGTGAAGTTAAAGATCAGGCACTCAGCACTTACCTCTCAGGCAGTCAGCTCAGGCTTTCCACGCTGGTTTGCTCCAAAGTTCCCAGGAAGAGCTGCACTGGGAACTGCTGCTCTTAAAGGTCCAGGCTGGCTTTACTGCCTGTCAGGGACAGTGTTATTCTCTAGCACGGCAGTAAAAGAGATGAGAATTTCTTCTTTTATAACAGTTTCTATTCTAATTGTTTTATTGGTTTATTTGCACTGGCATATGTGTAGATAGCCCTGTCATGACGGAGAGCCTGGAAATGATCCAGCCCCCAGATTGCTTACAATATTGAGTAGATTTTAACCTTCCATGTTACTGAATGAGAACTGAAGCCCTGCAGAAGTACAAAGGAAAAAAGCAGTATGGGTATCGTGACCAACTTTTGTAAGTGGTTATAACCCCTATAAACCCATCCCTGACCCTGCAGGTCACCCAGGGGCTTCAGTCCGTGGGGCACCTTGATGGGTGCTCCCAAGCTACAGCAGCAAAGAAATAGTGCAAATTTTGATACAGATTTTATATTGCTGACACTCATGTAGTCTGGATTCCTGTAGGAAGTGACTAGTGATAGAGAGTTATCCAAGGCAAGAAGTCACTGTTTCATTGATGGGAATGGCAACTGTTGAATTAATCACACATATTCCTCATGGGTGATACCAGCCCTCCCCAAAGCAAGAAGATCAGATTTGCCAAATCATGTAGCTGTTTAAATCCCCTTGGGTTCAAAAAGAAGCCCTGTTCTCCAGCAGCAAGGACACTGCTCCCAGAGAAGTCTGTGCTCAGGGAGCCTGCTGTGCCTTTAAGGATTTGCCTCCAAAGTTAGTGACAAGGAAAAAACAAACCAGTGCAATTGGAGATGAAGAACCTCTTTTTTTTTTTTTCCCCTTCCAGCGGCAAGTTTCATTTGGTTGCTCAGCAATCAAATCTGCCTCTGTGGGTGTGCTGAGCAGGGGCCAGGAGTGCTGAGCTGTGCCATGGAGGGGCAGCAGCCCTGGCAGTGGCCGGGGCACACGGTCCAGGCGATGTGTCAGCAGAAAGAAAGTGGTTTTCCCTGTTATTGCCCTTCACGTGTCGAATCTCTGGGACAATGGATGTAATGCTCTACTCTGATCTTAAAGGTCTATGATTTTATGGTTCTGTAGTCCTTGCCCCGAGCCTATGGAACAGTATAAAGTGCAAGAAACACCCAGGCACAGGGAGAGGAGCGGGCACAGCCCCTTCTAGATGTTTCCTATGTCTGTTCCCACAAAGGATGGAGCTTCTTGGCTTTACATGGATCTCCTTCTGCTCCACAACTTTGCAAGACCTTCTTGGACTTTTGCCTGCATCCCAATGCTTTGCCCCAGCTGCCAGGCTGCTACAAGGACAAACCTCCTGAGTTTAGCTCCTTTAGCTCTTCCACTATTGCAGGGACCACAGAAAGACACAGACCACAAACAAACCATATCCTGGGACAATTTCTTCTGATCATCTGTGTTGCAAGCTGCTGGTCCACACCATAAGAAACCCCTTTTTCTTCTGCAACCCACTACAGGATGTCATTAATATTTCATTTCCCTATGGGGTGGGAGAACCTCATATGCTATAAAGGACTATTGCACACCTGCAGCCAAGCACATATAGATGAGTTTGGCTCTGGGGAGAAGGGGATTTGGGGAGCTCACTGTGTCTCTGTGAAATACACTTTGAACGTGCAGAATAGCAGCAGCATTTATTCACCATAAATTGCTAGTTATAGAAAGCTGCACATACTGCATACCAAGTAAAAAAGGTTCAGTGAGTTATTGTGTTTTTAAAAGCCTTCGCTGCAAAATATTAGCACATAAAAATAATCAGGACAACTGCAGTGATTAATGACATTTTTTACTTTGGGAATACATGCTGTAATTTGGGGGGGAAATGTCTGAATAATTCTGCCACACAATGCTTGATTTTTTTTTTATTTAACTGTAAATCACTTCTATAATTTACTAAATTATAAGTGCATAGTTGTAATGTTTCCAAGATTTGTACATGAAGGAACATCAAGTATCTTCTCAAAGGGCAAAGTGATCACATTTGAGTAATTTCTCCCACTAGAAATCTTAGCCTTTAGGTATGTGATTAAGATTCATCGTTTCTCCTTTTATCAATATAATTTGTATCACCGCGAACACATCCTCAGTAGAACAGATATGTTTCAGATAAATAATTCTGTGCCTGTTTTTGGGTTCAGCCATAATAATTAATGTGCAATAACACTCAGAGTGACGAGAGGAACATATATTCCCAGCAGTCTGCTGCTGGGTGGTAGCAAACAAAATGCTCAGGAAATGCTTTCAGTTTGAAGAAATACTGATTTTTGGTTATGTCACTGAGAGAACAGGAGTCATGTAAAGTCTGAAACAAGACAGAATTGTCGCTAATATTTCTTATCATCTGTTTTAGGCCATAAATAACCTGTCCTTAAGTATTCTCACGGTGCAGCACAGGTGTGACACCATCTGACTGCCATGTGAGAGGGTGTTGTGGATGCAGGAGGAAAAAGGACAGGCTTGTGGAGCCAACTCAGCACAGGATGTCTTTGTTTTTCTGGCTCTTAAATTCCCAAAATAATATAGTGTTCATTTAAGAGGTGGATATGATTTTCCCCAGGTGGCAGCACCAGGTAATTAAGAAAGAGCCATGTGGTTCCATCGTTCTGCCCAGCTACTCTGGGTGTGTTTAGAGAAGCTTTTAAGAGATGAAAGGAGTAGGGAATGGGCAGAGTGTGCTCCTCGCTAAGCACAAACAGAGGACAGTGATTTGATTGAGCTAGGAAGGAATTATTTGTACTCAAACCAAAAAGAGATGTAGGAATAGTTGTGAAAATCCATTTCTTTTCCAGATTTGTGCTAGTATGTTCTGCTTTACACTGGTGTAGATGGAAGGGAAAAGCTTAACCTTTAGATGCTTCTCAGGAAAAGGGGGAGGGATTGCCTGTAATGCCCCTGAATCGAATTATAATTCAGGCAGTGAGTTAGAACAGAGACAACCTGCTTGTATTGACGGGTACAAATTTCTTGTCTAGCGTTATATTGAATTTCTCTTTCAGTGTTTTCTCTATTTCTTCATCTGCAAGCATTCTGATTTCCACAAGATCCATATTGTCCCTGTAATTGTACTTAATCTCAGTGAGTTTCCACCCCACCAGTGCCCGGATGCCGTCGGCAGTCTGCAGGCTGCAGATAGACTTGGTCACGAAGAGCGAGTCGGGCGCTGTCTGCAGGTGGGCATTGCAGCCTCTGAACTCTTCAATGTCTCGTGGCTGAAGGCTAAAGAGGTAAATCCGACGGCAAACTTCCTCTTCCACTTTGTGGGAAGTGGAGTCACCATGGTTGGTAACCCACTGCTTCCTTTTCACCTTCTCGAGGTACCAGGTCCCGCTCTCCTCCAGGAAGCGAAAGACCCCGGGAGTCTGCGGCTGATCTGTCCCTGAAATCAGCTCCATTGGCTGCCACAGCTGGTAGGCCATCCCAAACCCCCCATCCACAATGTAGGATTTGCCATCAAGCACCACTTTTAGCAGCAGATGATCCATTTCCTCTGGGTAGGCGTCGTGCTCCGGGACATAAACTTTTGATCCCAGAAGGGTGACGTCATAGCCAAGAGTTTTCAGGACCCAAGACAAAAGGTAGTTGTTTTCCATGCACCAGCCCCCACGTTTCTTCCTCACTATCTTGTTGTAGGTCGCTTCCAGGTCCAGCTCAATCGTTTCCCCACAGTGGATGCTGAGGTTTTCAAAAGGGACAGCTTGGATGTGGTGCTGGAATATATCTGACATAGTACCCAGGTCTGGCTTATTGTGGGAGCCCCGGTAAGAAATTCTGGCAAAATATTCCTTGATGTCCATTCTGCCTCTGAGAGAAGGGTGGGGAAAAATAATAAGTTGTGTCAGAAGTGATGGAAGGCTCTTCCCATTCCTTATAATGGGGCGCTCGGAAGAGGAGCGGGATTTGACTAATGTCTGTCTCAAAGGCAGCTGAGTATTAGCACTGAGAGAAGCCAATGGGATGCTGCTGATGAGCACAAATGTTATTTTTATTTGCTTCTTTTACAGCTGTGATGAGAGGCTCCAGCTGTGCTAAGCACATTTCAGCAGAGTTCCTGCCCAGCAAAGCTACAAATCTCTGTAGGAAGGAACAAAAGCAGTAGCAGAGATGTTTCCCTGCTAGAAACGATAGGAACTGAGACTCTCCAGATCTGAACTGCTCATGGTTTGACTCATCGAAGCAGAAAACAAACCCTTCCACTCTTGCAGAGCAATCCAGAGCCTCCTCTGCAACCAAACATGAAACAAATCTGTCCTGCTGTGGTATTTCTTCATTATTTAGGCAGCCTGGCACGAGCTGGTCTCACCTGCTCCTGCTCTCTGTGCCGGCAGTAGCAGATGTGACCTGGAGTGCAAAAGGCTGCTTTAGGGCAGAAAAGGCTGTGGGAGGTTTTTTGCTGCATCTGCTGTGAGCTGCCTCCCCCCAGCACAGCTTAGCTCCCCAGCTCTGCTAATCACACGCCAGCAGCAGGACGAATCCAAGGTTTGGGCCAAAACTACAAGTTTCAGGGGGTCTCAGATTTTCTGGCATCATTTTTCAGGACGCATTTGCTCCTTCTACTCATGGTCACCCCAGCAGTGGGTGTCTGCCCAGGGGTAAGGGAGCATTGCCCTGATGTGGGATGGCAGAGGGCTCAGTATGAGGCTGTTTCATAAATATGGGGGTGGAAAGCAGCTCAAACCCTCCCAGCCCTTTGTGGAAGGAATGGGATTTTGATGGAGCCAAGTACTTTTGTTGTTCCTCCCCAGGCACTGCAAAAATTCAGGCAACTGTAAGTATGGAACAATGTTGTTCAGATTGTTAACCCAAGAGGTCCCAAAATGTTCTTAAGTTCCTGTATACAACTCTCAAAGTAAAATCATAAGATAAACTCCAACAGTTCCAACAGGATTATATTCTTGACCTGATGAAAAACAGCACAGCCAAAATTGTATGGGAATTTTGGAAAGATACTTTCAGTACATAAACAAAGCAATGAAAATTAAAAATTCCCATTTGGTGTAATACCCTGGCAGAAGCAGAGGGTGTTTTGGTTTGCCTCCCCACACCCTTTCAGATAGAAGCTTTACAGAAGTCTTAACTGTTGCATCATGGCCACTCCCATGTTTCAACATCCTACAAGCAGGCCTGAGTGATCCACTGTGGGGTTAAGAGCATCAGATTTAGGGCATTCTCTTTGTTCAGCTTTTGCCTGTTCCCAAGATTTTCCCCAAAGCCCCAGAACTACAACTCTATTCATTTCTGAAAACTTGGCATAAGCTTAGTTGTTGCCGTGTGAATTTTAAACCAGCATCACCAGCAATGAGCTGTTTTTCCCTTTCTTTCTCCCTTCCTTTCCCTTTACCACAGCAGGCAGAACTCGTGTAGTAACTTTTACTTGCAGAGAGAATGTTGGTGTGGGCTTTGTCTGTCTATCTGTCCGTCTCTTGCAGGTGTTTATAAGGCTGTTTTAACTGAAATTAGGCAGATGGCACAAATGCCTGAGTTGCTTCAGGCAGACAGCTGAGTAAATAAACCAGTGTATCTACAACACTGAGCAGCTGAGCTCTCCCTGCTCTGCCCTTACACCATTTCTGCTGTGTTTTGTCTCCAGCCAGATTTAACTTCCTGGTTAGACAGCGCTCAGCTACCAAGATCCGGGGGTTAAAATAAAGGCTTACCTGGAAAATCAGTTCAAGCACCAGGATACCTCCAGGATTTGGGGGGGTGGTTCTAGGCTAAAGCAAGTGGAGTGGCTGTCTGTCCTCTGCCTAGCACAAGCAGGGCTAGGACTGCTCTCCAGCTGCTCTTCAGGGGAATGTCTTTTCCGTGAACTTGCTTTCACCCGCCTCTGTCAGATTGCAAAAGCTGGAAAAAAAAAAAAAGCAACAAACCAAACAAGCTCAAAGGGTGGAGCATGAGAGCTGGAGTGAGCCAGCAAAGCCAGCAGCAGCGGCTCAACACACGTGCAAACCTGGCAGTTAGAGCAGAGGCTGCTTCACATTTTCACCTGTTTCCTGCTCTCTGTGGGGACCAGCTCAGGCTGTCACCAGAAGGGTATGTTTTTGTTCCAGTAACTTGCTGGATGCACTCAGGTGACACTTTTTTTTTTCTCCCAGGTATTAGGTTACTGTTTGTTTGGAAATGTGGGGAAATAAATCTTGCACGCGTTCAACCTGAGAAGGATTTTGCACTGTTTCTGAAAATCAGCAAGATTTCGGTGCAGCAACTTGCACCTGCAACCCCCTTGCCCCAGTCAGCAACACGAGAACTTCAGCACTGCCTTTGCTTTGTTTGCTCTCTGTGATTTACATGTGTTTTTTTATTACTGTAAATGTCATAGAATATAAGGAAGCACTGGGACAGCAGTGTCTCTTCTTTGGCCTTTGCCCACAGATATCACCTGTGGATGCCATGGTGGTGAAGATGTTCTCGGCAAAGTGATGGCTATGAAGTGCCAACACATAGGGAGATCCATCCTTTCACGTTTCATGTTTGTATCCACCAATTTTGCTGGCATTTGGCCAAGAGAAGTCTTTTTCATTCTCTGACATATACAGCTGGATTTTTTCCTGTTAGTTCTCCAAAAGTAATTCCAGTCCTTCACATTTAGTATCAGTGGCAAGTTCCACTCAAACACTGATTTATTGGATAATTAGCAGAGATAATAAATCAGATGAAGCAGACACAATAAATCAGATGAAACGGAGATATCTGTGGTAACCCATTACACAGCTCCACTCCCATATCAAAAATTGGCTCTTTATCATCCCATCAGTGGCCAGTGTTTGACCCCACAAGCGAGAACCGATGCCCAAGCCCAACCAATGCCAAGGCACTGAGAGGAATGGGTAACCTGCCCTTGTCAGGCTCCTTTGGGCAGATGCTGTACATGGAGTAATCCCTTCTCATCCCACAGTCTAGGAGCCCCTCGTTTTGACAGAGAGAAGCCAAGAGCTGAGCAGCCAGACCCCAGTGCTGGTGGGAACTGCACTGAGAGAAGCCTTTAGACCCGTCACTGTGTGGTGTGTGAGCAGACCTGGCTGTGCTCCTTCCCAGAGTCATTCGGGACCACAGATGGTGCCAAAAGTGGACACGTGCTGTGCTCCCTCAGGTGAAGTGGCTGGGGATCTGTTCCAGCTAATTTTGGGGTCCCATAAGTCATAAGTTTTTTCTAACCAAGTAGGAGCGAAATCCATTTCCCCTGGTGTTTGGATACTCAGCTTTTCTCAACTCCTCTCCCTAAAACATAGCAGATACTGAGCATTTTCTTCCATGTTTTTCAAATTCTCATCCCAACTCACTACCCTATGCCATTATTCCTGCATATCACTCTGCTTTTTCTTCCCATCCCGCACATTTTGGTCCCCAGGCCATTAAAACCACCCTCCCCAGGCGTGCCTGAGGCCATCACAGGGCAAAGCTCAGTCAGGGAGCACTGAAGGGAAGGAAAGGCTGATCTTGATCCCAAAGCCTTGCTGGAGTTTTTTTGCCTTTCAGCACTGTGGCAGATCACCAGGGTTAATTCCAGGAGTGGTGGGGCAATAAACAACAATCACAGCTGTGGGTAATGGCCACAACTTGCCTGCACCCATCCCCAGGAGCCACAAAGGGCAAAGCCCAGCGTAGGCCAGGTGGGTTGTGGAGAACATGACCACAGAGGGAATGTGCAAATGGGAATGTCCTTGGAAAGGACATTGCTGTCCACCTGGACACTGAGATGCCATTTCCCTTGGCAGGAGCTGAAGCTGCCCGAGCTTTGTCTAGAAGATCCTCAATGTAATTGCACTCAATTTTATTTATTTATAAATTTAAACTGCTGACAGCATTTAATTTATTACTGAAATCCTCCTCTCATCCTAACTCTCCTGAGAGGCCTCATCAAATATCCCTCCCTCCCTGCTTTAATGGAGTATTACATGCTGCAATATCTGCCTGGGGAAATAAAAGCATTAGGTGCCCTGTTTGGGGTAAAAGTCAAGGGTCTGCTCCCTTCTATGATCACCTCCCTGGCACACTGTATAACAAAGCAAGGTATATTAGATTATATCGTATTATAACCAGAATTCTTAATATACAAACTATCTGGTATGCTAGAGGAGCCCATGTTGGTCTGCAGGTCCTCCCATCCCTGAGGGTTTCAGCATAAATGTCTTACATGTAAATGGTCGTAATTCAGTTAAATTCCATTACAAGGGGAACAATCTGCTTTTCTGCATGAATGGCTTTATTTCCTATAAGTTTTGAAGGAAAAATAGAACATTTTAAGTTAAGTGCTTTGGTGAAAAGCATCTGCCTGTTAGGACGAAGGAGAAGTTGCTTCCATTTCACAAGAAATAATTGCACCCTCAACGTGCCCTTCCTGTTTCCATCTCGTGGGCCTCTTCTCCTGGAAGATGCCAGGGGTGTGGTCAAACCATGAAAATGCTGAGGAGAAAGTTCTGAAGGTTGGAAAGGAAAGTTGTGCTGGTTTCTCTGAACGTGTTGGTAGTGGGGTCTGTGAGAGCTGGCGAGCAGCTGGGGAGGCTCCAAGCCATGGTAGCAATGGCTTTACTGGCATTTGGAGACAAAGTGTTGGAGAGCACTGATGAGGAGGATGAAGAAGACAAGGAGAGCAAGGTGCTGTAAATGCTCTTTAATTAACCATAATTAACCAGTTAATAATGGCCATCATGTTAAATTGTCACTGCCTAACAAAAGTATGACAGTGTAATATGTAATGGGGCATCAGCATTGCTGGCTGGATCCTGAGACAGTTTCATTTCACACATCCCAATGAGAACTGTCCATCACACTGTCAAAAGCCTACTCTGGATATTTTCCAAGGAGGGAAATTTGGAAAAATTTGGGGCTGAAATGCTGTTGCAGAGCTGCAGCCGGGCAAAATGGGCATCCATGGCAGAGCCTGCAAATAAAGCAGATGTTCTGTGGGGAAATACTGTTTAAAACTCTTTAATTTCACCACATTTTCACCTTTATTGTCCAGCACTCATCATGATTACCATTACCCAGGAGCTAGCCAGGTACCTCTTGGGTAATTGCAGGGCAATGCATTCTCCTGTGCGGGGAAAAAAGGCCTCATTTGAAATATAGATATTATGTTGGTCTAGTCCAAAAGTCAACATAAGATATCCTGTTACAATTAATTAGCTGATCATCTGCAAAAGCCCTGTACAGTTGCTAATCAAATACATAAAATACACCATGACCTGACCACATGTAATTCCACCCATTTTGGTACGAGCTGCCAAACAAAGAGGGTTTGCAAGTCAACAGTCTCCGTCACTGTCAGGCCCAGAAATGGCTGAGTGTTCCAGCCTGTGCACCATATTGTTGCACCAAAAAATTATTGTTGCAAGATATTTCAAGAGGAAAATATTCCTTAATAATAAAAAGGTTCAATGACCAAAGGAGAGTTATATGTGTATGAATACAAGGGGGTGATGAGCATTCACTCAGCCTCTGAAATTCCTTTGGTGATCCATATATATACTATATATATATACATTTTTTTATATTTATAAGCTGAAAAAAAAATCTTTGTACGTGTGCCTAAATGCAGCAACAGTCACCATTTATGAGCAGGGAAACTACCAGGCTCCATCCTCAGCAGGGTTAAATTGTCCTCATTCCACCACAGCCACGGAGCAATGCTGCTTCTACTCTCCTGGCTTTGAGTCTGCTCCTCCAAAAAGCTCCTGTAACACCAAACTGCTGTTTCAGTGCAAAGACTCTCATGGAGTTCAGTGGGAATTTGGATCAGTCATAATTCAGACAATCAGCCTGGAAGCATGCAAAGCAGGAACAATTACACGAGTTCTGTCATTCCCATTACTCAGATTTATTTTTTTTTTTGGAGGTAGGTGGGAGGGAAACCTTTTATCTCAGTGAAGAGTAGGAAACAGAACGTTACAGTGACAGCAAAGGGGAAAAAAGCAACTGTGCCTTTGGAAAACACATTTTCATTACAATGTACTAACACGCATCAGAGAAATAATATATGTTTGTGATGACAATGTATTGCTGCCACTCCACTGCTGACTTTGGAGTGCAATTGGGGAAAAGAAAGAAGATATGCTCTGGATTCGAAACGCTCCCCCAGACTTACCTTTGTTGGGATTTTTTTGGCTTTCCTCCCTACAATGTGCTCATGGGGGGACACAGGTGTGACTTCCAAGTGGCACTGCACATGTAAATACACTTTCCACATGTTTCTTTCTGCCTCCCTGGTATGTCCACAGCTGGTATGTGCAGAACAAATTACTGTGCACCATGTATAGTGTATGGAAAAGAAGAGAGATGGACTATTCACACCTGGAGCAGGAAGGGAGCAATTGGAGCTGGGAGGAATCACCTGTGGGTTTGCTGGCTGGCAGCCTGCACAGTGCAGTATCCAAGGAGGGATGGAAGGAGGAATGCAGCCCTCCAGGGCTTTGGGAAGGACCGAAAGCTGGGAAGCAGGTTTTAGATTACGTCAGTGCGGGGATCGCAGAGTAGGGAAAGAAATTCAAGGTAAATTGTCATAGCTGGTGGGATCTCAAATCACATCCACTTCTGCATCGCTTGCCTGGGAGCTGAGTGAACCTTTTAAAAAGAAAATTTCAAGTTGCTGAATCTAATCATCTTCCATGAATCAAGGTATGCCAAAAAGCAGCCCTTTCCCAAAAAACAGCTCCACACCTGCTGTGCTGACTCACACATTACCCACAATATTATTACTTTTTTTTCTAGCAAGGAGCAATTCGGTCCTTGATCATATGAACTAGTGAATGGCCTTTGCTGTGAAATGATGAACCTGATTAAATTGACATCAACCCTGGGCATTTTCATCCCATAAGGTAAAAGGCAAGTAATTTCCATGCAATGGCGATGGTGCTTTCTTTTCCTCATCAAACCATTGCAAATAGATGCTGCACCCAGGTCAGTGTTTCCTCACAGGCAGATGCTGAGGGTGCTGTCATACTGGAATATTGTCCTCCACCTTCCACACCTTTATTTAATAGAAGTTTTAATATGAAATTCTGCTCAAATAGTCCTTGAAAAGTAACCACTTCTTTTTAAGCATCTGGAGACACAACTCTTCTGTTCCTCTATTTAAAATAAATAGACCTGTCATGAAGAAAAACCTACGGTTCAGCCACACACCGTGAAGTCCCTCTGAGACCAAACCCAACAGTAGATTTGTCAATTCACAGTGATGTTATTTTTAATTGCTTTCTCAGCAGTTGTGCTGGGAGCACCTCGTGTTCCAGCACAGCTCCTCCCAGCACAGATCACATCCCCCTGGGCCAGAGCAAATGGAGTCAAACGTGATGCTGACAAATACAGCATTGTCACTGGGGCTGGAGTCTGGGACCCTGAACCCAGGATGGTGGTGGAGGACAGTGCCTTCAACTCAGGAAAGCTTTCTGCTGAAATATCAGAGCTCTGCAAAGCCTTTGGGAAATTTCCCGGATGTAGCAGGACTCGACAAAGCGGCTGCAATGTCCTTTCTCCTCGCTTTCCAGCTTCCATGAGGGGCACCAGGTGCTCCCCAGCCCTGCAGGGAAGATGGGGTGAGCAGCTCTGTAAATCCTTCAGCAAGTGCACCCTATCCCCTTCATCACCCATGAAAGCACTAAACAACCTCACCAATCATCGGTCCACTCATCTGTCTTTGCCAGGTCCTTACTCAATTTTGCAATTATTCTTCTATTCCTGTCTGTGCCAGCATGGCCAATAATTTTCCAGACAGCGTTGTATCAAAATCTTTACTGAAATGCAGCACCTGAAGTCCCACTACACATTTCTTCCCTGTAGAAAATCACGTAACTAATCAGAGAAACCCAGTAGTTAATTTGGGCTACTATTTTTAATAAACTCCCATTCTGTGGTTATCGCTCACAACAGTCAGAGGCAGCCATAGCATCTGATGTGCCTGGATCTGTCTCTCCCCTTATGCATCTATCCGAGGGAAATTCTCCAGCGGCATCTGAAATCAGACAGTGGGAATGTATATTCTGCTCTCAGCTAATAATTGAGAGACTAAACCTGCCTGGTTGCTGGGGGCTCAAGGGAAGGGCTTGGAAATTGGCTGAGAGCTTCCTTCTCAACTCTTGTCAAAGCAGCTCCTGAATGTTTCATCACAGGAAAATTTGCCTGCATATTTATGTGGCCACAAAGATACCCGGTTTAAATCTGCAAAATCAATTCACCAATTGCATCAGCTCTCTCTCTCTGTTGTTACTCCAGCTAACACTTCTGATTCAGTTTTCTTCACTCTGCACAATGAAGACGTAAATAGGCAATGCCCTGCCCCATCCTTCTCAGAGAAAGAGTTTCTCTTAATCCTTTGCTCATTAATGTACCATTTTTCATACTTAAGGGTACTTGGTCAGGACAGCAGAAGTGAAGCCCAGCCTGGCCAAGTGGGCAGACTCAGAACCTGAAGAAAAATCCTTTTTTTCAGTGACCTGGAGTAGAAAACAGTCAATCAACATCACAAAACCAGTTAGTTCCTAATGCTGCCAAGTACAAACCCAAATCTCGCTTTGGTTCAAGATGCAAACCTGAATCATAGCTCTGATGCCCATTCCCTCCCTCTGATGCCATTCCATGGCATTCCTTCTTTATTTGCTTTTTCCTTAGTGTCTGCCCAGTGCTGAGGCAGAGCTGCTGCCACACCACGTATTCCAGCCTTGGAACAGGGTTAATTCTCCTCTTCCCTCCCTGGGGGCTAGCACATACTTTCAACACTGCACATCATTTTATCAGTTCTGTTCCCAGTCTCCAAAACGTCGAGTTTCTTTAATATGAATGTGCTGCAATTTAGTACCATCAGCAAACTCTGCTGAAACAGTGAGAAATGCAGACCTAGGAAAGATCCCTGTGGAAATCCACCCCCAGCCCTTCAACAGCACCAGCACTTTGCTCTCTGTCAGCCCTGCAGCACTTTAATTCACATAATCTACTCTCATTTGTTTCCCACCTCTTTCCCTGGCCTCCATTAATGATCTGGTTTTTTGTGTTATGTGTTTAAAATGCTAACTAATAACACATACATGTTTACTTTTTCCACTGGTAGCACCTTTGTGAAATATTAGTGATCACTAGATGTCACTGTAATTTTACTCTGTCTCCAGCCCCACTGAACCAACCTGATCCCTGGGCTCTACTGAGCTTGCTTTCAAATCCTTTTGAAGAATTTATTAGTGATCAGAAAACTACCCAGCTGCCATCCAGACAGAGGGTTTCCTGGGGCGGGAGGGAAGGACAGGTTGAACACACAGGTTTTTGCTCAACACATGAAAGTCTTATTAATTTTATGCTGAATTATTGAATCCCCCAGGTGTGTGCCTGCAGCAAATTGTGTGTGAGGCCTCACAGTGCCCTGGCACATCCATAATGTTCCTCTGCAGAATTCCCTGCAGCTTTAATGGCCAAATGCCCTTGAAATTTTGTTGTTGTTCCTTAATAATCACCCCATTTTTCTCCCAAACACGCAGCCCGGATTCCTTCACCATCATCTAAGCACTCCCATCTCCTTCCTTTTCATCCAGTCATCCCATTCCTCCTGTAAATTCAGTTAATCCCACGGGTTTTAGAACTCAGAAAACTCCATAGAAGCATCTTGCCTCTTTCCGTTGCCTTAAAAGATTTTACAGAATATATTTCTTCAAGGCCAACTCAAATCAACACTCCCTATTTCCTGAATTGTTGATTTCTCCATTGTACTCAGCCTTTGGGATATAGCAATTTAAATATTACAGACCACACTCCTGCACAGGCACACATGGGATTTATTCTTTTTTTTTTTTAATTGCAAAAATTCACCACTGAAATTAGCAGAAACGCCTGCTTAAAAATCATTTGTCTCCATCTGATGACATTATCCAGATCAGCAGAATAAGACTTCACTCTGCACTCCGGTCCCACTGGGGAATATGCCAAAATCAGGTCGTTCAAGAAAAATCAGTTCTCGGGTGTGCAGCGCTGGCAGCTGAGCCCGAGGAACCGAAGCTCTTTGCTGGCACCTTTTGGTGAGCAGGGAGAAAGGACCAAGGGCCACGGCTGTCTCCACCCCCGAGGGGTGGGTGGCAGAGCCTGGCCACGTCCAAGGGAGGTTTGCAGCCGGGAAAATGCCTTTGCTGTGAAGCAGTTACAGGGAGCCACAGCAGTCCAAGGGATGCTGGGGTGATGTGAGCTCAGTGGAAGCCAATTGATATGTCTAACAACACGTTTCCCTCTGAACTCACCCTCTTTGGCTCTGTAGCCATCTGTTCTGGCGACAGCAGGTTTTTTAAGGCTTGTGGGTACTGCCTACAGGCTGTAGCAAGAGTTGGGCTGTCTGTGCAGGGGGTAACACCACAAATAAAGGCACCTGCTGGCTTGCTGCTTTTACCCAAATTGTACAGCCTGCCCACCTCAATCCCAACATTGGCTGCTCTAATACATTACATTCTGGTATCAAAACCATCTCGCTTTTGATGAGCTTTTCTGTTCAGGATTCATCAAAGAGAACCTAAATGAACAATAATGCTTATGGACAAGCATTTTGTTTTTCTGTAGAGACACCAGAGGAGATTTGTTGGTTCCCATGAGGTCAAACACCTCTTGTCTTCCGTGTCAGCCACAGCCTAAAAAGTCCTAAATTTTCGCTGACTTCTATTAATTAGTTGAAGGGATGCAGTTCCCTCTTTAGAAACTCTCCTCCACTTCCCACCCAACAGCACAGACCACATTTTGTCTGAGGAGTAACAGCAACAGTCAAATTAGAAGATAAAGAGACTATTAAAAGTTTTGCCACTCAGTTTAGACAAATGTTAGGATTATGGTGCTGACCCTAAAACATTACTTGGAATCTTGTTAAAACATTACAATGCACCTGTGTTAAATTACTGCCCAGTAGACAGAAGTCCTTGTTAATTGGAGATTCATTATTTCTGGGATAAAGGTAATGTAGCATCGTTGGTGTTTTGCCTGGGGCAGGAGGAGTGGATTTGGGGTGCAAATGGCTTTGGGTGCACCCACTTGTCTGGCTCAGGGCCATGAGAAATGATGTCTGTGATGGATTCATGCCAGCTCTCTCATTGCTTTCCTCTGCCAGGAACAGCACTGAAAGGTCTTCCCTGAAGATAACTGGTAGAAAAGGCAAGGAGAGACAGAGAAACCAAACTACTAAAGTGGTTAACTGATGAAAACACCATCCTGGGTCTGTTTTCGTAGATATAGCAGGCTCCCCTTAAGGAATTGCTTCAATTTTCTTATTTGTTTTGAAGGGCCATAAATTACTTTGGAGCCTGATCGTGCATATGTAAAATGTGTTGAAACAGTTTCAATTACAGGTGTGACAACTTTAAGCCCCACTCAAACATGGGCAACTCTCCACACAAGGAATGTCTCTCCAGGTCATTGACTTACTTCAACATAATTCAGCTCAATCAGGAACCCTTTCAACAAAACCCAACATAAACTGCTGTCAATCCGAAGTGAGGGATTGCATATTAAGAGTTAGCACACATTTCATTTCAACAGTTGGAAAACAGATTAGTATTACATGGAAAACAGTTCAAAACAAGACTAAAGTTATGCGGAACACCCTCACATAAACATTCCTGTAAATCATATTTTTGAACAGATTTAATCTTTCTTTACCCAGAAATACCCCAGAAGACTAACTTGAACAATACAGGGCTATGAATTCATAGCACAGATTAGTTAAAGCAGATGGTGAGCCTGTGTGGATGCGCTCCATCAGAGAAAATGTGCCCATAATTGGATTTATTTTAATTCACTTATATTTTGACTCCAGGAGAAATGCGGGTAGAGTTCCTCATGCAGACAAGCCCTGAGGTTAAAGCTTCCAGGGAGCCTTGCTCTCAACTCCATTTTGAAAATTGGACTTAAATGCAAAAATAACATTAGGTGTTCATAAACGAAAGTGAATCCCCAGTCTTAAAACTTTTATTCATGGTCAGATCTTGCCTCCTTAATTCACTCTGACTGGCACTTTATGCAAGTAGCCTTGAATGAAATCATATTCCTCATAAACAGATCTCACTTATCAAAGTGTTTTGCACAGACGAGGCTGACACAGGCTGTGGGAGTCCCCATCGCTCACCTCCAGCGGGTTCAATTTTCACTTGCTTTGCAGCAGAGGAAGGAGACAAGTTCCCATCAGTAGGTGCCACTCCTGCCATGCAGTGCAGAGCCAGGGGAAGGCAGGCAAGAGCCTTCTCCAGCCACATCTGCTGCTGCCTTGGATGTGCACCATTCCCACCCCTGCAGCCTGAGTCCTTCAGGGATTTTCTTTCCACCTCTTCATTTGTAGGGTTCTTGTATTCCCACATAGCCTATCATCTGTCTGGATGGTAACTAATCGTCCCTGTTCACCCAGGTTCCTGTTAAAAAGAAGACTATTTGCTTTTTCCACCCAGAAAGGTGCTGGTGGTCTGAGCCCTGACTATGCAGAGGATGTGCGCCGTGGTTGGGAGCACCCCAGCCAGAAAGGGGAAGGGGCTCACTTCTCTCTGTACTGGGCTGTAACGGGTGTAAATATATCCAGTAATTACAGGCATATTGCTGTGCAAA
The DNA here is from genome assembly GCF_003984885.1 of Neopelma chrysocephalum. Taxonomy (NCBI): domain Eukaryota; kingdom Metazoa; phylum Chordata; class Aves; order Passeriformes; family Pipridae; genus Neopelma; species Neopelma chrysocephalum. The sequence continues at coordinate 9,162,683 of NW_020897727.1, forward strand.
CACATAATAATTGCAGCTCTCATTTTCTTGTGAATAATACATAATGGGCCTCCCCCATTAAGAACTGGAGCATACGCTGTGCTGAAACCTGCCAACAGTGTCCTCACAAGCCTCAGTTTCCCTTATAATTTCCCAAATGTTCTCGCTTTCAAACTGCCCCAGCAAACCACGAGTGCAGGACACGTGTGAGCTGCTGCCCAGCTGCCAGTGCCCCTCAGCCCAGCCAGCTGGATGCCCACGGGAGCACACGGAGGTGTGGGACTGCAGAGGTAGATGGTGCGTGGGAGGGAATGACCTGCCTGGACATACACCTCTGGTATCTCTTTATTCCTCCACATTTCATTGGTACTGCTTGTCTCTCTGTGTGTGTGTGCTTATTGTGTGTTTTAATCTGAGAAATCCTGGCTGGGTGAGGCAGTGCCCAGCTAACAACAGGCTGTGGTTTCCTGCTGGAGCATGGAGAGCACACCAGCAGAAACACAGCACTGCCACACATGCCAGCCTTGTCCGTGGGTCAGTCACTCTGAAATTACTGCTGATTCGCTCAAATGTGATTTCACTCACTCATCACTACAAAAATCAAAGTGTGTTTCCCTGTTCAAGGCATAGAGCAATGGGAAAAGACCAAGGTGGCATCTGTGCTCAGCCTTGGTGAGGGTGCTCCCCTGAGCCTGCCCTGGGGGAAACAGCTGCCACAAGCCCTCCAACACACAGGTGTTGCCTCCTTCCTGCAGTTGTTTTTTCAAACCTTTTCTTCATCCATACTTAGCTACATACTGCTGACACACATTGGCAGTAGCCTGTTCTTGCAGGCTGCCCAAACTGTGTCTCTAAACTCAAATCACATCAATGTTCCTTGTCTAAGTACCAGCTTTACTTGGCATGAAATCAGCATGTTCTAGCACCCACCCCAAATCTTCCAGCTTCACAGAGTATTTCCTTTTGGATTTGGTAATTAACACATAGTGCCATATTATGTTCCTTGCAATTTGGCTTTTCAAAATATTTCTGCAAGTGGCCTAAATTTCTCTCACTAGACATCTGCAAACTAATCTTCCTGTGATGGGTTTCAGCACACTGTGGGTGCATCATCCACGCAGAACCAGGCAGTGGGATGTGGGAGGCTGTTCTAAAGGGTTTGGGGTACAAGAGGCCACTTTGGTGACATCACCTATTTTTGTTGTCTCCAAAGCATCACAGGAACACGAGACAGGACTGCTTGGACAGCTGCACCATTCAAAAAAATTCCAGCAATATTGTCCTTGAGCAAGATGGGGAGGTCTCTAAATTCAGGTTGTGGAAGTCTGTTGGTCTCGAAAGGCTCAATATTTCCATCTCTGTTTCATGCACAGCAGGCTTAAACGTGCAGAGGGAAGGCGTTCTCACCTCTAATGCCACGGTGGATTCCCAGCAGCCACTAGATGTCACCAGGATTTTACTTGCTTGCTAGTCTATGCCCGGCCAGGGATCATAAGAAAATAAGAGGTAAATAAGTAATCATTAATAATAAAAAAATCCACCTATTACAATGAACACAGAGCTCGGAGAAGGGGGAAGGGACCCAGACTCCTGCTTCTGTGTGTCCCATCTCTAAGAGGATTCACACAGAGCACCTGCACACATGGATATGACTTTTGTCTCTTGATGGCAGGATAGTTTGGTATTAAAAATAGAGTTTCTCCAGCTAGGCATCAGGCTAGAAGTTACTTTTGTTAATGCATTTATGGGACCCTTGTTTAATTATCCAACATTGCTATCTGCAAAGTTATCCCTCCCCCACTTGGTAATCCTGTCTGGAGAGATGCAGCTAATAGCATCAACTGGGAAGTGGACGAGGGAATGTTTGGGGATGAGGTGGACAAAATGGTTCCAACTACAAACAAATCAGCAAAGCCACTTCTCGGAATTCCTCTGTCTCCAAAATGTGTAAAGCCATAGGAAAACAAAGGGCAGTTTCAAAAAAAAGATCAGTGCAGCTGACACATTTGTCTCCATTAACCTTCACTGTTAATTATTAACCTGTAACCACACCATTCATTATCTGGGGGATAAAGATTAGATACTGTGTTTGCAACCCCAGGAGGATCCACATTATCTCACCTCACAGGCACAAAATCACAGAAAGGTAGCCCCAGGCAGAGGTGGGATTTTGGCAGCCCAGCACCGGCACTGGAGCCTCATCCAGTGTCCCAATTTCCACACCTGTGCCAGTATATAATGCCAAATACTAGCACAAGCCCTAATGCCTGCCAGTTCCTCTTTGGCTGTTCAATTCTCCATCCAGCTCATCCTTGTCCTGTTGTTTTTCTTCTTTGGGTCCAAGATGTTTGTGCAAGTCCATCCCCCTCACTTACCCCAAAGCCCAGCAACATAAAAGTTCTTCAAAATTAACTGAGATACCGACCTCAGTTCACACAGGAATTCAGCAGACCCTTGTGAGACTGCCTGGCTTTGGATAAGCCCTGAAAGGCACAAATTACTGTAAATAGGGGTCTCCCTGAATACTTTTCCTTCAAGATTTCCATAGCAAGATGAAAGTATCCATACCCCCCCATCAGCCCCAGATACATCCCATTTCTCTGCTCAGAGCTGAAGGTTTATACCCCACATCAATAATTACTGGAGGTGCACACATCTGCTTAAAGGATCATTCTAGCCCTCCTACAGCACATATTATTTCAATCTGAAGTCTGCTGTCTTCCAAGAAAAGTCAAACAAAACAAACTTTACAGCTCTGTCTGAAGACAGCTTTTTAAATTAGGTCCAGAGTTATTTTAATTTTTGCCTCGTGGCACATAATATATTTAATACAAAAGAAAATATGCGTGGTTTGGACCTTCAGCCAAAGATGACAAGTCCAAAATTATCTCAACTTAGAAGTATTACTACTTAGGTTATTAGTCTGAGGTTTGGTTTATGATCACTTCTTCCAGCAGTGCTGCTATACTTGCAATTAATTGCAGTTTGTGTATTTTCTGTAGAGAAGAAGGTGGAACAGAATATGCATTTAATGGTGACTTTTTGCACAAATATAAAAGGAGCAAAAGTTGCTTATTTTAATGCTTTTATGCAAGAATATCTGTAATTTTGTGTCTTTGTACCCTGCTACTGGTTATGGAATTGATATAGGTTATCTTTCATTTCAGAGTTTTCCTTCAGAAAGAAGAAAGTATCCCTCTTTTAGGATTAAGAAGTTCATTTAAATTTCAAATTACCTTCTTTGACAAAACCTCTTCGGTTTGTTATGATACTAAAACCTGTGTAATACCCAGTGGGACTGGCCAGAGCTCACTTCTATAAGGAAGACAAAAAGAAGTGCCTCTCTATCTTTCGTGCCCTATTTCCCATAATCCTCTTTTCTTGCTTCCCCCACCACCCTGCCCAGCATAGACAGGTGGGGAAGGTGAACCTATCCCCTCTGCCCACCCAGAGACACAGCTCCCACCTGTGATAACCCCTCAAAGAATCAGAGTCACAGGGTCTCTCCTCAGAAATCGGACATCACTCAAAATCTCCAGATTTGGGCACTGAGATTTACCTTTCTTTTTTTCTTTTTTCTTCTGTTTGTTTAAACCAGGCAGGCGTGTCCTTCCAGGGCTATGGTGTCTTAAGAGGTGAAAAAAACCTGCCATTTTATTCCTCATATCTAGCAAGAGGTGATGGATCCTCCCCATACGCTGATGACACCACCAGTGAGAGTGGCCACCACTGGGGTAAACTCTGTCCCAGGCAATGGCACTGCCAGTGTCAGCAGGAGATGGTCACCACAGTCTGTGAGCTCTGATTCACAGCCAACACTTAAAAAAATACAACTGCAAATGGCACAGATGGGCCATTCCTTCTCTAGTAAATCCCCAAGCCAAAAACCTGGCGTCTCAGTGCCAGGAGAGTCCAAATTTTCCATGACACCCCCAGTCCCTTTAACAAGTTGCCCTCCCCTAAAGCAAGTGCCAGAGTGAGCGATGGGTGCTGGGGAGGTGGCTGGTATAGAGGACCTGCTGCTTCCATGAGTGATACTATAGAGCAATGCACCTTGCCACTTCTCAGCCTTGCTAGTTTAATACCACTTATTTAACTTGTCCATTTGCATTAGGCCCAACACTTTGGATGCCCTGATGTATTTTATGATACTTTCTTGCTGTTGCGTTTGATGGTCCTGTTTGTGATTCAGCAAACAGTACCTAAGTAATCAATATTCTGTCTGGGTGGACATTTTATTTATCTACAGAGCCACCATATGAATTCTGTTGGTTTACCGGAGGTCAAACACTTTTCATCTTCTCCACGAGCCAAAGGAAATTGGAAGATTTAAAACCCCTTTGAATTCCTTTGATTAACTCAGGGAAAATATCACACTCTTTTTTTTCAAACTCAGAAGCAGAATTATCCTCACTATAAATCTGCTTCATTTTGACACATTGATCTCTGCATAATGGGTAACATCAAGTGTTGAGGCATAAACCAGACGACGACAAAGCTGAGGAAGAGTTATGAATGGTGCTGTTAGCAATTATCAGCCATACAAACACACTTCCTTTGGGTTGGTTTAAAAAGAAACAACAAACCATAAAATGGATAAGAGCTCTATAATTAGCTTGGGGGAACAAGGCCTGGATTTTGTTTGGGAGTTGCATCCCTGTGGCACAAAGCACCCACACTGTATCAATAAATGGTACATCAGTGTTCCATACTTACATCAGTCTCATCCCTCCCAGCTGGACCAAATCCAGACCATCCAAGGGCATGCAATGGCACTGCTTTCATCACACTCTTTGAAAAGCAAGAGAAATCCATTATGCTTCAGAAATGTGGAGGAAAAGAGAAGCTGAACACCAGATTTCAGCTCCTTCACAACCAGCTCATGCAGCTCCACAGTGCCCCAGCTTGCAGGGCCGACAGGGACAGGAAAAACCAATGGCTAAACCAACTGAACAATGAAAACACCTGTATCTCTCTCATATGCTTCTACTGCTGGCTTCTCTGATTATTTAATAATTTGCAAGGTTTTAGAGCTAAATTTTTGATTGCTTAAATGATCCAAACCTTTGCACGTGAAAATTGCATCATTTTAAATAAGAGCATGACTTAAACCCCATTCAGTTAATCAGGGAAATTCCTATATAGACGCATTTATATCAGTTTTCATGACTTTTTCCTAGCTGTTGCATTTGACCTGGAACTGGTTTAAGATTAATTAAAATAAGCCACTCTCTCAATACACTGCAACTTGCATTTATTTAGCTAAATTAATGTGAAAAGTGGAGTCAGGTTTAACAAGGGCAAATTCTTCACTTTGGCAGGACTTAATGGCACTTCTCAGTGTGATTTAGACACTACTGCCCAGGACCACAGAAACTTCAAATACACTTAGTTTAATCAGCCTATCCTTTATACAAGTGAGAACTGACTTTTTCCAGTACAATTCACAGCCTGAGCACCAGGACAAAACATCCATAAGTTTTCCCCAGATAGTTTTCAGGGATTAAGAGCTGAGATCAGGAGAGTTGCAGGGATGCAGGATACGGGATGGCAAGTGCAGATGGGCTCCCAGCCCCTGCACTGGGGCAGGCTCAAATAGAGCACACAGGCACTGTGTAGGAGAAGAATTAAAGAAATCCTGCACATTGCAACAGCAAATCCCAGTTTTGGCAGGAGGAGGCAGTGACCTGCCTCACCCCTGCACCTCCCACCCATCCAGCCCCAGTTCTGCCATGCCAGCTCCCTCCTGCTCCCCATCATTCACCTCCAGTCATCTCAGCCAAAAAGTTCACTGCCCTTCCTCAGCTGTCTCCCTCATGGACTAAACAAACCCTGTTTTAGCCACAGTTTCTGATAAGGGATTTATTTTAGAAAGTCTGAATTATTTTTGTCATTTTTCCTCCGGGTTCTTTCTCCCCCTCAGTGCACCCCCTCCCTCGTGATGCACAAAAAGACTCAACACATCTTTGCCTCTAAATCACTGCAGTAATTGAACCTTTTCTTGCTGCTCTTTGTAAAATAATCTTTCTGTTTCAATACATCCACTTCAGGGTAAATTTTTTTAGCCTGTATTTCCTCTACTGGTTTAAAGGAATGTCACAAAAGTCCTGTGAGGATCAAGGCAGATCAATGCATACTGCAGCTCCATCTTCGAAATAAATTAGATTGGCTTGAAATATTTTGCTCTCAGAAATCTCTTTAGCAATGTGTTTTCCTGTAGACATTTATATATCTTTCAATAAGGCTTTCCAGTAACACACCAATGAAAAAGGGAATACATGGGAACAAAAGTCATGCAGGTGAACCAGTGGAGCTGAAGGGTGAGGAAACCCAGTGGATGTCACTCTGTGGTTCCTTAGGTGGTTTCAATGGAATTCTTCAGTTCTCTCTTCATTCAAACACAAGGAATGCTTTTATGCAACTTGGGTGTATTTTTCTGGAGCACTGACACGTGTTGAACCTTTGGCTGCCGTGAGAAGGTGGGTGTTTGCACATCCCCAAAACTCTGTCCTATGGCTCTGCACCTTTGGGCTCATTCCTACTCTGCTCATTCAAACTGTCTCACACTCCACTACCACCACTTCTGGCCGTGGTTTACAGGAGTTACATGTTGGCAGCGTCTGTTGGGGTGTTTGTTTTTATCCCTGCACTGCAGGCCGGGTGAACACCCATGGTGGACAGCCAAACCCTTCCTCACAGCCATCACCAACAGTTTCCTCAACAAATTAGGCCTAAGAAAACAGCATTGTTGAATCCTTATTGCATTTCCCCTCAGTGGGAAAGCAAAATCAGCTCTTGGCTTTCACGTCTCCACTGTAACACTACGTGACCCTGCAAACATCTCTGGTTTGTGTAGCAGTGATGGTGAGGGATCTCACTGGAGCAGAGAAGCTGTAGATATGAAATGCATTTGTCAACACCACAGCAGTAACAGGAGGTTGCAGCAAGGTCAAGCTAGAAGTGTCCAGAATAGGGGTAAACAAGCGGGCAGCCAGCAGCAAGGGAGGTCGTGGCTGTGCAGGATGCAGCCCCGGCTCTCTGGGAATGGCATCACTTCACCAAGCTTTTTTATGTCCTTAGAAAACTTGAGTGAGTGAGTGAGTGAGTTTCTATAACCAACCAACTGCCAGGTTATAACAATTTGTTTGCTACCAACCATCTGACACAGAGGTGCTTGGCAGTGCCATGCAGGAATACCAGGGCTTTTCCTTCTGTCAGAGCCCAAGCTAAAAAGAGACAATCTGCCTCAATCCAATTTGGCCATGAAAATGCTTGTCAGGCATTCACAGCAGCCCTGTCCTGAGAGCAATTTGGCTCTGAAGACCTTCAACAGTGCTTCTGGCCACCTGATTTTCTGCGACTGGGATGAGATGATGGTGATGGTGAAGGAGGGGAAAAAGCAAGAGAGGATTGAAGCAACTTGTGAGTGGTGATAAGTCTCATCTCAGTGAGCACAACAAGGTGACCTCCATCTCAGTACCTGAATGATGTTCTGACAGTGTTTGGGGTTTGATTTTTTTCTAAGGGATGATCCTTCACCATGTTGAAATACTCTTCCACTGAACCTTTAAAAACATTTCCTGGTGACCTGACTCACGGCTCCGTGAATCATCAGACGTTCAATCCATCATCCACGTTTGTTTTTTGTAAAATAGCTATTGATGTTGTACGTTATTAGTTTCTTGGCACCTTATACTATGCTTTCATCAAAGCAAAATGCTGATGCAATTAGCAAAGGATATCAATTTATGCAGCAATTCACATTATCCCTCAAAGCTTCATTAGCCTCAGAAGCTCAGGCACTGGAGGGAAAATTTGGGGAAGTGCTCTGTTACCTTCTGCAGCTCAGCCCATCTGTGCTGCTGCAGCTCTCCTGCATTGGGCTGCCCTTCGAGGCTGGCAAAGGGAGATTTGGCAGCTCCTGGCTCCCCAGCACAGGGATAACAACTGCCTCCACCAGCCCAGCTCAGCCTGAGGACCTGCTTGCTCATTTTGCACGGGTCAAAGCCATTGTGTGGGACTGAGCATGTTTCAACAGGCAGAGTCAGAGCAGCTGGAGGCATCATTTGCAAGGAAAAAAATTACACTACAACTCAAGTTTCTTGTCCCAGAGACAACCTGGAGCTCCTGCTGCTGGGTGATGCTCTGCTGCCATGCCAGTATGCCCTGACCGACTCGCGCTTCTCTTCTTGTTTCCTACAACGACTCCTGAGGTCAACAAGGCATAATTGCCCCATTATTTCACAGAAAAGCCTCTGACTTCAGCAGAAAGCAGCTGGAGGTGGGATGGAAACCTCACTTAGTGGCCTTTTGCTGGGAAGGTAATTTGGCATTTAAATCTCTGAACACAACCACCTCTTTATACCTGTTTCACTGCATTTACCAGCAAATGTTTGGTCTCCGGGTTTTTGGTGCAGGGGTTTTTTTCCCTTTCAGCTGAATAACTTTTATTATGTTGATCCACGTTGTTGTCTGTCTCTCTGCAATTCTGAATACAAGCCTTGCCCTTGACTGCACAGCACAAAGAAAGCCTTCAGGTCACAGCTTTCAAAACACTTGATATTGTTTTTTCTTTCTGGAAAGAATAAATAATGTTAACCTCCCTTTTAGTCTAGAGGAAAGAACGAGAAGGAAAAAAGCTATCAAAGGCATGTCAAACAGCCTTATTGGGCTGGAAGGATTCTAAGCTCATTGACTCATTTGCACAGCTTGACACAAAAATTAACTCATCTCCCAATTAGCTGAATAATTGAAGTGCATCATCAGATTTCCAGTTACATCGAGGAGACAGATTTGCTGGGGAAACCATCGCCAGGTAAAACAATATTTTCCTTCTCCCTGCACATCCCAGCTGGAGCTGGCTTGTACAAAACACAGGTACTGTGCCTCAGTGCTGTACCTGGAGGTGAAGGCTCAGGGGGGACCACACAGGCTTGGGCTGATCCCAGACAAGCAGAAAGTAAATGTTCCTACATGCAGATGTCTGATATATCCTACTGTAAAACTGAAATCCCACAGCAAACCTGTTCTGATGCAAATCCTACCTCTCATTACTCTTAACTATTCTCTTTCACATCCTTACGTCTAGTTTTCAACCTTCTCACTGTTTTGTGAGACAAAATAGTATTTGAAAAACTTAAAATGCAATTAATTGTGCTATGTTACTTGTCTACAGAGGCATACATTATTGTCTTTTTAAATTTTCCAGCAGCTTGGAAAACAGCAGGAGTTAGCAGAGGATTTTCTAAGTGAACCAGTCCATTTAAATTGATTGCCTTACCCAGCTTCCTTCTGGCTCCATGCTGGAAAACGCAGGTGAGTCTGACTGCTAAAACAACAGCATTATTGCTGTGCTGGAGGTGAGAACAGCCTGGTGGCAGAGACATTAGCACAGGACTTTGGAGAGAGACACCCAGTTCCAGCTCCCATGAGAGGGGTGTTGTGTGAGCTCAGGTACATCTGGCACAGACCAACTTTTAGCAGCAGCCACTTCCCTGATGATGCAGATCAGCACCCATGGGACTCGTGGGCAGGAGCTCATGGAGGGCATTTGCCACGCTGAAGTGCTGAATTGCAGGCTCTCACTGTAACATATATCAAAACTTTGGCATGCACAGACCTTTAAATTAATTGGATCTTAAATTTAATTAGAGGACCACTTCAGAAGATCAAGTACAAAGGGCCCATGTGTGCCCCAGTGCAAATGTGTGTAGCATGGTCAGGTCACCCCTTCAGCTGCCCAGGAAGTCCCAGAAAGAAAAGAAACCCCATTCCCAGCACCTTGTGAGGGAAATGCCAGAGCTGATATCCATTTCTCTGAATCTCACATCCAGGATAGGAAACATAACTTGGCTCTGCCAGGACTTCTAGGAGCCTTCCTGTTTCTGGATTTCCTAAGGATGTGTTTCAGAAGTGTCTGTTGATACCCAAAATTTACACCCCTGATCCAGCTGAGGGTCTCTGCATGAGACAAAGCAAAGATTACTTTGCTCTGAAGTCCGAGACACTTCCTCAAAGCAGTGGCTGGGCTGGCTTTGCAGGAATAACTCTGACAGGATTATCCTGGTGCTCTCTTCAGCTCTCCCTTCCCTTCACACTGTGCCCATCTGATCCGTGGCAGGATCATGCACAGCCAGACACAGAGAGGCTGAGCCTCTCCCACTGCCACTGGGGACTAACTTCAGGAAGATCCTGTAGGGTTCATCAGCCCACAGGGAGCCAACACCCATCGTCAACCAGCGTGTGCCCATCCTCACAGACATCCAGCACTGCTGGCCAACCACAACTTTACCTCACTGAAGCCAAGGGGTATTTCTGCAGGACAAGGGGACACCAGGCACTGCAAAGCTGCAATCATGTTGCAAATTCCACTCCTTCTGCCTTTTCAGCTGTATTTTCATGACAGATTGTGACACAACCATAGCATCTCCTGTTTAACTGCAGCACTACTTGCCCTTCTTACAAGCCCTTCTGCATCTTACAAGCCCTTGGTGGCAGCTGCTGTGAAATCATAGAATATTAAGACTGTCATTCGTATTTCTCCGAATCTCTGCAGAATTGATAAAATTTTATTTCTGGGTAAGATTTGAAAGTATATAAGTCAGTTATCTAATTAAGAAGCACAGCCAGGCAGTCAAATAGATAAAGAAGCAACAAAGGAAGTTTCAAGGTAAAAAATTTAATCTGTCTATATGGGCCCAAGAGAGGGGTGTAAGGGCTCTGGAGGGAGAGCTGCACTTTAATTAATACTGTCTGATGGGGACCTCTACCCAGATACAGCCTGAGGGGTATCATGGGCATATAGAAAGAAATCAAGAGCCTGCTGTCAGGAAAGGATTAGGTGAGAAGGAGGAGAGAGCTCTCTCTCCCTTCGTGTCAGTAAGCTGAGGCAATTTTTCTCATTTCTCCATGCTTTGGTTTGGTTTTGGTTAATTCCTACCTACGTTACCTGTTCAGACATTATGAACAAAGACTGAAGTCCTGGCGAGGGGTTGACGGGCTTCAAATATTTTGTGTTTCCCAGGTGAACATGGATGACCACAAGAAAAGAGATTTCTGGTGTTGGGGCTTTGCTCCTGCCTTAAATGCTTTTTGTTTAGAATAAACAAGTGGGGAGCCCTGGCAAGGCTCTGGACAGCCAGCTGCATCCTCATCAAACTGCAGTGCTTCCCCTGCCTGGGAAGATTTCACAACTTCTTCTCAATTATGCATGAAATATGATTTCCTTTGTAAATTAAAGCCCTGGGTTTGTTTTTTTTTTCCCTCCCTTGGATTTTGGTGTTTACAATGATCTAGATTTTAATGAGAACGTCCCGTGAATCCCACTCTACGTATTCCTGGCAGTAAGCATTTACTCAGAATGAGAATATCAGTTGCCTCAGTTTGGTGTATTGAGTTAAAGGAGGGGACACTGTGTCTGCAAGGAGGTTGAATGGTTGGCACTTCTCTCCTTAGCCCAGAAAGAAAATTTGCGGTTAATTTCTGTTCAAAGTAATTAAGTCTCTAAGTTGGGACAGTATGTACTGTGCTCCTCATTGCAATCCACCTCCTTAGGACATTCAGATTGGCTCCCACTGTTTTTATCACCAGATTTATGTTCATGAAGTGCACAAACATTTTTTTAAATAAGAAAAAGTAGCCCAGACTTGCTCGTTACAAACAGGTTCCTATAGACCCGAGCAGACAGTGAAAACTACATGTTGCAGGTCTAACACCATAATATCAGTAACTGGCCACATGGCCAGTCCCAAAAATGCACGTGAGGGTAACGATGTTGTTATAAAAGCAAAAACATATTTCTACAAGATTACCTCGAAGCTGCCAAGTCCAGAGTCCTTCCTCTGCTTTCTAGAGCTGCAAGATTATTGCAAGAACCAGTCTGCTCCGGGGCTGGGTGCAGTTCAGTATTACCAGGTTAAGCCTTTGGTGTTCCACTGCCTATCTGGGTTGTGCTCACGAGGCCGAGGCCATCTCCTGACACCTTGGAAAGGCAGCATCAGGTTTGATGGGAGATGTCCTGCAGCTGACTCTGAATTTCCTGAGCCTGGTGCTCGGGATGCCTCATTAGCTCCCACCTCACAACACACCAGGACACAGTGCCTTGCTTCTTATCATTTTCAGCTCTAGCATTCAGAGAATCCATTTCACCTGTCCCTCTTGGCAGCACACATCAAAACGTGTGACATCCTCAAAACAGCAGTCTCCCCAGATGCAGCTCAGCCATGGAAATCCCTGCTTTTCTTCAAATTTTCCAGGTGTTACCTCCATTCCACTGCAGCCTGATTTTCCTCTTCATCTACCACAGAAAAGCACCTAAACCATCTGCTTGTCTTCCTGTTAAATCTTATGACAATTACATTATTGGAGTTAAAGAGACCATAGCTCAATTGCAGAAGAGATGTTTTTGCTGGGTAAAACTGGCGCGAATTTTAGGGATTCTTAGGATTATTATTTTTTCAGTATTTTGCCTTTTTCCTCACAGCCCAAAGCATCTCTGCGTGTGAGAGGATTTGTTGCTAAAATTCAGGTGTAAATATGCTGTAAATATTTAGCAAAGGGCGGTAAATCTCTCGTTAATATGCTGGCAGAGAGATGCAGACTCTGATTGCTGCCTGAACAGTTTTCCGAGTGGTTGCAGCTAAGCAGGCAGTGGCATGTTCTGCTCTCTGGATTTTGGGGAAAGGGAGATTTTACCAATGAATCCTGCCCCCCGGCCCCTGTGAGCACTGGCACAGAGGTGTCAGCAACATTCCTCCACACAGTGCACACAAGAGATGGATTGTGCCCCAGCAACACCTACTTTCCACTTTTATTGCTGGTCCCAAATCACACTGCAGCTGCTGAATGAACCAGGTCAGGGAGAAAGGAGCTTCAGCTGGTTTAGGTTGGAAGTTGGTAGAAAGCTGCTCATTGGAAAAAAATCAGTGACCAGCTCTGCTGCCTAAAGGGAATTGGGTTGTCAAAGTCACCCTGGACAAAGGCAGAGAGCAACCAGCTCAGTGGCATGGAGGGGTCACAGGAGAAACAACTGCTGTCACTACTGCTTCCCAAAAGACACCAGCAGTATTTGGCACAGAGAATTTCTGTGATGCTGAAACAGCTTGTGTGACAACCCGTGGGGAATCCCAGTTCATTAGTGTAAAAATTAAGACGTTTAAATGCTTCACTATTGAAAGACTAATTACGGCACCAGGAATTTATTAGATGTAGAAACGTCCATTAAGAACCAGGAACAACCCAATCTACAACAGGGCTTCAAAAGGTGAAGGAAACCAAGCCTGAAGAGCTTCTATTTCTCTGAAGAAGCATTTGCTTTATCTCTAGAGGCTCCTGCAAGAGCAGAGTGCACTGGATGCTGCCCTGGCCATCCTGGTGCAGGTGCCCAGGGACCCTGCAGGCATTACTGGTGCTCTGGCAGCATTCCTGCTGAGCTGTACGTGTGCTAGTGATACTGATGGACATAATCCAACTGCCCATTCCCCAAAGGAGAGCTAACATGTATCTCCATTCCCAGTGACTCCATTCCTAGCAATAAATACACTCGGGAGCTGTCAGATGGAGGCAGCTCTAACACGGCTCTGACGTTCCAGTGTTGTCCTGCTTGAGCAAACAGTATTAATGCCACTCAGGGAAGAAAAAGGCCTGTGTAGGTATGTAACACACCCAGGTAGGACCCTGACAGGCTATGGTGGAGCCAGGATCAGCCTCACAGTGGCTTTTGTCCCTTCACATTAGCCATGGCAATCCTGCTTCCCCCAGATGTACAGCTGCACACCAAGCAGTAAAGGGGCGAGGATTTTTCAAGACCAGCCCAAATCAAGACCAAGCAGCAGCTCTGGGGAACCAGTTTCCATGGTGACATCTGTGACCTCAGGAGTATGAGACAATCAGACCTTAGATGGGCAGCCACAGGCAAACCCTCTTTCATCAGCCCCATTTTTCCCTCCTTACCCAGATACGCTCACTGCCAGAACAGAGTGTCCTCCGAGCTGAGCAAACACTATGGAGTAAGAAGAGAAAAACAAAAGCAGTGGATACCACGAGATTGTGCAAACTTTGTGGGGAAGATTAACTCTTCCAGAGGCATTTGGCACTTCTAAGCCAATTCTCTCAAAATGGTTGGGACTTGACTATTTTCTGGTGGCACTGGGTATTTTTTTGGAGTAAGATAGGCAAAATGTCTCAAGAGCTGTCTCTCAGATCACACAGTCAGGAAAGATCCCCATAAGCTTTTCCTCATAGTCACAAAGATTCACGTCTTCAGCCATTAATTCCTAGAAGACAGACAGTAGGGTGAAAATGTCACATACCACAGTTAAAAATCTCAGGCAACTTTAGGTCGAAAGTCCATAATTCCTTCCCTCCTCCCAGAGGAAAACTCTGATGCTTAGCAATGCTTTCAAGGGGCTTTAAGCTAATTAATGAAACAAACAAACCCAAAAAATCCACTTCATTCAGCCCCTGCCCCTCCATTCAGGACTCCCCACTGCAGCTCCTCAGCGCCAGCAAGGACACAACCTCTCCCAGGTAAGGAGTTCCCTGTGTCTCCACTGCACAGAGCCAGCCTGAGAGATTTTAGCTTTAAGCTCTGCCTGGTACGTGGCACATCCATCACGTTGCCCTCGTTCGTGCTTAGGCACCCTTTCCTCTCTGATGCTCAAATTCAGCCAACACCACAGGGGCTGGGCAGCTGTGCCACTGCTCTGGAACACAACCATCCATTACGGCGCACGTGGGCCTGTCACCACGTCCCATTTGCTTCTGCACACCATATGTTACGCCAGTAGGCTGAGCAGAATCATTTATCTTCTTGTTTTTAACATCAGTCCTTTTTTAATATTACTATCAGCCTTTTCCTGTCCTTAAGAACACTTGAAAAATGCTAATGGCACGGCCCAAAGTCATGTTTTTGGGGCACTGCTGGCGAGTGGAGCCATTTTTGGGGATGTATTCATGGGTTGGTAGGTTGGTTCTTTGGGGTTTTTCAAACTTTAAGAGCAGTGCTTCCCACTCTAACATCTAAAGCAACATATTTGCAACCACAGTGGCAACATTTGGGGTAAAGGGATATAAACCCCACTATTGCACAAAGACACAGTTCAAATCCCAGTATGAAACAGCCAGCTCCCAACACGAACTTTTAACACATTTCTACTTGATAAAACATTTTCCAAAATGCTGGTTTTAAAGCCTATTATTCTCTTATTTCATCCATGCCAAGCGTGCAACAGGATTACATCAGCGTATATACATTAAAACATAAGGACTGTTTGCTCTTCTTTCCCCTGCTCATCTTTTTAATTAAATTAGTCCTTTAGCATTTTGTCCTTCAGGCAGGGAATAGAACAGGCTTTCCAGAGAAGTTGTGGATGCCCCACCCCTGGAAGCATTCAGGGCCAGGTTGGATTGGGCTCTGAGCAATCTGGTCTAGTGGAAGGTGTCCCTGCCCGTGGCAGCAACGTGGAACTAGATGAGCTTTAAGGTCCCTTCCAACCCAAACAGCAGGGGAATAAATCACCCTCAGGCCATTCTCAGATGCACATCACCTTCATCTTGTGTGCTTGGTTCGCTGTGTCATCCACACATCAGAGATTTCCACACACGCCAGGGGATCGGTGTCGGCGCTTGCTGCTGACAGTGCATGCCCACAGGACACCCAGACAGACAACAGTGCCTACTCTCACAGATTGCTGATATGTAAATCACTATGGCCAAAGGCCAATATTTTCTTTTTTCCGTTGTGGAACCAAGTACACCGCGTAATTCTTTCCCCCAGAGAAAAAGAGCAAAGAAGTCAGCACTGCCAGACCTGTGTGGGCTTAGTGTGGGGGCACTGATGTGCAGAGCCTCACCACCACCATCTCCCCAGTCACAGGGGTGTGGAAATATGAGATCTGTGTCTCCCATTACCGCCCAAAGCCACAGAAAGTAGGTCAAGCTTGGAGCATCCACCCCCATCCTCAGAACAACACCCCATGCTGGAACAGGTCACACATCCCCTCCCTGGGTTTCATGGGATGGGATGCTACAAGACCAAGTAACATGAGTAAGGCTTCAATGTAATTATCAGTTCACAGTCTCTTAAATAACACCTTTTAAAGTCAAGTGTTGAGGGAGGTGGTGGAGGAGGTGTGGAAAGTAGTAGGTAGATTAACATGACCCAGAGTGGGACATGTCAACAGAGCTGAACCTGCCCAAACCCATTTCCTGAGCATCATCCTCATGTCATTTTGTTTTCTTTAGATCTTTCATTCTCACACCCCTTGATCTTTGCTTCATCTTTCGGCTCTTGTTTTGAAATTTGAAACATCCTTTCACACCATAAAGGAAAGTCCCAAATAGAGGAAACATGTCCAGAATACAAAACTCATAGAAGTAAAGTGTAATCAAGTGGTCGCTTCTGAAAGGCTCTGTAGAAAGAGCAACACACTCTGCACCTCCCAGAGCTATCCTGATTTATCAGACTAGTAGCAGAGGCCAAGTTGGCCCCACTAGGATTTGAGAGCCATCCTTTGACCACTGAGCTTGCTTTTCTCACTCGTGACAGACAGCAAGATCCAAATTCTTACCTCATGGATTTAGTTTCCAGCTTGCTCAGTTCTCTTTCCAAAGCTAAAGGCAACAAGATGACCAGGGACATAAACTTGGACTGTTTAACCTACATATTCCAAGCATTAAACCTGTGCAGACTGTTTATATCACTGTAATTACTTTCATACAGGTTGTTAAAGTCAGATTCATCAGCTTAGGTTACAATGACCTATACAACATGCTTAAAACCTATTTATGCTATTAAAGGGATTTAAAACTCACCTCCTTTCATGAGATGTCAGTGATTCTTGATTTATGGCCTGGTCATGCTTTAAAAGTAAAAGCAATTACCTCTCTTACTATGGTAAGAGCCCACTGCCTCAAGGTTGCCAGAATACATCTATAATTGAACAGCATCAGCTCTGATGTTCAGCTTGAGTGACAAAAGCACTGGCTATTGAAATACTGCCTGTGATGGTGTCTGCATAGCAGGGAGCACTGCACCAGCTGACAAGTTTTTGCAGGAGCAATTGTACCTCAGGCATCCCAGGATCCACTGTGCAGGGTGTTTCCTGGCAGTGGCAACACTTTCCATTTATGTATCCTCGGAGTTTTGAGAAGCGAAAAAATACCCCGCCCAAATTCCCTGCAAGTGCCAAGATCTTTTGTTTGAACGCTTTTCCTTTGAAGCTTGCCTGAATTTTATTTCAAAGGAATTTCTTTGAGAGTTCCTAGAAATAGGATGACTCCGTGACGCACAATCCACTTTGCTGTTGCATCGTTTTAGGAATCCAGCTGACTTCCAAACCACAGACATAAATGGGGTAAACCAGGCAACTCTGTGCCCCCCCAAAAAAATTTCCCAAGCCCAGTCTCTTCAGGAAAGATGTCCAAACTCACATATTTGTCCCAAGCATGCTGCAAATACCATTGGTGCACAGATGGGTGCTGATGACTAGATGTGGACTCTTGGATTCAAGCAAACGCAATGTGACCCATTTTGGTTGTACCTGTGCAGTGCTGTGCCCAGAGTGGTAAATTTACAGCAAGAGCAGCGTGTTTTGACATCATTGACATCTGAAAGTTCCCTGGAAGCATCCTCTTGATACAAAGAATACACACAAAAATTATAATGGCTTTTCATATGCAACTGTAAACAAAAAAAAACCCCATACGTGCCAGGGCACACACTCAGAGGAACATGGAAGTTAATCCCTCTCTTCTGAAGGCAGCACAGACTCAAACTGGCAAAATCTGAAATACTTTAGTTTAGAAATAACTAAACTCCTGTTCATGCTCATTAAATTAGACAAAGGGAATAGTCACATTCTCCCCATCCCTGTTTTTGGCCTCTGCTAGTGAGAAATGGGTCTGCCCAACCTCCTACAGAGCTTGAAAGCATTTTTAGGGTTAATCCTTGTCCCTGCATGAGTCCATAACCCTCAGTGACCTGGAGCTCTCCATTCCCCTGCATCAACACTTTTATCCAACCCAAACCCCCCTGTCAGAGCTCTCATTTCAGCACACTTTAAACTTCCTCAACCCTTTTCCTTACCTCCAGCCACATGGACAGTCCCACGCATTAGCACTTCTCAAAATGCAGAGATGATCCCTGGGCAAGTGACCACCAAAACTTCCCCATCGTGGCCAGCCAGTGACACAACCACAAAAATGCACAATATTTTACCTCTCTTCCCCAGCTTGCAATGCTAGCAGCACACATTAGGCATGGCTGTCATCAGGGGCCCCATAAAGAGGGCAAATAGAGCCAGAATAAAAAAAAAGTTATAAAACCAAATTGCTTTATAACTCACCTTCTGTCTCACCAAAGCTGCATGTCTTAAAATCAATTCTTTACATGAAGTAAGAACCTATGTCAGGCACAATAATGAATGCAGAGTAGGAGAGTGGGAGCCCCAGGACAGCAGCCAGGGTAAAAAGCATCTGACAGCATTTACTTCTTGGTCAAACCTGCATTCCAGAGGCTGGATCAGAGGGATGTGTATAAAACCTGCTCTTTAATCGTGATTTCCACAGTTTATAACCCCTTTTAAACTATACACGTGTGTGTTTTTAATATATACACACTTGATTAGTGTGGGGCATTAAGTGATGGTTTAGAGTATTATTTATTAGTCCTTTTTTAGGGCCACAGCCAATTTCTTTGATTTTTCAGGTGCTTTTCTTCACATCATATGCGTTTTGCTAGAAATGTTATCTTTGAAAATAGGCCCAAACCGTGGCAGTTAGTCTGTCATGGGGTTTTTAATACACCCGTTTCCACTGCCAGAACTAAATATCCTCTCTTCCCACCCCTAAAATACCTTTGTATTAGATCAGCCTTTCTGGTAAGAGAAGGAGCATAACACCCAGACATTTGTCCTCGAGAGCACAAGCACTAAAATCCACAGGGTCTTGTTGGCCACAAACACACGTGATTTATTCTGCAGTTCTCCCAGTCTCACAGTTGGGATTGTTTGCAATACAAGCCCTCAGCAAAAGAAATCTACTTCTAATGCTATGGCCCATTAAATGACACATAATTCAATAATATGTTACAACAGAATTATCTTTAAAACACAAAGTAAGATTCCCTGTAGGAAAAAAACCAATAGCAATCTTTGATACCACAATTGTTTGAGGCTTGCTAAAATATCTTTGTAGTTAGGTGAAGAGATATAAAATGACTATTCAGGATAGAAATTTCCTGGGAAATAAAAGTTAAAAAAAATAAAATGAAGTCAAAACTTCCAAGTAAATGCCTAGTTTAATATGTCTGCAACGTGCAAGATAATATTCCCATTAAGAAAGTCAAGGGGAGAAAAAAAAATTACATTTTATAACCGCAGCCAGATAACAAAGCAACAATTAAAGATTGTTATGAAGATTGGTAAGAAAAACAGCTAACTGACTGCTAAGAGAATTTTGGTTGTATAACGTTAAATGCACCTAAGGGCAAAATTCCAGCCCACAGAATTTACACGTAAATTGGGTGTGAAGAGAAAAACAACCACCTCCATCCAGGATGGAGACTGAGATAGGCTGACTGGCAGCGAGTTCCCTCACCCTGAAGGCAGCCATAATTCAGAGGTTGCCACCCATTATGGCACTCTCCTTCCAGCTCACAAGCTGCCTCTGTGCCAGTTGAGATTGTGTCCTGCCAAAACAGCCATCTTGGCTCTTTTCCCTGGAGAAGCTCCCACCACATTCCTCCTCAGTGCTCTCCTGCTCTGGGACCAAGGGCAGCCCAGGAAGGGAGGGAATGCAGCCCTGATTCCCAAAAAGCACAAAGAGTCAGGCAAGACAGAAAGGGTCACAGCCATGCAGTCACTAAATACTTTTTTTTAAATTAAGCCTTTCTGC
Source organism: Neopelma chrysocephalum (assembly GCF_003984885.1). Classification (NCBI taxonomy): domain Eukaryota; kingdom Metazoa; phylum Chordata; class Aves; order Passeriformes; family Pipridae; genus Neopelma; species Neopelma chrysocephalum. Next base: position 9,182,555 of record NW_020897727.1, read on the forward strand.
TGACACATAAAAAATTAGGGAAATAGATAAAGGAAGAAACTGGCAGAGAGAGAGAGAAATAGTCCCAGATTTTCTGAGTTTAAAATATTTTTTGTCACACTTCCCCAAAGGAAAGCAAAAGTCTGTGATCAGGGGACTGATATAAAGCCACCTGGTGATAAACCTCAGCAGCAAAAGCAGTAATTGTGACAAAATGTACAGGACAGGAGGATTTCCCCACTGGGGCACAGATTAAAAAGATGGCCCAAGCCCTCTGAGCATCCTCTGTGCGTTTACAGGAGACTTGTATTGATGTAGAAGACCCAGGAAGGTGACTGAATAAACACTATAGATGCAAATTAAATAGTGATTTTGTCCAGTTGGCTGCACGAGGATATCACACCACTAGGATTATGACAGAAGTTGCTCAGAAAGGAAAGGAAAAGTGTTCATCTACATTTAAAACCCAGAATGTGATCACTTTTAATTTTTCAGCATTTGAAAAGAAATGCATCACTTAGAATGGATTTAGGGAAAGGGAGCAACCACAGTCAATCAGAAGATGGACACTGGACTCCAGTAAAGCCGACACAGAGACTGAGTGAGCACAAACTCCCCCCAAAGCAGAAGGAGATATGAAGGTATCAGGAGAAATGGGCAAAACCATGACTTCTTGTGAACCCATAACTGAATAAGGAATAGCCCAAAAAGCAGAAGTGAGGTGAAACTTTACTACTAATTAGATATGCACAGGCATATGCAGGCAATGCACAGAAAGACCCAGACAGTCACATCAAATCAGCAGCTGATACACTTACTATGACACTCACTATCACTGTAGGAAGGAAATTGTTTATTTCTTCATAAAGATATTGATCTGTCTTTATTCATTCCCCCCCTCAACTAATTTATGTTGCCTAGTCAGCAAAGAGAACACATTCTAAACTTCACAACTATACATCACAAAACTTGGGGGGGGGGAAATACAATCATTTCACAAGTTCAACAGCAACAGAACCAAAAACCAAACCTCAAACATATTAGGCTGCAGCTGCACTGGCAAAGACTTTCATTAGACATTTCTAAATCTTTCCAATGATAGCAATATATGTAACTCCTTGTAACATTTAAGAAGGTTATTGACTCTCAAGGTTGTTTTGTTTTCAGAAACAGGCTGTGCATCTGTCTGTGTGCTGGTGATGCCTTGTGAAGCAGACAGGCACTGTATAATTTCATGAGATACCTTACACAGAAGGCAGGATATCATCATCATCATGACCAGGCTTTGCAAACGAAGATGTGGGAAGGACTCTACCCACATTTGCTACAAGCGCGCCAGAGGCTAAAGAGGCCAGGATATAAAGACTGGAAAACACTGAATATCCTCAAAAAATGCCCCATCTGGGAATAGTTTTCTATTTCTGTTTATCCACTGCTTTTCCACATTACTCTTAACACAAAGATTTACCTCTGCAAGGCAGTGTAAATTCAACTTAACGAAGACAGTACAATAAATAGCAGTGTCTTATAGAGTTTTTCCCAGCTATCTCATCAAGTGAGACAAATGCTGATGGACACCTTAGAGGTTTTTGCTTTCATCTTCTGATGGTCTCTGCTCCCTCGGAACAGGCTCAGCACTCAGCATCTTACTGATGAAGAAGTCATAGCACCAGAGAGGGAAGCAGCAGAAGATGCAGAGGAGCAGGTAAGCCCCTTTGCCAGGAGTGTACAGCCCGTGGGGTCTCCTGGCCAGCAGAGCGTGCAGGACATCGCCCAGCACAGGGGACAGGTCGGGGTCACAGCAAGTGGGCATGTGGAGGAGGTAGCTCCTCAGCCCCAAGAGATAGTCCTCACCATAGGCCTGCCTGGTGTCTGCTGGGAGGTTCTCCATCAGCTCCTTTTCCTGCTTATCCCACAGGTCGGATGTGCCTTGGATACCTGCAGTAGCAACATCACAGGATAGCAAGTGGGTTTGGGGTTGAATATTAAAAAAATCATCTGTAATTCACAGTTAACAAGTTGTTTTCCATCACCACTGATTCACAATTGTTCTGAACTGTGTCAGTGAAGAACAAACTCCACAGCTGGTTACTGCAAGGGCTTTGACTTGGAAAAGAAGGGAAAGCACAGACTACACAAAAAGCATAAGGTTCATGCATCATTTGGTTACCAACTCTACCTAAAAAGCCTCTCTCACAGCCAAGTCAGCATTCTTTTCCCCTCCTCCAGCCCTTTGCCATTCTGTCCTTATTCATTTTGTGGTTGTTTCCAATCAGTATTTATTAACAGATGTCAGCAACTGAGGACAGGCAGGCAAACTAAGATGAACAGGATTCAGCTGGGTTGGCCAAGTGCTAAGCTCCCCTTTCACAAGTGACATTAGTATTTCAATAACTAATTTCATGAAGGATGAGCCTTGTGTTAGGATAGATTTAAAAATATAAATAAATCTATTTTTCCACCCCATCTGCACCATGTAGGAATGAAAGCAGTGGCTTCTCCAATACAATTATTGCCTTAACATCAAGAATTAAGCATTGCAAATAAAGAAAAATCTTTAAATAAATATTTAAATCTCAATTCCCAGGACTCATTTTGATCCATAAGTCTGACCAATGCTAAGCAGGGCCCTGAAGGTAAAGCCTCAGGCAGGTTCCACTGACCACACAGGGCTGTCAGACTCCAGTGCCCCTCCCCAGGAGGGGAAGCATGAGGGGAAGGGACATTTTATGAAAAAGACCACTTTGCTTTTAATCATCATAAAAATTGTCTCTGTGAAGTCACCAGGGCTTGCTGAGTAGGGAGCAATGGGATTTGATGTTGTCCTCAGACAGCTGCCAGGCATGCCCACAGAACTGTGTGACACCAGGCAGGCACAGGGTGCAGCGAGGGCACGTGCAGCAGGAGATGAGTCTGGAACCCAGACAGGCTCTGCAAGGAGTGCTTGGATCAGTGGAAGGAGGAGAAGGATTTGGAACAGAAAGCAGCAGGGGCACAATAGAGGCAAGGAGAGGAAAGATCAGAGGCTACATAGAGTGATATCGACAGCAGGTAAGCAGGATGACAGGTATTGCTGCAGATACTGCCATGCAAGATGGAGCAGCTCAATAAAGAGAGCTCTGATGCTGAGGAAGGCAGGACTGACACGGGGATCTGGAGCTCTCATGCAGAACAAGCAAGTCCTAACACCCAAATCAAACACTGTGATGCTTGGTTCATCGGCTTCAACCAAGCTGGAGCAAAGGAAAGGCACCAACTGCCTGAATCCTGCCCTAGCTCACAGCAAAGACAGCTCTGCCCAGGAGAGGCAGAGGCAGGCAGTGTGCTGTACTGGAGGGAGTATGTCTCACAAAAAACACAGATCTTAATTTTCATAACCAACATGAAGAATGGCAAAAAAGTCTGGCTCCTGAACATCACTCAGGGCTCTGTTTGAGGATGCTGGACTACAGGGAAAGAGGAGAGGCAGAAAGAACAACCTAAAATGTCAAACACCGACCTGTTCTGAAGCCTGACGGATGAATTGCAGCAACTTTAATTCCCCATTTGGAAAGCTCTTGCCTCATTACTCCAGAAAACATGGACAGAGCTGCTTTTGATGCACCGTACGCAGCATACCTCGGTAGTGGAATGCCTCCTGCAGGAGCAATATAAACATGATAAACTTCAGTGGTGGCTCTTTCCAGCCTTTATTTTCATGATTTAGAAGGAAGATTATAGCACAACCAGAATTATGCATCTCTCACTGAGGTTAAAGACAAGTCAGTGAGGGAATCATTTCTTGCTAGAGGTTAAAAAAGAGTGAAAGTTGTAAATTAACAGTTGCTTATGGCAGTTATGCACAGTAACACCTGATAAGACACCTTGTAGGGTAGAAAAATAAACTGTATTGCATTTAAGGGTAAAAACTGCTGAAAGTTATGACTGTTGGTTTGAGAAACACAGATAATGTTTTAGTTCATATAAATAGTGAAGCAGTAGTTTTATGCTCCTGTTCTCATTGCTGTAACGTGAATTTCAAGCTCCTACAATAAACCATAGTTAGAACACGGTAAGTAATCTCAATTCCAGCTTTATAAAGCCAAATTATTTTCCTCTTCTTTCCAGACAGTTTCAGAAAGACCAGAGACAACAGTGCAGAAAACCTCTGTGTACAAATCAAAGCTGGAATCTCACTCTGCAGGTGACAAAACTTCCCCTAGACCCATCATAGAAGCAGATTCCCAGCCTATAGTTATAACTCATCTGCTCCAAGCCCAGAAGCATTTGTCCACATGAAAAATATAAGAAAGCAGACAATATTTTAGGTGAATTTAAAAGAAATCACTATGTTTACAAAAACAAGCTTCCAGAAAACAAAATTTTCCAAATTCAGAGATTTCCTCTGTCCCGGAAACCAGCAGATTGTCCCTTATCCAGCTTTAGAAAAATTCATGCTTTGGTTTAAGCATATTGTCCTTCTTCAGCCCTCCCACTTCCTCCACAAGGTTGGTGTTAACACCACGCAGAGCATCTCTGCCAGGTTTAGGGTCATCACAGCCACCACAGGCTGCGCTGGCAGCAGGGAGGAGGGGATGGAATGGACAGCCCTTCTCCTTGAGGCACATCCCTCCTCCTGCCTGCATGGCCAGTTGGACACATCCTCCCATACAGCCTCTGTTTCACGTATTACACATTGACCTCAATGTGTTTTCAGTCCTTTAAAAGAAAATACTTGGATACAGGGGAAATTTTCAGGTCAGCCACCCGTGCCTTCTATTGGGTATAGCACTGCAAAGACCGGGGTATCATCTTCTTACACAGAGTCATTTCTTTAAAAAAGTCAGGCCAATTACATGTTAATTATTCTTCTCTATGCACCTGAATAAGCTGGAGTTTCAATTGGTTTGAGCCAATTGAATCACATACTTTTCCCTTTGAGGTCAGGCTAACCTGGGTCCAGTTAAATGAGCTCTACACAGACAGGAAGAGGTTCGGCACAATGAGACCTCACTAACTTTTCCACTAATGTTTTACTAAAGGACCCTCAGACCCTGCATTAAGAAGAAGCTATTCACCCAAAGCAGCCTGAGGGCAAGAACATCTCTGCAGACAGCTATAGTTTAAGCAGGGTCATTATCAACTCCTGTAAGGGCAAATTACTCAGCACAGGGAAGCTCTCCATTTATCCCTGCAAGGCAGCTCAGGGATTCATGCCAAGAATTGAGACATCTGCCCCAAAACACCAGTGCAGGCTTCACCTGGACACCCAGAGGAAACAGAGGTCTGGCCTCAGCCTCTGTGCTTGCAAGAGCTGGTGGGCAAAGCAGCACCAAAAGGTCCTTCTGATAATTCTGTCCTGATTTCTTTAAGTGTCAGCAATGAACTATGAACACAGACTCATACAGGCAACTGTTGCATAAAATAGTTTGCTCTGTTTACACTGATACTGTGAGAAGAACACAGGAGTTATTCTGTATCATCATTTAAGATATTTAAATATTTAAGACCTTGTTAAGTGTTTTCACAGCAAGATTACAACTCTCCATACATTTTAGATCTGGAAGATTCAAGACAGCTTTATTTGGGGCAATTGTTTTAATATGGAAAAACTTCAACAGTAACTGAAACAGGCAACATTTTTCTTGCTTACATTTTACCTGGAACTTTCTTACCCTGAGCCTGCCTTGTCTGTTTTCTCAGTTTCATATAGTTTCCCTATAGATACTTCCTTCACCACCCACCCCAACCCCTTTTTTTTGTAAATTAATTTAATTTTCACTTGTAGCACCCATCCAACCAGGCAAGGGAAGTTGCATGAGTTGGAGAAGATAACTTCTGAAACAGAGCTCCCTGTGTGATTAGTACCAGAGTAGTACAGCTGGACCTTCCTTTTGAGTTCAAAATTCTCCTCTCAGGCTCTTCCTGTGGGCTGGACTCTTTATAGCAGTCACCAGAGAAATTACACTTATGCAAATCCTTGTATAATTTCTAAAATTGTGCATGAAGGAAAAAAGAAGTTCTCACTGTAAACATGCAGATATAGAACACCTTTGAGATTATAAAGAGAATACAGTTGACAGTGTCAGAGCCAGACTGCAGCCACATCCTCATGTAGGCTGTGAACACCAGGTCACACCTTCACAAGTCACCCCAGCAATACAGCAGGATTTGAGTGGACTCCAATTGTACAGAAGGTTCCAAGCAGATAGAGCAAAGGAAAATTTGGGAAGCACATGATACAGTAAAGACTTAAGAATTCTGAAACCAAAATACTTTCCAGCAGCATGACATCCTGTTTCTAGCAGATCTCAGTTTCAAAGGAGCATTCTTACTCCTCAGCTGTTGGCTACCAGATAATGTATTACATGACTTCCTACATATTGGCATCTCAGCTGTCCTCCTAGAATAGCAGGACATGTTATACATATATATAGCATGAACAATTTAGGGGAAAAAACTGGAAAGCATAGGGTAATTTTTTAAAAGGTTGTAGGTTTAGGGTTTGTTTGTTTTTTAAATAAAAATTTACCACTTTGCTAATAAGTTAGGCCTAAGGATTTCTAAGAAGATATCCAAAATATTTTTAAAGAAATATAAACACGACCTCTTCAGCTCCCAGATTATCAGCAGATATCACACATTGAGGTGGTCACAGACTTCCACCTGAACATGTTATAGAAATATCTGTGAGGTATCACCCATCTTTATGGAAGCTCACAAAGTTATCACTCATAGCATCTAGAACACAAGATCTGAATTTTACTGTCTTTTCTGTCACAGAATACTTTTAGCCATACTAAACTCTCCTTTAAAAGCTGTTTTCTGGAAATAGTCTCCCAAACAAAAAAAAAAAAACACTGAACTCATTCCCTTAATATTAATTCCCTGGGTGTATAGACAAGAAAGACTGACTGACATCTTCCTCGGCATTTTTGCCCAGGAAGTTCATAGTTTTTTCTGTTGTTCCAGAGATTTATCTGGTGCTTTAGCTCAGCTCACCTGCCATGCTGGACATGTTAACCAGCCTCCCCTGTGACTTCCGAAGTAACGGTAAGAAGGTCTTGGACACTTCCACGGCCCCAAAGAAATTCACCTCCATGCACTGCCTGTAGTTGCTCATGGGGAGCAGCTCACCATCAGCAGGGAAGCCCAGGATGCCTGCATTGTTCACAACACCCCAGAGTCCTGGGAAGAGGAGAAAGCACAGGAAATATACAGCCAAAGAGCAGGAAATCCACGGCATAAGGATTACACTGATGAGACAGACGGTGCCTCTGGACAGAAGCAGAGATGATCTGCAGCTGCAGATACACATTCCCCGCTCCATGAACAGTCATTACCATTTTCCTATGTCCCAGAAAGCAGGAGTCATCCATGTAAATACCCTGACTGCCCAAGGCCATGCCATGGAAATGACCTACACACACAAGCCATGATGTAGCCAACAGTTAAGAGATGCACCTGGTGAGCAGCTACACTAATGCTCCCATTAAAATGGAATAAAAGCTGTACCTGTATTTTGCACCTTCTCTGAGACTTTCAGATAGGCTTCCTTGACTTGAGTGGCATTGGTTACATCCAGCTGCAGGAGAGAGAGTCTCCCAGAGCAGCTCCGCTGCAGTTCCTCAGCTCCAGGTCCATCCTTATCCAAAACTCCAGCAAACACAACAAAACCTAAGCTATCCAGGTATTTAGCCAGTGCGTGTCCAATCCCGGTGTCGCTTCCTGAAAGCATCCAAAAGACACTTGAAAAGTGGGTCTGTCCTATACTGTCATAAAAAAAAAAAAAGTAAAAAAATACACACATTGGAAATCCATGCAAATGTAAACAACTGGATTATGGCAAAGTCCCTGAAATGCATATGTCAGTAGGAATAAAGGTTCAGATCTGAAGGTTGGAGGAGCTGGACCTCTGAATGTGCCACAAAGATTGACAGACCACGTTCTCTTGGCTCAGAGCTGATGGCACCATCTCGTGCTCTTCCACTGACAGATTCTATGACTTACTTCACACATATAGAGAAAATAAAACTCTAGATTGGTTTTAATCAAATATTCAGTTCCAAATCTGATAACAAAAGTATCTAAGAAAAAAAAAGAAAAAACACACTAATGTTTTAATTTGAAATCTCTGATGGACAAAGGAATTGTAGGGCATTTTTCCATTCAAACTCTTGGGTTCTATTTTTTAATTCAAAAAAGGAGCATTGTTTTATTCAAACATCTACCACCCAGATCCCTCTGATAAGCACTTTTTTGTTACAGTTTGTAACCAAGACAAAGCTAAGCAACTGTTTCTTTACCTGCAAAGGAGTTCAATGCTTTCAAACCCTAAGAAAGCTTCAGAGTAGCATCTTTGTGCTAAAGTCAGCTATTTAATTCATTCGAACTTGCACCAGAATTTCTCTTATCCTCTTTATACTCTTCCCAACTTATTTCCAGATTTTGTCTATATGAAGCAATGACCTACCAACTGCAGGAAGCAAACACACAATGGCCTTTGGGATCACAGTTGTGCAATTCCTCCCACCAGGTACAGATGATGAATATTTAACAAATAATTTGATTGATTCACAAGTCTCTCCCTTTGACCCAGTATTTTGCTGCTGCTATTGAAAGAATCATAGAATGGTTTGGGTTGGAAAGGACCTTAAAGATATCTCATTCCAACCCCTCTGCCATGGGCAGGGACACCTTCCACTACAGCAGGTTGCTCCAAGTGCCATCCAAAATGGCCTGGAACAATTCCAGGGATGGGGCATCCACAGCTTCTCTGGGCAACCTGTGCCAGGGCCTCACCACCCTCATAGTGGAGAATTTCTTCCTAATACCCAATCTAAATCTACTGTCTTTCAGTTTAAAGCCATTCCCCCTTGTCCTGTCTCTCCCTGCCTCTGTCAAAAGTCCCTCCCACAGCTAGAGATGGGGAAGGAGTTTATAGGGACTGTGTATCAGGAGTTTTGCAAAGGATATCAAGAGGAAAATGAGGAGTTGAAGACATTAATACAGTTTTTGCACTGTAAAGCAGAGACACATCAGCCTGTTCTGCACCACACCCTGCACTGTAACCACAGCAAAGAAAGCTCCTGGAGATGCTGCTCTGCACGGATCCACAGAGCTACCCCAGGGCTTGACTATCTCCTGCAACAGCAATTTACCACATAAACACTCAGCTTCCAAACTCTGGAAACCTGAATGTGGGACAAAGGACTGGAACTCCTGCCAGTTTTTTTACTGTTTTCCTGTCTATGAAAGAGCTGCAATACTCCTTACTTAACCCGACCATAAACTTCTAAGGGTTAGTCTGTGATTTCAGCACACCAAGGCAGATACAATCACAGTTATTCACAGGTCTACTCCTACACTCAAAGTCTAGTCAATAGAATTTGGCTGCCAAAGAGACTCATCGTAATCAGGTTAGATCTTAATTTCTGGATTCTGTCTTTTAACTGAGGCTTTAGTTCTGAAAGGTGAAAAAAAATTAATTCCAGGTGGCTTGAAGGAAACATGTACTAAATGCCTGGATCAATCAGTGCAAGATGCAGAAAAGGATTACTCATGCTCTATTTAATTCCTTAAAAGAAAATGCATCTGTTTTTTAGGTATTTTAGAAGTCTGCAATTTGTTGAAGACGCACTGGAGTACTACAAGTATCACATTAAGCTTCTCCAGTCCTGACCTGAAAGAACAAACCTGCATTCTTGGAATTTCCTTAAGAGACATGAAGAGGCCTGCAAATATCCCAGAGACATGACGGATTTCTAGGTTTGGGGGTGGAGCATCATTCCTTCTTTTCCTTTTAGTGAAAAACCCTACTTTTGGGTCAAATCCTTCGCCTTTCATCCTTCCCAGAAAGCACACAGCCACAGCTACATATTACTTAAGTTTTACAATGCAGCTTTTACTTGAGAATGGGCAGAGTACAGCTTGAATGTGGGACTGGGGTAGCAATCCTGAGAAGGAAATAACAGTAGTGTTTATCTGTGCCTGATGCTGGGTTTGTCCCTGGCCTTTTTGGGGGGGGGGGGAAGTATGATTTGAGTTTCAGACCTGTTACTGAAGTCCAGAGAAACTTTACACTTCAACTCCTAGAATTGAAACAGTAGTTTGGTCTCTATAGGGAAAAAAAAAACAACTCTCCCTCAACCACACTCCTGCAAGAGTCTTGTCTAAAACAATTTATGAATTATGAGAGGATTTATTATAAGCAAGGCAGTCACTACTGACTGTAACTGAATCACTACTGAGAATTTATGATTGATTCATGCTGAGCATAAAACACCAAATCACACACCAAGAATGGAAAGACCAAATTAACTGGGGAAATTCATCCCACTGCTCATAACTGAGGACAGAATTCCACAATTCCTGTTATTTTGGATCTTCGTGGTAATTTAATTTTTAGGGAAAGTGGTTATTGGGTTTACCAAACTACACTAAAGTGTTCACATGCCCAGGAGCTTCTGTTCTAGGACACCGTAGCACTCACTCCCAGCAAGAGGATCAAGAGAAGAGTTCCAGCAACAGGTCTAAGCCTGCTCACATGCCCATAATTATTCATGTGGAAAAGCATTTTAACAACTGGGCACAGTCTTCCCTTACCCTGGTACTCCAGTAACTGTGGGATTAAATAATGCACAGCAGCAGCAGCACCTCCCTCCATCCAGAGAGGACCAGAACAACATAGGACAAAATCCAGGGAGAGAAGCAGAGACTACTCCAGCCTCTGGCCAAAGGCAGCCAGAAACTGTGGCAGCTGCCCAGAAACAGCCACATTCCTTAACCCTGAGGGGCTGAAAGGGGGAGGGGAAAAAAAAGAATCAAAAATCACAATTTTCCACAAAGTGCCTGCCTCAGCTCTTGTCTAAACTGGAGCAAATTACACCAAAATCTATTTAAAGGCACCTTGCACCTGCAGATGCACATGGACACACGTCCTATAGTAGGTATGGGGAAGAATACTACAATCAGAACAATATAACCAAGACACATGTTCAGTAAAACTTTTGTTTCAGTAGATAGAGGGCTTGATTGATTGCACAGGATTCAAATAAAGAAAAAAAGTAGCCTCCTCAAACGAATCAGCTGTCAGAGATGGTCAGACTTGGATTTCTTCAGGACAGTTGCAGCACATTCACTGACTGGACTTTAACCAAATGTTCTTTACTCCCTTATACCATCCTAATTCAGAATCTCCAGAGCAGGTAAGCTCCCAGAGAGTGCTTTTTCCTGAAGATTTGCAGTCTTACAGGGAGAAAGGAGATGCCCAAGTGCAAGAACAACCCCTGAGCCTGCAGGGGTGGGATAGGATTGCTCCCTACTTCCCCCTGCCAATACCCATCTTCATCTGATACACCTGCAGGGAGAAACCCAGCTGGCAGATAAACTGCAAGGGGAGAATTTGCCCCCTCTCAACTTTTATATTTAATCCCCATATTAAAGCTTGCTAGGCAAAGCTAAATTATTTCCAGGTGTCCCTATAAAACAAAATGAAATTCTGCAAGAAATTGCTATATAAACCAAAACTACTTAATCCAGCTCTCCAGAGGGGGGAAAAAAAAAACAAACCAGAAAATAAAACAAACCCCAGCAAATTAACAGTGCAAGAAGCAGTTGGCAGGCACTCCAGTTTAAAGGTTTGATTAACACAAACAAAAAACATCTAAATAAACAACATCTAAAGTTTTACAAGAAACAGGAGAAAAGCCATAACACTAGAAAAATGCCCATCCCTGCAAAATAAAAGTGTGTTTTGAGTAGATCAGAGTGTTAATAGAGACTGAATTAATTAGCTCTGAACTTTCACTGCTAGTGAAGGGAATTAATCCCTCATGAATGATTTCACATATCGTTTCAAAGAGATGGCACCAAACCAGTGTCTTGAAACATTTGCATGATATACAGTGTGCACTGTGTACACACACACCCCTCCAAAGATAACTAACTGTACACCCATAATCAGCACAATACATTCAAGTAAACAAAAGTAATGAATGAATGTACTGTTCTGAGGGCTCCCACAAATTAATAAGTCTCTCCTAAAAAATTAAACCACCCTAAGTATTCTTATGCTTTTTGCACCAGTTAATTTCACAAGCATGCCTAAAAAGCTACTTGTAAAGATTAAATGAGACACTAAAAAAATAATAGCATCTATTAAGATGCTTTTCTGCTTAATTTCAGAACATTTATTTACCTAGAAAAAAAAAAATCTCTGCCAAAGCAAATAAAACAAGCAAAAAAAAAATAAAATAAAAGAACTCTTACAAGCATGCACTTTATAGATCCCTAACCCCAGGAACACAAAGTTTTCCAGCCCACTTGTGAGAAAAGCCAGTTTTTGTTTCCTGCAGCACCTTACCTGTGACGAGCACAGCTTTGTCACCCACAGGCAGCAGAATTTGGCCACCCAGGTACATGGAGGAGATGAGGCACATGGCCAAAAAAACCACCAGCCCCCCACCAGCCCCCAGCAGGGCCACACAGAGCAGCCCCAGCAAAGCAGGCAGGAGGCTCCAGACCAGCACATTTGCTTTGTCCATGGGGCTCCTCTCGGCCGTGCAGAGCGCGGTCACCCCAAAAAGCGCGGTGACACCTGCGCAGAGACACCCAAGGGGGCTGCTGGCCAGAGCATCCATCAGCAGGGGTGGAGAGCAGGCACTCACACCCCACCACTGGCTGGGTGAAAGCAGGTATTGCTAAATGCAGTGTGTGTTATATAGGAGCAGGGGGTGGGGCACAGAAAGGGGACTCTGTTTAAAGGTTTGACATAATCTCACTTACCCTTGGCATCAGCAAGAAGCAGAAGCCTTCCCTTTCTTACCTTTCATTCCTTCTGCCTGACAGCTCCACCTTCTGAACAATATGCTGGCTGGATAATGATTGACAGCACTGGGAATGGATGTGATGTAGCAAGCGCTGGCTCCAGGAAAAAAATTAACTGCTAAATTTTTTATATCTTCAAAGTACATTTTCCTGGACGGTGAAAAAAAGAACAGTCTCCTTTATGAGAAATAGTTGGAATTTCCTGCCTCAAAACTTAGGGTGTAGTTTTGGTGGAACTGGCTTTCAATGGGCAATGACAAAAATGAGTCAGGACAGGGTTTTTTAACCTCTGCAGTACAAACTGCGTGGTTACTGTTGGCTTTATCACACATGGAACACCCTCCTCTGTCAACAAAAAGCCTCAAATGACTTCCCCCACTTTAGTGCCCACCTTTGGCTATTTACCTACTCCACATTCAGCAAATACCTACAGCTAGTTGACATTCAGGAGGGTCTGGGAGGCTGGGAAGGGGTGGCTGCTGGTTTGCCATTAGGGGCACTTTGTTAGGTGAACACATGTAACACACCTGAGGTTGAATCTTCACTTGACCTCCAGTGGTGACATTCACCTCAGTTTTGACAGGAATCCCTGGCTTGATACCCACAGCAAGCTGGGGGGGAAAAAGTAACCAATTAAGTATACTTGAGAGATTTAACACCTACTGTAAACAATAAGAAAATTTTAAAATCCAGCCAGCCAGAAGGATTGAAATACAACTTAAGCATATTTAATCTTGTTTAAAAATCCCCGCTAATTGGTTTGAGAGGCAAACCTAAGTTATAACAGACCCAGTTGGTTTTCCAAAAGAAAATGTAGTGCTGACCTCTCTGATTTCAGACACTGAAGATTGAAGCGTGGTGCAAACCTGACATGAAACAGCCCATTTCCACATTTCCATTCCATCATGCCTTTGGGGTTTTATGGGATTACAAATCTGTTGAATATACACTTTTCCAGCCAGTGGAAATGTTTACAAACCCCTATAGGTAGTTTACATTAGAGATTAGGTCATTTTCTTAAAGGAAAATTACCCTCCAGGTCTGTTCATCCTCCATGACTGCTGTGAACACTCATCCACCCATCCTCCCACCAGTGCACAAAGTGTGAACTGTATTCACTTCTCTTTGCCATCTGCTGCTTCTGCTCTTAGTAGCACACTGGTCTTGAGGTCAGTTATACCTTGCTCTCCATTTAAGGCATCTCCTTAAATATTCTCTTGGGGAATTTTGCTCTCTCCATTATTGGTCTCTATCGCATGATTTAGATGATCTCAAAATTGCTGGCATTTAAAGCATGCACTCTCACACTTCGGGATACAGCGAGATGGAGCTTTTCCATAGTGGGATGAGGGGCAGAAGTGATCATCTCCAGCCCTATGTCTGTCCTGCCTCCCCTCAGCCTGTGGGGATGGGACAGAAGTGGGCGAGGGGCCAAGCTGTGGTGGCCACCATGTCTGGCCCCTGCAGAGCAAGCTCCAAGCTCCATCCCTCTGCTCTCTGCTCCCCTGCCACGTCCCCCACTGAAATGTTTATGTGCACGTGCACATCCCCTCCCTCAGACACTGACTCTCAGTGTGGGGGGTGTGTGGAAAGTTGGGGATGCCATATGCATGAATTATACACCCACCTGCTGCTGTGCACTGACACAACACCTGTCTGCACCCACAACGCAGAACAGCTGTGGGAAGGGCTGGTGGGGACAGATCCCTGTCTGAATTATTGTTGAAATGATATTTTTAATATAAAATACAACCACCAAAGGCTTCTTTTAATGAGAAGCTGACCACGTGTTCACTCTGTTGTGGGAATAGAATTGCATATAAGTGCAGAGATCATACACAGATTGCTATCAGAAAGGAGGGTATGATCTAAAACTGGCTGAGAAATGCTAATGTGGAGTACCCACTTCATGAGGACTCTGCACTTTCTCTGACAGCATCAGTGACTGCTGCTTGAGGAATTTTCAGCAGAATTTTGCAACAAGACGAATTTTATCATCTCGTGCCAACTACTCATCTTGAAAAAGCACCTACTTTCCTCTCTACCTCTTTGGGACGTTTCCAGCTGTCCCAGCTGTACAGCAACACAGGATTGCAATTGTGTTTGCATTATTTCCTATTTCCCTATGCCATGCCTACTCATGCTATGAATGTACATCCTTATCTCACCTCCTTCTTGTTAGTTTTGCTAGAAAAAAGATTATCAGGACGTTGCATCAACATGACATCTGTGTTATGAGGAGTATGGATTGAAGTTAACTGATGTGGGGCTAAGCTCCATCTACCTTTGCCAGGACATTTGTCTTCCTTTCCAGCTTATCAGAGCCGTCTCACAGTAACTTAGTGCCCTGTACGTTTATACCCTGGCAATGTACAGAATCTATACTAAAGCCTGAATTCCATAGTCAGTCCGTGCCAACACCAAACAGCAGCAAAACAATTCCAAGCAGCCTCCAGGCTGAACCGGCTGCTGTGCCATTGCTTACCCTCACTGAGCACTCTGTGCATGTTTCTGATGTTTCTTCTTGGGACTTTGCAGATCCCAAGCGTGCCCCACTGTGGGAGTGTCTTCATCCAAGTGATGAATTTTGGAGGTCAGTTAAAGCAATGGTGAAAGAAGACACCTCTCATGGAGAACAGTCACTCTGTGGTTATTTGCAGTGTGATCAGCCAGTCTCTACACAATCCAAAGCCAGCTTTGTTTTCCTTCAAATTCCAAAGTCACAGCATCTTTCACCCTGTGTTATATCACTGTAGAAGACTTTTCTCAGCACAAAGCAAGGACACCTCTCCAATGTGTGGCATCTTTACCATAGGCATAAACTCATTGACCACGCTCTCATTCTTTAGGTACAAACAATTCTTCACACTTATTAATTTACTTCTTCCCCGTTATTTGAGGCTTTTCTCCTGACACTCTTTGCTTGCTCTATGTTTTTCAGCATGATCACTTCAGCCTGTGCTTTCCATTGCTGTTCTCACCACAAAAAAAAAGGGCAAAATATTCACGTTCCCCAGTTACTTTGAAATGTGCTAAAGCTGAGCCTGGTCACAAGTTCTTTGAAATGCACCACCAAGCTCTTTTTTGGTTCTGCCTTGGTAATGAGCACTCTGTCTTTGCTCTTCATGGCTCCACTTGCAGTTCAGAAGTTCTCCTGATGTTTATATTTTCTAAAGCCTCTGTAAGTTTCCAGCATAGTAGAAGCTTCCAGTTCAACCACAAGGCTTTCAGGCATGTCTCTATTGCCTCACCCTGCATAATTTTTCACTTCTTTGGCCACTTTTCTCATGGGCTTTCTTTGCATTTTCCAATAATTTACTATCAACATCTTTTCAGCACTTTCCCTTGATCCAGAAGTACATGTGCCATATCCAATAGCTGCTGGCTGTTGATATTCTTCTTTCCCAGTTGCAACACGAATTACATTGTCTAGAAGCATGAAGCAATTTTTCTACACATCCAATCTCTGTTTCAGCTTCGTCTGCCAGTCACAGATTTGTTTTTCATTTCAGGTTAGAATTTCCCACAGAACTCTTCAGTTTTCTATTTTGTTTGCTGATTCAGGCTTTTTCAGCCGTGCAAGGCAGTGACTGTTGCTCATGAGAGCTCCTGCTCCATGTGCTTCATGTGCTTTTGTGGCTTGGGTAAAGGTTCTGCATTTCAAGTTCTGCAGGGAGGCTCTTGTATACAAGGCTTTTCCTGGAATACAATTTCAGCATAAAACAGGTTGGAATCTGTTTCAACAAATGAGTCATTAACCAAGACAGAAACACGCTTCTAATGAGTAAATCCATATAGCAGCAGAAAAAAATATAAAATTATTTACTTTGTATACTACAGCTTCTGAGAGTGTCTAAACACCTTCATCCATTTGGATTTTGTTGGACTTCATGGCCACACAACTTGCCAGGCTATTAGTCCTGGATGCAGAAGCTGTTGAACTTTCGCAGACAAAACTCATTTGGGCAAATAGACTTTCCTCTCACTGCAGAACTCCTGTACAAAGGTTGAGATAATCCTCTGCCTTCGGCCATTTCTCTCTTCATGCACTCAACTTGAAATATGATTTGTCCTAATTATCCCAACTGTCCCCATTACCATGCCTAAAGCCAGGAATGCAGCTAAGTACTGTGGTGAATTAAGATCTCTGAAATCACAGGCAGGACCTGAATTAGGGCAAAAAAAAGATTATGTGCAAGTGAAAATAAGGCTGTGTAACGCCTCCTTTGTCTGCAAACTCTTTATGTAATAGACCCTTAGGGAAAATAATTCCTGCCAAATAAAGTGTGCATCCATTAAAGAAAAGTAAAAAACATCTTTTACCTCTAAGCTACTGCAGATTTTGATTTTAGAAATATAGCAATGGTAAATATTGTAAATTCAGAGATTAACAGTAATTTCTGAAGATCTGCACATGGCAGTGAAGACAAAACTGTAGCACATCATTCTCCAACATTCAATTCTAACAAGGGGCAATAATAATAAGAATAACAGCAACAACAACTTCCTCATTTAAATCTCCTGTCACTTTCTCTAATGTAAGAAAGAACCTCAGAGTGAAGAATGTTTGTACTGATGGCCAAACTGGATCTGTAAATGAAGTCAAGGCCTGTAAGTTCTGCCTCAGTATTTATATGAACTTTAATAACCCTTTGTAAATTTTCTGCAATAGACAAAACATCTTAAATCAGAGAAATCATTAACATTATGAGCACTCCTTTGTATTTGCAAGGGAGGTTTTCTTCTTGAACTCTACAGACATCTATGTATCTCTAGGCTTTCAGGAAGAGCTAAAAGGGGATTGCACTCTTTTCAAAATAAGTCATTTTTATCAACCCAATTGTCACTATTTTCCAAGAAGAGGATAGAATCTAAAGGCAATTAGGTATTCTTTAGGAAGTTATCCAGGAATCATCCCTAGGTTATCCTTGTGAGAAATTACACTTGCCTGCCTTTTTTCTGTCATCCTGTAACATGAAACAGCTTCATGAACCATCAGTATTAGAGGAGAAAAGGTATCAGTTTATCTTAGTCCACTTCTCTGAGAGCACAGACTGTTCCCTAAAATTCCCTCTGGTATATTCAGAGTAAAATTCCAGCCCTGTCTAGAACAGAGCACAGCATAGTGGTACCTCAATAAATGAGAAATAAAGATATAAGCTGTACTTTCAACTGCAAGATTTGTTTTTCCAACTGGATTTCTATTATATCTCCCTATTGCCTTCCCTTTTCTACAGCTTTGCCTCTCTGAAGTTAATGGCAGCATCTCTGTGCCCAGAACACAAAGGGTTTCCACATTTTTCTACCCCACTGCTTGTTTCTTTGCAGGTGCTTCCTGAAATGCAACTGCAGTTTTGCTTGCCTTACCTCTAAAAGGGTTCCCCTAACCACAAGTCATATCAACTGCATCTCCATCAGATAAAATCCACACTTCCGCATCTTCTTTCTGTAACTTTTTCTCCTGCGTGTCTCCAGATATTGACAGGTTGAAGAAACGTCTGGTTTACATCCAACCTTTTCCAGAGGTGTTTATATTAGACAACAAAATATTTAGGCATTATCTATGCAAAAGTCACATAATTTTTGGTGCAGTTAAATTCATAAATATCCATGTAAATAAACAGGTAAAATAGAAAATTAGACATACACCATAATCAAAAGTCTGATTAAGCTGACAAACTGAGAAACCGACCCCAGGAAAGAGTCCCTTCAAAGTGAGGGCATTTACATCATCACCAACATAACTTATCACTCACTGTAATAGTGACAACATTAAAAATAAAACACAGACAACTTAGAGCCCCAGAACATGTCTCTGAGCTTTGAGCATGGACTCTGCAAAGGGGACAAAGGAAAACGGGTGGCAGCACGTCCCCACCATCACGTGGGTTATTAGCTATGCACATCTGCGACGTGCCTTCCCTCCCATCTGCAAACTCTTAAAAGCATCGCTGCCTCTCACAAATGGAATTCACTTATTTTTAGATTTTCCTCGCAGTTACATCAGCGAGTCTTTGAAATGAAAGCCAAAGCAGAAGGAG
Source organism: Neopelma chrysocephalum (assembly GCF_003984885.1). Taxonomy (NCBI): domain Eukaryota; kingdom Metazoa; phylum Chordata; class Aves; order Passeriformes; family Pipridae; genus Neopelma; species Neopelma chrysocephalum. The sequence goes on from NW_020897727.1 coordinate 9,201,382, forward strand.
ATGAAAAACGAGCGATGATTCAAAAAGCATTAAGCAGTCAACCACAACAAAGTGTCACCTGCCCTAAACCCATTCTGCTTTCTGTCACTTGAAGGACAAGCCCCTCGCTCCCAAACGGTGAAGCCGGGTATTTTTCCTGTTGAGGAATGGTGCCCTCACTCTGTGTGTAACCAATGACTTGCGTTATTATTTTGATGGAATGCGTGTTTGCTACGTACCGGATGTCCCTGATTTCTCCTTCACTGCGGCCTGAAGGACATTCCCGTTCCTGTCGCCTCCCAGCCATGTTTGTGCTGCTTGTAAACTGCTGCAATTGCGTTTGAATGCTGTCAGCAAGACCAGCTCTCTGTCAGGAGTGACTTAGTGACGGATGATCCTGCCAGGGAGCAGCGGGACAAACTAGATGACCTCTCGTGGTCCCTTTCAGGACCTGTGGGGGGCTTTGATGGTTCTGTGGCAGGTAGCATTTTAGTTAATGATATTTTTTTCTTTAGGCAATCCACCAACTACGGAAAAAGCTGTATATTCAATGCCATTTTTTGTTGTTTTGCTTCCCCTTATTATATTGTCCATCTTCGACATTTTATATCGCGCAGTAACCTTAACCCCGACTCGAAAATTGTTTAGACGTAAGCATATTTAATCCCATTAAAATCACTATGACTATCCACACATAAAACTAAACAGATGATTTAATAGGTTGCTGAATGACAATCCTGAGACCCATTAGGTTTAAATGTTCCCCAAGAGCCCAAACTCACGGACAATTAGGTACATTCTTAAAAGTCAACACAGATATTCGTGGGCAAGTAAAGGACAGAAATACTCAGAGCCATGTTTTTAAACATGCACACCTGCAGAATTAGAGCCTGCCTTAAAGACCTCCCCCACCTGGATTTGAGATATGCTAATTGATCCATGCAAATGAACCTGCACCATAAAACTATTTATTTCACTTTCCAGGTAATACAACTATCAAGTGCAACTTTAAAATGAACTTCTCCAAGTTTTAAAGTCAGTATTAAAACATTGCCAAGCTCCAGGTGGAGGCCATTCCTGAGCAGGCACAGGTTCTATGGGGATAAGTCTGCACAGGCTCTTCAAAATAATCACCCCCTGTAAGGGATTCCTGCCTGAGCTGTGCAGAGTTTGTAACTTATTTTATTAATACTCTAAACTTGCATTTTTTATTTCAAAACTGTTTTTCAACAACATGTACAAGAGCCTCAGGGCAAGCGTCTCTCTTGGAGGCATGCAAACTTTGCTAGAATCACTAAGGGTTATGCAGGCATATCTTCAAAGGCTGATTTGGGACCTATAACTTTAATTCATCCACCAAATGGAGCTTCAAAATCCATTAAGGAAAAATAACTAGTAACCATCTGTCTTTATTCATCAGGCTGAAAGCAGTTAATCAAACCTAGCGGACATTTTTACTTTCTTCTTTCTCTCTCAACAGCTTTGAACACAGATGCAGCCTTTCCATAATTAAGCAGAGCATAGTAGCTCCTAGACAGATTAATTCTGGAGAGCTTGTCAAAATGTCAGATGGCAGACAAGTTCTGTGTCTTCTCCTTGGGATTTCTGGAATTTTTTATATTTATCTATATTTTTATATATACACATATGGGGAGATTCAGGACACAATTATTAAAATTAATAGCTTTTTATAGCCCTTAACCCATTCTCTATGACATGGTACATTTTGTCACTCTCTGTAAGGGATGTAAGTCAGGATAGCACCTCTGCAATGAACAAATATGTCCAGGACCTGAACTGAACTGAAATATGGGAATGCAAATGGCCACCAGAAGGCAGCTACTTTTATTCACTGCTGAACCACATTTGTACTTGTAACTGAGGGGCAAAAGTTTTTGTAAACACATTGACAGTGTTCTGAAACAACATAAAGATGTTCCAAGCTATAGGATTTTCATTCTGACAAGCTGGAATATCATTAAATAGTTCATGCCCAACAACTATTCCAGACACCCGCTTTTAAGAGGGTTCTCAGATACATGACACAGTTTCTATCAACTTCAAAAGGATATACAGAAGTATCCAAGGTGGCTTTTAGACCTCGATTACTATTAATAATGAGCTCATATGTGGGTTTGATTCCCCTTTTTCTCAGTTCTAACATTTTAAAGCAGAGAGCATCTCCAACTCTTAAGGACTTTACGGTAGTGGTTAAATATTCCAGTCTTTCAATCAAATTTATGGACCGAAACTTGGATTTAAAAGTACCATCCTAAGAGTAATTTTTGCTTCCTTTAAACTGGGTTTTTATTCTTAAATAAAGTAAAATTTCTTCTCAAATATAGCTTTGCACTGATAAAATTAGAATTTCAATGTCATTTAAAAGTTTAAAGTTTAAAAGTTCTTGCCTTTATAACTGGTTGCAAAGAAGAATTATTACAATTGCATTTGATAAAACAATGCAGTTTGAAATGATCTGTACAAAACAAGGAGAGACTGCCCCAGAGAAAACCATTCCATGACTCTAGAAGACAGACAGGCAGTGGGTTTTCCAAGCAGTCATTAAAACTGGACCACCAGAAGCACTGACAGTAACCCGTAGATATTGGCCAAACTTCACTGGTCAAATTCAAACTAAATAAAAAAAATTAGATGGAATATGTTTGTATTATTTCGCTTCCATATGTTTACTTGCTGATAACTGGTTCACCCATCAGTCTTCTATCCCCACAGTTATATTCAAAATGGCAAATGGAAATGAGACACCCAATTATATTTGGAGAAGTGGGGAAGAATTAAGCACCTCTAGAGATCGGACTCTACAGCAGAAAATAAAGAAGAGGTATTTTGAAGCAAAACTATGCTGGCATGATCCCTCTTTAAATGGCACTGCTTTCCTTCAGGAATATTTAAGCACTGAGCTATCACAAATGCTGTAAAAGGCATGATGGAAATACTGTTCCCACAGTACACACAAATGAACTGAAGCAGAGAGGTCATCTTCTAATTAGTCAAAAATCTCACAGATGAGAACTGCTGTACCACGACTCTCAGTCCCGGCCCCTGCTGCTCAAATATGCAGATACCAGCCTGACAGGAAGTGCTCCCGGAGCACAGGGAAGCTAAACACCATCAAATAATGCTTTATAGACATCATAACACAGTTTAAAGGTCAGCAGAGAATCATGCTGCAGATGCTTACACAGAACTTCTCTGGAGATGGAGAAAAACATGAGAAAAAGTAGGAAGATGCCCAGCTGAGAAAATCAGAAGTGGGCAGTGGAGACTGGAAGGGTGGGTGGGCTCATCAGAGAGGGTGTCAGCATCTTCCTGCTGAATCAGAGAGAGGTGTAAGACAGGTTTACACACACACATATGTAAATCAGCAGACACAGGTGAAAAAAATTGCTTTTACACAAGGGGCCAGGGAAAAAAGATATTATTAATCCACAGGGATTATGCCAAAAGCCTGAATAAAATATGTTATTGTATGAAGATTTTGCCTGTGGCCAATTGCTAACCATGACACACCTGGCCTCAGTGTTGTGATTCACAGAGTGTTTCCTACACACAAGATACTTCTCCTGTCTAGTTTATCTGATGTTATCATCTCCACTTGCTTCATGTCTTTTATCATAAACAAAATTTCAGTGTTGACAGATCCAAGCATAATTGCTCAAAATAAATAAATTAAATTTAAAAATGGCAGGAGTTTAAAAATTCTGAATGTGAGGTTCTTCCTACTCCTCTATTGAAGGCATGAATTGTTCAAACTTGAACCAACTTGCCATCAGAGCAAGTGTCCAATCCAAGATCTTCACTGAGGCACAAACTGTACCTACATTGCAGCAGAGACACATTCAGCTAAAATTTATGGGAAAAGTAGCAGTGAGATGCTAATCCAGGTGAGGTTCCTTACAAGATGCTGTTTTGCAGAACTGCTACAGGTTCAGTCCTGAGCACTGCCTCAGTTTCACAATTCTGGCAGGGATTCTTTGCACTCCACTCTTACCTTTTCTATCCTTCTCTCACACATCTTCCTTGAATCCAAGTCCAGTTAGAAAAAGTACAAAGCTGAGTCTCAGATGAGTATTTTTAAGGGCTAAGAATCATAGAACCATTTAGGTTGGAAAAGACCCTTAGGATCATCGGATACGTGACAGAAATTTAGTAACACTGGAATCTGTAAAACTGGAACTCTGTGAAACTTTGTGAGCATGTTAAACAGCTACTGCAACCTCATGAGGCTGAAGCACAATCCAGCATTGCACATGCCTGCACAAACAGAGATACATTCAACAAATCATCCCTGAAAATGAAAGTTCAAGTTTACAAGCCAGAATATTAAGAGGAAAATACAAAGACTTCTAACGAAAAGGTGAGAAGTGGCAACAATTATTTTCATCCATTCTTTGGAATGACATCACACACTTGGGTGTTGTGCTGTTCTAAATAAGTCTTTTTGTAATCTCTGAAATCTCTAAAATGCCAGAGAACACATAAAGCTTTTATAAAATCAGTACCTACTGTAAAGGAACACGAAGACTCAGCTGAATGGTCTTGAAGGTTCATATTTGGCACCTCACCTGCAAGAGTACAGTTCAACTACTAAAATAGTCAAAATTGGACAGCTCCATCACCCAGAGGCTTCAGCAAGTGCAGCTGAAATACAACAGCCATAACTCAAAGGCTGCAAATGCAGCCACTGAACACATGTACCAGAGGGAAAAAAATTACTCTGACAACCTTTCTTAGAGTGCTGTTGTGCAGCCTCCAGCACGATGCACCAAACAAGATGTAGTCACTACACATGAAGTATACTCTGCAGTATTTACATCCAGATGTTTAGTTTAGCCTGAGTTTGCATACTAAATATTCCTCTATTTATTCCATAACAGAACAAAGTAAATTAAAAGTTTGTAACCCACAGCACCTTCATCCCAAGATATCAGTCTGTGATAATTACTTCAGCTATTATGGCCAGAAGCACCAAGAAGTCAACTTGTTAAAGAAATTCAGTAACCCAAATAATCTAATAATTCTAATTTTAAGAAGTCTGAATTATGGAACACATTAAGGGTGTAATAGTATACCAAGATTACCTATAAAAACCAGATTTAGTGGCAGCAGATGCTAACTGAGATCCCTCTTTAAAGTATAATCTACAGGAGATGGAGCCCTGCATCCTTGTTCAGTCCTGGTTGGACTCCTTCATTTCGTACCAGAGATAATAAGGGGACTAGAATTCCAACCAAAATGGGAGGAATGATTGTAGTCTATTCTCACAAGGGTCACCTCAGCTTTGAAATTCTCTTCAAGTTAATAAACTTCATGACATGATGGGAAGTCCCTCACTGACAAAAATCCTACTGGAAAGGCAAAAGCAGCGTGACCCATTTGCAAACGAGACAAGGGGAGTTTGGCTGGATAATATATTCTTACTGACACCTACAAACCCTGAGTCATTTTGATTTCTCAATTACCATTATGGAAGGCATTTTCTTCATAAACAGATAAAACACCCTGGGAGATGGGATGGTTCTGCCTGGTAAGCTGATAATGTGTGTGTTGTTAAAGTGTGATTAACTGCCTGCTTTAGCTGATGCCTGTTCCTAGGTGAGATTACCTTTATTTATGACAGTAGGGAGAGGAGCCAGGACCAAAAAAAAGGAGACAGGACCAAAAATTTTACCATTTGGTAAAATGGTAAAATCTGTTAATAGTAAAATGAACAATAAAATGGTAAAATGGTAAAATCTGTTAACAGTAAAATTAACAATATGGCACTGAAGGGATTCTCCCTGGCCACTCAAACCACTTTCCCAGAGTAATTTTTAGAAGGGTAAAGATGCTCAAGCAATGTCAGTGAGAGACTTGGGGAAAGAATTGTACTAAATAGTGCTTTCTCTTGGAAAGTGTTAAAATGACAACTGCTAAAACAGGCCTTCTTGTGCTAATAATAATAATTATAAATTGATTAAGCATGCAATTTTCCTCTATATAATTTTATTCAGCTGGTGTATAAAGAAGTCTTTTGGTACATATTATTTTTTTTTTATCTTGAAGATTACGTCTTAGACTTGAGAAGCCTTCATTATACAAGAAAGCCAGTTACTAGAACATGTAGTTCTTCTAAGTCATTTAGAAGAACATTTCAGCTTATACAATTTGTCCATAATGCGTTTGATGTTTGATTCTTCCATGTTCCGAGGATGAATGAAGAATTAAGCTGCTGTATGACCTGGAATTAATCCAGTGTTTTCAACTGGCACAAATTCTGTTTCTATGGGCTAGATACTCTCTGAAAGATAATGAAGCAGCACTTTAAATGCAAAGCTCATTCAGAATTCTTTCATTGCAAGAATCAAACAAAAAATCAGATATTTCCATTCCCTGGTTAATCAGATCTTACTTCTGCCTCAAAAGCAGCAAAAATTCAAAACTAGTTATAACCAGATGCTGCGTCCACAACTTCTGCTTAGTGGAATGAAAATTAGGAGCAAGAACAACCTGCAGTAAATTACTTGCACTTACAGCACACTCACACTCCCTGTTGAATAGCTCCCACTTTGAACACCTTCTTTGCGTTACCATTCCAGGATAAAACATGTCCAAATAAGGCTTTTGAACAGAAGATAAATGCATGTTATAATGATCTGATCTTTGTAACTTCAGTAATTTTGCCCCATTTTAGAGCTATTTGATTTTTTTTTTTGACCTTCAAAATATTTGGTTCTGAACAAATCCCTTTCAAGGGAAAACTCGGGCTCGTGATGCTTATGAACTCTGAGTTCTACAATCATTTGTTTGGTGGAACAGAATAAATCAGCATGACAGATACATAAGAATGTGGTGCTCTTGTAAATACAAAGATGCCATTAAGGAAGCCTTGTGGGGGTTATCTAATTTAAGCACAGCTGAAGCGAGAAAGTGATTTTGTCTTTTTTGAGGTTGTTTTCCTCTACTTGGATGTTCAAACTCTTACCTAATCCTTCCTCTGCAAAATTATGTACTTTTTGCAATGTTGTCAAGGTAATTATAGAACTCAATGGTAGTAACATCTTTTAAGCCAGTGTCTGTTCTGTTTTCTTGCAGTTCTAAGTGTCTGAAGATGGGAGAACACTGCCTGGATCTTGACCACAGAACCATGAAAATGAAAGCACCAGAAGTACCAAGATGGGCAACATTTCCTCAGCAATGTTCCTTTCCTTCCTTTCCCTCCCAACACAGTTTCCACTGAGTAATCCACAGAAATGCTACAACAACTTCAAGCTTTGGTGTTCTTGCTGACAAATCTCATCCTCACCACACTGCAGACTTCTTATTCACAGACAGAAAATTAGCACAGTACAAAATACAGATTAATGAAGACATTCTGCCTTGAGTTTGTTCTACATATGGGATATACAGCACATGATTAGCTGCCTGTGAAGCTGAAAGATCCCTTAGATCCTTCCAAGAGATCAAAGTAGTACATCTCCAACCATCACCTGGATGTTCAATTATTAGTGTCAACGATTCGCAGCAGACCGACCTCATCTTGGTTTTGCTAGAGGGAAAGATTTCTGTAAACCTACGGATAACTGAATTAAATTATAAATTACTACAACAGGGAAGCCATTCCTTATTATCAGTGTGATAAATAAGGGCAGCTGGACGCACATCAATCACACTTGAAACCGAATCAGACAATTAATAAAGTGTAAGTATATTTCTGAAATAGCTGCCTATTTAAATATAGAAGACTTGCTTTAAGTAACAGAATCAAAGATGTTCAGCACTGCATTCCAAAACCTGTCCTCCCCCGCTTGCAAAAACATCTGTGAAAGTATTTCCAATAATATTTTTCTATTTCTTAATGTACCAACTTTTAAAGCATATAATCCTTTCAGGTACAAAGAGGTCCAATCCTGGAGCCCTTGCAGTCCTGTGTGCCTCCTCTGCAGTATGGAAATTACTGAGGGAGTTACAGGACGGGTTAAAATTTGGCTTTTACTTCCAAAGTGCTGCAATTTCATTGGATAGCATTGTTTTATACTGTTAAGTACTAATATCTATGCAACATATTTTGCAAACAGCTATCAGCACCTCAGAACATCAGGTAACACATCAGGTCAAATTACAAGTTAAAAAACCACAAAAGGCTTAAGGGAGCTTAAGATCAATATCACTGGAGCAACCACTTACTTCAGACACTTGGACTGAAATGCTTAGGAGTGGCTGAGCCCCTCGAGACTCTGTTTAGCTCCATGGAGGTCATGAAGATTAATATATACTTGTTCTGAAAACTGGGTTATTGATGTGCTCTGCAGGGTACACGAAGAGACACATAGACCATAAACAGCAATTTGTTATCACAGTAAAACGGGAGAACACGGGTTATTCTCAGCCTGGTGCTCAACCATTCACTTATCCCAAAATACGTGACTTTCTTCCCTTCCCCTTAGGATAAAGTACTGTTACTTTTGAAAATATGATAATTTACATTTTTGAAGCATTACAGAAGTTGATTTCTGATGACTTCACAGAAGGCATGTACAACTTCCTATTGCTGAATAGACAACTCAGAATCAAGTCTGTTCTTTAAGAATCTTTGCAAAAAGATTTTCAAAGCCTTTTCAGCATCTTTTATAGTAACAGTTTTTCATAACTAACACACTAAAGATGTCCACCCACCCATAAAATCTAAGTTAGCCAAGGCATGGCTACTGAGCCTAAATTGTTCTGATCTGTGAACAGCTATCTGGAATAAAAGCTGACTTGTGTAATCCTGTTGTTTACATGATACAATGCACAGATGTTGCATGAAATACCTCCTTGGTAACTAAGCCTTGACATCAAATATAACGCTGGTACCGGTGACGTCAGAGAGCTGTGGTCCCTCAGCACGACGGTACAACAGCACCCTCTCTCAGGGCACACAAGGAATACAGAACTGAAGAAGGAATTGTCCAGACGCTTTAAGTAGCTGGTTTGACTGGCAACTGATGTTTCCACCCAACCTGGTTTTTGAGGGGTGAAAACAGCCAAAGTCTGAGCGGTTTGTACCTTCTGAAGAGTTGACTGTACCCTCCTACACCCACCAACCCAGGCCAGAGCTGCTCCACTGCCCGGGGAAGGGGATGAAAAGCTCCTGCCTGCACAGCCTTGGGCAGAGCTGCCTCCAGCAAACAAGGAGGCACAGAAACCTGTGAGCAGGGCCCTGCACTGCTGCTGACAACATCACACCCTGCTGCCTCTATGGGCTCTTCATTGGATCTTGCTTGTGGACATCTATGAAAAGGAAGTTCCTAGCCCCAGGTTACCATTCATCCCAAAATCCACATCCTCATTCAAGATGATTCCAAAACTAAAATAGTAGAATAATTTTTTGACAGTATAGAAAGAATTATATAACAAAGCCCACATATCTTCAGTGCAACATATACCAAACTTCTTCCTTCACTCAAGGGTCTCAAAATATACTGCAAACACACAGACCCTTTTCAAGAGCTCTGTTGAGTAGAGACTACCTTCCATTTTGCGATTTCCTACTTTGATAAGTAATTCACTACTCCCTGCACCACCTCCTAGTCAGGACTGGAAATATTTGTAAAGTCATATCTCCTGAGAGAACAAAGAATTAAATTAGGAAAATGATACAAAGCAATGGTTCAGATGAACAATTTTAATCAGCCTTAGTGAATGGTGTTCACTAAGCAGTAAATACAATTAATGCTGAAATCCTTTTCCTTTCTCAATCCGGAAGAGATGGGCTAAGTTTTTCTATTACTGGAACTGACAGAAAAAAGCAACTAGAAGTGCTTTGGATTGTCATCTCCACATAACCAGATTGTATGACACTTCCCACAAGCAATACTGCACAATCAACAGGTAGCCTAAGAAGAAGTCAGTGTTAACACTTTCAAAGGGTATAACTTGCATACTTCCCTAAACTCTTTAAGCCCCACATAATTTATTTCCTGCTTTATTAATATTTTTACAGCAGCTCCCACTTGAGCATCAAAAACACAAATGAAACCAGCACGACCACAAGCTCGGGCAGTGAGGAAGTGAAACACCACCTTTGTCACAGAGCAGAAACCGATTTTCTGAAGGTCACTCAGGGAACCTCTGTCAGAGCCAAGACTAAAACTCAGACTAGCATTTTTATCCATGAGCCTGTCCTCCTTGGAAAATACTCCATTCTAATCTAGACTGAATGTTTGATTTTAATTTTGAACACTGTAATTCTAATTCCATTCTAAACGTAGATTCAGTTTTCACCTCTACAGTACTATTTTAACCAATTGGTTTTATATGTTTTAGTAAGACCATAAATGTGGTTGGTTCTGACCTAGTTTTAAATCTTGTTCTCTTCTGTTATCCCATTGCACAATGAAAAAAAAAAAGGCACAGTTAAGTAATACTAAAAAGAAATCAATCAAATAATATGAAAACAGTAACCTAAGGTTTATTTCCCCAGATGAAATATTGCCCTGCTTCCTGAAATAGTACTGTTGGCATGCTTTGTATTTTGATGACAAAAATAATTTTACTAGCTAAGTATTTTAAATTGCAAAAGGGAACCAGATGACTAACATACTATGAAAGAATAATTAATGATTTCATTGTTTCTTTCTAAGTTGCACTGTTCACAACAACTGCTTATTTAGCTCTGTTTAGTTGCTGATTTAAGGATTTCTTTGCAACCTATTTCAGGTTGATTGCAATTCAGGTTGTGGTACTGAGATAACTCCCACTCCATCCTGCAAATGTTTCTTTCCTGACACATCCTGCCCTAACTTGCAATTCCAGGCATTAGTGTGGTCTCTTCTCTTCAAGTGACTGCAACATGGTCTGATTCTCTGCATGCTGGGATATATGCAAGGCATCCTCCAAAATGCCCGGTTCTTTAAAGGGAAAATTAGGAAGACACAATCTCAGGACAAATGTTCTTTTACACATAAAGTAAAACTGGAAGTCCATTTATTTGATGGCAAACCAGAATTTATGATACATTCAAGAAGTCCATAAAGTCTTAGGAAAAGTGAAGTCTCGTAGGGAATGAAAGGGCATGAACACGTGGGTTGTGGAGAACAATGAGATCTGAGAGTGTCAAGTCTTAACATCAAATCTGTAAATGTAAAACGAGGACAGTATTTACCCACAGCTTTCATGGATGTCACCTTTTTGAAGGAATGAATGTTCCTTACTATTCTTTGAAGCCAAAAAGGACAGTTCACTATAATGAGAAATAAAACTGATAGTGGTTTAAGAGCAAAATCTTTACAGTATCTTAACACAGCTTTATTACATTAATAATACTTACTCTAATTATGAGATAGTCTGACACAATTCACTCACTGTAGGTGACATACCAGGCAGAGAGTAAGAAAAAGCACAATGTACAGAGAGAGGTCTCAATCCTGCAAACTGTCCTGCATGGACACATCACAAAGTCCAGAGGACAAAACGTCATCCCGAGGTTAACAGCTGCCTGTTCAAACAGAAGGATTTACACACACAACATGGAGTGCAAGGTCAGGGACACCATTCAGACAGCACAAAGCTCTGTGAGCCACAAGGAGAAAGTGGCTGAACATATGGATTATTTATTCTTGGAGAAATTCCATACCTACAGGAACCTGTGTAACCTCTCTGGGTGAACCTGCTTTGTGCAGGGGGTTCAATGGGCAATATCCTTCCAACCCCAACTATCCTGTGATTCTGCAATATTCCATTCAAACACAATCTGCTTGATCAGAAGACAGACACCAACTGTTATAATCTGAGGGAGACTCCTCAAAGACAAAACACATTGTGTCTGCAGATCTCAGGGAGAGTTCAGGACTTTTCGGTACTTTGCAGGTGATTACACACTTGGGAAAATATTCTCAAAATCTTCATCAAGATTGTGTTTGTGAGCTAGAATTATCATACTTCTGTGAACATAACATCGATTATACATCTGGATGGCATTTTTCAGGGTTGTCTCAAACCCACTCTCCTACTATACAGGCAGCAGACAGGGAAATCAGCTATGACTGAAGGATGCCCTCCAAGCCAGACAGCTCTGCATAGTCAGGTACAGCACCAGCTCCATCTTGAAATTGCTATTTAAGAATCCCAGAGGTTAACCAGCAAGAAATTATAGCTAAAAAAATTAAGTTTTAATACTTACAGAATTCCTCTTGGAATCTATTCAGTTTTAATTCTTGCCAGCCATCAATCAAAACAACACAGCACACTATGTCTACTTATGTCAAGGTTTTGCAAAACAGAAACTTGTGTGTTTTTAAGCAGTTTTGACACTGTAACCAACTTTCTGACATTCCCCAAGTGACTCAGTTCTGCCAAAGAAAAATGGAATATACCGCAAAACAAACTTTGATAGTGTAATTCTTAATTGTTTTCCTGTTACAGCTCTCTCTCACAGGCAGCTTGCAGTGGATTGCTGGTGCTTAACTTGGGAGAAATTCTACTGCAGTCAGTCAGTGCTGTGAAGTGTTTTCCCACTGCCAAAAACAACCTCTGCACGAGGCACAGCAGAACTCTCTGAGTGTGTTACGTAGTTCAGGCTCGCAACAAATGCAGTAGCATGTGGGACAGCCACCTTCATCCACGGAGATGCTGTGAGGGCTCAGCTCTCCCTGACATGGCAGGACAACCACAGAATCACAGAATTATTTAGGTTGAAATAAACCTCCAAGATCATTGAGTCCAACCTTTGACTGAACATCACTTTGTCAACTAAACTACAGCACTAAGTGCCATGTCCAGTTGTTTCTTGAACATCTCCAGTGATGGTGACTCCATAGGCAGCCTATTCCCATGCTTGACAACCATCTCCATCAAGAAATGTTCAGCAGTGAGATCTGAAACTCCCCTGTCCACCTAAATTGCCCAGGGCTCAAGGGCTCCTCAGCCTCTCTTAGGTGCCCCAGACCTCTGCAGAGCCTCACACCCCTGAGGCGACACTTGCAGGTGCCTCCCAAGGGAATCACAGAATGGTTTGTGCTGGAAGGGACCTTGAAGATCATCTCATTGCAACCCCCCTGCCATGGGCAGGGACACCTTCCACTAGACCAGGTGGCTCAGAGCCCCATGGCCTTGGACACTTCCAGGGATGGGGCAGGCACAGCTTCCCTGGGAAACCTTGTCCAGTGCCTCACCACCCTCACAGAAAATATTTTTTTCCTAATACATGATCTAAACCTACTCTCTTTCAGTTTGAAGCCATTCCCCCTTGTCCTGTCACTCCATGCCCTCGTAAATAGTCCTGTCCCATCTTTCCCATAAGTTCCCTCCAGGTACTGGAAGGCCACAATTAGGTCACCCCTGAGCTTTCTCTCTTCCAGGGTCAACAATCCCAATTCTCTCAGTCTTTCCCCATAGCAAAGCTGCTCTATCCCTTTGATCATCTTGGTGTCTCCTCTGGACTCGCTCCAGCAGCTCCATGTCCTTGCTGTCCTGGGGACTCCAGAGCTGCAGGGGGGGGTCTCACCTGAGAAAGGCAGAGGGGCAGAATCCCCCTCCCCTGCTGCCCACGCTGTGGGATCAGCCCAGGATTTGGGGTTTCTGGGCGAGGTCATGTCCAGCCTCTCACCCACCAGCACCCCCAGGGCTGCTCTCCATCTGTTCATCCCCAGCCTGGATTGATCCCGGGGATTGCCCTGACCCAGCACCAGCACCCGGCTTTGGCACAAACATCCGAACGGGACACAGCTGGAAAAGGCTCCGGTTCCACAGACAACACGAGAGCCCCCATTTCAAAGCGCCTCAGGCTGAGAGCCCTGCTGTGACCGAGCGTCCCTGGGCTGGAGAAGGGGACAAGGGAACTGACACAAACCCAGACCGGCAGGGCCCGCCCGCCCCGCCGCCATCTCGCGGCGCGGCCCCCGCCCCGCCCGCTCCATTTCCCGTGATCCCAGAGCCCGGCACCGCTCCGCAGGGACGGGAAGGACGGGACCGGCACGGCAGGTACGGGCTGGGACCCCCGCGCTGCCCGGGGAGGGGAGTTGGAGACCGAATGAGCTCGTCACGAGCGGCTCCAGACTCGCCTTGTTCCCCGCAGCCCTCTCTGTCCTCCGCGTAAAACCTCCGCTCTGAGGAATCCCGCGGCTGAGCGTCCTCCCCCGCCTCGGTGGTGAGATGAAGGGCTGCAATTAAAGCGTGCAGTAGATTGGTGGATAACCGAATGTGCGGCGATATTAAAACTCAGATTGGTTTTAATGTATTTGCAATGTGACTTGCAGGTCCATTTCACCATATAGTGCCAAAGGAAAGAGGATGGAACCAGGAAACACTGCCAAGGAAAGAGTCCTCATTACTGGCGGAGGGGGTTATTTTGGCTTCCGGTTAGTGCATTAAATGGTTATTACATACAGGAATAAATGTAAGAGATTGCTGCCGGGGAGGCAACAAATTACATCTGTAAAACGGAAAACTGTGTCCCTGAGATGCCTGATCCAGTCCAGTCCATCTTCTGGTTCATCTGGGCTCTCGGTTTTAAACAAACATGTTAGTCTGTCTCCAGATGTTGTAAGTAACTCTGTTATCCTGTTTCCAAACGTCAGGCACCGGCTGCCTCGCCGACAATTACCTGTCTGGTCACCTCTGTAATGGGGGTCAGATCACCACCTTTCAGCCTGCTCCGAAGGACAAGCCTCCTCTTGTACACACATCTTTCTGTTGACCTGCAAATAGTTACACACCGCTTAGCTCTGCAGAATAACTGCTCCAGCTGCTCTCTTAAGATTATATTTATTTTCATGGGCAGTAATGTTTTAGGATTAGAGTTGTTAATAAGGTACATATTTCAGTGAAGTCCATTTACTGTAGCTGGCTCTGCAGGCCTTGCAATGAAAAAATCCTATTTTGAGCCCTAGACTATCTTGAGTATCTGCAGTTAGAACTGCTTACAGAGGGGAGAGAGACCACAGTCAGGACCAAAAAGTAAATGCCAAGTGGGAGGAAGGAAAAAAGAAATCCCAGAAGAACCCTATCCAACTTCTGCTTGGCTTTTTCTTCCACTGTCTCTCCTTAAAGCACTATAGACATACAACAGTTGTAGGAAAGGCGGGGGAGAAACACCAGAGTTATACTTTGTGTCAATACCTGTGTTTATACCTGGAACTTGGAGTAAAATATGTCATGTGGCATGGAATTCATTCCAGCTGAGTAGCATCTCACTCCTCTTCTCTACAAATTTCAAACACAACGGCAAAGACCAACCTGTTGTTCTGCCAGAGTTGGGATGGCACAAAAGCAGTAAGATAAAACCAATAAACTTTTTTTTTAGCAGTTGGCTAGAGGTTTCCATCTGAAAGGTTTGCTGTTGCTGATATAAAGGGGATAGAAACAGGGTTCTTCCAGAGCTGTGTTCTTCCAGAAGGCCGCTGAAGGCACTTAAGTTGTTTCTGTTCAGAATCTTTTACAGCAATTCTGCCTTTTTTTTTCTCCGAAGTACTGCTGGAGTGTGAGAAATTAGTTCAGTACCTCAAGTATCACAGCTGAATCTGCCCCGTAGTAGATGGCTGAATATTTAAAAGACTCCCATCAGAAAAATGATCAGCACTAAAATAGTTAATAGTCCTCTCTTCCTCCAGGTGAAATGTTTCATGCACCGTTGTGCTACGAATCCTAACATATGGTTTCTCTCATGTTTCAGTTTAGGTTGTGCCATATATCAAAAGGGAGTTGATGTGATTCTCTTTGATGTCGTGAAGCCACTTCAAGCCGTGCCAGAGGGAATAAAGTTCATGCAGGGGGATATCTGTTGCCTGTCTGAAGTGGAAGATGCTCTCAGAGATGTAATCTGCGTATTCCATATCGCTTCCTATGGAATGTCTGGCAGGGAGCAGCTGAACCGAAAACTTATAGAAGATGTTAATGTGAAAGGAACAGAAAATGTCATCCAAGCCTGCAAGAGCACAGGAGTGTCGAGTCTGGTTTATACAAGCACATACAACGTGATATTTGGAGGGCAGATTATAGAAAATGGGGACGAATCTCTGCCTTACCTACCTCTTCACCTCCACCCCGATCACTACTCCCGAACCAAATCTTTAGCTGAAATGAAGGTGCTGGAAGCAAATGGTGCTGAGCTTGGAAATGGGAAAGGTGTATTAAGGACTTGTGCTCTGCGACCAGCAGGTATCTACGGGCCTGGAGAACAGAGACACCTTCCAAGGATAGTCAGTTATATTGAAAGGGGACTGTTTAAATTTGTCTATGGAGATCCTCTTAGTTTGGTAGAATTTGTACATGTAGACAACCTGGTTCAGGCTCATATCCTTGCCTTTGAGGCCCTCAAAGCCAACAAGCAGCACATTGCTGCAGGCCAAGCTTATTTTATTTCAGATGGCAGGCCTGTAAATAACTTTGAATTTTTCCGACCCTTAGTGGAAGGTTTGGGTTACAAGTTCCCAACCTGTCGCCTTCCTCTCTCCCTTGTCTATTTTTTTGCATTCCTTACTGAAGTAGTTCATTTTCTTGTAGGCCACATTTATAATTTTCAGCCCCTCCTGACTCGCACAGAGGTTTACAAAACTGGTGTCACTCATTATTTTAGTATGGAGAAGGCCAAGAAGGAGCTGGGGTATGAGCCTCAGCAGTACAGCCTGAATGAAGTGGTGGAATGGTTTAGATCCCAGGGATGTGGACGAAAGCCAAGAAATTATACCATTATGCAGCTTGTTAGGGATGGAGGACTGCTTTTCCTGCTGATTGCTGTGATGGTCTCGTGGTTTCCATCTGCAGTTACATTTTCATTCTAAAAGATGAAATGCTGAGGACAGAATTTAGTTATGTTCTCTGCGTACTCTTGGTTTTGACAGGCAGGTAATAAAGATTTTTTTTTAAAAATACACATTTATGTGATTCAGGTAAATATCTTTAAACAGTTTTATCCCCAAGGAATGGAACTATTGAGTAAAGTAATTTTTATATATTGTTTCTCCTCAAAGTAAAACTGATCAGATCACTAACAAGATGAAGCTCAGTATTACTGCAAACAGCATTTTATTCTCAGGTACAACAGCACACTACAGTGAATGGAACAAATGTCCTTAGGCTGGCTCTTCTTCCTCCCTGATGGGATTATACTCTTGATTCCTGCCCTTTATTCCTAAAGAGTTTGTGCTACATGATCCAGAGGAGAATAAACTTATTCTTTGATCACATTCCAAAACCCAGTTCTGCTTTCCAGCTTGGTTGTATATATGCCTAACCAAGATTAACTGATAAACTGCTAGACAATAAACAAATGTGGTTTCTTTACATTCTGGTATGCTTTTCTAAGTTAACTCTCTGATATCTAATGACATTCCTGGAAAATGCACCATGGTTAATCTAAATTACAGCAAAGTGCTTGAAGCACCACAGATTTGTAGATTTTTCTAACAGTAAAATATGTCTGTTTAAAATGAATGAGCTACCTAAAGTGCATTCATAAATAAAACCTATGATTTTCCCCAGCATTATTGAATAGTTAAACAAAGAATCCATCAAAGACATTTGGTAAGTGATTACACTCACGTTCCACTATTTATAAAACATTTTTAGCTTTAATAATATTTCTTTAACACCTGACACAATTTGAATAGAACTTTACCTTTGTAGTAGGAAGATAAACACTTGCTACAAGGAAACTCATAATTTTATGGAGTTTTAAGAATAGAAGATAAGACCTTGTTAAGTACAGGTCACTGCTGTCCCAAGCAACTCCCTCTGTCAGTTTAATATAGGAAGAGAAACAGAAACCACCTCAAATATTAAAATACAGTTGTTTTCCCTTAACCCATCAACATTACAGTTTCTGTACCCCTTGATAAAAAGGAGAGTCCCTCAAGAATTTCACACTCCTCTTCAAACTTTAGTCTTTCCATTTTAATAGCTGAAACTACACTGCTCTTAAATTAATTGTAACTTCCAGTTACTTCAGTTGTTACACTCTGCTGCAATTGAAATGGGGAAGTGAAGAGGAAGAGGCAGACAGTAGTTCTGCTGCACTGTTAAAGGATTCTCAGAAAACAAGAGTGCCTAAATAGAGGAACCAAACTAAAAAGTCCACTGCCACCCCTGCTTAGAAGATGGAGGGTTTTGTAGTTAATAATAACTGGAGACAGCATTATTT
This sequence comes from Neopelma chrysocephalum, assembly GCF_003984885.1. Taxonomy (NCBI): domain Eukaryota; kingdom Metazoa; phylum Chordata; class Aves; order Passeriformes; family Pipridae; genus Neopelma; species Neopelma chrysocephalum. Next base: position 9,219,479 of record NW_020897727.1, read on the forward strand.
TTTGATTTTTGAGTTCCCTTCCAGAGAAGTTTACCTTGAAAAAAAATAAACCCATGGTATTGGTAACTTTTTTGTATTGTCTTGCTTGAAATCTAACTTTTCTCCTTCATTCCCCTACCAGTAAGTACACCATAAAAGAAGCTAAATTTAATACTTAGCTTGAGGGACAGTTCAAGAGAGAACTCACTTTTTTTTTTTCTCTAATAGCAAATAAACTGTTTGTGTAGCAGGAGTGTTGCACTCTGTTATAAAGAGCTTATGTGCCTCCAACTGAGCACTGATGGCAGAAGGGCCACGCTCCAGAAGTCATTAATATACACCATCATCTGCAGAAAGAAGAAACCTTCTTTTTAATAAAACAGAAAGAAGACAGCCGTGACCTCATGAAAGCACTGGGCCGTTGTTCTCTTTCCAACAGCCTTTTTTTACTTCCAAGTGGAAACCACTTTGTTTTCCCCTTTAAGTTCTCTGGGTTTGACACAATGTTATCAGAAATAGATTAAGAAATTTTAATGCCAGCAGAAGACAAAACCAAAATGTACAAGAAATTGCACGAGAAACAGTATTTCATGCTACATCTTGTAAAAGAAAAAAATCTTTTTAAGATACGGAACCTAATCCCCGTGCCCCTGGGGAATTTCCTCTGCTGTTTGCAATCTTTTAGCAAAACTCAGCTACTGCTATTTATAATTATCTCAACAGTGGGGTTGCAAAAAAAATCTATGAAAGGTTCCTTAGGCCATGAGCCCTAAATCCATGCTGTCAATACCAGCTGAGGCTCAAGCCCTGGGCAGCTTTTGAGGTACAACAGCAGCGGAAGCTCCTGAGCAGCCAAAAAAAGCCCAACAAAACCACAAATACCAGAAGTCCTGCAGCAGCTGAGCTCAACGCATGAACCTTTTCATCCATCTGGAGTCAAGGACAGAAGTCCTCACCGCTAACAGGGCAGGAGGCACTTTTTTGTCCTAATGGCCCATGACTGTCCTGGAGCACACGGGAGTAAATCAGGTACCTGTGGGGAGACACGGGCAGTGCTTGGCAGGGGTGACCAGAGCCATCAACAGTGCACTGGGGAATCCATTAATTCCCTGTCAGTCACCTTTATCTAGTAAAAAAAAAGCACCATCCTGGCTACAGAGGAAGTGAAGGACACTGCTCCTCTTTCCAAAAGGAAAACAGGCAATTTGTGGCTTAAGGAGAGACTCTAAAATTGCTTAGAAATTACATCTGTGTAAAGCCAGTCACAGCTGCTCTATTCTAAGTATTTTACAATGAGAATTCTCTCTCCTTCTTCCTGTCTTTTTTTTGGTTATTACTCCTCTTGCATGAACAGCAGAGTAAATCAAGGTAATTAATTCAAGTGTTGCATCTATTTTCAAATTTTAATTTTTTACCTGTTTTGCTGAAACTGAATTACCAGAAACACATCTAAAAACTGAAAAAGCAGAATGAAAATATAGCACAGATTCAATTTTTCCTAGTCCTCAAAATTACTGAACAATTGATAGGTGCCTTACTATAAAGAATGATGCTGATGTTTAAAGTGAATAGAATCCTCAGTCAGCTGCTTAATGTCACAGACACAGCACATCAAGGTACAAATTTGCCATATACACATGAATAACTTATACTTCTAATGTGTATTTAAATATATTTATTTTGGATTTTTAATCAACTTTAAAGTAGACCAGATTTTATAGTGCCTTCTCCTAAGAGACCTAATGTTCCTTCATTTCTATTTATTACTTATTTCCACATACTTTCCAAAATATAGTGGCATATTTAATAATTCATGATGTGATCTTCAGAGAAAAGTGTCCTGAACACTGATAATTTATACATATTGTAAAAGATCTGGGGATAAAATGCAATTCAGGAGTATATAAGTGTTAAGGAAACTACTTCTGCTTTATTTTAGTCAAGCTCATGGTTCCCAGTTTTACTGGAGTAAAGCTAAAAATGTAGACTACCAATTAATTAAACTGCTTTTATTTTAATTTAAATTCTTTTAAAACTAATAGCTGTGCATGTTTGCAAACACTGTTATGGGTCAGAGGATAAATTTGTCTCTGAACTGATTCTGAAGGTTAATTTTCATTATATTTAACTTCTATTTCTAATGATATAAATGGAATTTCAGTCTGGAACCAAGCCAACTAGTTGGACTGCACTTGGAAACACTGACACACGACTGTAGCAGAATACAAACACTGCACTTCAGCTTTCACTCCACATTCAGATTTTTACAACTGGTTTGAAGAATTCAAAGATAGCGCCTGGTACACGGCTCACACCATCTCACCATCGAGAGAACTGCAGAACTAACAAAGTGCTTTCAACAGAGAAACATAAAGATGCATTGGGATGGGAAAAACATGAATACAGGCAAAAAACCACCTAAATAAAGCAATATTTTGGACTGCAGAGCTCATGCGTACCAATAGTCCCAAATTCAAAGGTGATAAAGACCCTTTAGCTTATCTAATGACCTAGAAGAAGTAGGCTGCAGACATCTCATACTGATTCATGTTCCATAAGCATATAGTTTTTATCAAAAGATTGAGAAAATTTTGTTCCCAAGACTCCCAACAATTAAAAAAAAATCACAACATAAGGAGAGTGTTCATTGCCCCAGCAGCACCTCTGCCCACGCAAACTAATGGGCAGAAAGCATAAACATCAAGATTTGGTAAACATCAAGATTACTGTTCTTCCAAATTACCACCAACTTAATCTCTGCCTCTTTCAGACTTTTTTGTTCAAGTTCATACAAATCTGATTCTCACTGGGGCTGAAGTTTATATCTTCCTCTCACTGAAAAAGGTCGGGTAGGAGTCACAAGTTAAACATGATCCTTGACCTTTTCCTTCTGCCCTGTGTGTTTGCAGGCAGATGGAAGTGCAACAATAACCATGTCTATGGAAACAATCATTAAGTCAGTTCATCTTAAAAACACAGAACTGCCCTTCTTCCAACCTCCAGCAGAACATACCATAACACACCAGCAGACCACGTTTCAGTAAGAACTCACTCACTGCTTCAAATGATGGCAAAATTCATGAAATTCAATGAGCAATACTTAAACAAAGGAGCATCTGGCATCATTCACATCACAGCTGAGATATCAAAAATTATTTATTTTAATAAGTTATTTCAATGATTTAAAACAGTTCCGATAAGAATATAACAATTTAACAATTGTTAACTTCAAAAATTTATAAATGTTTTTCCTCCTGGATTAAAAAATTAGCACACACATTCAGACTTACTTTCATATTCAAACAGTTGCAACTGTGAAAAAGTTGCTACAGAGTCTGCCCTGACAAAGAACTGAGAGGTGAGATCTTGGATTAAAACAGAATGCAAGAAACCAAGGAAGAGTTAGAATACAGCCTTGCCCATCATTAGCAAGTCAACAAAACAGTCACTGCAGTATTTTCATTCTGCATACAGTGTAACATCATACTCTGGGGAAAAGTCTTACTGTAAAACAAAATGCATTTTCATAAATACTGAAGGAGTGCTTCATAACTTCTGACATCACATATGCGTGGAGAATGTGCACAGGACTTTTCAAAGGATTACAAAATGTGCTAATTCTTAAATATCTGCACAACAACAGCACAAGGAACTCCTGTGTCCATCACACAACAGTTGTCCTGTGTCAGGAATACCAACGGAGGAAGCCAGGACAAAGGGACAGTTTGCTTGTGTCTGCTCTGGAATTGAGCTTTAAAACAAACAGAACAAAAACCTCACCACAGCAACAGCCTTGATCTCTAGGTCTGAGTTTCCTAAGCTCTGGCATCTTGTAGTCTAGTTTTTGTGATCATTCCAAACCTTGCTGGTAGTCGGCTGCCCACGAATCTCATCCTACAGCAGCAACAACCTCAGGGCCTTCCAGACAAGGCTTTGGGCCACCTTGTCTGATCAACACTGACAACACAGAGTTCTCACAGCATTACATGGCAATCACAGAGGCTGTTGAGTGAAACATATAGCACAGGAACTGATCATATGACAAATTAAGCACATCCTGCAACATGCTGCAGAATACGTGCACACCAAAGGTGACCGCCCACCTTGAGGAAGAGCAACTGGATCACCTCACTACACCTGGATACTGCAGATAAGACCAGCTTTATACAGCAGCCTAGGTTACAGCTCTACCTCCCAAATCCACTGTTGATGTGATTTTTTGCTTTGTCTGAGGGAGGTTTGCACCCATCCAGTCCTTGAACAGGTCAATCACAACTGGGTACTGAAGAGATTTCAGGCAGGAGGATGAAAAGCAGAGAATTGCCTTTAACTTTGCTCTGTTTTTCAGCTGAGTGATTAGTAATTAATTTCTTTATAATAAAAAATTTACAGAAGCCACCCCATTGTGGGATACACTATTATAGTACTTTCAACTTTGAGACAAGACTGTCTTTACAGAACAGCTAAAACCTCAAGGGGGTTCCTCAAACCATCATCTGTGAATGCACAATGGCATCAATTAAGAGCCTCTTGAAACAACAGAAGTCACAGCGTGGGGAGCAAGAGAAACCAAAAATTGCTGAGGCAGCTGCATCAGGCCATGAATCCCAAATCCATGCAAGTCCTCTGTGATCAGAAATACAGCACTATGTATGCAGCATTTGATGCCTCAGGCAGCCATTCAGGCAGAAAACTAAACTCCTCTGCACACATTTGAAAGCTGAAGTCGGGAACATAGACAGCAAAACTCCACCCATGCGGAGATAAGGCAACCAGAAATTTGACAGTAATAAAACAGTGCTAGCACAAAGGACCAACACATACACAAATTATGACAACTGCTGTTAAATATTCCATCAAAGGACTTTAGTTCTGCTCTGGCAGGAAAACACACTTGCTAATCTAACAGGTTTTCTCATCTGTAGCTCCATGCTCTTGATTTGATTAAAGGCACAAGAACAATGTACCTCTATATTTGTGCACACTATCATTCTTGGATTAGTTACATTTTGGGAAAATGGTCTGCATTTACAGAACACTATCATTTGACTATCGTCTAAGTAGAACTGCAAGATTAAAAATTGACAGTTCATTTAAAAATTCATTTCTAAGCACATTAGCAGCTGAAAGGATTTGCAAAAATGATACTATACAAAGTAAATGCTACTCAGAATTTCAAATACCTTCCCTTTCTGCAAACAAACAGATATCTCCTACTGCATATCTTAAAACTTTTCCTTCCGGTGCCTTGAGGCTGTGACATAAGTTCATAGGGGCTGTGAACAGAGGTTCACACATTGCTCCTTTCATAAACCTTTACAGAGAGTTCACCAGGAAGAACACAACTACAGTGACAAAAGGGTATTTGCTTTCAACAAAATTAACATATTATCTTGTTCTCAAAAATGTAACAGAAAACTTTTAATAACAGACAATAAGGTACAAGCTATCAGCTGCCCAAAATATTTTATACAGTATCAGAAGCACAATCCCCAGGGACTGTAACATACATGAGGTGACAATGCTGGTGTAGAAGTGCTTTTACAGCATTTAATAAATTAAAAACTCACTACTAGTTAATCTTGAGGAGCCAGGTTGTTAAAGTGGTGTGATTCCATGCATGAAAATGGTTGTTAATGTCTTATCTACAGCCTGCATACACAAATATAGGAGATGAGTTGTACTTCAGGTATTGATAATAAGAAGTGAGGTCTATCCAACTACATGTCCTCAAGTTTTAAAAATCTTGAATACACAGAAGCTCTGGCTTGCACAGAGGATATGCTTTGTACAGAATATAAATTATTAGGAATTAAAACAGTTTTTCTTATAATAAGAAATTCTTAAGGAAACCCATCGTTCCTCTTCCTCCTCTTCTTCCAGTCATTCCATCTGATGAGACCATCATTGAGTAGGATGACCAGGATAAATTAATCTCTTCTTGAATCGCACCATAAAGCAGCCTCAAAGAATGATGGGCTTTAAGAGTAGAATTTGCTGTTACTGACTTTCTTCTCCTTTAATCTTAAGGGAAAAGAAAAGGAAAATGTTCAGTCTACTAAGAATTTCTCAGAGGAAAACAGTCTACCAAATTCAACCTAGATACCAAAATTAGTGATGTATCAGCAACAAGCATTGCAATTTTTTTCCTCAATAAATGGGAGTAAACCAGTGATTCATGCAGCTGTTCAGCACACATAAAAAAGGGCAAGAATACTTCAAGTCGTGAGATCTACTCAAGACTTTCTCCTGGTACATGAAGCCTCTCTCTGTCTCCTTCACACTCATCCCAAAGGTGGCAGCAAAGGAGAAAGAACCCTCCCCTAAGCTCTGGATAATGTACTGAACTGACAATGCAATGCTGTTACAACTCAATACTGGTTTTATCTTTTGTGGTTTGTGTATCTGGAAGCATCCTCTGTTCCTACACATCTAATATGCTCAGGACATTTCCAGGGACATAATTTTGATAGTGTGGAAAGAGTGAAGGGGTAGGTTTATTTGTCTGTATATATTTCCAGACTTTCCTCCTGGAAAGCAGAAGAGAGGAATATAAAACCTCACAGATTACACGTCTCGCTGTGATCACTGAAACTGAGATGCCACTGAGCAGACATTGCACAGCTTCTGCTGGCCTCTAGTGGCTTCCAGCCCAGCCTGGCTTCTCTGCAGCCCTTCCTCTCTTCAGATGAGCTCATTCTGCCCTCACCATTCTTTAGGTGCTCATTTTGGTACATCTGAGGTTTCCTTACCATAGCTCATGTGTAGATAGAGCTGCCTGGGAAAGGAGAACGATTATCAACCCACCTGCGGTTACACGTCTCTTGATATATCTGTAGTTTGTGCTCATTCACACTGAATTCCTTCAATATTGCATCTCTGTTAGGATTCCTTAAATTCATGTGGGTGTCATAAAGGAACAGCTGGTTGTTAAGCTCCTCCTGGCGCTTCCGAAGTTGCCGACATGAGGAATAAAGTTCTTCTTCACTCTCCTTCAAAAGAATATTGGAAATCAAGGTAACTTGTAAGACAGACACCCAAAATGGCACCAAATATTTATAGTTTGGGGATTATTTTGTTTCTTAAACACAATTTAATAATGGTATAGAATGTTTTATAAAATTGGTTTGATATGTTTATGATTGTTTATGGAAATAAACTAACTTAGAAAGCAATGAAAAAAGCCATCAGCCCCACAGTATGACCAGCCCTACCCTCTAACAGGGGTGTCAGGGACATTCTAGCACAGGTCACGACTTGGGTGCATCTAAACACTTCTGTTGGAATGTTTTTCCCTAATAAAGTATGTCAGTCTCTTGAGGAAAGAACAGAAAATAGTGTATCATGGTGAGTTATCAGATTATAACAGTATTAACTATACTTTTTTAAAAGTTTATTTTTTGGCTCTTCCATCATATTTGTGTATTATGCAACAAACTGTCAATCCTGGGGATTATCTACTGAAATCTAGACTAAAGGTCAAAATCCTGACTAGTAAATAGGACCCTTAATAGCAGCAAGTACCCAGATGGTCAAGAGAGAACAGCTCCTGTATTTCTCTGTATCTATGGCAATGCAGAACAACTGACTATGTCTGAGTTTCTATGTTGCATGTGGCACACAGTAGAAGGTCTCAATATATTCCACAAGCATAAAACAATCATAATTATTCCCTTTAGGACTTCAAATTATTTTAATACTTCAAAACTTTGGATGCAAAAGCTGTCTCTTTATAGAGTTACTAGTGGGGAATAGAACTGGCAGGACTGAAGTCTTAATCTTCACATCAGCAGCAAAACAAGATACTCATTCTACAAGAAATGACATGCAATCAATAAATGTAATAAATCCAAACATTTTCAAAGGCTGCATACTAATAAGACTGACTCTTTCTGCATTCAGTCCAGATCTAGGAAAACTGATAGCTTACCAACACACCCAGGGAGTTTCACTTACAAGAACAAGATCCTTTCCTAAACCCTCTTTTTCTTCCTGAAACACATTCCTACACAGGCATGGTTTGAAGCAACTGAAACAGCCTCAGTGCTATGCTAGTGATTAAGATTTAAAAAGTAATTTATTTAATTTTTGTTTGTAAAGCAGTAGGAAACTCTGTATTCCCAAATCACAAAGGAAATGCAGATTGCTAATTACCAATTTGCAGGTGTAATCATCAAGATGCATATGTACTACTATTAGTTCTTGTAAATAAATGTATCCACAAAGGTAGACCTTAAAACTGCATTTCAGAATGTCCACTTCAATCTTTATGTCAAAAACATATGCACCATTGAGGCAGATTGTAATCAGAAAATATTGAAGAGATACACACACTTTCTGACAGAAGTAAATCAATTTTCAAGGAAATAATACATGCTTCTAAATGCAACAACCACCTCAGTATTTCTACAATATCAAGAAAACTGTTTAACTTCTACAGGAACTGCATAAGGCCCCTCATAATAACTCTCAAATGTGCATGCTTACATCTACAATATTTTTGCTTCTCTGTTCCTGAGAAATTCCACAGCCATCTGTAATTCCTCTTTATAATTTTGTATTTCATCTCCAAGTGTATGCAGATGGGCTCTGTATATAAACAGGCCTGTTATTAAATGGTATCATTTTATGGACGGTCATCATTTTTTAAAAAGAGGCAGAAGAACAGAGACAGCCTTGATCTTTTCTGGTGCTTCCTGAATGATCTGGCAGAAGTTCTAGAGTTGATAACTACAGCAAGTCTGGGTTTGTTGCAGACTGCCAAACAAAAGGGAGAATTTCTGAAAGTTCTCCTTCCACTGCATTACCACCCAGAGACATCAGACATTGTAAAATACAAAGCTGAGCTGCATCTTCATTTGGCTTAACAAGCAGAAGGGGCTTCTAGAGTGTGAAATGTGCTACGGTCAAAGGGCCCAGTCTGACAGATTGGGAGACACACTGCTGTTCTGAACATCACTGTTAGAGCTGCTCCTGCCCCAGGCAAATAGTGATCTGAATTCCTGAAGAGAAACCACAGCAGGAGGGATTCCCAGTGTATCCACAAGTGATGTCCATGCTCAGCATTAGGCAATGGTGAATTGCTGTCAGTTTTCTCAAAGGCAGCAAGCCAAAAACCAGCAGTTTACCAGGCCTCCTCTATCAGATTCGCGTCCATGAAATATGAACAATTTAAATATTATCTTTAAAGGACACAGCTCTCTTGTTTACACACACACAGCCCTCTTGTCTCAGCTTCCAGCCCTCTCCTGCCCTCAGGACCCACAGAAAGAACCTACCATGGCTGTCAAACACTCATTGCACAGTCACTTTACATCATGGGTTACAAGGTAGCTTTGTAAAAACCTCCACAAAGGATGTTTGAAAAAGGCTGCCACTCCTTTGGGAAGAACAATGTGACTGAACTCAGCCATTTCCAGTTCAGCATTTGCAACTGCAGGTACAAATCCCTTCAGAGACATTATGACCTACAGTTCCCAGAATTTGGTGTTTTAGTCAGAAAAACAATGTACACTGGTGTGAAGTGCAGTGTAGGCCTGGATGGTTGCAAAAGGTTACAAATAAGAAGTTGAATTTTTTTTTTCTCTGAATCTGAAGGGTGCTGGAAAGCACCCTGAAATAGCCACTTCCCAGAAGAATCTTTAAACTTTCATCACATGGCCTCTACGCAAGTGTATTTAAATTACATAAAATATTATTGAGAAAGAGTCTGAGAATAATCCTGCTTCAGATCAAGATATACAACAGCACCTTTGGAACACCAACAAACACCATTCACAGATCAGCCACTTTAACGCCTGGCTTCATGAGCAAGGATGAATCATTATTCTTCCCCTATGTGTTTTAAAATACAAGTACATCAAGTAAGTGTTTTAGAGAGGCTTAAAAGAAGCAGATTAGCTCTTCTGTAGGGACCAGATATGTCTTCCACTTGATGGGTTGTTTATTTTCATAAAATACTGGAAGAAATTACTATCTTCTCTTGCTAAAGTGATTTCTTTTTATGTAGGACCTTTAAAAAAAAGATTATTCTATGAAGTCAAAGCTGATTTTAGCTAGCTTTGCATGGCATCACTCAGTTAACAGGGAATGACAACGACCATGCTGTTACAGCAAAAACTAGTGGAGGTAATGATGCTTTGTTTATGCATTATTTCTTTTAACAACCATGTAATCTGTCCACCCAGAGGGAGAGTAACTCAATTTGTGCTATTTGTCTTCCCCAGTACCTGCAGAAGAAATGCCTGACAATAACACATCAGACACAGAACAGAAAACTAAATCCTCAGTTCCTGGTTTCCACAAAGTACTGATAACATACATGCTAAGTGCACAAGAAAACACCCCCAGTGGTTCTCACCAGAACTTGCTGCATTTCACAGTGAACCAGAAGCGAGGCCAGCTCGATATCTTCACTGTAGCCATTCTTGAGAGGGACTGCCCTGAAACCTGGGGCGGGGGGAACATACACACAGGACAATTAGAGCCAAGGCAAAGGGTCATGTGCAGCCACAAAAGAGGTGCACACAGTCCTGAGGGGATTCTTTCAGTGCTCAAATGCTCCACTGCTGAGAGCAGGCTTTGCTATGGCAGTTAGAGAGGAGCAAAAGGCAAGAATGGCAAAACTGAGAAACTCATGACTTCACATGCTTTTGAAAACTAAAGCAAGAGTAAGTTGGGTTCATAGAGGAAGGAGGGAGTCCAGCACCACAGAGGAAGTCACAGTACAACAATGCTGAACAGCACCTTTCTGACACAGCCCCTCATTGTAACCACTGATCCTACCTGATTTGATTCCTTTGATGGGAAAAGTGGCATGTGCTAAGAAATTGGGATCACTGAACATGTCCTCCTCGTAAACGACAAAGCGCAGAAACGCCAGGTTTGGATCGTAAATCTCAAATTTCACTTGCTCTGCACAGGGTGCCCAAACTGGATTCAGGCCATTGTCATCTGGAAGGAAAGGGAAACATTTGCAGTATAGAGCAGTAAATTCACCTCGTTCACATATGGGTATGTATCCCAGGACATTTCCTAAGATACAAAGGCCCAAAATTCCTATTTACCATCTGTCTCATGTTGTAACCTTGCTTCAGAAGTTTTGTATTTGTTTACTTGGTGGGGGACATAGGAGGAAACTAGGCAGGGATGAAAAGGAAAGCTATTATTTGTATTTAACCATATAAAACCTCCTTGGACATGTATTTGTTTTAAAAAAAAAAGCTAATTAATAGCTCATATTCATAAGCCTCACATTCCATATCTGAGAAAAAAAAACCAGGAAAAGCACTACCTGTACCCTGGCCCAGGGTACATGTAGCCATGTACAGAATGCCAACATTTGGTATATGTGACACAGCCAGGAAGTTTGCTCTCTAAGTCTTGGTCACTTCCTACAAAAATTTTAAACCATAATCCTCTTCTCTGAAGTACTAAAGAGCCACAATGCACATTCCTGCTCCTGCTTTTGTGTTTATTTCCCACTGGTATCACTGGTTGGATACTCAGAACCAAAGCCTGTTATTTACCAGAGGAAAACTGCTGCATCCAGAAATATTAAAGGGTAAAATATGAAGTGGTTGAGATATTGCCCCATGGCACTTAAATGAAGCTCATTTACAAACACATATCCCTTGTCCAGAACTTCCCAGGAGTGAGCTTTGATCAAACTTGCATTGCAAGTTATACTATTTTACAGCCCTATACACCCAAGCTGTCTCCAAGGGGATGCCAGTCTTAGAAGCTGAGTTTAAATAAACATAGTCTGGATCTCACAGTAGTAACTCTCTATTTGGGCCAGACTTTTGGGAACTGACTAGCACTGTTGGAGGCACTTTCAAGCCAGCAATTTTTTAAAATATGCAAATACACAAACTTATGCATAGGCAAAAACATAACAGAATGGGACTTCTTTTTCTTTTTTTTCCAAACTGCAACAGTACTATTTATTCAAAACTTGATATACATTGAAGTTTCTCAAATTAACTGGCCCTGAGGCAAGCAAGAGAATAAGACTGTATGACATCAGTGCAGAGCAACAGTTAACCTACTCCTCCCTATAGTATAAGTTGCTGGCCAATTACAGACAACATAAATACATAGTCATCCCCTGCCTACTCACTTTATTTAAGTACACTGGAAGTATAACCACATCCTTACAACACAGAAAGCCACAGATACTCACTCACAACTGTTGTCTTGAATTTGCTGTTATCATATTCAGCCCCACAAATTTCAACCTCTACAAAGGGACAAGCGATGCTTCTACCGAGTTTAGGGAGATGACGAGCACCCAAAACCTGCAAAACAACTCTAAATTATAACCACCTCCAAAGGAAACTTGGCACCATTATTTCTGAACAGAAGACATCCTGCAGAACTAGAGGGGGGAAAAAATCCAGAAGAACGTGGAAAAGCACACTCTCTCTTTCTTGAATATGTTTGCATGTATTAAACATACTATCTGTGCAACAAATAACCATTGTTTGGGTAACCCAGTGATTTTCATTGTAAGATACTGCAGCTGACATTCATTACACACAATATGCAGTTGCAGACCAGGCCTGTAGCATAAGTTTTGTTATCTTTCTTCAGTCTTTATTACATACCTATTTCTAGACATTTCTGCTTTGCATTCACAGCCCCTGCTTAACTCGTCTTTAAGCTGTAGTGAAAAGCAGTTACTGTGTTTCTTCTTTCTCAGAAAACATGCTTTTAGAGGACATGTCTTACTGCATAGCAACTGAGAACAGACACAAGTTCAATCCCTGTTTGGCACTAAGTCAACATGGCAAAATTTTCAAATGATAAACCCATCTCTCGAAGAAAAATGAGAATGAAATTCAGATTAAGTCATAGTGTATTAAATATGATGAAGGAAAGATCAGCTTATTATTTTTTCTGTTTAGTTTCTATATTTTGTTATAAATATTTTTCTTCCACACTCAAAATCTCCTAACTAGTTAGTTTGCTGCAAAACAATCTCCAATAGGACCCTTCTTTTGAGAAGTTATTAGGTTGGAAATGCAAGTTAGTTCATTTGGAGTATTTATTAACAATTATAAAAAAATCACCCCAGGATTGTGTTTTCAGTCCTAAAACATGTGCTTCATTAGCATGATAAAGATATATATTTCTTTTTAGGAAACCAGTAAAGCTAGTTTTATTCTCAAACACACTGACATTTAAAAACAGTATTTTGACAATCTGTCAGATCTTGCTCTGAAACATAATAGCTTTATTTTTAGTTTTATAGATATTTATGGCTGGTAACAAACCATAATTTACAAAAGAGATTTACCCTCACTGTCATAATCATCTGCAATTTCCTCTTCGAGTCGTTTGGCATTGGGTCATACTCCTCATTCCTCATGCTCTCTGGCTGCAGGACGTAGCCAGTGCGTCCATTAAGTGAAAACAAGGCATGGTTCAATTGCATGTATTTATCTAGGGAGAGAGTTAAACAGTCATAACAGAAGATCCCAATTGGAATAAAGCCAAGGAAATACCAGACCAGTGCTTTCTGGTCACCACTTTATCAGAAAGAGCTGGAAAGGTAAGTTCAAAGCCTCGGGTTCTTCAGTAACTCAGACTGACAGGCTATTTTTCATCAATTTTAATCCCCAAAACACCATCTCCATCCACAATTAGCTTCCTAGCAATGTGTCATAAGATAGCTGGCCCTCACCAGAAAGTGGAGGACAGCCTTCCCTGTGGCTGAACACCTATTCCTACACCTGAAACTTACTGTAAATGTCTTTGCTTGTTTATCACAGAGAGATCAAGGGGAAATAAATCTTTTAGAGTTTAGGGCTAGTTTGGCTCAGAGACAGGGATTTTGGAAACCCATTTTTGGGACCCAGCTCTATAAGGCGATCCACACGTTCAAAAGCAAACTTCAATTCTTCCACATCCCCTCCAGCAGGGAAGTACAAATAAATAGGACAGTGACTAGAATGGCAGAAGGGCCAGAAAGGGGTTCGTTCATGGTGAAATGGAAGGTGGATTAGATCCTTCTTCAAAGGGAATATTACCTGGAGTTTGGAAGTTAAGAGCCACCATCTGGGAGCCACAAAGCCAGAGGCGAAATGGGTCGTAGTTGGATGAGTCGACCCTCTGTCCTTTAGGATAGACACGTGTCAGTCCCTTCAGGTTGTATTTCAACAACTCAACTGGCTTTTGCTTCACAATGCTCTCTGCCTTGGTTTCCACAAAAGAACGGATTTCTTTGAAATCAGGATTGTCTACACAAGGGTGAGGAAGAAAAGTAGTTACCAAAGGAAGAAATAAGTTGACATTTATGCTGTGTTTTTACCAACGCTTTGTTTTACTTTGTTTTGCTTTGTCCTTTAATGCAATAATTGGCACCATTTTCAGGCAGACACGGCAAATTGGTTGAGAATCAAGTCTGAAAGTTAAAATTGCCTGCCTGCCACATGCTTTGCAGGAGGGCAGATAAGAGCCCATAGTCATGTCCTCATCTCATCATAGCTAATAATGTACTTCTGACCACTATAACGCATATTTAAATGAGACATGTCTTCCTGGGTTTAAATGGGGAGAAGAAAGGGTGAGCCAGGGTTAGCCAATGCCTCAAACAATGACTATAATTATAATGTCTTAACTGCAGTGACAGCTTATTAAAAACATTTGCAAAGAAATTTAAAGAAAAGAGCACATTTGCTGGCTTCACCAGCAGCAATGACAAAAGAATGGAATAAAAAGTACATCTTTTAGTATCAGATTCCACACCTGCACTTACACAGACCCCAGTTACATTATGAAGCCATATACATCCCAAAAGCCTAGACCTGGCAAACAGGTTCTTACAGTAAAATCATATAATGCACAGTAAACCCACTTTGAAGGTTTTTTACAAACAAACCACAAGTGTTCAGCCAGAGTTTTATTCTCGAAAAAGTCAATTGACATATAAATAGTGAGCTTCCCCATGGAATACACCTACAGGAGGGTGTCTCTGGTTAACTAGTTAGAAATTTGTGACAGTTTTTTTGTGATAGGTGAACAGCATCAAGTTCCCTAGTGAACAATTTCAAAGTGCCACTGAAAAGTGCATGGGTGAGGCAGAACTTCGTTTTCCAGTAGGAGAGATTTTATCTTCAGTTCTAAAATCTCAACTAACATCTGTAAAGATACCAGAAAGAGTAAAATTCAGTTGTAATACTAAAGACAATACCTAAATTGTCCTTGGTTTTGCTCGTTGGCTTGCAGTAGATTACCAGATCAGATAATTCAATGGCAATTAATTGATTCTTTTCCCAGTATTTCCTCCTGTTCTCCTGGAAAACATAACAAAGTTTTAGATTACAGATATGCTGAGTATTATGATACAGTAACTTCAGGGTGTACTCTAATGTGCATTCTTTGGTGCCCAGATTTCTATCTGATACTTTAGACACTTGCAATAGATGTAAAGCACTTTCAGACCCAACTCAGAGAACAGGCAATAACCAAGTGGTTTTGGGGTTTAATTGGGGATGTGCTTTGGGGTTTTTTTTATGGAGCAGAAAGGTGTTGTTTGGGATTTTTTTAAGCAAGGGTTTCAATGCTTCCCTGATCAGTCCTGCTCAGAATCCCGGCAACATTTTTTTTTTCTTTTAATGTGGCTCTACTCAACTTATTTTTAGTTATGTTCTTAACTCTATAGCTCATATAAATGCAAATGTATGCAGAAAAAATGCAAAGGGTAGTGAAGTGTCTCTGTATTTATTTAAAATTCTGAGCAGAACTTAAGTCTTGCTAGTAACTCCCAAACAGCTAAATTCAAACCCTGTGAGCACCATTCCTGTAGTTTTCTATTTGTGCACCAAACCAATAACGTTCTGTGTGGAAAATCATGTGCAATCTTGTTGACATTACCAGTACTAAACCCACTATCTACTTCCACGTTTGTAAGCACCTGCTCTATGGAAGCTGAGCAACGTTCCCTGCCAGCAAAGACTGGGGTCTGCTGGAAGCAGCAAGACATGTCCCAAATGGAGACATTTGGGCTGGAGGTTTTTCAGACATAAGAAGCTACTACAGGATAAAACATGTTAGAAGAGTCCCATACTGAACAGTGATTTGGCACATGAGATGATGAAGCAGCAGCTATTAGTAAGCCTTCTGAAAGAATTCCCTCAACGGGACAGACATAAGAGGAATGAAAATCAGAACTAGACAGGCATGGGTTTCCAGAGTGTTTCACTGAAACAGAGATTATGCACTGAAGTCTAAGAAAAGCAAAGAGGAACACAGTATTTAGACTTGGAAATAACCTTGGGGAAAAGCTGTAGAAACCTCATTGTACTCAGTGATCCAGCACAGTTTCCCAGACGTTGCTTAACAGTAATCAGAGCTCCAAATAGCCAAAGATCACTTCTACTCATCTCTAGACATAACCCTCTAGTGATAACCAATCAGGAGTGCTGGCAATGAACAACCACTCCTGGGAGCATGGCAAGGGTCAGTATTGAGCAGAGATGACAAGATACATGAAGCTTAGTTTTATTTCATGTGTATAACAGACACTGCCTAAACCCAAACTAATTTAGAAAAAAACCAAACCTGTATCACATTGCAGCATAGTGTTAACTCACGATGCCTTTTCCTTCCCCAAAATTCAGCCTGTTAACTGTACTGGCAACAAGGGCCTTTCCTCATCCTTATCCCCTCCCCATGCAGCAGTCTATCATGTGAACTTTCCAGAGGCCATGCTGTGAGGGAAGCCTCCCAGCTGACAAGATTGAATTTTGAAGCATCTTTGAACATAGAGTGTTTAATACTTCTCCAGCTGTACAGAGAGGGAAAAAGCTGCCAAGCTCCTGAAGAGCCATTGTTGTACCATAAAAAACATTCAATTTAGAGACACTTCTTGTAGGTCATGTTTCTCTTTTTCTCGTTTTTATTTCTAAATGAAAGCCTGGCACAAGAACCTTATCTCTCCTCCCCCAACAACAGGTCAACAGCCTGTTGCTTCTCCCCTTGCTGAATTTGCAGCCCTCTGCTTGAGATATCAACTTGCCAGCTATAAATAGGATTAGGACGACCCCCAGAGCATTACCACTCCATATGACAGATAAACAGCATGAGCCAACATGATACTGAAACACATTTTCCATCAGCCATATCACCCACTTAACAATAAAAAGTGAATAAAAGCAACAAAGGAAAGAGTATAGTAAAGCATAGCCATTTTAAGGACTTTTTGGTCATGTAAAAGAGTTCTTAAATACTAGAAAACACGACAGGGAGGTAAATTAGAGCATCAGAACAGGAAAAGCAAGTCCTGAAAAATGCCTTTTTTAGTAGAGGAACATAGAAGCTAAACTTTGGCAGAATCCTTGAATTTGTAGGCAAGTATTTGAAAATATTACTATTAAAGAACTGGGAAATCCAGAACGTGCCTATTAGTTACAAATAAATAATTAGCCAAACAATTCCCTATCAGTGCACTCACTGGGAAGCAGAGTAAGTAAAGAGGATTAAAAAGAGTTTAGGGAATGGCAGCTCAAATTTCACACATACTCACCAGTGAATTCACAACTCTGAACAGAACAGTCTGATATCTGAGTTTCTGCTGCTTAACACCAGGACGAACCAGTGTAACCAGACGTAACATTGTAATGGTATCTACTTTGGCCTACTAAGCACCTTCACTGAGGTGCAGGGTGCAACACAGACAGTACTCTGCTGAAAACCTCCTGTTAACATAAATTTGCATAAAATGCTCATTCACACACCATTCCCCAAAGATTTTATGGAACAAGAGTCACAGCATCGATAGAACGTACAGAAAACAGCAACGTGCATGAGAATGAAGGACCGTGTGTTAGCAACATTTAGCAGCATAGAGCAGCTAAAGACAAAAACTATTGGAAATTTATAGCAGTACATCATAAAAAACAACAAGGAATCATTTTTTCTCAATACCTCTTCTGCAGTTTTCCAAGTGATTTCACGGATACTTTGGTACCATTCAAAGAGTTCTTCTACTTTATCGGTTGCAAACTCAACACAAGGATCTTCTGGATTCTTGGGTTCCAGAATGAAGACAAAAGGCTTTTTGTGCTTCCCTTGTGGCATTTTCACTGTTAGGCAACACAGCAGCAAGAAATTTATACTGAAATCCAACAATTCTTTTTCTAAGCTGTCATTGTTGATTTATGGCAACAGTTAACGTTATAAAGTTTCAATGTATGAACTGCAATGGCTAAATTAATACAAGTAGAGGGCTCAGGTTTCTGGTGGAGTTTTGTTTGGGTTTTTTTCTAAATCTTTCCTTCTAAACATAAAAGAGTCTACTCAACACAGAAAGCTCAGGAGAGTCCACATGTGAGCATCAGAAAATACATACCAACGTTGTATGTATTGAGCACCAGAATGCCACGGCACAGAGCGCCTAAGGGGTTGTCCTCAATAATCTGAAAAACACGAGTTGATTCTCACCCTAAATATTCTCTTGAGACAACATACACAGGACATTAACAAATAATAAACATGCACCATTAAATCTAACCTCAGTTTCACTGAAAGCAGGCCCACTGTGAAGTTTAAAAGCCTGTTTTTAAAAGCCTGTTTCCGTATCAAAAACTTCTTGTTTTGATAAACACATGCGAAATCTCTTCAGTGAGAGCAGTCAAAAGGGGGAGTGCAGCTTCTGACCTAACATAACTGCTCATTTGTTAAGTCTGCTTAAGGTTACAATGACCTGGAGAGAGGAAATCTAATACTTGTGTTTTCTTCCAAAGACTCCTGGAAAATCATTGGAAGTGCTTCAGAACAACAAAAGAATTCAGTGTTTTATTTTTAAAACTCAAAAATGTCAAAGCTGATTATTGTGAAATTCTGTTTTCTTTTGCTGAAGAGCTCTTTGTCCAAGACACTGGCCCATATATTTTAGATACTTTTGACAAACACTTAAGGTTTAGTCATGCATAAAAACTTAATAATGGAGAGTAAAATGGTTCGTAAGATCTGTTTGGACACTTAGTTTTCTTATTTGCAAATATTAAGACAGTAACTATACAGGAAAACTAGTTAAAAGTTTCAGGCATGTTATTGTTTAACCAAACTACCTGAAAAATCTGAAGTGGTATGATTTTCATTAACAGGAAATCATCATCATCTCCTGAAACCTCACCAAATCAGCCGTCTCCTTAAATAGTTTCCTATGAGAGACGTCCTGACAAAAATATTCAGCAGCAGAGAACAATGAAGAATACATTCATCTCTCTGTTCTGTGTTCTCTCAGACACAGCATGCAGTGCTGTGAGTCTGTAAACCAGAATTCCATTTCCAGGAGGTAGCCAAGGAAATGTAGTGGACAAACCATAACCCTCACCTGGCTCTCAAGCTCAGCAGAATTATCAGATGACATGTCTTCAACATAATTAGATGGAAAATAATGTTGAATTTTTTCTCCATAATCCCCCTTCCACCTGAATTTAAACAGAAAAGCAGAGAGAGAGAAAAAAATAGCTAGAGAACTTCAATAGGCCATTAATGAAGCAATAATCCCCAAGAAATTGGTCATTAATACCCCATACTAGCTTGTCTAGCTGGCTATCACCAAAATATAAATGATGAAGTAGCTAAAAGCTCTAACAAAGTGATCATTAACTGTAGTAACAGATGATTTCAGAGGGATTACAGTTACTGTAAACTGCAATTAATGACTTAAGAGGCTTTTTCCCCCTCCAGTACTAAAAATACTATTATGTGGTTGATTACCCTGTAGAAACTACAGGGAAACATTAGATTCCCAAGCTTTCCAAGCAATTTACAAGCCAGCTAGAAAAGAAAACCTGTTATGAAAGGAAACTGTACAGAGAACTAAAAAAGGTGGGTTTGATTCCTCAGAAGTGCTTAGCAGAGCAAGGACAGAAACAGGGCAACGATTACAGTGGTAATGGGTGAGTGACTCCCCAGAATACACAAATGTTTGGGAAGGATGAAGGTAGTAAAGGAAAAATACTGGATATACTGGGCAAAGGAGGCTCTGCAGGCTGAGGTTATTGCTGTGGGATAGAAAAATGGAAAAGACATGAAAGGAGACTTGAGGACGAGGGAGTTTTGAGAGTTTTTTTTAATACACTGGCATTAAGATTTATAAGGCCACACTTAATAAGCAGCAATCAGACAACTGGCAGTTTTTTTAAACTACTACTCAAAGCTCATTTTTTTCCTCCATCTAGTAAGTCACCAGAAGTTCTCTCATGAGGAATCTTTGTCCTTACCAGCCTCCAGTTTCCTTTGTGACATTATGAATTAAAGCTCCTCGAGAGAAGCTCAGTTCATCACTCCTTTTGGCTCTGTAGTCATACAAGGCTTTCACTGTTCTCTGGGGCTTTAAGAGAAACAGAGCAAAGGGGTCATCTAGGGGGACAGGTCATAAAATAATCTATAATCCAATCTTAAAAAAAAAAAAGGAGGATTGGATTATTTTTTTTGTTGTGATGAAGCTTAGAAAACAAAATACAGAAGTTCCAGAGTGACATCTATTGGTGGAAGCAAGTGATGCTACTTTTTTATTCTTCAAGAATCAGCTTAGGAAAAAAAGAAAAAAAAAAACAAAAAACCAAAGAATCTTTCTTTTATGGGTGCTGAAACATAATTACAGAATAACATAAAAAACACAATAAAAATAAAAATAAGAAACCCCATACAGTGAAATATCAATCCTCTATTTTTAACCCATGTATTCATAAGCATTTGGAGTTTGTAGGCTCAGATGCCTACAAAACATTCACTTCAAAACCACATCAGCTATCCTGCTGGTCACATTTCCTTTAGACAGGCAGTTTTAGCAGGATGAGCAATTCCTTTATCTTGAGTTTACTCCTACTACCCAAATTCTTCAGCAGCAATGCAAATTCATTGGCCAAAAAGACTAAAAAGAATTACATTGACAAAATTTACAAGCAGGTGGTTTTTACGAGAATTTACAAGTTAGGTAGGCCCTAGCAGGAATTACAGACAAGTAATGTTTGATGTGCCATTTGTTTTTAAAACAGTATCTATATCTCAAAAGAAGACAAACTTTAATAACTCATTAATAAACCAAAGGCACCATTTTAATATAGAAAGCACGTGAATACACTCTGCACTATTTGTGCATTCAGGCCATGTTTGATGGTGGAAATGCAATGATTTTGTGCACACAAGTAACAATGTGTAGAGACACCCACAGGCACAGAAATAGGGTTTATTTGTTGTACTTTCTTTCCACAAAGATGTGGCCTTCTCAAATTGAATCTTCTCACAGGTATTTAATTTGGGGACACATACCTGCATAAGCCAAATCAAATTGTCTCCACAGACTCAATAGCAAAAAGTGCCCAAATTCCCAGTGTGAATGAATCAGTACAGGATTTGAACACAAGAAAATGTGTGGGTACAACTTTTAGAGACTAGAAAAAAAAAAGTCACACCCTCTAAATTTCTGCTGTCCAGTCCCACATGATCAAGCAGCCTGATGCTTTCAATTCTCCTTTTCACCACTGCTAACAGGAAACAAGCAAGTCTCATAACTTTAAGAAGTCTATAGTAAGTGTGAATAACTTTCTTTAAGCATACCACTGTGGGGGTGATTTCACTGGGTTCCACATACATCTTGACATCATAGAGGGAATTAATATCTTTTTCCTAAAAACAAGAAGAAGAAAAAAAAAAAGAAGTTTCAGAAATCAAAAATTATAAAAGTGCTTAGCATTAATTAATTAATAATAATATAATATTATGTTATATTACATTATATTATATAATAATATTAAAGTACTTAACATTCATTGCTGAAACCACCTTTTTGACCATACATAGGCAAACAGAAGAGGAGGGAAGCCAAATACCTATGTTTTGCTCATTTCTATAGTTGAACATACCTGAACATGAGTTTGCTATTTAATCTGTCTGTGCCTCAGTTTAATGAACAGTAAAACCCCATGAAATAGCAATACCTCACAAAGGTATCTCTTAATCAGTCAAATAGTTTTTTGGTTGTGAGTACCCTTCTGTGTACAACCAGGAAAGAAATACCTACACTCATGATTTCTGTGCTACAGTACTTTAGTACTAGTATTGGTTTCACTATTAGATAAAAATTCTAAAACAATATACGCAGTCATCTTTTTCATTTTATTCTGTCCTTGTGATTCCATTTGGACCTGGACTTAAGACACAAAACCTTTGCTACAGGCAACATTATAAAAAATCCTGAGGTCTAAAATCTTTTTAGTCCCTTTCAGTCTCCCCAGAGGAAACAAAATCCCCAGGTTTTGGTTTCCTCAAACGTGCCAGATGCATTTTTCCCACAGATATATATCTGAAAACAGAAGACAGCACCTCAGGTTTTCCAAAAGCCTCAGCAAAGCTTTCTCATAATGAAACACATCCATCCAGAAAGGAGACCTTTATCCTCAGCTAAATTTTCAGACTCCTGGTTTAGTCAATGGATAGATCTCTTGGGGAGACTTTGTGAGAGAAGTCAATATAACCATTTCAGTTTCACAGAAAACTACCTGCTAGACCTCCCCCAAGCTGATCTACCTCAGCCAGGCTGATCCTCAGCCCCCAGGCCCCTGGTACCAGCCTCCCGTACCATGCAGTAGCGCTCCAGCAGCTCCTCCGTCACCGGGTACCGCAGCTTCATCTTCCTGTACAGCCGGTGCTTCTCGTAGTATGTCACCAGCTCCACCAAGCTCTCAAAGTAGGCCGAGGTTCCCAGCACAAAGTGACGACCTTCTTGCTGAATTCGGAAGTGCTTCACCTTCCCCTCCGCCCTGTGGGACAAGGGCAGGTGCTGTGAAAGGGGTCGGTGCTCGTGGTGAGGGCTGTGTGTGCACTGGACCAAAGCTGCCTCGTGCATCTCAACCATGTAAAATGATTTCTCCCCCTAACAAAGCCTCTCCCATTCAAATCGAATTGCAGTTGCCTGATTAAATTCATAAAAAAACCATTCTTGCTTTTCTACAACGTACAGAGCCCTGCGACAAATCCATGGTTTTGCTTGGATTACATTTCTGCATTTTTTCCCCTACAGAGAGGTGTTTTGTCACCTTCATACTAACACAAATATCTCTGATCAGACTGAGAGTCCCTCTGGAACCTGCTGCTGCTGATCTGCCACTGTCCCTAAGCACCAGACACACTCCCCTCAAAATGAGTAGCTGTCTCTTCCTTATAATCATCTTGATAACTACAGAAATCAATTTTGAAAGAAAAAAGAAATCTCTTCTACTTGAACACAAGGTTTGTGTTTGCATTGATAACAGCAAAACAATCCACTGACAACCATCCCACCTAGAAAAGATGGTTTGTGTTTGCATAGATAAGGGTAAAACCATCCTCTGAAACCATCCCACCCACAAAGACCCCTTTTCAAGCTGCTGAAGTTTTGGTACTTCTTGTTTTCCCCACTGTTAAATGTTTTTATTGAGATGCTGCAGCTCCAGTTACTTCAATATCCACCCTGGTAACAGCAGAAAGCTTCAACCTAAAGTACGTAGGAGACTGGGGAATTTTGGACATCTTCAATACACAATAAGGCATATAAATGAGCAATTTTGTATGTTGCTAAATTATCCATTTTCAGAGAAATGCAATTTGATCTGAAGGCACGATGGAGAATACCACAATTCTATACATTTTATTAATGTTTTTACAAGAGCCACAATTTCAAAACTGTTTTCCCTGGTGAGAAAAGCCAACAATTTCACTTCAACATTTCAGTTATATGACAGGTCAGAATTTCTAGGGGATAAGGACATAGAATCACTGATGAACTTGCACCAAAGGAAACTTCAAACTAACACCATCTAGCAAGGGGTGTCAAAGAAGTGAAGAAGGGCTATGCACAGTTCTGCACGGGAAGAAAGGGACAGCTGGTGCTCAAACTGCCTTTATAAAAGCATAGAAGTTTATGCCAGTCACAAATTAACTCTTGTACACATTCCCATTCTTGGAGCTGCTGCACAAATCGATTCCTCAAAAGCTAATTACTCAAAGTTTGAAAGCAAGAATACCATGACTCTAAAAAGACCATTCTTTTTTAAATAAGAAAAACCAGAACATTGTTGGGCTACTAGGTAAGGCCTATCTGTCCTTTTCTTACCTGAAAGTCATGGCAAACGAGTCAGGTTCATCTCTCTTCCTAATCAGAAAGGCTCCATCTCGAGGAATTCGCATGAGCATGTCTTCTGCCTCGCCCCGACTCAAGTTGCTGTAGTACCAACTACAACAGATAAAAACCAAAATGGACAAGGCATTACAAGGCTTGTCAAATGTCATTCAGAGAGAATAACAGACAGCATTATTAACAATAGAGTTTCAGACATTGTAAGAAAAATTAGATTTTCCCCATCTTGCCGCCTATGACAGCAGTTTATTACAAAACATTGGAACATGGAAGCTTATTTTGGACGAAAGCAAAGAATATATCAGTACACCTTGTCTGTCTCAAATCATAAAACATAAATCTACATTTCTTCCTGAAACAAAGGCACTGGATCCTGCTTTTAGTCTGCCATTCCATTTTCAGGAGTTGATTCAGTTTTGACACAGCAGATTTAAGGTAAAGCCCAAACACAGACAAAAGAAAGACACCAGCCATTTGAATTCTTTTCTTTAGTGCTTGATTTTATCTTCTCTGTAGGGATGGACCTATCTTGACACTAACATGCCTTCAGTGAAGCTGTGGCCACTTATACTGGCAGTATATCCCTACCTTATGCAGAAAAGCAGGAAAGTTTAACCCTTAAACTCTACCTTCCCCTCTCACTGGTTTCCAAAGTTACCTACGGGGGTGCTCAGTGACTCCCAGATTCCAGCAGGGCAAAAAAAAAGAATTTTAGTCACAGATCAGTATTTTACATGCAAAAGAGATTTACTTTTCTCACTGTAAAAGAAACCCAACAGAACAAAGGGCAGCGATTACAGTTTTCTGTCAGCAAACAAGGGCAAGCTCTGCCCAGGATCTGTGACAGGCAAACACCAGCTGGAAACAAACACCAAGCTGTACTAGTTCCTACCACAGGGGGTGAAGTCAGCCTAACCAACTCTGACAGGGGTGAGGTGGAGGACAGGATTAGGAAAACCTAACTGTTTGGGCTCACTGCCCCAGTTAACAGTTTCCAGATGGCACAGACCATGACCACTTAGTTGCCAAACCACAGCCAACTACTAAATATCTAATCCAACCCACTGGGTGTTGTAAAACACTGAGCAGACAAAGAAGGAATTGGCACGTTTCCACGGCATTACAGTTCTCACTGCTTTTCCTAGTTGCTGCTAGCAAACTGCTTTCCCAGTGACTGCTCTTTGTTATACCAGGTCCTCACAAAGTCAGTGGTGTTACTCGGGATCTTTCAGGGATGCTTATTCCTCCAACTTCCAAGAGACAAACAATATTTAAAGTGCGCTCCCGAATCCAGGGAATTTTCTACGGAAAAATCCAAGACCAGCTAAAAACAAGGCAAAGGACACTGACATAATGACGGTGCTTGCCTTCTGCTGTACGTACTCTTTAGTCTCATGAGGGCTGGGATTAGGCACAGCATCAGTCAGGCGCAGCTCAAACTCAGCACAGCGCAGGTGGGACTCCTTGTAGTGTTGGATGAGATCGTAGATGCTGTCAAAGGTGAGGTTGTCTGTCAGGTAGTACTTCACAGTGTCCCCATCACCTGTGGAACGGATCCGGCAGTGCTGGACTCTCCCCGACCTCCTGAAGAAGTGAAGGGGAGCAAAAGGAAAATACAGGCTTTACAACAGATTTTCTTCTTTTGAAGCCCTTCCCCACCCATTCCTGGTCAACTAGTTGGTGAGCTTGTGAAGAAGCAAGTGTCATCTCTTAAAACAACCAAAAAAAAAAAAAACCAACAAAAATGCTGACAAGGGAGACTACAGGACCAAAATAATAATTTTCAGCTGACAACTGTTTAAAATCTGTCATAAACTTATTCTGCAAAATTTGCTCTGACAGCTCTCTGAGTCAGAAATTCATCTGACACTATTCCTCATAATGTCCCAACCAGAAGAACAAAAAAAAAAAACCAAAAACCAACAAAACCCAGACTATGAAAACAAACAAATAACAAAAAAAACCCAACTTCAAAATCTTTATTATTTTCCCTCTAGAGGATCCTTACATTGAAAAGATCAATCTCTGATAACAAAGGTACACTCATGAGACTACCTTTTCAGTGTAGAAACAAGCAATTTATCTCTAAATTAAAAGATCTAATTTTGGCCCACTCATTGAGGAAATAACAAATCCTACATCCTGCCGAAACACAAAAAAAGTTGGGGGTTGGGAGAAGAATCAAGCCAGTCAGTCCTCTCTTGACAACTCTAATGCTTCAAATAAAGCCTACTCTGCCAAAATGTGCTGTTACACTCAAGCTTAATTTAGAAAGTAGTCTTTCACAATCCCATCCATAACATTTGAGTATTATTCCTATTTCTTCTCAGCTATAAATGCATATTTTAAAAATACACACATTTTTGTGCAATGCCATAAAACAAACAATCACCATACCAGAAAGACAAGGTGTAATCATCAGGGAAAGCTTCGCTTTCCCTAACTAGGAATGTCCCATCCTTGCCACCCATTTCAGCACAATATTCCTGGAGCAGTTTCTCAGCAGTTGTTCTCCCCCCTTTCATTTTCCCATGGAACCATTTCTCTTTTAAGTGCAGCTCAGTACGTTTCACCTCCTAGACCAAAAAATAAGAATTTTTATAACACGCTTCTAATTTTATGGTTTTGAAACAAAGTACTTGCTCTTGACAAAACAATTTCCTATTTCAGGATTTCAGCTCTTCCTAGGCCTGAGCTCTCCAGCCAATCACCTTTATAGTCACCCTGCTTTACCAAGCACCACGTGCTCAACTGTGACAAACACTTTGCAAAAGGGAAATGAAGCCCTTGGGTTAGTAACACAACAAACATTAGTTCATGCTGTTTAGTTTGAGAATAGCAATAATACTCCAAAGACTTTGTCAGTGCACACATCATCCTTAGCAGATAAGTACCAAAATTGCATTTCATTGTCTTTGTACTCATCTTTGAAAGTTCTCATTTAACTAAGGGAAAAAGTTATTTTATTAGAAATAGGGTTAACTGGAGTTAACCTTGGCAAAGACCCTTTTATAAATGTTTTATCTCCACACTTTTTCTCTGACATGGCTCCTCTACAATTTCAACATTGGGTTAAAAAAATCTGCATGTGCAGACACTGAAACAATCTGAGAGAATAAAAAGAACATGCTTAAGCAATAAAACACAGCCATCACCTTTGATGAATCTTCATCAGCATTCTGTTCTATATCATCACTGAATGAAAGCTTTTCATCAGCAATAGCACAGTAGTGACGAGTCCATTTCTGAAAGTTGGGAGACATTGACACCATTAACAAGAAAGAGGGAAACCACAATCTCAAAACAAGGTGTAACAATAAACAAAATACCTTCTTCCCCTCATCCACACCTGTTCAACTGGCAATATTACTTACACAAATATTAAGGAAATTCATGCAAATTTCTAGTATTACAGAACTGAGTAACAAACCAGCAAATGTCAGAAATAATACCTGTTCTATTGTGTCCCACATGTAAAGTTCTCCTTGCTGCTTCTTTTCTTCTTTCTTGTCTTCCAGGTTCACATCAATGTCTCCCTTTGGTCCCAGTTTTTTGTGCTAAAAAATAGAAAAACAAAAAGCCCCACCACATTCATACACTTGCAGAGAATCACACATAAAATTTTTTCCAGTATTACTGGAAGTAATTGCACAGCCATCTTCTGTAATAACCATAACAGCAGCTGTCCTACAAGGAACACCAGGGATGTAACTTCTTTCTTTAAAATTCAGATCTCATAACAAAGATTAAGAAACTAGTAGAGGTATCATTCAAGCAATAAAGAAACAACTAGTTTTATAAGATTTTTTTAGAGAACAGAAAACATGAAGTGACACATACCAAGAAATAAGGATAAAACAAGAATCCTTCTGCAGAGAGCAGGACATAAGGAACAAAAAGTCAAAACAAAATGAAAAGACAAGGAATTAAAATGAATGGGGATTTCACTCTTTTACAAGAAAAATGAGCACAAGGGAAATCTTTCACGAGAAAAAGGGGTCAAGCTCTACTTGAGGATCTCAGGGGGCCACAGGTAATATCAATTACTTAACTGCAGTTAATGATGAGATTAATTGTCTCATATCTGGTTCTCAACCACATTCAGTTCTGCATAGTCTACTGCTGGCAGATTTCAATTTGACAGGCTTATCTGAAAAACCTCACAGGCCAGTAAAGCAGGAGTTGCCTCTGACTGTTTACTGACAACATTTTCCAAACAAAAGCCAAACAACACAACCAGCTCACTGGCAGGTGCTGATCTATTTAAAGACTCTTCAGTGCTCTTTTAGACAGCACTGAGTGTTATGGATGTTCTCTTGTGCACACTCATAGGAGTTTGCAATTCCCTTTAAATCAGATTTGTCATGTTATTAATCATGTGCCTGTGCAAGTCCCCTCTGTGCTCTGCAAGGTAACAACAAACAGTCTGGAGGGAACAAAAAAAACCCAAAAACTTTAGCACAGAATTTTTGCACCTTATAATGGCGTGCTACTATTTCCAGACTGACATAAGCTGGATGCTTATACCTTTCTACCCTTATTTCTTCTGTTCAGAAGTTTAATACAGAGGATACAGTACTGTTAGCCAGAAAACTGAAGCATGGACAAAAGTGATTATTGTTTTACCAAAGAAATTATGAGCAGCCCTCAGATTATTTACCTAATATTGCCTTTCAAAAAGGTTCTACTGCAGTTTCAGTCTGAGAAGTAGTATTTCTGGCTCCTGCTCTTGTTTTCCTATTTTATCTCCCAGCACACAAAGCAAGCCTACCTTGATGATGATTTTCTCTTTCAGCTGGGTTGGTGATGGGAGCTGATCTGCACTGGCTTCAACAGGCTTCACTAAAAGATGATCCCCAAATACCTCCTTGAACACTTTGGCCATGTGTCGCTGCTGCTCCACACTACAGTGCTCCTCGATTGACAGAATGACTGGGTATCTTTGATGCAGAAAAACAAGGTGAATGAAGACAATTTCTTATTATTACAGCTGGCAAGGCCAAGAAAAAACACCCTCCCTCACCCCCCAGATGAAAGAAAATATCTGAAGCAAACAAGATGACAAAAGGAAGAGACAGACCTCAACAAATAATAAGAGATGTGCAATCACAGAATCACTAAAGTCAGAAGGGACCTGTGGAGCTATCTAGCCCAAACCCCTTCTTTGGGAAGACCCACATTTGGCAATAATGAAGACTACTGGAATATCATTTTTGCTCTAGATTACAGAGAAAATAAGTTCAGAAAGGGCTATGAAAAAATGCTGAAGGAAAATCAAACAAAGCTTACTCAGATGTAACAAAGGCATGATCTTTGATTGCCTGTACTACGTCATCAAACTTGATCTTTGTTGTCCGTGTCCATCCATGGTAAATGATGGGTTTCCCATCAGGACCATCCCAGCAATCCACTAGGGAAGACAAACAGTGGAAGAAGGAAAAGACCAAACAGTTCCTTAAATCACTCTAGTAGAAAGAATACATCCAAAACTTCAGTGTTCTACATACTGATTCGTAGACCTAAATGTTCTAATAAAATATTCCATTACATGAATTTATATCTCTCACAGAGGAAACTGAGCTCATTTAAGTAAGAGCAAGACAAATATGATACAATATAAAATCTTCCCAAAGCATTATTATGTGGGAATCTGGAACAAGAAATTCTGGCAACTACGTGTCAGTCTACTAGGTTAGAATAATTTTCCAAGGAAAAATACAATTTCAACAAGTGGCAAGTTGAGAGCTTATGTCTTCTGTTGATTTTAACCCTGAAACTCTACTTTGAGATACATTTTGCATCATCCAAATTGAAGAAGCAATAGCACCTAGTTTTACGAAGTAACTGGTGAAATAACATGAAATAAAGTTAAACTTTTCAATAAGGAACACAAGCACACAGATAAGATGCATTCACAATTGATGGAGAACAAATGCACAAAAGACATCAACTGATTTACAAGCAAGTTAAACAGGATGACATGGCACCAAATCACAAAAATCTCTGTGTCTTAGGCTTGTCTGTATTACAGTAAAGGCAAATAAACTATGTATCTATGCTACACAAGTGCTCCAGTTTAAATCCTAAGCTTTCATATAGATTCGAGATTGAAATTTTGGTGTACAGTGAGAGGAGATTTAGGAAGACTTTCTGAAAACTGCAAGGGAACAAGAATCAGAGGAAGTGAATGGGGCAACAGTGGGACATAAGAAAAACAATTCAGGGAATCAGTGTTCTTTATGTGACTAACTTTAAATTCAGAAAACAAACTAGTTCTTGATTTCAGTTCTTTTTTCTTTCTTGGTAAACAGAGGACATTACTTGTACAGACAGCATGTGACAAACTACTCCACAAGCTCTTTACTCACACTCAATACATCGACATCCCATTCTAAGACACCTGATGTAGGCTTCTGTGGAGGATTCACTTCGAAGCTGGTCTCCTGTCAGGTATCTAAGGAGTAAATGGAAATAGTAAAAGACAGGGAGTCCATTTCACCCAGTTCTCACTCACTCACTGCGTGATATTCTGTCTCCTGTAATGGAGAATATATGTTGATTTTTTAAATTTTTTTTTTTAAATTGTGATGGAAGAACCAAACTCTGCTGAACCTGATGTTATCAGATTTTTGAATGGACAGAATTCTAGGAGATTAAAGCCTCAATATAAACATCAACCGGTTCTAACTGACATGCTTCTAGAGAGCAAATCACGAGCTTTGAATCACACCTCAACCACATCATGCTCAGGTATGATCATGTTGGAGGGATGTGGAGGGTATTTAGAGTGATACCACACCTCATACTTCAAAATACACCTGTAAGCTATATCCATATCCACTTTATTGCATTCCCTGCAATACTTTATTTGTTCATCTCCCTTCTCTCTCTTTACATCTTCTTTTTTTTGATTATTCATTTTTGCTAGATGAGCAAATCCCTTTCATCTGAAGACAGTTCAAACTCATCATCACATCCTTTGTACAACTAATGCTGACAGGAGCTTAGCAAGGCTGTTGGTGCTTGGAAAAAAAGGGAAGCTCCTTTAGTAACTTAAATTTCTGAAGGCAGAGAGGCTGGAACAGTTTCAACTCAATACTTTTTTATTTTTGTAACAGAATTCAGGGTTTGGGTTTTCTGGCAGCTGAGCTCAGTTATATCTCGAAACTTCAAAGCTCTTCTGAGAAGGGGAAAAAGGAGTCCCACAAACTCTATTTACCACATTTACATCACACTTTAGGAAGGTTTCACACATCCACACTGTACACTTCTGGCATAATTTACTGTCTCCTAACAGATGTTAGGCTTGTTTGAACAGGGATAGACAGCGGGACTTCTGGTAACTTACGTGTTATGAGAGGAAGAAATCCAGTAGTGGGACAAAGGATTATTCATATCCTGCACATCTATTGAATCATATTTCTCATCCCAAATACTGTTTTCTTTTGCAAAAAGGTAAGCAAGGAACTACAATACAAAGAGAGAGAATTTAAATGTTTATACCATACAAGACTGAAAGAAGGCCAGCAATGTAGCAAGAGAGGCCTACAGGACCTGCCACCCAGTGAAAATATTGTGAAAGAGAAGAAGTCCATGAGAAGTACTACAAAGTACCATTATCTCACCTCATCAACAAAGAGGAAAGGTTCAGCAGTTTCTCTCATAGTGTCGTCAATAAACTTTGTCATTCGTTCTCGGACTTTACTGAGATCTTGTGCCCAAGATTCCTTCAGATAATAAAAATACAGTAGAAAAGAAACTTTACAAGTGATGTTATTCAACATAAAAATCAAACAAGGAACAGAGAGACCTACAGATGTGATTTACTTCTTTCTCATCTGCCTCATTTACTGTCAATATATTTTATTGTAATCACATATCTTAAGGGTTTCCCTTATGATGTCAAAGGGGGGAAAAATAAGATCTCCATGTAAGTACATTTACGGACTGGAGGTCCAGAAGATATACACTACATAAGTACATATATGCACTGACACACAGAAAAAAGCTGGCCTCCTTGGACATTGCTTCACAATAATCTCTCTCATTTCTAAGTGCAATCTGAATGTCCTTTGAGCACAGTGCAATTGAGAGAAAAAGAAAGTAGCAAGCTTATACAGGAAGTGCAAGTCTCGCTTTTCAACCATATTTGCAAACCTGGAGCTCAGCAGTGCTGAGCAAATCTCACACAACTTTTTCCCATGGAGTCTGCGCTAAGTAACATTATAAAAAACCATGAAGACAGTTCCAGTCCCTGCCTCCATCCTTACCTGCTTTGCTGGCACGGGATATCTAACTGGTTGTATTCAATAGAAAATTTCCTTTGAGTGGAATGCAGGCAGGCAGCTTTGTGAGAGCTGCTAAAATGGGGCCATGGCCAAGGCATTACCACGGTGCCCCTCTGCTGACAGCTGTAACCAGGCCAGGCAACCACCTCTGACACACACCCAGCATTTATTTCTAACCTTGTCTGTTTATCTACATGACTAAGTGGAGGCCTGTTAAAACCTTATTTACTTTGTCCTCCTTCTTGTCCTCTGGTGCACCTTCAGAGGCTTTACATAGATGAAAAATAATAGTTCTTGTGAACTTCAGTGGCAACAAATGAGAAATCTTTCCAAGGCCCAGTATTACAGTGAAATCAATCATATTCTAGGACACATCACATTTCTTTTTAATAGCCCAGAATTCTGTGAGACAATCTCAAGGAAAATGAACTCAGTATTCCTGCAACCTTCCCACCTGCTGCTCGTGTAGCAGGAATCTCTGAAAGTCATGGAGGTGAACTGCTGAAGCATCTGGACGGTCAGTGTTTCTTTAAAAAAAGAAAGGGAAAGTGAGGCTAAAGAAATAAGAAAGCAAGTGTGTTCAGATTTTACAGCAGAAGATGATATGGATTTGTGTCTTGGATTTACAGTATGAATGTGCTGCCACCACCAAGAAACTTTATATAATTTCAATGGAATTTAGAGTAAGCTTATAGCATTCTATTATCCAGTTACTGCATTTTGAGCCTCCAGGACTCCTGAATGTATTTTAACAGTAATTCACTGGGAAAAAGTAAAAATCTGTGCTCATTGCCATGTAGCAAATGAGCAGCATTCACTTGACAGGGGTGTTGGTAAGTTCAGTTGAGGCAAATGGGGACACTGTTCTTTTAAAATATCACAGAGCCACACTTCCACAAATAACTTCTTCTGTGGAATGTTTAGATGATCCACTGTGATAGAGCAAAACCTTCTGAAAAAGGAGGCACCAAGCTGCACCAAGGAAAAGTGATATAACTGATTTCCCTTTTGTAGGCCACAAATGCAGCAGCATGTGGTACCAATAAGGTAATCATAACCTACCCACCCTTGATAAATCTGTGCATTTAAACAGTCTCACAAAGTTCAATTCATATGACATAACCAAGGGCTAAGGAAATACTTGGTACACTCAGAGCAAACTTAAGTTACTTTCTTAATCTGTTAGTGTAATATTCAAAACCAGGATAAACTGTTGTAGTTCACAGTCAAAGGGTTGGCAATGCCTGTGACCTATTTCTGATGCTGTACACATCTTACTTAAATGTTCAAGTTCAAGAGAAAGGTGCAGAAGCTGTTACTATCAGCATTCTGCTCAAGTCTAGGCAAAGCCTGTGCACCACACCACTCTCCAGACTGAAGTTAAAATTTCTGCATCAAATGGTCCTTCCATAGTTCTGCTCAGCTCTTTATAAAATCAGAGAATAGGCAGCTTCAGTTGTTCAAGTCCATGCCATTTTTGTAGTCAGAAACTAAAAATCGTCCATCAAATTATGTTCAAGACTTACTTCCAATGTAAGTTCACCTTTCTGAATGCAAAAATGTGTATAATTTCTTTTCACTTACTAAAGCATCAGAACAACAACAACAAAACAGTGATGTAATTAAAAAGCAATCCTGCAGCATTACAATCATATGGAAATGTGGAAAAATAATACAAATGAAGAGTCTCACCCAAGAATGAACACAGAGGAATCCTTTTTGAATTCATCAAGAATCTTAACACAAACAAACAAAAAAACAAAACAAACAAAAAATGAGGAAAATAAAAATAATAAGAGAATATGCAACTTTCTATCTAAGTCCATCTAATAATGTCCATTGGTTTGAGAAGGGGAAATAAATGCCTGTCTGCTCTAGAGAAGTTGCATACAAGTTGGCAAGACACATTTTTAATTGAATGCATGAGAAAAAAAACACACAGTCAAGGTTTTGGAGAGCTTTTATTGTTTGATATCCCAGAAAAACTGGAATTAAGTGTCATCCATCACATTTATTCATGTGAATATAAACCCTAAATTGCTTCCAGTTTGGCACAGCATCGTTACAGATTGCAGGAAACTTATCTACTGATCCAAAGCACTTGTTAAGCAAACTGAGAAGTTTCTTTGAAATGATTCACAAGGGGCAATAACGAGAGCTTAAGGAAGTCAGAGAGTCTCCTTGCTGTGTATTTTACTCTTCAGCTTTCTGCTTAAGCTAATTAACAAGACTTTCATGACCAAAACTAAAACCCTGCCAGTAAATTTAGGTTCTTTATCACTTCACCATGATTTCAGCATCACTTTTAAACAGCACAAGCTCTACTGCCAAAAAACTAGCACTAACTTCAACTATCAAAGCTTCTATTTCAGTATATGCAAGTTGAATTGACAAGAAGCACGTAGTCAAAGACATTCATGCAAGTAATTTCAAATTATGTGCTTTCACACAGTTTAAAAGGGTTCCTATCTTTCAGAGTCACTAAATGTATGCAGTTTACACCAGCCTCAAGAATCTGTACAGTGAATGCATGGAAACAGTAGTTAGGCAGTTGCCCACCTAAATTAGCTAAAATGTAACTCCACTGCATTTATTCCTTCCAAGGACTGTCTGATGTGTGTCCTGTAACGGACTCACCACTGGTAATCTGGAATATGGAACTGCCTCTATCAATAAAAAGATCAGCCAAGCTTCATGAAAAGGCACTGCACATCCTGAACAAACTCACAAGAAAATTTATTCCAAAAACCCCCATTCTATCTGTGCACACCTCTACTACCAACACATAAGAAGCAACATGAATGACTTATTCATCTTCTTATGCCAATTGTTGATGGTGACTGCTATTTACACATCTAGTACAGTAAAACACCCTTCTTCTGGTACAAGAATGAGGGGAAAAGTAAACCAGTAACAAACAGAAACAAAAAGATCCTCAGCTCTCACCCTTTATTCCAATCAAGCCGTTGAACATTATGAAGATTATTTATGAAAAAGCTTACCGATTTCTGTTGTTCAAACATGACTTTCTTGTAGAACAAATGAAATTGTTCAAAAGTAAGCTCTTCCTTTTGAGCACCTATTTCCTACAATGGAAAGCAGCACACAGTGAATTTAGAATTTCCTGAACTGCACCTGCACAGTGAACAAGTTACTCTTACTCCGGTTGCCGCCCTCTCACACATCCTGGTCTACTCCAACTTCATTTGTTTTAACCACATTGGATTTTTTAATTTATTTATTTTTTTAATAATGCAAACAAGTAAATAGATGTTGCTTTATGACATAGTGCTCCTAGAACCCATCTTTGGCCTTACATTTTGCACTCTAACTCCATTCCCACTACTGAGAGATAAATAATGCCTCATTTACTCATGGTTGCAAGCACCAAGAGTATTGAGAGCATTTACTCATTGAGAGTAGCAGAAGCACAAATGTCTGCTTTAAGGGTGGAGAGTTGGAAAGCAGGAAGAGGTGGGGATATTTAAAGTTCCTGTAGGAATGGAAAGAACTTTCAAAAGTTATGAATATTAGCATAAGTTTGAGCAAAGAGGTTATTATTGATCATAATGCAAAAAAAAAAAGTCTTTATCTTAAAGATAAAATAATTTCCTATGCACTTGCACTGTACTGAAGCTCAAAATCCAATATTTGCTCTGGTCAACCATACAATTTATGTAGGAAGGAACATGTATGTCATATTTTCTTAGAGCCTTAGCTACAGGCAAAGCCAAGCTGAGAAATTAATCAACATAATTTATTTAACTGTACATGGTAAGAATCAAAAATATAGACGGTGTCCTAAAAAGAAGTGTCAACACCTATCAGATAATTCCAAATAGATTTAAGTAATCAGGTAATTACCGCAAATTTATCCTTTAAGAACTTCATGCTGCTCACTTTGAAGTTCACTTGGGGGAGGACAGTTTTCAGCTCTCTAAGACTGATACTGGGGGGGAAAAAAAGAAGAGTTAAAAAAAAGACAGTAAAACCACCACAGTTCTGTTACATCTAGTTGTATCAGCTACTCATACATTTTCTGTCAACACAAAAATATGGCTATTGAAACATTTTGGGTTAGGCTCATCTCACATACCTGTGAAGTTCTATAAATGTAACACCTACAAGGAAACAAGCTAGACACAGAGAAACAGGCACTTCAATTCATGTGAACACCCATAACAGGATGAAAAGAACCATGCTGAAGAGACACCTATTTCTCTCCATCAACAATTAATCAGATCTAGATGATCAGCTCAAATGTAGATGTTTGTACATGGTCAAATGAACTGCAGCCTTTCTTCCACTGTTCTAGTCCCACTGAAACTGGATTACAGACACAGAAAACATCACACAAAGGATATACCAAACAGAGTTGAAACAGAAAATAAAAAGCTTCCGTTTTTTGTACCATTTTCTACAACTGTTATTCACTTAGATGGTAACAATGATTTGTAGAGCAAGGCTCTTCCCTTCTGCAACATCTGAACATGACCTCATATTCCCTTCCCAACCAAGTCTTTCCAGAAAGAATTGCCTTCCAGTTTCATTTACACAGGCCTCTGACCCTTTTTACAGAGCTTCAGAATGTCCAGTGATATATCAGCAGCAGTTAAAACCCCAAGTTTTCTAGATGACAGCAAGACAGCAGGTGAAGAGAACACAAGCACAAGATCTGTGGGTCCTACTGCCCACAAAACATTAATGCATTACCAAGAGTACCCAACAAAATAAGACTGAGGTCCCCTGCCTTGACCTACAGTGCAATTCATAAGCCATTAACTCCCTGCAAACACAGGGTCAGAGCAGAGTAGCTTGAAAAGCAACAAAAACAATTAGCACTTAGATGAAAGTAACATTCTATTCTACACTGTCCATACAAGCAGCAACCCCATGAGATCCTCTCATCTCCATTGTGTAGTGAGGGAAAGAGGCAAAGCAAGAAGGAACTTAGTCAAAGTCCATGCCGAAGCCAGATTAGAACTCAGGAAATTCCTGGCTTTCCGCCTTGTCGCCAGACCTCTGGAAAAAAACCACTATTAGGAGCAAGAATGAGCACTCCATTTGTACCCTAAACACCAAGCCATTTCCTCTGGCCAGACAAGTGCAAGTGAAAACAAAGAGCTGGGACTTCATTACCACTGGAAACAACTCCACCTGTGAAACAGGACTTGCCTGGAAGCCTAACCTTTACAATTAACCTCCCTAGAAACTGCAGCTCTAAACACAATGGAACTCAGTCCAAACTCCTTTCCTGAATTTTAATAAAAGCATGAATCATCTAGGAAGAGAACAAAAACTGCCCTCTCCAAAGAGCAAGTCCCCTTGATCCCAACCAAGCTGCCTTGTAGTGATGAAACAACCCTAAAGCAACAAATGAAACCTCTTCAGCAGACACCTACTGTCAGCCAGAGCTGCTCTATCCTAACATTGGCTTGTGTTTCACGGTCCCCAACAACACATTCCCATTGCAGGTTAGTTTTCAAAGTACCTCAGGAGGAACAAGTTGATATCCAGTAAAGGATGGTACTGTTCCCGTCCCCACTGTGGCCAGTTTAGGAAACATGGCTCTGAAATGGTTCTCAGCTCGCCCTGCCCGGTGCCACAGGCTGTGTGCACGAGGGTGTGATTTCCTGCAGTACCTCAGCCTCATTCACACAATGACACACCACACTGCAGTTTGCTTGTAGGAAAAGGTGTAAATGAGAGGAAAAGCACATACTTTTCTATACACTGAATTACACTTTAGAATAAAATGCATGTTCCAGACAAAGAGAAAAATCATGGTAAAGTAATAACACACAGGGAAGGAAGGATTAACATTCTTCTCAGTGTCACATGATTTCTGGCAACTTTGAGGAGAGGTTTGCACCTGAATTGATTTAAAAAAAAAAAAGAAGTCTCCTTTGCTGTGCAAAAGCTACAAAGGCACATCAACATGGACCTGAAGTCAACTACTAAAACTAAAACACATGCACTACACAGCACACTGGGAACTATAACCCACAAGACTTCTTTCACATGAGAAGCATCAGGTTGGAGGTGATTCTTCTGCTTTGGTCTGTTCAAATATGTGGCAGAGACAAGCCCAGGCTGCCAGGCCAGCTGCTGGTTTGGTCTGTCTGTGTTAGAGCCTGGTCACTGCAATGCAAACGTGGTCAGCAACGAAGGAAGACCTGGTGGCACAGTTACACAGGAAAGCTCACAGCAGGTTATCCAGTCCAAGCATCTGGGCTCCAACTTGGCCATGAAGGGGCAAAGACCTCTATAAAGCAGGCAACCCAACTACCTGCACTGCTGAGCTCAATCTCTGCAGTAAGACTGGAAGATGATAGCTACTTTTCCTCATTCTGGCAGAGTAATTCTAAGCTAAAAGTTAATCTACTTATTTTTCATCATTTGTTTCTTCATTATACCATGTACATGAACATGAGTGAGTGCTACAAACACATTTGTTTTTAGCAAATGGTAAAATTCAAGTTGTTAGATCAAGAGCAAATACCATTTTCAGGGGCCTCGTATTTCACATCTTGGACAAAGAATTATTTATTTATTTTTATTCCATGTTAGAATCTGCAACAGAAGTTCACTAAAAACAACTGAACAAAGACAGAGCTTCTTACCTATTTCTTCTAGTTTGATCCACAGAATAGATCTGCTTTCTCAGCCAGCTTGTGGAAAAGAGGGGAAAAATGGAAAAAAACCCAGGTTAATTATAAAGAAAATACAGCCAATGAAATATTAAAATCCATAGACAAAACTCAACAGAAATACTTAAAAGTCTTTAGATACATCTAAAGATTCAGTTTTATAAGTGCATTTGTAAACATGTGCTTTTTTTGCTGCTTAATACTGCATTTTCAAGTCAATAAAACAACAAAAGTCATATAAACAACACAGGAAGGGGAAGGGTGGGCAGGACTGAAAAGAATGAGCAACCAGAAGCTGTGAAAACATAAGTGGATAAAGCAAGCCAAAACTTCAGCTAATCTAAAACTGAAGTAACTCCATAAAATCAATGATTTATGCCAGCTGAGGCTTCTGGCTCAAAGATCTGTTAGATGCATAAGTGCATATCAGTTTTAGGTGCACAGTAAAATACTGTTAGCAGCATTAACAATAAATATATATTCACACACACAATTTTGATCTAAAGGATAAATGCACTGCTAAGGTGATCCTCAGACTCAACAGGAATTACTTGTTTGACATCAATGTCAAGGCCACAGTTTGGTCAGGGAGCAAGAGAGGGCAGAGCATACCCTGAAAGAGGTAACAGAAGTGACCACAAACAACAATGCCAGCAGTGACAAAAAGTAATCAGGTATGGAGACAACACTGAAAGCTTGTCAGCAGAACTGACAATCTGAGAATGAGCAGTTTCATGTGCAACATCCTCAGAAGATTAAGGGCGCAGGTTCACCGTCACGTGGCTGCTAAAGAAATAATTCTTAAAAATGTTCATTTTCAGCCTGAGCCTCCAAGTCAGCTGATCACATTGCCACACAACACAATGGGCCCAGCAGAAAGTAAAAACTGCAAAAATGTACCTCGGAATTACCAGGACACAGAACACATGGACGTCTACTAGAACAATCCTACTGTGGCTGCATAAGACATTTGAATTTCCCAAGAAGCCAACAGACACGTACACCAGGTGTTCTTGTGATCTCATGAAGAGATTTTGGTTTGGATATGAAGAAGAAGGTAAACTGCAACCTTGCATTAGTGGATGAAGCAGAGCACGATTCCAGAGCGTGTATGTAGCAAAACAAACACTGAGAATTTCCATATGAGCTTTCAGTATCACACACTAACTGGAGAATAGCTGTTCTCAGGGTAACAGCCAAGCACCACTTAAAAATTTCTTTCAATTCCAGAGCAGCATCCAGCCTCACAAAGTGAAAGTATGTCCACATACCTCTCTGTGATCGCAGGTGTGGGAGCACTCATGACCTCTTGATACAAGATATTCAAGCCACACAACCATTTATCAGTATCATCCTTAGAGTCAGCTGAAAAAAGTAATACACTATGAGAAACATCAAAACAAAATCGTTACAAAACCAAGATATAACTTGTGATGTTTAGATAAACCCTAGTATACAAAGCTGCTGACTAACCTTTCTGTTTGATAAATCTCATTGCATAGCTTAATGTTTCCAATAATAAAACTAATAAGAAACAGCATAAACTTGGGAGTAAGGAAGCTCTGACAAAAATTCCCTCCTTTTGGAAGTCTGCTTATCAGAGTAGGAAAGTTTCAATATCTCAGCAGAAACACTATGAAACTACTGCTGAGATCCTGTAGCAACACAATCAAAATTAATTTTCTTATCTTTTGTCTCCAAAGGGGCAAAATCCCAGGACCTAGATCAGAGTAACTTGAAGTGCACAGGCAAAAGAACTCAGTGCTACAGCATAAAGCTGCTTATATTTCGAGCAACTTTCAACAAAATTGCAATATACTGGTTTTCGATGGACATAACCACCTCCTGTCTGTCCTAACCATGCCTCTAAACACAGATTATTCCAGAATAAATTTAGGCAAGAGGAACAGAACAGGAGCAATGTACAAAACTGGTGTAGCTTATTTAGAACATATTTTAATACAAGTTAAAAAAAAGGTCTAAAATTCCTTACACGGCCTAATACTAGAAGACAAGTACATCTTCCTCCCAGCCCTGAAAATTAGTATATCACTGTCTTGTTTTGTTTTAAATTTAGTTCACCTTTCCATTTCCCAAACCAGAAGAGTCCTCCACATCGTTCATCATGATTGCATTTGGTAATTCTTCAACCCAACAGAAGCAAGATGATGAACTGCCTGCTGGGTACAGCCTTCCCTAGAAAATACTGGCTAAGCTGAAACCAATTTTCTGGGCCTTGGATGAGATGTGAACATCACAGCCCTCAGCTGGGCAAAGCCCATTTGATTTAGCATCCAGGCTCTGAAATTTCTTCAATTTCTTCAATTAAACCAGTTCTGAAAATTTATTTTCACACAGGAGCTGTAATCTGTGCAAATTCTTTTAATGGCCTTCAAAGCAAACCAGTTTCTCAAAAGATGAAGATTATATTTTATTTAAGCATACTTTCAAACAATGCTTTATCCCCCAAGGATGAAGCTAGAGCCCAGCCTCAGCTCCCCATGGAAATGTTTTTCAATTAGTTACAATTTTGGAAAGAACACCCACTACCACTGCCAAAGCAATTCTCCTCCCAAGACAATTCTGCCCTTTATGACAGCTACCATTCCCTTTAAGTAACAGTTATTTTATATTGTTTTAAGAAACCACGACAAAGGACTTTAACAAGGAAAAGGATTTCCCCCTTAATTGAAAGTTATGTCATGTTGTTCTGCAGTTCAGCCTTACAGCAACATATCTCATGGTACCAAGTGTTTTCCAAGTCTTGGCAGAGCCCTGTTTTGGGAACTGCCATGGAGGAGGGACTGGGGGGGCTGTTAGAGGAAATCAATCTTAAGTACCTGGCACAGCTGCACGTAAGCACAGCCACTTACTCAGAATTTTCACAGACTTCAGTCAACAACAGTAAAACTTATTTAAAGTTAAAAGCCTCTAACAATGGATTAGTCACAAGCAATCTTTCATTTCGAGAGTGCCAGACTGCAAAAAACTTGTCTTCTAGTACTGCAATCTATAAGCAATTCATTCCATTAAAAAAAAAAAGAGCTGGCAGCATTAAAGCACTTACAAAGCACTCCCCTTTCCTCACATCAAGATTTTGCAATGAATTTAATGATTTAAATGAGTAAGCGTGTTCTTGCTCAGGACAGAGAGAGCTACTACTCCAAATAAATTGTCTGTATGATTCTAACCCAAGGATCCATTACAAACTTTTTAGAAGAGAAATCTCTTGGCAAACTCTGCTAGTTAGAAACTGTATTCAGCCTGCACTGTAAGAATTCATATCCCTTTTCATTTCAAAGTCTTTGGTTTTTGTGACCCTGGATAATCTCACCTGAAATAAGAAGTGCCCCAACCCTTTCCACAGATACAGGATACAACGTCCCCCTGTTTCACACAGATCTCTTCCTTTTCAATTTATCACCTTAGAAATTTATTTATGGTGCCCTAGCAGTTCTTTAGAAAATGCTTAGTATTATCAGGTGACATGCACACACATAACCTAAACTAGAACTCCATTTTCCCAGATTAATCTGCAATTGCCCAGAGGTGATAGGAAAGTTTCTGTGACACAGCTGTAGTCTAACCCTTTATGGCTATTTTTTCCAGAATCATTTTGGCCAGACTTAAAATGCCAGGACAATATTCTGGCTACACTGACAAGCTGACTTTGAAGAGGACAATGTTATCTCTGCTCTTCAGTGTAGAAAACCTTACTGGAGATATTTAACCAGCAAAAGTCTACTTGCTAGAAATGATTGAGCAAATCAGAAGTAACACTTGCACAATGCACTATTTGAAAGTGAAACATTAAAATGCAGCAGTTCACAGACAAGGAGGGCCAAGTAAAAGATCTGTCTCCAGATTTTAAGCATCTGCTGCACTCCTGAACTCCTGAAGTTAAAACCACAGTATTCTTTGCATTACTGTTCCATCAAAGTGTTTGATTTGTTCAGTGGTAGCTTTAAAGAAGAAACAAAGAAAAGTACCTGCTAAACTTAAGGTGTTGAGGACAAACTGGGTGCCATAAAATATAGTAAAGCAGTGTTCTTCTCTGTGCCTTGCTCTGCAACGTTCAAAGTCCTTTGAATTCTTCCCTGGGCGAATTTCTTTTATTTCCATCAGATCCACTGAAAGGAAACAACAATCAGTCAGTACAACTGCAGAGCCTGAAACAGTAAGATGAATAACTCAAAGCATGCCCACACATATAAAATAGCTATATGTATAAACTTACAGGTTTGTATTGCACAAGAAATGCAAATTGCACCAGCTTGCAATCCAAGAATCCACAAGTAAATATATTACTGACTAATAGACAATGGTAGGGAAGGATTAGAAGAAGAAGAAAAATAACTTGTCATATTTTTATTATTTCACTATCACTGATTGTCCATGGACAATGTGCACACACATATGGTCCTTTGGGTTACAGAAGATATGATTTCACAAACAGCATTAACTCTAAGCAAGACATTTCCAATTGCCATGACAACTGTTCAAAGAAGAAAGGATACAGCTTCTAATCTACCCACCTAAAAGTTACAAATCATACCTTAAACAGTCAGCTAACCTTGTCACCTAGAGCAGTCACTGGCACTTGTAAGAAAAACATTTAAAGTAGGAACATAAAGAGAAAATTGAGCTTAATAATTAAAAAGTTTGTGAGTTTTCTAATGGTCAATTCCAAAGAGGTCTCTCTCTGTTATTTAACATAAACTGCTGTATCACTTTCAGCTTGCTGCTCTCTAGAGAAACAGGTACACATCAGAGCACAGCAGAACAGGAACACTGCACAGGCACACACTTTCCCAAGTCAGCTCCCTTTTTGTCAAACCCTTGTTACACGGCCTGCACAACAGGAGCAAGACAGCACTGAAATAGAAATATGTGCACTCTCAAGATAAGCTACTTATTAGAAAACTGAGGAAGTGGTTTTGTTCTGCCTGTGGACCAGACAAATAAACAGCTCTTCCCACTTGTGGACAGTCTTGTCTTATGAGCTACAGGATGAAGTGGGAAGAAAAACATTTCATGG
This sequence comes from Neopelma chrysocephalum, assembly GCF_003984885.1. Lineage (NCBI taxonomy): Eukaryota > Metazoa > Chordata > Aves > Passeriformes > Pipridae > Neopelma > Neopelma chrysocephalum. Next base: position 9,263,567 of record NW_020897727.1, read on the forward strand.
CTGCTCTTGAAATGTGTTTATCAGACTTAGCAAGATCCAAGGAAAACAGCTGAGGGTTTCTGTCCATGCAATTAAGAATACCACAGTATAAAAACCCTGTTTTAAATGAGCACCTCATCAGTAACAGAAGACATTTAATAACACAATGAAACAGCAACTGCTGCCAACACAGGGTGAGCTGAACAATGGGTAAAGCTTCAGCCTGTTGTAATGCTGTGTTTCTATGATGCCAACATGGGAAGGAGAGACAAGCAAGCAAATTCATCAACAAAATCCTGATAATGAAACATTAACTCATCTTGGAAGCAAAGTATCCCAGGCCAAACTTTCCACCATACTCCTTTCTCTCAGTCATTAAACAACTTCTGTTGGGAAAATGAGATCTCAAAGGTTAACATGAACTAATCAGAGGACACAAGCATCTTTCTTAAACTCTTTTCTCCAAGCGTCTTCAGCCTCAAGGTAGAGTTTTCAGTGTCTCAACCTTTGTGTCTCAAAGCATGTAAACATCTCCTAAGATCTGCATATTGGCCAACGGCCTTAAATTTAGAGGCAAACTTCTAAAATAAATTCATGCTGCAGCTATAAATGACCAAGAACCAAAAGCTCCTAACGCTGACTGATCCCCGTACCATCCAGAGGCTCTCTTAGACCCCTGGTGAGGTATCCAAATTACCATCCTAAATGCCACCATCTGAAAAAGTTGATCTTAGTCCACCAACTCACATTAATATCAGCAGAGAACACACTTAACTTCAAATTGACTCCTTTCAGACTCCTATAAACCCCCCCACATGAAGACCACACCACAAAGCCCCCCTCGAAGTACGAACTATGAGCAGCGATAAAGCAGATTTCACAACCTGCACTGCTGTTGTCATTTCCAGGGGCTGTTACCTCACACTGACCTCTGAAATAATACAAAACTTACTCAATGCCTCCCCTCAGTTACACACACTCACTACAGTTCTCCTTGCCTTAAGGCCTTTCAACCCTACCATGCCATTCTCCTGCATGAACGTGTGTGTATATACGTTGAGGCACAAGGATTTTTGTGTGCACAGGCACATTATTGCTTCTCCAACTGGTCTCTGAAAAAGAGATCACTATGCCCTAGTTGCTAAACATTCAGAAGGTAGAGGAACGGTTCAGCAAGAGAACAAAACAAGGAGAAGAGGAGGAGAGAGAAATATTTACATAAAACCCACTCAAATTCAAAATTTTACATTCCTCTACTTTTCTGGCAACATATTAAATACATCCTACAAAAGTCTGGCAAGATAGCACTACATTTGCTTAAATAATAAATGAAACAAAGATATAATACATATTACACTTGCAGAAAATGAATAGAAACTACCTGTATAACCTTAATTACATTTTATAGTGCCATTTAGCATGTATTATTCTATCTTATTGAAAGAAAAGCCAAGGCAGAAAACCAGAGAGAGAAAAGAGAAACATGCACATCAAGCATAAATTTTGGTCTCACACTAAGCTCCGTGGTCTTCCCAGATAGTCTGGAGTTACCTGGCCCCTTCCACATGATGCCCATGAACTCCAGAATGGCTGATCCCAACTGAACCGAGAAAGGAATGGGCCAGGAAAAGCTACAACATGTTTCAGACTCAGATTAGTAAATCAACTGTACCAACTTAGCTGTTACACACTTACTGTGAACTTTTTATAGCACAATCTGTCACTGAACAAGTAAAATGTAACTTCATGCCTGTGCCAGAACTACAAGCACAGCACTTCAGACACTCTTATCTTGTGCTGCCTTCAAGCACTGAGCCTTCCTCCTCCTCAATGCCACGTGCAAATTGCAGACATACCCTGGCCTGGCTTCACAGACATATTCCTGGGGCCTGATACACCCAAAAAAAGCATAGACCTGAACATATGCAGTTTGCAGTGTCAGATCAAATCCGATACACTTGCAGGTGCAACTTCCACAAAAAAGTGAAAGAAGATGAATGCATTTCCCAAGGAAACACAAACCAAAGTTTGCCCTGTGGAGAAGTTGACTCACACCCAGTCAGACATGGACACTCCCAACATATTCAGTCCCCAGCCAAACAGTTTGAAGAAGTCTAGTGCCACTCTAAAACCCACAACACTAGTTTACATTTCATCCATTCCTTCATGTGGTTATTTCCCCAGGTGAGAGGATCTCCTTGGCAGCCTCATCAGTCACCGATTTATTCTGACAACTCCCTCAAGCGGCTCTTTAATGAGACTGGACTCCAAGGCACCTTCAATTACCATCCTGTCTCAGGCTCTGATCTGGATGTCCAGTATTCCTGACAGTTCAGAGCCTGAAGCTGCTGAACTTCAGCTCCTGCTGTTGTGTGTTGTTTGGCAAATCAGTTAATTCAATGGATCATTACCCTACTACATAGCTACTTTCCAAAGACTGCACAGATTAATTGCTCAATGCCTTCCAGGGCACCTGCTGGAGCTCTTTTACTGCCATGAATTTCACAATAAACTTTTGATCTTCCACATCTCCACTGATCTCCACTCCAATAACCTGGCAGCAGTGATCACGTTCAGTCACATGCTCGGAGGTAGGAATTCCTGTTACATTTCCTTCAGTCACACTTAGAGGTAGAGGGTAAAACACAACTTGGATTTCACTCCAGCAGGTGCTGTGCAAGCTGAGCAGAAGACAAGACATAAGGTAAGCACAGGCAGAAAACCATGTGAAGAGGAGAACTGAAAAAAACATTATGCTATTGTACACTGTGCTCATCCCAGATGGAGAGAACAAACCAGCACTGCTGTTTAAAGGGAGAAGTTCTGCCTCTGTCTGCTGTGTGGTCACCCACTACCCACCTCTGGTTGGGAGAACCAACCAGATCAGCACCCAGATTAGGGAACAGCCGCTGCTGAAAACCAGTCAGTGCCAACAGCAGAGCACCTTCTCTGAGCTGCAAGTGCCCGTGTAAATTCACTGCAGGAAGGCAAATTTGCACAGATCACCTTTGGTCGAGTTGGATAATTTTAGGGTGGAAAGACAGGCAGACTGTTTATAAACGAGTAAGTCAAAAAACCTTAGAGACTGTCAACCTAGCAAGGTATCCTTGATAGCAAAGTCTTGATTAACAGTGTAGAAGTTCACCCAAGTCTACCATTATGGACTACAGAGTCCTCTAAGATAACACTCCTGATTCAAAGCCTAAATTCTCCAGGAATCCTTCAGTGTCTGTGGCCACAAATGATGCTTGGATCAGAGCTGAGTAATGCACTTAATGAAGGAGAAGAAAAAGCCTACAGAAAGATTCAGAGGAGGCTTATGGACTCAGAAATCATTCTATGACCATTATTTCAGTAAGTCTCAAAAGGCTAAAGAGAAATTACTGGCAATGTTTCAGAGAAGAAAATAAGGGACTGTGATCACCGAGGTGCTGTGCACTGAGACATGGGATGGGCCTTCTCTCTATGAATATATTTGCATTTTCATGTGTATGTATGCATAGCAACATTCCACACTGAAGAACCAGATTTCAGAATACTTTTCTTTTTCCCAACAATTTGCATTACAAAATATTCCAAAGAAGATTTCACTTCAGAAACTGCCCTCTTCAACACAGGCTATGTGCAAATGAGCACCCAGTGAATGAAAAACGCCTCTGGTATCCTTTGGCAAATGTACTTCACGGTGGTTAGTGAGGACAATGGCTCTGCTCTCACTTCTGCAGAATTAAATATTAACTGCACAAGGTGTGTTTTAACAGCCTCTTTTATTCAGAGCAGCAATAGAACACGAATCTTGTGTGGCTCTAGAGGAACAAGGTGAGGCTTCTCTCAGAGGACAAAGTCACAAGAAAGCAGAAAGCAGCACTGCAGTATAGATGTGATAGGGAAAGTAATTCAGCTCATACAAACAGAGATGTTTACTGAGACATTCAGTGGCTCAAGAAGTCATTACAGATAAGCCACAAAATGATCTGAAAACACAGTCACAAGGATGAAACAGTGTGGTGCACCTTGAGAAAGTACCCGTGAGTACCTTTCCAAGGGTCCTCTGGGGATTTAGCTTTAGAGAAGTGCACCTTTTAAACCCCCAGGGTTTTATGTAATCAGGTCACACAGAGCTGTCATGTACAGCAACAACAAATTACCATTAAATTTATAACTTCTCACTGGACTGCTCAGCAGAGCAATGTGTTACAGTCCTTCCCAGTTTGAGCTCTGAATTCAAGAGGCCATACATCTCAAATGGCTAGTGGCTTCATATTGAAAATTAAAAGGCACCTCCACAAATGACATAAGAATAAGGTACCATTTACATATATGCCCATAAAAATTCACATTCTGCTCTATGCAACAAAACCAAACCAAACTGCTGCTGTGTCAACCTGACTTTGGGGAAAGTGTACTGGAGTACCTCCATCTCACACTCACTTTGACCAGCCACTGCAGGGGTGTCAGGCCTGTGAGGTTCATTCCATCCCCATTTTGCTGGTTGGCCATGACAGGAAGTCTGGTTGTTGTAAGTGAGCATTAGACATTGCAGAACTGCTAAAGGGAACGAATTGTTTGAAAAAGAGCTACAAGCTACACACACTCATTTTTTCATTTGACCACAGAAACCAAGCTGTAAATATTCATCTGAAGACTTACAATGATTCCCTGGGTAACAACTGAAACACAGCAATTTCAAAACAGGGGGAAAAAGGTGAATTTTAACGTTCCTTTGTGAAGATACTCCACAAAGAGCAAGAAGTGGATTCACTTTTCCCAATGACATACTGTTCTTTAATAGTATTCAGAAGACAGAAAGCAAATGACAGAATAGAGACTCAGGTTTTTCAATTTATTACTCTAAGTCTGATACAGTAAGGAAATTCAGACAGAAATTCTGGAAGCAGTAAGGAAAAACAAAAGTCACTACTAGAAAGCAGCAAGATCAAGTCTAATATTCAAGCCAAATGAAGCTCTCATTTCTCACTCCTCAGCTGAATACGTAGGTACTCATCACTTCTCCCAGAGAGGTACTGACCTGTAAATGTTTATACCATCTTCTCCAATGGGAAAAAATTCAGTTTTCCACCACAGAGGAAATTTAAATTGGCATTAACAATTTGACTGATTAAAGGATTAGCTGTTAATGTATGGGGGAAAAAGATCTGTGCTTGAGAATGTAAGCCAAAAGTCTCTTAGGCGTTAGTTTTTTAAGTTTCCCAATGCATCTGACAGCCAAAAGGATGCATGGAACCAAAACCTGCTCTCCTTGGCAGGTCATTTTAGCAAAGATTTTAAAAGCAAAATTATCAAACTTTAATTTCATGCAAAAGATGCTGCAGGATAAAACACAAAACACAACAACAAAGATTAAAAAAAATCCAACTCTTGTTAGGAAGAACAGCACTGCCTGTGGCAACATACATAAGACTGCTATTACAGTAATTATAGATCCCTGCATTTCACCTCACCCTGTCAGTTGAATGTGGCCTGATCTGGTCTTGTTATTTACATGATTATACTATAGATGCACTGTTTCTATAATGAGCTTTGATCATTAAATATCCAGGTGCAACATTTGGCAGAAACCAGCAATTTCTGGTTGGCAATGTAACACAACCTGAAAACACGGGGCAATCTTGCAGATCGAGAAAAAAAACGAGCAACTCCCACAGGTACTGATTCTACTTATAATGTGAATTTACTAAGTTAGTTCTTTGCTTCCATTCACTCTCTTTTTTAACATACCTGTGAAACACGAAAATTCAATTCGGTTTTATAAGGTTTTTTTCAATATCATGTTCTAGAGGACAAATTCTGTACAATCTCCACTTCTCAGCAGGAAGAAAATCTCAAGTGCACTTACCAACCTACCTCTTCTCTTTCAACATTACCTGTAACCTGAACACTTGGTCTACATACAGAAAAAGCAGTTTAACAGCTCATGTATTATATAACTTTTGCTAAACATGGCCCTCCGATGCTTTAAACCTACTTCTTGTTTTGTGCTTGCACAACTAAATCGTCACTAGATATTTTTATTCTTGAGTCTTTTGCAATAAATAAAGAACATAAAAAAATAGGTGATCTTTCTTTTCTAAATATTAAGGGAATAAAATATGATTTATTATATCATTTTACAAAAGCAGGTCTCCCCTTTGTGTGGGGGAAAAAAGAAAAAGAAATTCCTAGGTCATCAAAACAGGAGAAATCATCTTATGTCCTCAAACAGAATCTTCCTTGAAATGAGCGTGCTTGTATTGCAGAGAAATCACACACTTGCCCGTTCATGGAAGGCACCACAGATTTCTCAGAGTATAAATTCTCCTGGCTGTGAATCATCCCTTCACTCATAGATTCATGGAAGAATATGCAGAAACTCGCATATTTTCCAGTGACTAATCAAATTCTACTCACCACGAACTTTCCCTTAATAATTGTCCTTAAAGCACTTTGCATCTGATAAAGAAGGAAATATCCATTACAGATCAGCTTCCTGGAGATTTATACCTTGTCACCTATTTGCTCTACAAGCTTAAATACCGTAACCTCTTATGCCCTACTTTATTCACGTCCATATAAATGCATATACCACGACACAAGGAAATTTGGGAGCCCTTATTTGGTACTACTGGAATGTCCTCCTGGTCACCAAGCCCCAGGTGCCAGTCACACAGACTCTTAGCAGAGTCCTGGCCAGCTCTTCTCACCCTTGGCCACCTTTTCCTTCCCCTTTGCCTTTCACTGCTGTCCAGCAGTTCCCTCCACTGCCATCCCCGCTGTGACAGCGTGTCCCCACTTGTTTGTGGGACATTTGGTATCCAAGCAAAGAAACAGCCCAGCAGAGTAGCTGACGTGGAGGCAGAAGTGACCCCCAGACACTATGGGGTGTAGAACACACCCCCACTGTGTGGTCAGCCTGGGACAGCCTGACATGGGGACAACCCACCCAGGGTGTGTCTGACCTCAGGGCCCCCACCCAGACCCACGCTCAGCTGTAAATGTTAAACACACAATAAAAGTACCCAGCAGAACCACAAGGAAGCAACACGCTGAGCAACCCACTGCAATAGATCCTGCTGGTCAGGCATCTATCCTGTGCATCAATTAGTTTCTGCAAGGAAAGGGCCCATTACACATTAAACAAACAAATCAAATCCCTCCGTTCAAGGGAACTAAACTTTCCTTCTCTCAAGTCAAAATTAGTTCAGCTTTAATATCGTTAGCAAGATCTGTAATTCTTACAATTGCTTACCCATGAACGTGCAATGGTCAATAAAACCTGTGGGTAAGTGATCCACACACTTTTTATACATTCAATGGCCAGGGTAAGAGACTCCAGCAGACAGTAATTCAGAGCAGGAACTAAACTTTCCTCTGGAGGAGCCTTTCATTCTCTCAAATGACTATCTAGGCAGACAGATGAGACTAATCTTGGAATTTAACTGCTTAATAGTAGGCTGTGAAAACATCTCCTCAAACTTATTTCACACACAGAAATCCCAATCCTGTTTATAACCCTCAGTCCCCAAGACCCCGTGCACTCTGCATCAGAGTCATGAACCATTCACCAGGTCAAGTGAGTGTTTGCAACACTCACCAAAACTTCCTTCTCATTCAAGAAACAGAGAAAATTTCTCCTACTGCAATCACTGACAGGGGCTCCACTGAAACCAGAGTCAGTGTGCATAGCAAGAAATATAAATGAGGGAAAAAAACCCAAAACACAATGGCTTCAAAGCACAGGTGACCTTATAAAATATTAATAACACACTAGAACATACAAAACAATAGGAAAAAAAATTTTAAAAACAACAAACAAACCCCACACAGCTCCTCAAGGGAAAGACATCTGTCATCAGAAGTTAAACCAATCTTTTGGCGCTCATGACTTAGGCAACTTAGGATCAACAGTCCTGAGATTCCACAAGCAATCCCATAGTAAACTTTAGGGTATCTTTAACAGTTTAAAATAAGGACAATGCAGGACACAAAGAAATGCCATTAATAAGTAAAAGGCAGAAGAAAACGCTCCGACATTTTGTAGCCAGCATCTACCAGGATTTCCCTCAGTGACCTTAAGAGCTACAAGGGCATCTAAAATGTCTCCATGCAGAGAACAACAGCGAGATGACTAAAAGAAGCCCAAGCATGGGTGAGCACAGGCACATCTAGCTCAGAGCTGCTTCCTTCAGCTATTTGCATAGCTCTCTGCAGGCCTCCCTAAGGAAGCACATGGTGCTGGCATTCATTTTAATACACTGCTGAGACCCTGCATTTCAAACACCCACGATGAAAACGTTTTTCTAAGGTGCACTGCTCCCTCCTGTCCATTCGGGTTTGGTGATGGGTTGTGTTGGAACCAAAAATGTAGGAAAGGTACAGGTGAGGTGCTCTGGAGTCTTAGCAGAAGCACTAAAAACTTTCCTGGCCTCCACTACACCCAAAAAATACTCCAGGAGAGGCAGCTCCCCTCTTTCTGTCGCTAATCTTTTCCCTCTCATCACTTGATACACTCATAAAATGGATAACATGGGCAAATTTTATTTAACTTTCCTTGAAAGGTGCTCATTTGCCAGTCTCTCCTAACTTTGTTGGCTAACAAGAAAGGAAGACACCTCTCAGTCACTCAAACTTTCTTTGGGCCTACAAAGCATTACATTTTACAACAGCAGAGTCACATTAAATCAAAAAAAAGTGCAGATTGTACAACAGGATCAGAGTTTCCTTACAAACAGCAACTACTGCCTTCAGCAAGTCTCACTAGCTTGGACAAGCTCAAGAGTGAGCTTGACCTCAGGAGAACTGAAATGCCATCCAAGAAGTCACTTGACTTTCCCAAAAAAGGTCCTAAATAATGATTTCTATTCTGAAGCAGCAAATTGCCTGAGAAAATAGAAATATGAATTCAGTTTCCTTGTATTTCAAGGTGGTTTTTCTCTTTTTGGAGTGAGAAGGGGTAAAGAATTACTCACTTGAATTTATAAGACATAATGACCCAAAACAGTTGTCACTCAGTAACTTAATGCAGAGAACACAAGCACCATCATATTCAAAGATGAAAACTTTGAGAACAAGGCTCAGGATAAAAGCATGTTAATCATATTTAAGCAGTGTTAGATACCTAAATAATGAGCTGCAGAAAATTCTTCATCTACTTGGCAACAATTCAGAATATTCTCAGCAAATTACCAAACTCTTTTCAGCCAAAAGCTTCATTATGCTACCACAGGCTCATTAAATTAATATTTGACAAGAACATCCATTCACTATTAACTCCAAGTTCAGGTACACTTTGCAAATACTCACAGACACCTTCAATCTTGTCAGCTGTCTTGCTCCATGCAACCTGCCTGGTTTCCATTATGACTTGAATAGTCCTTCTTTCTGGGCTACTCTTTTTAAGACTGAATATTGTCATAACAGTTCCCAGCTCCAAAGTCCTTTTGATCTGGCTTTTCTCATATTCCGGCAGCACTCCATAGTTTATACTCTTTCTGGGCATTTTTTCTTTTTAATCAAACTTTTATGGTTTTCAGTGTCCTGAAAAGAAAAAAAAAAAAGGGAGAAAATTCAATATTTAAAACAACATTTTCATTTCTTTAAAAATCACATTTGTGTAAGTTAGATACCTAATGGAGACTCCTGCCCATGCAAATGCAAGACAGGTACATGGCCAACATTAACAGCATCCTTGCTGTTCTCTCCTGAAAGGAAGTACAAACCCTCACTACTAACACAGCTTTACATCTCTAAAGTCTCCACATCAGGACAGGAAAAAAGCAGAAAAACAAAAACAACAACAAAAAACCCCTAACCAAACCAAACCAACAAACAAAGAAAAAGAAAGAAAACCTGCAGGAAATACCAAATTTATGAATAACTAAGTATTATGGACAAATGAACAAAAAACAAAACACAACGAACACAAACTATTGAAAAGAAAAAAAACCAGTACCTGGATTATAACAAATAAAGCCTAAATAAAACTAAAGAACACATCAGAAACATGAAAAAAAAATTGTTCAAAGTAGAGCAGAACTATGCTAAGAACCTCTCTTAAAGGAGCAACATTTGGTTTCTCTAACATTTTCTGCCACATTTCCTAGACCTTCTCCTACCCAAAAAATAATGTAAATACAATTATGCTGCACAAATTGCTATGGCAGTTTATTTCACTTACCAAACCTCCAACTTTTTTTTGACAGTATGACTGATGGCCAAGGAAGGATTACTTTCTGGGATGGTTATACAAGTAACTCCTGATTAGACAAGCAAAAACAGTACCTAGTGCAAGCATGAATAGAATCCTTTTTCATAATACCTAGCAGGGTTTCCATGTATCACTTACAAATTATACATGCACATCAAATAAAAAATGTAAGCATTACACACCACATATTCTGTCCAAATGTACTTTTACCCCCTCAAAGCACTAAGCAGCAAGAATGCACCTCTGAAGCCTTCAAGTAGCAATACTGGGTTTTCCCCAGAAAATGGCAAGTGTCACTGGTAGGTCCAAAGAGATACTTCCTCAAACAAAGTTCCAACCTTGACTATATTTATCTTGATTTGATGACTTCAAGAGTTTCTGAAGACATCAAAAAAATGTGCTCTTTGATCCTACTTTGATTCTACCAAACTCCTTCCAAGCATCAGATCTGTTTTATTTGTTCTATACAGTGAGATACCTTTGTTCACAGACTCTCTAATTGACATAGAGACAAAAGAAACTCTTAACAGAAATCACCATTCCTATAGGAATTTCCTTATTGTTTTAGGGCATTTGTAGAATTATGTTTCATAAAAACCTCATTAGTTCTATGCAGGGTGGAATTTAAAACTTCTCATTCTTGAAACTGATACTACTGCAAGAAATACCTGGAAATCCATCTTGTCCTACGTATTGACAACCTAGATATTAACATGAGAAAAGGAGATACATTCAACAGATTTGAATCATACTCTTTCAACTTTTCCAGGATTACTTTTTTTTATATTCCCAGTGCTATCTTCCAATAACCAAAATGCTGTCCCCAGGTGAACTGCAGCAGGTTTGCTCTTCTTGCATCAGTTTGCTGCCCAAAGAGACCTTTAAAATCTGAGAAGCCTCACAGGTTCTGCTGTCAGTGTTACTGTCTTCTTGATATTACATCAGGAAGAGCAAGGAAGTGCTGATGATTGAAGCCTGGCAATCCAATGACAAGACAGCACAAGAAATAATTATATCAGCTACCATAAACTCTTGCACTATATTAGATTTTAAACCTGTATGAGAGCTATACGAGAATTTAAACCAGGTAACTGTCCTTTTGAGAGCTGTAGTGAGGGGAAAACATGAGTAAATACCAACACTGAAACAAATGTTGGCTACATCTGAAAAGTCTCAGTTTATGCACTTCTAAAACTTCATGGCTGTGTTTCTCCTACACAGTCTTCTTTTTCTTACTCACGTGATATTTGTGTGCACACACTTGGGACACCAAACAGCCAAAAGACAGATGTGTACACAGCAGCTCTTGCAAATATTACCAAGTTTCTGTGCTCTGGTTTCCCTCACATCATTGCCTCAAACAGCTAATTACAAGCCTGATTACCCCTCAGTGAGATTATTTACAAACAGGGTGCTCTGGAACTTGCTCTTTCATCCATAAATATCATTTTCACACAAGTTGCAGGGGCTGCTGCCACACAGTTCCCAGCCATCCTCCTTAAGCTCACCCCTGAGCAGGGCAGGTCTAAAGAGCTCTGTGCACATGCAGCCACCAGGCACAGCATCTCTTGCGGTTCTCTCCCCCTCTCCTCAGTCCACTCCTCTCCCTCACAGGCAGTTTCAGTTTCCGTGTTGATGGCTAATTCGACCATGGCACTTTTCGCTTCCCTTTCGTAACTTCTTCCAGCCCTCCTCCCCCTCACCCCGTGCACTGTCTCCTGACCTGCCCCTCGCTACGGAGCGCCCTTTTCTGCTCCCTCTCATTAAAGCCACTAATCTGCCTTTCAACATCGCGTCACCAGCTGCTTTCAGTGCAATCTGACTTCGAAGCTGTCTGGGCAATCTTTCCAATCCCTTTTTAAATTCGACCACTTCAAAAAAATATATATATATTTTCTTTTTTTTTTGTAAACTAAGAGAGAAGCCACAATGGTCCCTTTTTAGCTGCCGGGCGACCTCTTCTGCACTGCCCACCATGAACCTGAAGTGTTCCACAGAAGGAATCATCTCACACCATGTTTTGCAAAAGATTATACATATTATGTGGGGTTTTATATCAATAATGTTGTTACGGTAATAAAAAAATGGACTATTCTTTCCTTATAATACTGAAAATATATATATACTCCAATCCTACGACTCAGAGGGAGTGAACAATATAAAGTATAATAAGCAACAGCAGATTTTTTTGGTTTAGCCATAATGTAACTGATCCTTTCAGACTCCCTGGAGCTAATCAGAGAATCATCTGAATTATCACAGGTTTGCACCTAACAAGACAGCCGTAGTCATCTTGTCTTGCTACAATGACCGGTATTAACAAGAAATGAAAGGAGGGGAAAACAAAAAATTAAATTAAAATCTTTGTACAGTGTCTGTTTTTCTGACAAATAAAAGAAAATCCGTCTTCTCACTTTGCTCTTTTCATTAAGAATTGTAATAAAACAAATATGCTGCAATTTGGAACAAGGTTTAACCATTTTACCAACACTTCGATGCAATAACAAATACCTGAACTTTTAACTTAGCACAGCACAGTTTTTTAGGAGACTGTAGAGAAATATACATCAGCTCTGCCTTTTACACTACAAGGTGTAGCTGTAAAACGAAACATGACTTAGAACAATAAGAAAAGGAGTTTCTAAGTACAACTATTTAATAAAAGGCAATGCAGCAGGTTTTTTGAGAGATAAGTCCTTTAGTACAAAGGAACTGCCTTTCCGAGGTGGCTTCTTAAACAGTTTCCGCTGAATAGAATATACTGGACTTCCTCTTTTAAAGTAGCTCTTTCTTCCAAAACCAGAGAGAACGGTGGTTTTAGTCTAACTTGAATCCTAAGTCATAGGCCAAGTTTTTAACTTACTGTGAAACAATATTGTAGCTGAGGATACCCACTTTGTCAGAAAAGATGGAAGGAATATTGCAATATTTGACCAACCTAAGTGACCACTACTAGACTGTTCTGGTTACCTGCTCCAGTTTAAGGATAACATCCCAGAGTGCTGCCTAAGAGTAAAGGAACTAACATAAGCCCTTGGTTTTAGACCTAACCTTTAAAACATGTCTTACACTCACCAACAGGTGCCCCTCACCTCCCTACACCCATGACTGCACAACTATTTGAATTAACAATATTTCTACCCATTCATGCAGCAGAATTTCATAATGACCCTCATCACCTGGATGCCTCTAGCCCAGCAGAGTGTGAACTACAAGATGCTGTGTGCAACAGAAGCTTTACTGCTCTTCTACTGCAAAGTTACTGAAGCCTAAAGTAGAAAGGTCCAGCATCACTTACAGGATTCAACAAGTGAGTTAATAATCACAGAACCAAGCCATAAGCTCTAGACACAGACACCAATCCATGACTCTTTCCCTTTGACCGTAGGACCTACAGGAGTTAAATTTTGAAGGTGTCCTGTACTATATGCAGAACTGGGACCACTTGTTATTGTTTGTGTAAGAGCTGTTTTGACACTTTTTAGTTGAAAAGACTAAAAAGTCTAAAAGACTCACTGCAAGTAACCAAGTGAACATGAAAAAAACAAACTACTTAATCTATCCAAAACCCTGTATATTTAGTTTTACTTCATTACAGCACTTCAGAATTTCAGAAATAAACCCTTCTTATCTGAAGATTAGTCTACAGCTCCTAACTTTCTTCATGATAACAGAAAGCAAGGAATAACTGTAGTAAAGGCAAACTATAAATGTACAAGCTAGAAAAGAACATCTCAGATAAGCATTAATGAATCCATACTCTGTTGTAATTTCACCAGTATGACAAAGCAGGTGCTTTCCAGGCACACAAGGTCATCCAAAGTTTGACTCCAGGTCAATTCCTAAGTTCTCCCATGTGCTCTGGGAACTGCAAAAGGGTTGTTGCATCCGAGCTCCACCTTTGGATGCGTTTAGGACACCTCCTAACCTGAGCAGACAACACTACCAGTATGGATATCCACCAGCAACACCAGTGCAGTCCCACAGCACTGATAATTAATAATAATCAGCGTGCTGCTCTTGCGATGCAGCTGCTGCCCTGGGAGAACTGCGGTCTGGCGATGAGCAGGGGAGGGGAACCGCAGCAAGACGGTGCCCACCTGCCCCGGCCCGGCTGGGCCCTCGCCCCGGCAGGGCTGTGCATGGCTGGGCTGCTGTCAGGGACACGCCACACTCTGAAGGTTTCCTTCCTTCTTCTCCCCCGGGCTGGGCTGCGGCGGAGAGCGGCCACACGCGAGGCGCCAGGCAGTGTCCCCTCCGAGCCCCCTCAGGAAGCGCCCGCACTGCCCCGTCCCCTCCAGCCCAGGCACCCTCCGCCCCGCGGGACGACCCTCCCTGTCCCTTCTCCCCCCGGCACGTCCCTCCCTCACCCCTCGCGGGCTGCCTCTCGCTCTCCCCGAGCCCGCACTCGCTCGCAGCGCCTCCGCCTCCCCCCGCCAGACCCTCCCTCACGCCCGGGCTCGCCGCCCCGCCCCAGCCCCGCGGCACCTGCTGCCGTCGGGGCCGCGGCCGCCGCTCTGCGCGGTGGGGAGCGCCCCTCCGGCGGCATCCCCCGGGGCCGCGCTCACCTGCGCGGCGGCGGCAGCTCCGTGCGGCGGCGGGGCCGTGCCGGCGGCTGCCGGTGCCGCCGCTGGTCCCGCTGGTCCCGCGGCTCCTCTCGGGGCTCCACTTCTGCTTCTGCCGTCAGCGGGAAGGGGCGGCGCCTCGTGACCCCGCGGCCACCCACAGGCGAGGGGCCCCTCAGCGCGCCGGGGACCGGCCCTGCCCTCCCGTACCTTCCCCTGCCCTCCCGGGCCCTCCCTGAGCGGCGAAGCCGGGCTGGGACTTCTCGCCCCGTTCCTCCACCTCCCCCGCCCCCGGGGCTGGTGTCGGGGCGAGCCCTCTGCCGCCGCTGCCCCTCGGCCGCCCCCTGAGGCACAGGCTCTAGGTTAGACGGAGGCACTGCTACCTGATGCTTTCCCTTTGACTGTAGGAACTGTAGGAAATAAACTTGGAAGGCGTCCTGTACCGTATGCAGAACTGGGACCACTTGCTAAGCCTACCCCTCCTGCCAGGTCGGGCTGTCCGGCTCTTAGAGTTGATGTTCTGCTGGTCTGAGCAGGAGGATTGAGCAGTACCTGGAGCTTAGGAAAAGGCTCTCAAACTTCACTGTCTTGCAATTATGTTGACAAGTTAAAACTGACTCTCTCAAGGTGATCCACTACAGTTGTATCACAAGCACCTCAGCTTAAGAGCGGCAACGCTAAAAGTATTAACCAGGTTGGGATTCAGAAGAGTAGTGACAGGACAGGCCATGCTGCCTGGAGGTCAAACCCTGGTACAGTCATTAAACTTGAGGTATCACTCTTGCCCTACACCAATTTAGTAAAGCTGGGGTAAATTCCTACATCCACAGGCAGGATAACAAGGTCATCACAGGGAACAAGTCATGCCAGGTCAGAAGACACCAAAACAAATGCCTAGAAACCAAAGCTAGGGATGGTACAGCATTTGCAAGGAACAGGTTTCCCCAGAAAGCTCTTGGCTTTCTGCAAGGACCACTCCATGTTACAGCAGCCGTTCCTATATTCCAAATGCTAGTTCCCAAAAGCTGAAGTCTCATGGAGATAGCTCTTCATCTCCCCTCCTTCCAACACCGATGGCTGGCACAAGGGAGTGAAAAGAATGTGTCTTTCAACAGGCTAACCCACTCTACTGAGAGGAAAAAAAAGTTTTGAATAATGTTTGAATAGTAGCCAAAGTGTGTTTTTTATTAATTCTTTCACCCTACACATGCAGAAACTGCTGAAACAAAATGATACCTGGAATGAGGTAGCAACAGGTTCTTCATCAAACACCACCAGCTTTACTACTTAGCTACCTGTGAAATGTCAGTTGTATCCAGCTGTATTGTAGGAGCAGTTTCAGAAACTCTTCCCAAAAACAAACTAACAAGTCAAAAGCACCAAAGGGATTAAAATAAGTATGACTTATCAAGACAGAAGTGAAGAAGGTATTCAAAATACACTACCACAGAAAGGAAAAACCCTGAAAACCCAATACCTGCAAAAG
This sequence comes from Neopelma chrysocephalum, assembly GCF_003984885.1. Lineage (NCBI taxonomy): Eukaryota > Metazoa > Chordata > Aves > Passeriformes > Pipridae > Neopelma > Neopelma chrysocephalum. The sequence continues at coordinate 9,279,801 of NW_020897727.1, forward strand.
GTGTGGATCATTTTAAATGCAAAACAAAAAGATGATCATTACAATCTCATCATTGTTCACAATCTCATGCCATCTTGCTAAAGACTCTTCACATTTTTCTAGATGCCAAACCTGGGAAAAGTTTCTCTCTTTATAACATGTGACTCAGTTACAAATTCACAGTACAACATCTTAAAGGAGCCATGATGGTAAAAGAATGAGAACAGCAGAATATGTCTCAATCACGTCACAGTGTCAATCCTATACTTCATTTTTTTGCACTTTGTCTTTAAAGCCTTCAGTTTTTTTTGATGAAGCTGCTTTTGAAAATATATGAACAGAGGCAGAATGCACATGCCAGGAGGCCAACTTCCACAGCTGCAAAAGCTAATACCCAAACATCTGTACGCAGCACATACCACAGAGAGCTGAAGGGTGCAGGTGATCCTGGGCATTATACAAGCAGGAGATAACAGTAATCTCTTATTCCCAGCTGTCAGATCCAGAAGTCATTTGGGTCCGTTGACAGTGAATCCAAGTTCCAGCAAACACCAGCCTCAGCAGCCCCTCCTGGTTCTGCTTCACTTGGCCAGGTACCAACAGCCTCCTCACCAGTCATATGGCACAGTTTCAGCACAGGAATCACCCTTGAACAACCCGCAAGCCACACAGGCACAGAGTTGAAGATCTTTATCATGCTCAGAGCTTTGCTGCCGAAGTTAAAACACTGCTGCAAAGGATGTGGGACTTTGGTCCACTAGAACCTACCAATTCCCAACATTCCTTGCACAACCTTGGACTTACCTGATAAAACTCTGTTAAAGCTGAAGAGTCGTTATATAGTCAGAGAAAGTACATATGTGGGAGAAAATCATAGCTGCAGTGGGGATCATAACGTTGAATCCTGTGACAAATTCCCGGCCATATAGATGGAGTAAGCAATCCTCAAAACCAAATCAATAAAATAGTAACTCTTAGAAACACCAGCTGTTACTGAGCACATCCACTACACCAGAAATAAGAGTACTTAGGCAGCCTCACAATCACAAGAGAAGATCTGAGTTATTATCAGAATCAGCAACTCTGCCATCCAGCTTTCAAACCTCAAAACCCCAGGCAGACAACAGAATTTCCTGTAGGGACAGTGGACCTCATAGTCACAGATAATTATCAGGTGACATCTTCAGTTCTCTTTTTGTAGCAAAAAATCCCGTATATGTATGCTGAGAAGAGATGTGGGGAAATTAGTTCTCCATCTGAGTCGAAGAATCTGGCCCCAGCAAAGCCTGTGTGTTTAAAGAGGACAAGGTTAGCTACTAGAATAAAATCTTTCTTCCTTTTTTCTTTTTTTTCTCTTCTTTTTATCAGTTTGACTTTCTTCTTATAATTTTAAAAGGCTTCTTGAATTGTTAAAAAATATAATCACAATTCATATTATAAGATCCGAAAGCGAGTTTTTCAGCTGGAAGTACATTTTTATGTTTAGGTCATAAATCCCTCAGAAAGGCAGTTTATAGTGTTGACACGGACACTTTCTTAATTACAGTACCGGAAAGTTCAGCCCTGTCTTGTATGTGGTAATGAAGTGTTGATTGCTTCCCCTGAAGAATAAAGCAAGGCACAAAAGAGAATCACAGGACTGGCCAGGCAGTCCTGTGTATGTAATAAATAATATATATAATAAATAATGGTCACAAAGCTCCTCACAGGACCTACCAAGAAAATACAGCTTTTGTGGAGAAGCTAAAAGTTGCATAGCTTTATCCCCTCAATTGTAAGAAGTGTTTAAGAGTCATTAGGGAGGAGGAACAAATATTTTAGAGATAACTGCTACAGTCTGGAGGGAGGGGGCAAGGACGGCCCTCCCAGTGGCTGTTGTCACTGGCAGAGCACTCCTGTACCACCCCAGCTCCTCGTGGCATTGCTTCAGCTACTCTGGGAAGCCTTGATCAGCTTTTAGTGCTCACCTTTAATACCTCAAAGGGCCTCTGTGATGTGATGCTGATCTTTAAGAACATTGTCCAGATCAAGTAATGAAGTTCACGTGGGACTCACCCTCAAACACTATCATGCTGTGTGACAGGTCCAACACCCCCAGCATATCTTCTCAGCATAACAGAGTTCAGGCTCCTTGAAAAGCGTGTTTCTTTTAGAAAGTGTTCTGATGTATACTTGGCTCCATTCTTATCAGAGTTTCATTTTAATCTTGGTAAATTTTTGTCACTTACTCATAATATTTAAAAGTAAATATTGACTTAAAGTAAACCACTCAAGTCACTAGTGGAAAAGCTGACACGAAGGAAGGGAGGTTGTACTCCTAAGTTGCTGGCCTGTTGCCTGCTGAAATGTTTGTGAGGCCTCAAATGTTCAGCTTCTCCTAGTCCAGTCACCCACTCCCTTGCTATTTGCAAGCACTGACTTAAAAAAAATTCCAAGGAGTTCCTGCCCACTGGCCTCATACACAAAATGTAGTACTATCCCTTACAACTTCTGTAACAATTTGCATCTGTAGATGTCACAACAATTTTTAAAAAAGAATGGAAATCATTATTTCCCATTTTCAAGGCATCAAGCCCAGAGAATGAGGAGGTTTGCCAAAGATCTCACAGCAGTTACACGCCTTGGGCAGAACACAGCTTCCATGTTTTATATCTAATGTCCAGACTTTGGAATGGCATTTTCTCATAACAAAGCTCAGCATAGTAGAAGAAAACTTTTCATTTGTCAGAATTATTTTTTCAGAAGTTTCAGTTGAGCAAAAACTCTGCTGTGTGCTTTGGGATGATCAATAAAAGCCTTTTCAAACATACGTGCAAAAACATTTGAACAAAGTTGTCAAAACGTGCTTTTTTATACACACGCTATCTAGCTATTTACTCAGTGTCTTGAGCCAGTTTTGGCTACATACAACACCAGTGTATTTAGAAGGTCAGCAATCACACCTTCAGATGAAATGTTAAATACTACAGCCACTACATGCACAGTGATAAAATGCCAGCAGCTCATTACCGGTACTATCAACAGTGAGTTGATACCAATGTTACCAAGGCCTCAGCAGAACAGGAAAACTGCAGGAGGCTCCGCAGGGAACCTGGAAAATTTTCCTCCTGTGCTTTTTAAGCCCAGTACATGAAAATCTGTCATAAAAAAAAAAATGCGATTTTGAGTGGGAAAGACTGGAAAAAAACAGCATTTAACAACAGTTTCAAATGAAGTGAGTTGCAACTCAGCAAGAACCAGTCTGGCTCTTCCCCCTGGGTAACTTTCAACCTTTCATTTCTTTCCCGCTGCAGAGCAGCACCACAGGCAAGTTGAGGAGAGAAAAGGCTCTGTTACCGTCTGCTTTAGCCTCCCGCTCTCACTCATTATCCCTGTAAGCTCAGAGAGGCTTAGGAAGGGTAACTTAAGCCAGGCTGGGCACAGCGATGAGCAAGGCTGAATAGAGCATTTAGCCACTGCTCCGAGCTCCTCATGGGGAGCTGCAGTGGGGTCTCACAGTGTGCTGCACTTGCGGGAGGAACACACACCAAGTGCTCTCTCCCTGCTTATTTTCCATTTTCCTCCCATTCTGCTGAAGTCTTCCTAACACTGATTTTGCTTCTGCTGGTGGAAGCTCTTCTGTGACCATAAAACAGCGGTAGCCCAGGTCTCTCTACTTTCTACATGGCTGATTGCAGGGATTTATTATTGTCTAAGGCCTTCCCTCAGGGCACACAGGAAGGGAGGAGAAGTTCCTTGCATCTGTCCTCACTCATGCAAAAATCAGCTTTAATGTGATACATGCTACATCACAAAAGTTTTGAAAAGCCCTCTAGCTAATTAAAGCACTAGAATTCTCTGGGGATGGAGAGAGCATGCTGGTCCTAATGCAGATAAACATGTAATCATGAAAAAACACGTCAAAATCTCACTGAAATCAAAATAGGATTGAAAAATTAATGATGTTCTTGAGTGATGATTTCTGAAAAGGGGTAGAATGATAGATGCTCTTCAGGAATACGCCTTGCAGATGCCTGTGCCTTGGAAGAGCATCCATCTGGTGTATCTCCAGGATCAGCATATTTGTATAGAATGCAAATCTTTATTGCAACTGCTGTTATCTTTATGCACTGTAGTCATAACTGAGTGAGTCATATTAAAGGTCAAAACCTTCTGTTCTACTTTTTATAATAAGCATCTTTTTAACATACAGTGTTAGAAATCCTGTGCATCGACAGATCAAGGTTGGAGTTGGTATTGGGTGATCTACGACAGACCCTGGCACAGGGACCCAACCTTAGTAACATATTTGTTAGCAATTTAAAAGAGGGAATAAATGAAGGGGGAGGAAATTGGGATAATGTATGCTCTAATTACTAAAATCCTGACTAAATTAGATATTTGAGATAGGCTGCTTAAGTTTTCTAGTCTCTCAAACTGCCTTCCAGCTTGCAGAACAAATCTGTGTCAGAATCTGGGGGGACTGTGCTGTGGGGCAGGCAGGTGGAGAAAACATGACACTGCTGAGTACCATGGGGAGCAATTTTAACTTTGCAGCTTCAGAAGGGCCTCTGTTGGCAAAGGATCATTTTTCAGAAATTCAGGCAGGTACCAAAAAACACATGTGGTTGCTGATCTCAAACTCATGTGTATTTATATATATAGGTAGAGTCCTATTATTTCACTTATCATATTAAAAATATATATGAGAAGCCTTTCATATCTCCAAAACAGAATATATTTGTGCTACAAAATTCAGAAACTTCACAATACGTTTGCAAGTACCAGCTGCCAACACCTCTCAGTCAGTAATATTTGACTGAAAATCTGATCTTGGACACTCCATGAGATGTTTTAAAAGTAAACACAAAATTTGAACTTTACCAAAAGAGAAGAAAACAACAAAAACCAACCAAACTTATTTCAATGGAAAATTTCTAACATGTCCCTCATTTAACAGGAGACAAGGTCTAGAATAAAGACCCTAACAAAGTGAATTTGCAAATGCTTACTTGGCCTGATCTCCAAATTGGAATGAAATAAAAATAGCCTGGTTAGCTTCAGATGAGCTCCCAGGACTCGTGTGTGTTTGTAATGATTTTAAAAACTTCACACACACAAAAATGTTTCCTATTTTTTTCTTAGACTTTAAAATACCATCTCCTCTTTCAAAGTAAATGCTTTTTAAATTTCCTTTATGGTTAAGAAACTCCTTTTATCCTAGAGCTAGGCTACAGAATATTTCACAAAGACAAAGGCTGGAGCACAGAAGGCTCTGCCAGATAATTTAAACCCAACTGTCTTCTCTGCAGAACCTTTCTGCCACACATCAGGAATTATTTAACCCCATTTTTGCAAAGGACAGCTGCCCTGCTGAGTCTCAAAGGCAGCAATACAGAGCTTACCTTTAATCCTGTGCGGAATAATGAGTGATATACTGCTGAGATGAGCAGTGTCAAACGGAGGTTTCTTCCTCTTTGTACTCTGATTCCACCTGGGTGAAAGCTCACTGTTAAGACCCCTTAAGCATACAAAATCTCTAATCAAGTTTTCAACACCCTGGACCTTTTAGTTAATTTAAAATTTAAAAGAAAAAAAGTTGTCACCTTTGATGACACTCTCTTCTTCACAAGGACAGATTTTGTTATGGCTGTTGCTAGCAGGAGGGGAAAAAAAAAGGAAGTCCTAAGAAAGAAAGTGGAACACTAATTCTGAAATATGTCACTTCCAACCAGCAGGACTCTCCTCTCCTCATGGGCTCAGCTCTTTTCACACTGTCTCACATGCATCACACATTAATAACTCAGTAATGTGTTAATAATGCCCCCACCTGAGATCAACCAACAATTGTAACAGCTTCTGGTTTTCTTAGGCAAATTTTGAATTCGTTGCCTTCTGGTTGCTAAGCCTTTGGGCTTTGACCTCTCCTCCTGATTTAAGTTTTCTCTGTAACCAAAGGGTTGTTCAAAATTTACTTTCTTTTAACAAACACTAGGAGTCTCAGGGACTCTGCTGATTCCAACAGCTGGGCTTTAAGGAAAACATCTAATACCTTTAATCCTTAGGAAGAAAAAAAAATCAAAACCATGAGAACCGAAAGCACTCACGTCTGTTTTGAGATATGCATGTATAATATATATACACACAGGCAGCCTGTGTTCAGCCACGTGCTGTCAGAACAAAAATGGCTTAAGCGTGGAATCAAGGATTTAAAGGTTAGACCAGAAGACAACTCCTGGTTTGATACCCTGGCAGGAAATAGATTAAAAGAAGATTCGCTTTGTCAACAACTGATAACTGGCATCAATTTTGTTTTTTTGTTTTAAAAATAGTGAAGCTGAATAATACCACTTTTTCTATTGATTTATATGCAACTAATAAGAGGAATTTATGACTAGATCTATAGATAAGTTATTTAGAAATAAATATAATGTTAACAGATTAAAATGAAATCCAAATATTTATATCAAAACAGGGTTTCAATAGGGCAAAACAAATTTTTTGAGGCATTTTATGAAAACAAGACAAAATGTGACACTATTTGACCCAAAAGAAAACATACAAAACTACAACTAAAATAAACAAATATGTAAATAAAAATTTAAAAAAAAATCATGCAGAAATATAACTAAAGAAGTGGCTCCTCACAGGACCTCTAAGGAAAAGTTAGAAAATCCTGCTCCCTGCATGAGCCAGTCACCGGCTTTCCCCTGGTGTGGCAGCACAGATGGAGGTAACACACAGAGCTGCTGACTTGATGACAGACATCTTCAGTGGGCTGAGAAGACCTTGGCTACTGCTGTGGCAGGAAAGCCTCAGTCACACACGAAGACAAGAGCTAAAGTTGCTTTTTGATGATTTCTGTGGTCTGACAACAGCCAGGCTTTAGCACCGGGCAGCACGACAGCAGTAGCCTTGCAGCAAGGATGTATTTTGCTAAGGAAAAAGCCGAACTAAAAAGGCAGGAAAAGAACATCCTTGGTAATACAGAAAGAGAGAAAACAAAAGGTTTTCAGCCTCCTACTACGGTGGACACCAGTGAGGTGCTTTGATGTCAGGGAGAAGACCAGTCAACAGAATCAGAAAAGACCAGGGCGGGAGAAGCCAAAGTCTCCAACCCCTCTCACCACACAGATGCTCTACTCTGCCTTTAGCTACCTTCTCGTGCAGAGCAGCTTGCTGCCCCCAGAAGGTGAGAGATAAAGTCAATGGGAAAGCACATTATTGCCAGATTGTGGCTAATTTTTTTTTTTTTTTTACATTTTTTTTCAAAGAGAGGAAATATGTGTGCAGAGCAGCAGTGGTTCATACCGGGTCAGCCAGGAAGTGTGGGGCTGGGTATTTAAAAGACAGGTATTTTTGTTTTGTGGTTCTCTCAGAGAACAAAAGCATACAAGAAAGCTTTTTTTTTAGTTAAAAAATGCAAAGTTCGAGTTCACCTATAGTTAGATGAGGTATCAACAATGTGTTTCACTCTAAAGAATTCTACTTTAAGTAGAATTCTTTGCATTTGTGGCTGCAATTATTATAGAAATGCTAAATAGCTAAAACCAGTGCTCCTTTGGATTGTAGCGCAGATAATAGCAGAAGACAGGACAGGAAGACAATGAGAGATTATTAACTCTATTCCCACAGGTGAAGAGCTGAGGCATAATTGGTTTCAAGCTGAAGTTTCACATACATTTTCATCAAGCACTTACAGTGATAAAAGGCTGTGCCTGCTTCTGCTGTCCTCATCTGCCTCTTGCTGTCTCTGCCTTGGCTCGAACCACGAAGACAAGAAAGAAATCTGAACACATGAGTCCAAAACTGACATTGTGAATAGGGCAAGTAATGGAAAAGATAGAATCAGCTGGAGGTAGAGCTCTTTAAGCTACAAAAGAGCTTTTAATTTGGCCTTTCACGGTTGTTACTTATTAGCAGTAAACTACCTGATAATCTTTGCTGCTGCAAATGGTCATGAAAAATTAATGCTACAGAACCACTCAGAAGCTCACAAGAGTAGGCCTTGCACAGCATAGTTGCTAAAAGTCCTGGAATTCAATCTGCATGTTACACAGTTACGTCTGTCTTCTGATGAGGAAGCTGAAAAAAGAGACTCTGTAATTAAGCAAAGCAATATAGTGTTTTGAAATTTGCTAAGGAAAAATCCACCCAGCCAGCAAACAACTGATTCCTGTGAGGACAAAGAGAAAAGGCAAAAATCTCCTGTGCCAAAACATCTACGACCACCTTAAAAGACATTAAGAGTTAACATGGTTGATATGAAAAAAAAAATAATAAAATAGAGTAAGAAATGTGTAAATGATACACTAAAAACAAAAGCATTTTGCAAACAGGAAAAGAACCACCAAGTTTTTTGAAAACATCCATGATGATTAAAAAAAAAAATCCTCACAAATGATTTCTGTTGAAATATTCAAACAGAGAAGTTGAGATCCAGGATGCCTTGGAAATGCTATTTCTTGCTGATACATGTTTTACAGATATTTTTTAGACTTTCAGACATCATGGCTTTATTTATGTGTGTACTGAGAGCAAATTTGCTGCCTTCCCAGGCCTGTTAAAAAATGGTATTTAATCATACTATCAAAAATCAGGCTCTGCAGAAAAATTTGGATCAGCTGAAGAGAAAGCAATCTGCAGTTGCTCCCCTGTGTGTGTGGAGCCCCTGCACCACATTAGTTCAACTCTACCTCCTTTTCATTTTTACTGTTCTAAGGAAAGATAGATGAATGTTTGAGGGATAGGCTGGTTCTACCAGCATAATGAAGATGTTTTTAAATTAGTCTTCCCTCGAAGTGGAGAAGACCAGCAGTCTCTCTGGATATGCTCTAATAAGAAAAAACAAGATAAAACTGGCCATACTTCTTGTACTGAAGTCCTGGGTTACTGCAGAGCAGAAGAAAGCCCAGGCAGGGTAACAATCCCAGCTGATTTTATAGGAAATGTTTTTTAAAGAAATGACAGACACATTTTTACCACCTGAGGTGCAATGACTTGTTCGAAAAACACCCTAAAATCCCAAACACAGGCACTACTTATTTCTGTAGGGTTTCTCACAGGCCCTTGAGAGCGAAGAGCAGAATGACAAACCAAAGGAGATCACTGAGGCCGTGCTGTGGTTTTGTAGCACCAGGTCACATTTCAAACCCCACCACCTGAGCTGCCGTTGTGTGATCACTGTCAGGCCATTTACCCTCACAGGAGAGCGGCGGCGGCTCATTTGCTCATTCATATCTCTGTGGGCAGAAGCCAGAGCTGGGCTAAACAAAACTCTTTGCAGAGTGTCCAGGAGAAACCAGTGTACTCGATGGAAAGCAGTTGGCTGCTCATTTTCTTTCCTTCCTTGTCCTCAAATTGTTTGGATGGCAAATATGACGGAGGTTGGTACGGCAAAGAGGACGGGGAGAACTTTCTTCAGAAAGCACTGCGCAGACATCCTGGGAGAGCAGCGTCACTCCAAAGGACTGAGAGCCTTTTTCAAGGCACTCAGAACATCTCACTGCAACATGAGCTTCCCAGTCCCCTCACCAGAGTCCCTGCAAGGGGGCAGGTGGTCTGCACAGCACGGGATTTGCATGTCAGGACAGGCTTCCTCCTGGGATGGCAGCCACAGCTGCGCTCTCCTGTCCCCAGCTCCACAACTGCTCCCTGGGGACTCTGGGCAAACCCTCTGTGCCTCAGTTTCCCCAGCTGTAAAATGGAGAGGAGGATACTTCACTTTGCTGAGATCTTCTTGCTTCAGGAGTGCAGGAGGCAGTATTTGTGATACAGCATTTATCAGTGAGATAACACCACTACTGCAGCTTATCATTACAACCAGCACTGTTATTATGTTACCACAGATGGAATCTGTGCTATCAAAAATTACGTTGCTGTATTTAAAAACTAAATCTGTGTGAGTGTAGCACTGAAAAAAACTATTTGTAATTCTGAGGCCAATATGCCAACTTTACTTATTTATACTTCTCTTTTTTCAGCCACCATATGATACAATCATGTTATCAAAAAAAAGAAATGTATTTAAAAGCATCAGTTGTTTATGGCAACTTTAACATCTTCTATAGTGATTTCCTGAAGGCAAAGGATTGTGTAGTAAAGAGAAAGTCAATGTTACAGCACTGAGGTTTAAAATTAATGTGATAAATTGAATTTTAAAACAATATTGGCCCTATCCTGTACTTACAGACAATAAAACATAAGAGAGCTGGTGATTTATAGGTTCTGCCACTGAGAATATAACACAGGAGGAGACTGCCAAAGTAATATTCCTATTCATATATGTCACATTACATTTATATGTCTCTTCTGCTGCATTTCCTCAAGCTGGAAGGTTGTGCTGTGTGGACTGTGAGCCTCAGACATCAAACTTGCTCCAGCTCCAGTTCCATTCCTCCTGTCTAGAGCCCTCAGCAAGCCTTCCAGGAGCTCCTGGCTGCCCTGGTTTCAAGCCAGTGACCCAGAAACACCAGTGAGCAGCTTTGCATGATTCAAATTCCTAAAATTCTCCTCTCCCAGGAGGTTAAAATACCACCCACGATATTTGTCAGCATTCTGACACTTGCTTTGCTACACATACCAGGACCTGTGTGCTTTCTTCTAGTGCCATCTATGCCATCGTCCCTTTTAATGATAAACCAGTCATGGTTCAGTGAGTCCAAACGTACCAGTCCCAACGTTTCCATCACCAAGATCTGTCACTTGTGCAGTGCGTTCCTACGGGACACGAGGGAGGCACATCAGTCCACAGGGAGAGAGGAGAGATATGCCTGCTTTCCATATCCCTGGGGGCTGCAGGGCAGAGATGAAGGAGTAACACAAGATTCACTGGCAAATGGTACTTATTTCCAAAAGCTGGAGTGTAACAGCTTATCGTGCGGGGGTGTATGAACACAACACTGAACACAGGTAGGATCCCCATCCTGAGAATAACCTCTCCTCAGCCTCTCAGCTGTGTCTAATCATCTCAGTTTGTTGCTCTGCTGCTTCTTCTGTGATACCACAATGCCACTCACTGCCTACATCCAGTATTAGCAGACTTTCTGCTCAGGATTTATTTAGTAGAAATGTTGCTACCTCAGCAGGACTGTGCAAGTTTCTGGCTTGGCTTTAAGTACCTCTTTTCATGCTGCACACACACTGGACCTTTTTGACTGGTCTCTTTCAAAGGGGACACATTAAAAAAATCTATCTGCATCAGCAAAGTCACCTCCAACACCAAAGACACCCCAACAGCCACTAGCACAAGGTCTACTCCAGCCCTCTGACAGATATGAAACCTTACAACAACCAGAGAAGATGCTCCCTTTCTGTCTGTGCACAACACTTCCATCCCACCATCACCAGTTACATCTTCTCTTCCCAGGGCTGCTGCATTTGAATGGGCACACAGTAAACCAGATCAAGGAACTAATCCAGAGTAACTCCAGACGTTTTGTTTGCCTGGCACCAAGGAAAGAAGGCTGCCTTTTTTCTGCCTTGCACTGGATACAATTATGCCATTCCAGTAGTTTTGACGCCTCAAAATTTTGGCTTTCCCAGCTTCCCAGGGATTTTTCTCAGGTTTTATCATTTAACTCATCCGCACAAGCTGCTTAGTGCCTAGTGATCTCTTTTTAGGTAGTTTACAACAAAGATGGATTAAAGATCAGTTTAGCTATTAGCTCAGCTGTTTTAGTCTGCCAGCTTGACTTTCTCCCAGAGATAGGCCAGTTTAGCAGCTTATCTTCTCAAATCTGCTCTTGCACATGTGACCTATATTTGCATATGGCACATATCCCATGGGACAGCAGGTTCAGTCCTTTGCACGCTGTGCATTACTATCCATTGTACATCGAGTTTTCTTCAGGTTTAATAATTGCTACAAGAGCACACACACAGGTGTGCATCATGCTGCAAATATTACCTTGGGATTTAACCACAGGGAGAGGAGAGCAGTAACAACAGCCTTGCACTAAAATTAAGCTTAAATAAAATGAAAACAAAACTCCACAATTTATAACTAGAAATGGAGCTGGGATAGTGTATGACCGCACTCAGAGCACCAAAGTTTCTCAAAGCTGAGAAACAGACTCAGTTCAGACTTTCTTGATAGTTAGCTCCATAATTTGATAATTTTATAAAATACAATGTTTACTAGTAACAGCAGTAAGAAGACCCAAATGCAAAAGAAATTTTTGTTATTACCATCAGGTTGGAAGAGCCTTCTTTAATATCTATTCAAGGCAGGGCTCGAGGCTGTGTTTGGTCTTCAGGATGAGTAATATTTTCCTAGGTAATGATTTGCTCTTGGGAGGTCTAGCTGATTAGCTTCCTGATAACCTTGAACAGAGATCATTAGTGAAGAGCAAAATGACATTATAAAGGGGAAAAAAAAACCACTTACCAAAGAGCAGACAAGGACACGTGCAGATCGATGGGGTGGTTTGTTAGGTCCGTATTTCAAGATCTTTTTTAGAGAAGCTCACATTTATTACTGAACATGGCTTTGAATGTGCCCAAGTGCTGCGACGATCAATGTTTCAGCGTTATTACTGCAGAAAGGGTCACGACCATCAGCACTTGCCCAACTGCCTGGAGCCCGCAGTGGTGGTCACTGTGGCAGATGTCCTGTTCAAACCCTGCCTTTGGATTTGCCCAAAACAGGCTCATTTTCTTTCCTAGACGTGCCATGCGAGGGCAGCAGAGATTGAGGAACGCGGAGCTGGTGTGCGGGCTCTGCGGGCACAGTGGCACTGCTCGGGAGGGGTGCCCGGAGGTGTCCCCGGCCACCCGGCTCCTGCCTCGGCAACCCTCGGGCTGCTGGGGACCAGCCACAGGAACTCCTGCAATCGGTGCTGGACATCCCATGGGATGCGGAGCCTGCGAGGAATCGGACGATAAACAAGTCTCAATTATTGAGTCCCTAACACAAACTTTTGCGAAGCAGTCCCCATCCCTGGAGGGATTTGAAAGGTGTGTAGGCACTTGGGGGTGTGGTTTAGTGGTGGGCTTGGCAGTGCTGGGTAAATAGCTGGACTCGATGATCTTAGAGGGCTTTTTCAACCTAAATGATCCTGTGATACTCACCTCCAATGCAGGGGAGGAAAGGATACAGTGCAGCCAAAGCCTGTATGCGACTTCATGCCTTGAGCAGTAAAAGCTCAACACCGAGATTTCGGCTGCACCTGACCCTGATTTCCAGAGTCTTGGTTAAGTCTGTTTGATTTGGTGACACTCAGCGATTATTTTACAAAGAAGGAAACGTTGTCATTTCTCACCCTCCGAGGCCAAACCACAGCTCTGACTCTTTCCTTGCATATTTGTGCAGTTGCCATGAGGTGGAGCCGTGCACCAAATCCCAACCGCGAATCAACAGCGACCGAGGAGTTTTAGCTCTTTTTTTTTTCCACTTTAGCCAGGCTGATCCCAAGCCTCCATCCAAAGTCAGGTGATGTTTACAAGCTCCAATAAATCAAGCAGAAAGTGCTGATGGTAATGCTGCTCGGGTGCAGCAGGTGATGTTAGCCATTCCCACCATTCCCAGGTAACGGGGTTGCCTTGGGATGCAGTCAGCCACGGAGAACAGAGCTGGTTAGATCATGCTTTGGGGTTCTGTTTCCGTGTCTGTGCTGTGCTGTCCTGATTACTCTTGCACTTGATTCTGAGGCTTAAAGAGGGCTGAGCACTTTGAGTGAGAGGCTTGGCATGGAGAGGCAGCTACAGGTGCTTTTCTCTAAGCTGCCTCTCAACCCTATAATCTTCTTTTCCCCTATAAACTGAAATCTTCAGCTTTTTCTCCAACTGTACATTCTGTTTCCTTTTGCCTCTTTGCCCAGGGTCGTGGTGTTTCCTGGCTGCCAGGGTGGATGCATTGCTTCTACCCAGAAGATGAGCCCGTTCACAGAAACTGGAGGGACAAAGCATCTGAACATAAATCCCATACATCTGTCGGCAGCACAGGCAAGGATGGATGGATGGATGGATGTGTGAAAATGCTCCAAGCCAAGCACTGTGATTTGGTTTCATTTTGACCACTCTCCCTTGAAATAGCTATTCTATTCCTGGTAAAATTTTCATGAAGGAAAATCTGAAAATCTGTGAGATTTCAATTTTGCAGGAACACTATTTCCCACTTAAAAACAAACATCTTGGAAAAATTCCCAAGAAGATCTGAATAATACGTCTGCAACGCTGACAGGCGCAGCCCCTGTGATCATGTGTCTTTCAATGCCTGGGGTCTATTTAAGTTATGAATCCCATCTGTTATGCACAAGGATGGCTACTGAACATCCCAATAAGAGAGTTGGGATTTGTCTGGAAATACATCCTACAATAATATTTTCTGGTATTTGGTGCAATAAAGGGAATATTGTCATTGGTTACCTCACTGATATGTAACTTTCTGTTGGCAAATCTTTCACAGCAAGGTTATAATAACATCACTCTTCGGCATCTCTGCCAGATACTCAACTCTTTATTTTCTGTTCTGTCATATAAGCTGAGTAATTTATATGCCTGTTCAATACAAAAGGTGGTTATTATATGTTTCAAGAAAGAGATTTGACAATACCTGCCTTGTAAGAAATACCAAATGAGTCGTAGAGAGAAAAGGCAAAGGAAAATGCTGTAAATCAAGAGGTGACAAGGCAGTTTTCAGATGGAAGATTAGAACATTGTTCAGGGTTCCACAAACAAATATGTTGAATTATAGACAGAAAGCCACTTTCTAGCATTTGTCCCCTGTTGCTGCAGTCCTTTTAAGGACACAAATCCCACTGAAGTCAAATCATGTCTATAAAGTAAATTCCAAAATTAATCCATAAGTAGAGTCTGACATGGAAATGCTTATTATTAGTTTGATTTGTACAAGATGTATAGATATGATTTCAAATAAAAGCAACATTATGGAAAAAATTACGTCAATTGCAGTTTTGTCTGAATAAGGACTGCACAGTATGAATGTGTCCCAAAATAACACATCTGCAGTGATCTAAGTGAAGCTTAGCTAACATTCCCTGCACTGTATTTTTACACAGGTAATTCTGTGTGACTGCCTAACCCCAGCTCTAAAATTACACTGATCCCCAAGCTCTGTCAAATGGGTAGAGAGAGAGCCCCTTGCTCTATCCAGGGAGAAAGAGCAGTGATGGACACTGGCCTGATGCCAGCACTGCCCTCCAACCCATACAAAAATGCAAGATGTGTTTTAGCTGAGGGACTAAGAACCCTTTGCTGTTTGCAATTGCTCCAAAACATGCCATCACGGGTTTGCCTCCTGTTATATGGGCCAACAATGTGAAGAGCTTAAATACAGCAAGAGCAGGAGGGGAGAGAAAACCCATTTGGGTGTGGGACTGTGTGGCAACACAGCAAAGGGGCTGTGGAAAGCTCCTGCCTGGGTCTGCAATCTGCCTTAATCCCCCTGAGCAAGGCGAAGGAGAGCGCCTGAGCACCGTGGGAAAGAGCAGCTCGTCATGGAAAAACATCCAACGCTGTCAGTCCAGTGTTGAACTCCTCTTAAGAGGCTGATAGGACAAGCCCACCCTGCTTCTGCCCATCTGTACTGTCCTGCTTTCCAGGGCAGTGCTGATCCACCAGCAGTCCCCATGGTGGACTATCCTGCTGTCCCTGGGCCCTGGACACCACTGTGCAGCCCAGGGGCCCTCAGCAGCCACAGGGAGCAGGGCTTATCCTGCCCCTGGGCAGTGCCTGGCTTTTGGATATTGCAGAGAGACCAAGGCATGGGAGGAGGAATTCATCCTGCATTCAGCTTGCCCTTGAGCAGAGATGTCATTTCCCAGCCTGAGACTGAAATCCAGACCCCTACTCAGAGAGCAAGGCGAGCCTATCATTACTCTCAATTAAAACAGCAAGATCATTGCCACTGAAGATAGAAGGGCACATTCCCTGTCTCAGAGCAGTCCACCTGGGAAAAGGAGAGAGCATCCTCACATTACACTGGGGAGAAGAATGCACGTCACTGCTCTTTTGAAGTGGCAGCTTGGGTAGGAGCCTGGTGGCAACAGATGTGATCCTTCCTCTAGAGGAGCTGCTGAACTGTGTTGTGCAGAAGTGGATTTCCAAACCGAGCAATACCTGCTGTCTTGAGTGACCTACTTTTTCTGCACGCTATGAGAACAGGGTTAGGCAACAGCTAATCCAGTGCTGAAAACTAAAACTGTTGGGCAGCAACAATTATCACATGTCTGGTGAAACCCATGGCAAACCTCACTGCCCCTGACAGGGATTCCTGGGCAACACCCCGTTTCAGCCCAAAGTTTTGGGTGCATATCTAGCAGGAACACAGACCTTTGCTAAATTGAGCATAATCATTCAAATTCATTTATCAGATCTAACAGGAGCTTTTCTTACTACCATGCATGGTAATTTACTAAATGTAATGTTTTTAATGGTATCTCTCAAATCAGAAAAAAATTAAAAGCATTTTCGTGTTGAGCATCCAAGCAGTCCTGTGCATTGGGATGAGCAAGGCTGGCAGCAGGATGAACACACCAGCAAATCCAGCTTTCCCAATGGCCTTGCCACATATCACAAATAACACTAGCTATAAAATCCCACCCTACGTCACCATCATTCTTTGCCCAGCCCTGTACTAGCAGGGCTCTCACAACCCTTCCCTGCCATTATTTCATCTCATCTGGGTCAGCAAATGCTCAGTTATATCTGCACTGATCTATACGCATCCCTAGTTGAGTTTTCACTGGGATTGGAATTGTTCGTTACCCATACAGGGAGGAGAAATAAGTTAACAAGTGAGTCACTCATTTGGATTTTGCATTAGTTTCTAATGCCTGTGCTAAATGACTAACAACTGTTTCCAAAGTTGGGATTCAATATGATATTTCCTGATACTTTGACTGTATACAGATTTTTTTATTTCTGAACAAAATCTGATTTCTTGATAAATTGGCCAATTAAATTAAACAGCTCTCCTCAAAATGACCCCCAGTTACCAGCAAGAAATCTAACCCTGGTGGTTGCAGCTCCAAAGCTCGGTGTGTTTTATCTCCCTTTTTTTCCCTGAATGAGATCCTGGCACCCTAATTCACAGCCACCAGAGCTGATCTCCACAGAGAGCCGCAATCAAGTCAAGTCTTTCTTTGCAGCACAAAGGAAATCACATTTCTTTGAAACGCCGAGGAAATCTGAATGTGTGTTCCTGTTTAGCATGATTAAGGTGTCACATAGCACTCCCACGCACCCCGACACAGAGAACTTCTTGCCGGCTGCTGATGTCAAAGCAAATCAGCTGAAAACACGAAGGGGTTCTGAGAAACACAACTAGGACGCGCCAGGCAGGCTGCCAGAGACCTACCCGGTGTTGTATGGACCAGGCAACCTCAAGGACTAACCCCACACAGGGGATGGGGACAACACAGTAGTGTCCCCTGCCCCCCAGCTGGTTTCTGATACAGGCATGGGGCACATATTTTTTGTCACGTACAAATTTCTGAGTGTGAGCTGCTTGTTGCTGGTTATAAAACCCTGATAATAACAGTGAATGTATCCATAGCAATTGGGAACATCTCCAAGGGGTGCACTGCTTTGCTTTGGGATTTTCCCAAAACCTTTTTCGTGCGTGCTCCATCTTGGTCCCAGTCACCTGGGACAACTCTCCCTGCTTTGCCTCTCATTGCCCTGATGGTTCCGGCTGCCATCCTCTTGCTTTCCTTCAGCTCTTTGTTCTGTATATTTTTGCTTGTGTCCTGTGGTTTGTCCACTATTAACATTAATAATTTAGGAAATTGCCTGCTTCTGCTGAAATCAATTCCTGTGCTACTGCTGCTAAGTGCTGGGCCTGGGCCCAAGAGCTGCTATGACAGGGCCCAAACAAAGCAAACAAAATGAGAACAGAGGAAAACAGGCGCCTTATCCTTCAGCACCCTGTGAATTTAGGTGGGGATGCTCAAAGCCTAAGAAACACAAGCACCAAATTCCAGCTGAATTCCCTTCTTTTTCAAAGTTCTCTCAGTTGCAATCCTGGTTACAGCTACAGTCCCTGTTACAGTCCTAGTGCTGGAAGAATTCAGCCTCAGAGCAGGAGTCCCACAAGGTCCATGTTACCCCCAAGGCAAAGCTGCTCAGATGCAGTCAAAGGGGACTGACTCAGTAGAAAATGCATCACTCTGTGCCTCTGCAGGTCTTTACCTAATGAAAACTATAGAGAACTGAAGTGCTTGGGCAAAGCTATTGATGCAAGTGGCTCTTTCTAAGCCCCATCAAACCTCCAACACTCTGCCAGGGACAATTTCCCAGAGCTACACCAACCTCACACAGAAGATGCCATCCTGATGGTGATTCATTTCCTTGCAGGTGGCAGAGGAACAAAAGCACCTTGTGTCTCAGGGCTTAAGCCATGGGGACCAAGTTCTTCTTATTTCCTTCTCTGCTGTACACAGCTATGCCACGGAGGGCTCACATGGGGAAACTGTCAACAGCAGAGGGCACAGACTCTGTCTTGGAAAGACATTTTATGTTCTTAATCCTTGGACTTTAATAGTTCTGTGAGGGAGACAGATAAATAACAAGACAATAAAGACAGTGATTTAGGGACCAGGTATGCAGACAGTTTGACTAAGGCTGAGAGGATAAATTCATCTGGTATAACATCACTGAAGCTCAACAATCCTCTGTGCTGTTGAGCCATACAGCTGGGCTTCTCTGTCCTTCCTTGAGCAGCATTTTAGCAAAAACACTTTTTAATTGGGATTTTTAAGTGGCTGGATTAAGACACCACCCCCAGATACACGTGGGCTGCAGCTGTCCCCTGAGGGCAGGAGAGGTTGGCTGGCCAGAGGAGGACTTGTGCCAGGGCTGGAGCTCAGCTCCCACTGGGAGCTGCCAGCACCCTGCAGCTGGACCCAGCCTCAGCACACTGTGTAGCCTGGCTGCCCTGCACCCCGGGGCCGGGAGCAATCCCGGGAGCACAGGGAGGACGCCAGAGCACAAATCCCAGCTTGCACACCCAGGGAGCAGGCATGCCAGGGAGGGTGTGGGCATCCAACGCCTCCACTTGCCTCCTCCTCAAGGGCTTGGCTGACATCCCCCTGAGCCACAAACCTGGATGCTGGGGACCACTCACCAAGCCCTCAGCTGGATCCAAGTCATGTCCTTACTCCGGTGTTTGCTGACCACTTGCAGCACCTGATGGGCAGAGAATGTGAGGACACACTTCCAAATGCGGGGACACACTTCCCTTACCCACCTGAGTCTGAAGTGCTTGGAGGCTGGGCAGGAATGTGGTGCCAGCCATGATGGGATACGGCCAGAAGCCAGCGCTGCTACCACAGTCACATAATTGAATAACGAGAACAGATTAGGCAATCTCTGTGCTTCATGTTGACAAGGCTGAAGGAAAGAACAGAACATGTAATCAAATGAGGGGGGGTTCTTTATTTATTTATTTATTTTAAAGAAAGACAGTATTACAGCACTGTAAGAGGTGGCATAGCATGCGCTAATTATGCTGCTGGGGTTATTTCTGTCTTGCAGGTTTGAGGATAAGACTGAGACTTTTATTAAAGCCTCAGGGAGAAAAGAACTGGAGGAGCTGGCTTTCACTGGGAATTAAGCCCCCAGTTCACTTAATACTTATTCAATAGCCTCTGCCCCTCCATTTGGCTAACCTGCCTAAGAACACATTCACCTCTTCACATCAGCAACCTGCAATCAGAAAAATCACCTGTAATCCAGCTGCCTCCAGGCACAGACCGAGAGCTACATGGTCTTAATGACAGATCAGGCTAAACAAAAAGCACAAATCCACAATCTGCTATCAGGAGGTGTCTAAGGCTTCCCTCTTTTGATAATTTCTGTCAAGATATTCGTGCTGAGTCACTGGGTTTGCAGTGCCATGTGCTGGCAGGAGCTGCCAGAGCTGACCCGGGACAGGGGCTGCCACTGCCTGCAGAGGCTGAACGAGAGCTGAAAGAAGCACCTGGGCACTTTCCATGGGCTTTCTTGGCTAACCTGCAAGCCAGGATTGGAGGGAAATTGTACTGAAAAAATCATCTGACTGGTACATGAGGCTTTTCAGCTGAATTTCTTCGCTGGTTTAGTAGGCAACTAGACATCTAGTTATCCAGCTACCCATTTCCCCTACCTGAGGATGTAATTTGGTGACTCACCACCATCCAGGTACCAGTAAGAACAGTTGGAGTTTTTCCCCAAACAACTGATTTCAGATACATAATTCATTTAGATCCCATTTAAAAAATCTGGTCCTGACTTTTGTCTCTATGGTGCAAAACGCATCAAGTAACGCCTTCTGCAGCAGTGACCTGGCTTACCCTGCATGTGGGAATCATCCAGACAAGCAAAGCTCTTTGCTTTTTTGAATCACCCTTCTGAAGTGATCTGTGGAGAAACAATCTGCCTGAGAAGTGACAACCCCAGACTGCTAATAAATGCCCCCAGGCTTTAGGAAACCTGCCAAAAAACTCATTGGAATTAGCCCAGCATCTTCGGTTTAGTAAAGACCTCCTGCATCATGCAAGAGGGCAGGTACCCCAGGCTGCAACGGGACTTGTGGCATATGTGCAAAGAGACCTTTTGCCCTATTTGGGAAACGGCTGGCTAAGTTATAGGTGACACCATTCCCTGGCAGCGTCATTCACCCTGACACCTTTTCAGTGGGAAGGCAACTTGTCACGGCCGAGATGTGTATGGAGTTGCCTTATTTACTCTCCTGGGGTGGCGTGAATCAGAGTTGAAAAGTGCAGTATGTTGAAGTCAACCCATATTCCCATGATGTGCGAGCGTGAGTCACTCGGCAGGGAGATTCTGCCAGGGTCCCTCCTGGACAACCCGGCTGTGTTAAACACGCCGGAAAATCCGCGGATAAAAACATCCCCAGTGACGCACGGGAGCCGAGTAGGCTCCGAGCCTTTTTGGGGAAGCTTCTGAAACGCCGACGTTTCCTCTTGATCAATAATCTGGTTGGCAGAGCGGGGCTTTGAAGCAATCCAGAAAGCACAGCCTTCTGCTCACACGGCCACTGCCGTTTCTCTCCCGGGAAGATGACGTGAGGGGTAACCCCAGGCACAGGCAGGGGAAGGATTTCTCTTCCATGTCTATTTAAATCTCCTGGAAGAGCTGCTGCTTACAGAAAGTATAATGCATGATGTGAAAGGGCTTTCTGTTCACAGGCAAAGAAAAATTTTAAAAAAGAACTAGCCTCATCCCAAGGTCTCACAGCTGATTTCTGGTTTTCCCCATCATCTCCTTTCTCTCTTCTGTCCTCAATAAATACCACTTGTGGGGTTATCACAGGCTGCTTTCTGCAGCAGGTCAGCTGGAACAGTCTGACAGAGGTTTCTTGGCCTTAAAGCCCACCACTCCTCTGATCCTCCACTTACCAGAGCTGATCCTCCACTCCCTGCAGCCACCACAGCGAGGGCACCGCCATCTTCAGCAATGATTTCCAAGCAGTTGTCCTGGCTTGGAATACAAGGAAAAGCCACTGACAAGAATATTTCCAGATAAACATCTCATTAATTTCAACCACAGGCAGCCATGAGTCATTTCCCTTTGACTGGAATCCTCTCTTGTGACCAGAGATCTGGTACTGTGTAAAATTCATAATTATTTTGAAAGGATATCAACAAATTGATAATTATTCTCAAAAAATTCAGGCCTAAAAAAAATCCTTCATTGTCTCCAGAGTTTACTGTTAATCACCTTTGCTCCTATTACAGCTGTGAGATAAAACTGAGTAATTTTACTGCAAAACTGCTGGAGTTCTTCTAAAGCTTCTTTTAGCACTCAAGCAGCAGGTTCAGCTTTCCTTGAACCATAGTTCTGCCTCTGGGTAAATTGTGCCCTTTCCCCCCAAAATAGAAGTGGCATGAGGTGATTCACACCCCTGGGCACCCGCTCTACAGCCGCTGAGGCACCCTGGGTGGGGGTTACCAGGCTGACTCCCACGTGCCGTGTGGGATTTGGCAGCTCTGTGCCACTGTCGAGCTTTTCCCTTTCCTTTCCAGGAACTGGCTCAACTCAGCCACACTCTGGGCGCGACTCGGAGCCTGATTAATCGCAGACCCCGACGCCTGAATGCCAGCAGTGTCTCTTATGCCAGCAGACATTTTTCTTTTAGACAGATTAGTTCTTCGCCTCCTTTTTTTTTTTTTTTTCTGAAATAACAACAGCTTTACCAAGACCAAATGCCCAACTTCCAAAATCAAAGCTAAAGCCGTACCTTGGAGTGCAAACAGCCAACCAGACAGTCCCTGTTGGGGTCACACAGGGCTGGCCAAGGCCACACGTGAAGTGATGTAGTAGCATCGTTTGCCATGATCAGTCACTGGAGCTTTTAAGCCTGTACTCAATATCCACTTAAAAACACAAATCCAAACAAAAGTCCCCAGACTACTTATTAATCACTGAGGTCTGCCTTAAAACGAGCTAAAAAAAGAACCTTTCCCATCAACTTTCGTGGGATTTGGATTATGTTTTTTCACTGGAGATGAATTCATGACAGAAAAGGCCTCTCAGCCAGCAGCCACTAAACGACCTGCCACCATGCTGGAGAGGCTTTTGGGGTCCTTCTAGGCTGCCAAAGCTCCTGTGGGAGCACTGATCAGGATGCTCACACTTGGCCAGTGATGGCATGGCTTCAGCTGAGCACAGCACTGAAACTGGGACTTTATTCAGACCCAAACCTCACGTCAAATATTTTTCCTCGTGTCATTCAGTGTTTGTTAGCCCATGGGTTTACCCTGGTGACTCATTAGTCACTGCTCTTGTCTGAATTCAGTGCATTTCAAGAGAATAACCAAACTTCAGGAGAAGCTTCTTATTGGTACTAATGAAGAGGAGGGAAGACATGGTGGTGGGGGACGATAAACATGGTTGTCATCTCATGAATTTCCCTACTTCTCCTTGGGGGTAAGTCCCCCAGTGCTGTGGGTACTCACAGGTTTTTAACCTGAATCACAGGGAACAAAATGAGCCAGCCCTGGCCCATACTGTGCTGGTACAGCCTCCCAGCAAAGGAGTGGCTGTAGATGGGTTTGCTTCATGCTGCATTTCAAGGCATGGAGGAATGGGAAATGTCCCATCCACCTGCTCCTCCATGGGTCACCCCTCCAGCCACCTGCTGCCCTGGGGCCACACCACAACATACCCTGGGACAGGAATGGGCCCCACGCCGGGCTGGGCTCCCTGTGGCCCCTGAGCAGGGCATCAGTCTAAACCAGGCCCCCAAAACCAAAGTAACTTCACTCATGAGCTGGAGCAGGCCAACAGCTCTGTTTGGCCCCATAAAGATGTCAGACTGATCAATGGACAGGAGGTGACTCGTGGTGCAGCAATGGTTGGTTGCAGAGCTGCCACATCCCCATGTCACTGCTGATGGCAGTTCTCCCTCATCGTTCCCGGGACACGCTGGAGCTGTTGGGACAGCAGTGGGGATGAAAAATTGACAATTTCGCCAACTAACTTCCATGAGGAACAGGGAGCAGGGTGCAGCTCAGAGCCCCTCAGTGGCAGGGCAGGGGGAAGAGGAGGAGGAGGAAGGCCCCAGGACCGCAGTGGCTCTGTGCCGGCGCTCAGGCAGGTTTCCTTGGCAGCCGCAAGCTCAGGGCACTCACCATACCTAAGTGAAGATTTTGTTGCCATGGAAACATTGATGTCATCGGCTCTGCAGCAGCTTCAACCTCAACTGCAACTTTTTTTCTCTTTTTCCTCCCACCCTGGTTTGGGGTTTTTGTTTATTTATTTGTACGTTTCTCACAGGGGGTGACCCCGCCGCAGCATCCAGGGATGTCCAGCAGCCCAAACCCCTCCTCACATCACCTGGGGGTATTGAGGAGCCCGTCACTGGTAGCTGTGGGATGGGGCTGTATTTTGGAAACACCCACCAGGGCTGTGTTCTGCCCTGCACACACTGACCCATTTTCCCCGTCCTCATAAATTGACAGTATTTCCAAGGAAGATAGTTTGGAAGCTCCCAAAATGTGAAGGAGGTGACCTGGGTAGAGGTTTCACACCCAAGGAGATACCTCACACTGGGGGACCTGCTGTGCATGGCACCTACAGCTCTCACTGTGCAGGAGCACCACGAGCTCGCTGCCACTTGCATTATGGCAGAGCCACCACCACTCACTCTCCTGTCAGGAGGAGCCAGACAGACTCACCAAAGAGGAAATTCCATGTCTCCATGAGGGACATAATGCCTGGGTGAGCACCAGATGGCTGCTGATGGAGCTTTGCCCTCAGTGCTCAGTGAGGTTCCCCCATGCACCAGGACAGAGTCCCCCCAGCAATAAACCAAAAATCCCTTTGAAAACAACACCCAGCACATTCCCTGAAGAAAAGAATCATGAAGGAGTGGAACCTGGCATCTTCACCAGGCTTGAGCATGGAGACTCAGATCTCTGCTGGCCCCAGCTCCAGGGATGGATACGATCCCATTAGACAAATCCTTGATTTCCCTGGAGCCTGCTTTAACTTATCAGGGCTACTGCCATTAATAGTGGACTGTTGCACAAGTCTGGGTCAGACTGTTCCAGCCAAAAATACATGTTACCGAGTTCACTGCAACGTTAAAACAAGCCTTTCACCTCAGTGACAGGGCAGGAGCAGCGCTAGGGCAGAGCTCGGCTGTCCTGGCTGCCCCTCTCACACAGCCCTGAGTCACAGGGAGGTTTGTTTTAGCTGTAGCTGGGATTTTTATAAAAGCCTAATTTATTTTTTTGTTGTTACACTGGACAAACTCTGCTTCTACACTAGGTCATTGTGCAGAGCCACATCTGCTCTTTTCCTTACCAGGAAAGGGATCTTGATGGGGCCCATCCGCCTGGATCCAGGCACGCAGGCACAGGGATGCTCCCCCAGCACCACCACGCCTCACCTCATCCATATCAGGGCTGGAGAGAGAATCATGTGGAAGGGAGGCAGCTGGTAAAACAGAATCAGAGAACAACATAAAATCCCAGTTAATAGACAGGTTTGCAATACTTTTTCTCTTTTATAAACAACAATCAACCACAACCTGTGTGTTTCTAACATTATGGCCTAAACTGAAATTCAAAGTGTTCCTGATAAATGTGTTTTTGCAACCTTCAAGGATCACACTCTGCCTCTCTGGAGCAGTAAATAACCAAACGTAGCCCCAAGATCTCAAAGCACCTGGCAAATGAGTCACTAACTTTAGTTATCCTTAATGTCATCATAATTGGTAAAATATAGAAAGAAAAGTATCTCTAAGCCAAGGTTTCTGTATTTCAATGTAACGAGGTACACTGCACACCAAAGACAGCAGCAACACTTTCATTACAGTGAGATAGTCAGTGGGTCTCTGATCCCATATTCAAAGCAAACTTCTCTTTTTAAAAGAACTTCATGTAATTTAATACAAAGACACTGATTTCATAGCAAAGGCTTATGTAAAAATGGGAGATTCTGGGTGGGAGAGACTGCTAAGATTTAAAAGTACCTCAGCTACAGTGAACAAGTCAGCTTCAAATGTATCCTGCATTAGAATTAAAGGATTAATGTTTGATATCCTATCCCAGCTGGAAGAAAAATTAACAAGAAACTGGTTACTATATCAACTGCCAGATCTGTGAAGCAAACTGGTGCTGAGACCAGTGTGAGGTGTTGAGACCAATTTAATAGTCTGAACATGAACTATATTCTGTTACACAGAGCTGTGTTTGGATCTTTGTAGATGGAGGTAGAAAAAAGACACGTATTTATATCAGCAGTGCTGTATCAACCAGGTTCATCCATGACCAGCAGATCTCTGTGAGGTTTGGGTATGTATATTTTTAAAATCTGATTGAGCCTATCTGAACATTACAAATGTATTACAATACTTGTTCTAGCTGGTTGGTGAAAAGCGTGAAAGTGAATCACCTAAAAAAAAAATTAAAAAAAGCAAGTATCAGGCTAGCAGGAAAAATATCTGCATATTTGATATTACTGGCAAAAAGGGTATTCCAAAATCTGTTATTAATAAAAATGGCTTATCTCAAATATTTATTTAAACTGTTCCCCAGTCAATAGAAAAGAAAATGGAAAAAACCTGCATTGTAACATCCACTTAAAACAAGTATTTTGAGATGAGTACTCTATTTAGTTGGAAAAAATCATTAAAAATTCAAGACACAGCAATATAACTGAGTGATGTGTTCTAACAGGCACAGCTGGTTGTTGTTACAGGGACTGGGAGAGGTCAGCGCTGCCTTTAGCCTGAGAACGATGGCAGCATTACTGCCGACTGCTTAGAGATGTGTACGAAGTTTAAAGGAGCTCCTTCTCCAGATTAAAAATCCCTGTACATATGAGAGAGGAGGGCACTGCAGCTCCCAGCCATCAGGGGAGTGGAAATCCCAAAGATGGGAACAGGCCCAGCTGGTGCTGTTTTCCAGAAGGCAGCAGTCCTGGGTGGAGCTGGCATTTCCCTGCTTTGCTCTTAGCTCATTACTATTTTATTCCCTTACTGCATTTAGGGATTTCTGGTCCAGAGTCTGCTCTGTTTCCAAGAAGACTTTACCTGAATACAGGCTTGATGTTCTCTGGGAAGGATAAGGAATGAAGACTGTCAGAGACACTTCCTGTTCTCAGTGCTGAGGCTCAGAGATGGAGCCTCTCCCTGCCCTGTGGACCAGGGCGGGTCACAGCCCCGGGACAAGGCCTGGCTGCTCCCGGGACACGCAGCCAGCCCTGAGAGGGATCAGACACCCACAGACCTCGGGAGGGCTCTGAGCAACCTGCAGATCTGCCCCGAGGACAGTCCAGATGCTCCACACCCACCCCTGAGACACCATCTGCCACATCTCCCCATGAGTTCCCTCAGTGTTAGGAAAGGAGCCTCAGTCCCTCATGGATGGGACTTGGGGATAACTCAGCCTCCACCTGGTGTGAAAGGATCATATGAACAAGATATACCAAGCTCTTACCTGGTACAAATAAGACCAGACAACACTTCAGGCCAGCAGCTGTTTCAGCACTCCCCTACAAGCAAATCCATGTTGAATTGTCAGGATTTCAGGCACATATTTTACTCTCTGAGCGACAAACAAGCCATACCCACAGAGCTGGGAAACTGGAGGCAACCGGTACTTTGTGAGATTCATCTCTGTGCTTGGTCTTCTGAAACTCAAAACGTAGCTGTGAGCAGTGAAAGCAGCAGTAGGAAGGTAAGACAACTGCAGGGTTTTAATGAGGCCATGAGAAAATTGCTCCTGAAACTCGGCAGTGCTGCGGCTTTGTGCTTTTTGGACTTGCATCAGAGCTACTGCACTAGTTCAGGTTGAAAGCTGAAAGCTGTAGGTTGGACAAGCCCCTGGCATTCAGAGTCCCCGGGAAGACGGGCAGGAATCACCTCCCAAATGGAACCAGGCAGCTTTTCAGTGGCTCCATTATCAGCGAGCAGCAGCTGGGCACAGTCAGAAAGGCATCATTATCCAGAGGAAACCACCAGAGCCCTCTACAAGGCCCAGTGCTCTCACAGAAAAAACTCAGGAAAACCTTTCCAAGTGCAAGCTGAGATACAGCAACTCCATTATAGCATGTCTAATCCCCACCTTTTGTAACCGACGGGAGAATCCTCGGTCCAACGCAATCCTGAAGGATTCTAACAATGCTGCTCTGTAACAGCCACAGGGTGGGGACCAAAGGCAGCTGCCTTGGCACAGCGATGACTTCTGTGCCAGGTGAGACAGATCCCGAGTATCACTTTACTGAACAACACATTGATCATCTTCAGGCTTGCTCAGATTTTGTTCAGCCTGCTGCCCGTCGCAGGGGTGAGATTACGCTGGTTTGGGAGCAGGGAAGAAGCACAAAGGAGGAATTTCTTGGAAGCTGTTGCAGAAGGCAGGACCTGGGCAGGTGTTGAAGGGGGATCTCACACACATCCATCTCCTGCTCAAGTCACCCATGTGGCATCTTGGTGAACCAGTGCACCATGGATGTTCAGGCTCCTCCCGCTGCCGATGATCCAGCTGAGGTTGCAGAGCCCAACTGCTGTCGCTGGTTCCCTCAAAGGCAGGAACTCAGGGATGGAGTCATTGCCCACAGCAGGACAAGCAGCTGTGTCCAACACGTGCCTTCATCTGACCAAGGCCCAAAACTCTCCTTCCTTGGGCAATCTCTCAGTCTCTCATGCAACATCACAGGAATATTTCTGGCTATTCAGGGTCCAGAAAGGCTTTGTGAAGTCCTTGCTATTGCCAGGGGAGGACAGCCCATAGGCAGCAGTGACTCATCAAGGGGAAAAGACCCAAAAAGCCTGACAGCCTCAGCTACAGCTCTCTGGTTTCACTGAAGAAAAAAAAACAAAGGCACAGCTTATTGCCTTTATCAAGAGCCATCCAGTGAGCACTTCTTAGCTTGGCTGGAAGCACAGTACAAACCCTTGTGTTTCTCCGTGTCCTGAAGTCTCATTTGTAGAATATAATAGAAATACAGATAAAAATGAGAGTATAGGAATACAAGTGATGAGGGCAGCTCTCAGAACATCTGTGGGAATTGGTTTCGAGTGGGGCCCATTTGTCTGAAGGCTAAAGAAGTTCAGTAACCATCTAGACAACAGAGGCAGAGTTGTGAAGCTCCAGCCGGATCTCCTGCTGGCATCACACACCAGGGAGCTTCATCAGGGACAGCAGAACACAAACACAGCACATTCCCCCTCCTTGGATGCCGCCCTGAGATGCACCTTAATACACAGGAACCCCTCTGGAGTCTGGAAATGCCCCAGTGTTTCCAGCACTGCCTACATCAGGCAAGCAGTGCAAGAAACCATCCCACCAACGCAACTCCTTCCATGGCCAGCGCAAGGACTCCTTAAGCCTTTGAAGGACTGGGGATGGTGCAGAGATCAACAGCCTTGGGGAGGGATGCAAGAACCGGACACACAGAGACTCAGTTGTCCTTCTCCTCCTCCTCCTCCTCATCCCTTCTAGGTGATAGTACCTCAAAACCTGGTGACTGGTGGAAAACACCCCCGCTCTGCAAAGGGCTCTGGCGTCTGCACCTCCCACAGCGTCCCCACGTCACCATCCGGCCAAAGCCTCCTTCAAAGAAAACACAAAGCACGCAGCTAAAAGATATTCACTTACAGTTTATTTTTGCCTGAAATTATTTCACATCTCTTTGTACACAGCTACAGAACAGTAGTAGTAAACCATTGGTAAAAGCAACAGTGCTAAGGAAAATGTTGGCATATTTTCTTCTTCTTTTTTTTTTCCTTCTTTCTTCCCATACTGCATCCTCGTACAGTTTGGGATTTGAAGGGGGGGGAAAAAAACCTGACGCACTACATGAGTTAAGACTCAATTTCTGTTTCATTATTAAAAAAAGAAAAAAAAAGAAAAAAGAGAAAAAACAACATTATTTGGGATGGGGTAGTCTACATAGCAACAAACTTAAAAAACAAAACAAAACAAAACAAAAAAAACCTGAACAAAAGATTGGCTTCCATTGAATAAGATTAAATATATATATATATTTATATATAAAAAATTACATTGGCTGTATGTGAAACCTCGAGGTGCTGAAGAATAAAATAAAGGTGTTAAACAGAGGAAAAACTTCTTTTTGTTTTGTTTTTGTTTGTTTGTTTTTTTTAAATAAGCAGCTCTGTACAATGAAGGCTCATCATGAAAAAAAAAGTCAACAGCATAGTTATAAAAGAAACCACAATTTTTAAAAAATCATCTTCTAAGCAACTGTGGAATTTGAAAAATGTAGCAGTCACATTTACAGACAGGTCAGGGCTATCGGATCAGCAACACCGCGACTTCCTCAGAGTCCCCAGAGGAACATGCAGAACAATGCGTGCACAGAACAGGTGAGGGAGGGAGGGGAGGGAGGGAGGAAAAAAACCAGAAAAAAACAAAACCAGAAAAAGCTGATGCATGAAGTGGAGGGAGAAGTTTTTTTTCTCTTTTTGAAATATCGGACGTAAACAGAAAACAACGGAGGCAACTTGTAAAATCTACAGTTTTGAGAACACCCCATTGGCAAAATGAACGACGTCTCGTCCCCGTCTCCCGCGTTTAAACCTGACGTGGTTTAAAAGACTAAAGAAAGTTTTCAGACTTTGGAAGGAAATGTGACTTTTATTAATCCCTGTATCCCCTCCCCCAACGACCACACCCCCCCTTTGATATTTTCCTTCCTATTTGATAACGTTTGAGGCATTTTGAAATCAAAAAGACAACGCGATGAATGTTGACAGAGAGGGAGTATAATACAGTCTGCATTACTAAAAGGCGATTCTTCAAGGAGGACATTTCCTTAAAAAAAATAATAATAACCACAAGACAGCAAACTAGTTTATACAGTACTAAACGCAAAAAAAAGGGTAAAAGAATTAACAATTCATAAATAAAAGACAGGTCCCAGACCTGTTATTTGTGAACCATTTTCTTAAATAGGTGCATTATGTAAATCTTATGTACAACAAAATTACTTTGCATAACAACTGCAAGGACACGGGGGGGAGGTGAAAATCATATTGGTTTTGGTTTTCTTCTCTTGAGATTTTTGTAAGTTTGATTTTCTGGAGCAAAACTGGTGAAAGAGGAGTTCTGGCTGGCTGGGTCCCAGCCAAGGAAACCCAGGTAAATAATGACAAATGAATATATTTTTTTTTTCTCCACACGGCATAAAACACAAAGGCAAATAAAATCCACAAAGGTGGTTTTTTTTTCCTCTTTATAATCCTCTTGCTGCTACAAAGTCCTTTTTTTGTTTGTTTGTTTGCTTCCTTTTCAATTTAAATTATGTTGATTCTGAAATCACAAAGCTGAAGGAATCCAACGGGGTCCAGGCTTGCCCCGTCCCCCCGACACACACAACGCCACTCCGCTACCCCACAACCACAACTCCTGCCACCAAGTCCCCGGACTCACTGCTCTACAGGTATTAGCCAAAAGTTATTTTCCGGTTTGGTTTTTGTTTTTTTTTTTTTTTCTCTGTTTGTTTTAAAAATCTTTTCCTTCTCACGAGAAGCAAAAGAGAAGAGTCGGAGGCAGGGAAAGTTCACCACGCTTCGGTGTAGCGGACGTCCACCTCTTTCAGGTTGGGTAGTTTAGCCTGTGTGGGAAGGGAGGAAAAGGTCAGGATTAATGACATGGGTTCAGGACTCGGGTAAAAAGTTCCTGTCAAATCTGTGCCAGCAATCAGATCCAGATCAGACCCTGATCTTCATTTTTTATACAAATGCTTAGGAAAATGTGTTTGTCAAACTCCCGCCGAGAAGGCAGTGGACTCAAACCGAGCGCACAGCCACGTGTTCCTCCTTTAGCCTCCACACTAAGGCACTGCTTGATTTCTCCCTCCATGCACTAAAAAAGTTGGAGAGTTTAGCATCTTTTTGGTGTTTTTGTGGTCTCCCTTCCATAACTTCCGTGTCGTTCCTGAATTACCCTGCGCGAGGCAGACGGGGATCGGCTGCTTGTGCTGTTCCTACTTGTCGATCCCGTTTCCGTGCTCTCTGACCATAACTGCATGGCTAATTCTCTCAAAACAAATAAACACGTTTAATTAGGCTAGGGCATAATTGAGGACTTGGAAGTTTCTAGGAGTCATTATTACCTCACTCCTTGATTTATGTGCACGCATATTTTGATAAGAGCTAGTCATAATCCTACAGACACTGCCAGCAAATAATTTTTCAGTTAGGCAATAATGACTTCAGTAGTGGGTGTTTATTTATTGTCTGGTTCAGCCTGCCTGGTACATATGTGGGTGTCTGTGTGTGTGCAAGTGTGTTTAGTGGGGTGGGGGATGGAGCCGAGAGGAAATGTCATCACTGGCTTGTGCCCCAAATGCTCTCGCAGACCAAGGGGAGAAGAAGGAAAGATTTGTATCAAAAATACATTCTTTGAAGTCTGAGCTGTTCTCAAAAGACCTACAACCACGTGCCCCAGGGAAAGAAACTATTACCCTCCCTTGAACAGAGCAGTAAAAAATGGCCACCAAGATAAATCTCAGCGGAAGAGGTGAAAGGGGAAAAAGTGACGCCTGCGTGTTTTCTCAGCTTTTTGAATTCTTTGCAGCCATCGGGACCCTGCTCACAGCCAGCTTTGCTGTTTGCCCTGGCAAGTCACTTTCTTGTGTTGCTGCTAGGGACTGTTAATGCAATACCAGAGCAGAGGGAACTGGTTAGGAAAATATGAGTTTCAGTAAGAATTTAGTGGCTAAGGGGCTCAAAAGCAGGGTGGGACTGGGAGAGCCTTTCAATAGATGTGATTTCAGAGCCCAGGGCCAAAATCATCATTGACCTTGATTGTCTGTAAATGCCTGGGGCCTGATACAAGCCCCATTGTGTGAACTCATCTGCAAGCCAGCTGTTGATTCCAAGGACGACTTCTTTGCATATACAATTGTGACACGAGTTTTGAAAACTTGATCTTGAAAAATCCATGCTAGCAGGATTGCAGCTGAGTCCCTGGGGAAGCCCTGGCTCCACAGCCAGAACCAAAGAGAGACGTTTGCAGTGGATTTTGAAAGCAGAGCAGTTTCAGGGCTTGCCTCAAGTTAGAAACTCAACCCAAGATTGTGACCCTCTGAGCAAACCTGCCTCAATCCAAGGTTTCAACATAGAAGACAACCTAATGACAAGTTTCATCTTGAGTGCTTGGGTTTCTAAGGTAAGATTTTGAGAGATGAGACCCACACAACACCAGAGTGAAGGCAAAGTCCACATGAAGTCATGAAAGCTGACGTATCTCAGGCAGGTTTTGTCTGAAACCACCTGGGGCTGTTCCCCTCCCACAGCTACATTCTAGTTCTTTACAACATTTTGACAAAATGTTGTGAATTCACAGCAACACCAGACATCTTACATGTCACATTTGGGAACTGGGCATTGTGCAGGCATTTCTGCTTAAAGTCCAGTCCTAGAGATGCCAAGATAAACCTGCACCCTCCTCAATGATTTTAATTCTCCCTTTGCATTCCAAAACAAAGCTCTCTAACACTGTTCAGCCATGTTGCTTCTGGTCCTGTTAACACTACAGGACATTGTGTGCACTAGATTTTACCTGTTTCTGTATCCTTCATCAGAAACATCAATATGCTCCTATTTATGAAACCTTTACTGACAAAACCTTTACTGTTGACAGCATTGGCAAAAAGATTCAGTTTCTGATTCTATCTCATACTTCTCCATTCAGTATACTAAATGTTTCCTGTGTCCATCAAAGCCAGCAACCTCCCAATGCTGTTTTCAGTCATTTTCTCCCCAAAATAATCCACTTCACCCTCTTTGGATAACTTTCCACCCACTCCATGGGGCCAGTTCTCTCTGCACTAGGTATCAGCACCATGCACATGCTAAATCTACTTCTCATCTTTAGTGGATGCAATTCACAAATACCTTGAGATCTTCATAGGTATCTGCTGAAAGTTTGGTGCTGTTCATATTTAAACTACACAGGCTCTTCATGGCTAAAAGAGAAAACAGGCAATTATTTACGATCATTCTGCATTTTCTTAAAATAATCAACGTACAGTAGGCCAAAGCATAAACAAGATGTATGTGCAGCACTCTCAGGAAAACGCTGAATAGTGTAAAATATAGAAGTACAAATGGATAAACAGCTGTTTGGGCCCTCATCCAGGAAAAAGTCCCTATTTAGGACAGGGCATTAAGCACATGCTCAAGTCCACTGACTTCAAAGGAGTTCAGTCAACTTCTCATAATCGCTTTCCTGCACATTATTCTGAATAGTGCCTGTTCTTAGTGCCCAGGGGCCATGCTGATCTAGCAGTGCTCCCTCTCCTCCCCTCATACCCATTTCAGGCTCCAGTTCTTAGCAGAATAATTTCCTAAGACGAGCCAAAACTACTGGCCTGTCTGGCACGTCTGCGTAGGATCAAGCCTATTAAAGTAGCCCTGTAAACCCAACAGCAAAGCTTATAATACACTGCTGGATGCAGGAGAGGGTTTCATTCTGGCACATCGAGCAGGTTTCAGTGCTCAGGGAATCCTGAATGCCTCCCTCTGCCTTGCTGTGTTTAACCTAAGAATAGGGAGAGTTTCACCTTCCCAGAAAAGAAGGAACAAAAAATGCCAGAAAGAGTATGGAACCTGCTGTGCACAGTTGCTAAACTGACTGATAAGCTGCCACATGGCTTTGCAATCTTCCCCTCCTGCACCACAAGGTCAGGTCCCACCCAGAGGGGATGCCCATGGGAGGGTGCGGGAAGAAAGCTGGGAAGTCCCAGGGCAACAGGTCACCACGTGAGATGGAGACAGGTGACATCAGTAAAGGCAGAGGCAAGAGCCAGAGTATGGTCCAGGCTAACAAAGCCCACACGAAGCCACCAAGCGCCATCAGGCTCAGGGCGCCATCCCACCTCCCCTGCCCACACCTGAACGGCCGCGTGCGTGGGCAGGAAGGAGGGAAGTTTAAACCCAACCACAACCAAGGCCTGTCCTAAAATCCCTGCGGAAGCATCGCTGTGGCAGCCAAAAGTTCAGCCTTCCGTGTGAACCCACGTGAATCCCTCAGAACCCACAGGACCTTCCCGCCACGGTCACTCACAGCTCAGCGCCAGCAGCCCCGCGTCCGTCACCGGCGTCTCGCACAGGTTGAGCACCTGCAGCATCGTGAGGTGCTCGGACAGGAGCCGCAGCCCCGCGTCTCCAAACTGTGGGGCACAAGCAGAGTTGTGTTTCAAACAATGCACCAGCACCTTGTGCAGGGCCCTCAGTGCAAACCGGGCACGTGGAAACGGCGTTTGCAGACGAGCCCTCAAAGCCATGCTCTGCTCGCTCACCACAATCGCAAATGACAGGAGGGAAAGCAAATAGTTTTATCCCTGTTTTGCGGGCGGGGAACAGAGAAATTAAGTGACTTGTGCACACTTAACCACAGCCCATCACTTAATTAGAGTGGTGCCTTTGAAGCCCGGGCTTTGTACGAGCGGGCTCCCACCCAGGCTACACATGATGGTTATACATGATGGTTGCAGCAGCCTCAGCCAGTTCCCAACCACATCACACAGAAAAAGCACAATGCAAGTGGTATTAATTAGCTATTTTGGTCTCAAGAACAATGTACTATTGATTGGTAATTGTTCTATTGACCCACTTGGTTTCTGCTGTTTCTAAATTCTAAGATTAATGGAAACCAGGATATCGCAAAATAAAATGGAATCTAAACCTTTTTTTTCTTTTTTAATAAACGCCTCCACACAAAATCTTTGTCCAGTGAAATCAAACTCATTTTGAGTAATAAGCATCAAAATTTTCAAATCTAAAAGTCATATTGTTAAGACTAATTTGGAGGAGATACAAAGAGTCTTAAAAAAAGCAAGCAATCAATTTCTAGTTCATACTCCCCATACAAAAAAAAAAAAAAGGAAATTTTTGGGATACAAAGTAGTTAGGAACACAAAACAAAATATTTACGTGACATTTGGGTAAAAAAATGCTGCTTTTTGTAGTTGCACTGAGAATAATCATATTTTCAAGGAACACTACAAATAGTTGCTAACAGAAAATGGGGAAAACCTATTCAGTGCAGAACCTCAGAGACCAAAAGCAGGGGCAAAACATAGAAGAAAAATTTAATTTTAAAACTTCTTTCGATTAACAGCTGAATAATTTATTCATTTAACTTGGTCTCTTTTTGCTTACAAAATAACATTTTCCTTCTACTTATTCATTATTTGAGTTTCTTTTTGTTGCTGTCAGGTTGATCAGCATTCAAAGCAATTCACTGCCTAAACTGCACAGACTCTGTGCTTTGCTTGACCAGAAAAGATGCACAGCATCATGTTTTTGTCCTAAATGCATGAAAACATTAGCACTTCTCAGATGAACAGCACAGGTACAGTACACAGCAGCAACAATGACCAACTGGACCATTCAACTCAAGATAGCAGCAACCCTTTTATAATTAAAAATAAAATAAAATATAAAAATTAAATTAGAAAAAAAAAAGGCAAAGATACAAATCAGTCGCCCAGATAGGCAAGGCCACAGGAAGACCTCGTAAAAATAGCATGAGGACAAAATCATCTAAGCAAGCCTCTTCACACACTCTTCCTGTGCTGACGTAATGTGAAATTTCAGAATTAGTCAGTGCTGGTTCCTGCTCTGAGTCTCAGACTGCAAAGCACTTACCTGAGTCGACCACAGGTTCAGCTGCTTGAGCGAAGGCAGTTTAATGAGGTGCTCAGCACAAGCACTTGTCACGTTGGTGAAGGCCAGGCTGAGGTTTTCCAGATTCCCAAAAGATCCCGAGCTTAGCAAGCGGGCCAGGTCTGCATCCTGAAAGGAGGCAACGGATCGATAATCAGGATCATGGACTCCCCAGCCCGTAACCGTCCGTGTCACCGATACTGGTAACCAGCGGGAGTTGCACAATTACTCCACTTGTTTACAGTAACAGAGAACCACACAGAGAAGTTTCTGTTTGTTTGGCAAGCAGCTGGGCTCTTGTGGCAGCGTTGCTTCACACACCCTGGGAAAAATTTGTCCAAACATTAGGACAAAAATGTTCTCTGCGTGTGTATCCTTATGAGACACGAAGGCTTC
Source organism: Neopelma chrysocephalum (assembly GCF_003984885.1). NCBI lineage: Eukaryota > Metazoa > Chordata > Aves > Passeriformes > Pipridae > Neopelma > Neopelma chrysocephalum. The sequence goes on from NW_020897727.1 coordinate 9,316,273, forward strand.
AGTGCCGGGACAAATGCTGAAGCTGGGTCTTTAAACTTCGTGAAGATTTAACCACAAGGTCCAGATCCCAACTGTGTTCAGGACTGTTACCTGGTCTCAGTGAAGTTAGTCTGGCTTTTCACCAGGCTTAGCTGCAACAGTGCTGGGTCTCTTTTGAGACTTCCACGTCTGAGATTCAGAACTGCTGCCTTTTTAACGCAAAATTCTGTCCCTAAATCTACCATTCCAAATCTGCACAGCAGTATAAACCTGACAGCCTGATGCTTGTGCTGGGGTTGGAAACTGCTGCACAGGCCCAAGAGGAGAAATGTGCCCTTACTTGTGTAAACTCCAGTTGTGCTGACAGAGCAAGTGGAATGGCTCCCCACTCAACTGCCCAAAACCACCGTGCCACATGGTAAACATAAATCAAGTGTTTAAATATGGAAAGACAAAGCTTGTTTTTCTGTTGACATGATTAACTTACCGTGGACTTGGATGGCAGTGTTAACCTTGTGGGGCCACCTTTTCTTTGCTGTAAAAGAGAAGGTATTTTGGTCAAACAAGTTGCCATTCTACATTTCAGACCCACGGAAGTACAGCAAGCTCTTCACTAGAACAAACCCTGCTCTGATTTCAAAGCTTCCTGCCACCTCATCCCTGCTTTTTCTGCACTGACAGATTTTTTTCTGAGTGTGCCTGTTGCTACCCAGGGGACACCCACTAACCACAGCTAAGTGGGTCTTCTCATGCCACTTGCCTGCTCCAGCCTGCCAGTATTTAGATACTTTCACTTTAAAGGAAATAGCTTTAAAATGCTGGACTAAGAAAGCAAAGGAGTTGAGACTGTGCAGCTGATAAAATCTTTTGTTTGACTTCAAAAAAAGCATCTATTTTTCAGGCTGGGAGCAGAGGTTAAAGACAAATATAAATGTGAAAGAAGGAAGAGGAAGGTTGTGCAGGGCTATGTTTGCATAGGTAAAAAAGTGCTAATGAGAGCAGATCTGGTTTCAGTCTGTAGATCCTGTCTTTAAAACCAGGAAAAAACTTTTTCAATAGGCTCTAGCTCTGAGAACTAGACCTAAGGACCATCTCAGTGAAATGCTGCGAATGTCAGAGCATTCAGAAATGCTGGCCAGCTCTAGAAATATTTGCTACTCATATGTCAAAAGGTGGCAGAATTTGACAAGCTGACTTGTAAGATCTTGAGACAGCAGGGTTTCACCTTTATTCTTTCACACAGATCCTAAGCAGGTGATTGAATATCATTCATAAACATAGTAGGGGATTAGTCACATCACTAAATACCACACAGTATACATTTTCACAGTAAAATCCTCCTAGGACTGCTCCCATCCTGTTGTTAACTGGGAATTTCACACCCTGCTTGTCTTTCTTTTGAAGCTCCATTTCTGGAGGGCGCAGACCCCACCGTGCTATGGCAATACCGCGTGCAGGGGACATACCAGCTCCTTCAGCTCCCTCTGCCTCTCACACAGCTGTTCATACATTCTCTTTCCCACGTCTGTGCTTTCCAGGGTGGAGATGATCTGGAGCTGGGTGTCGTTGTTATCAATGATGTTGTATTCCAGCATCAAACACAAAATCTGGCAGAGCAGAACGAAAGAAGAGTGGCCACTGCAGGGCTTACATTCCATATCTTTCAAATATCCTAATTACACTGGGCATGGTAGTTTAAATTCCTGGCTACATTTTCAGAGCATGCATTATGTAGGTTAGATTAGAGGATTGTAGCAACATTTACTGACCTTCCAAGACAAGAAACCAATTTTTTGTTCCTAAAGAATGAAGTGTAACCTCTAAAAGTCTGCCTGTCCATCCTGTCTTCCATTAGTGCTCATTCCTTCTGACTGAGAGGTGCAATTACTTTGCCTCAGACCTGGAAGATGGCTCCATGCCACAGCTCTCTTCAGAACAGGTACAATCGACCCAGTATTTCCCACGTACACTGGACAGGTTGTGGATTGGCAGAGCTGGGACATTACACTCCAGCAGCAGAGCCAAGCAGCTCCTTAAGTGCTGGATTTTCTGTCCCTAAGTGCTGAGGTTTCTGAGCAAGCAGAACATGTGTGAGGTGTATCCAGTCCATGAGGCAGGATGGGAAAAGCCTGAGAGGCTCTGAGAGAGGATGATGCTGGGAGCTCACTGCTGGGGCCAGGACACTCTCCAGCTCATTGGGAACACACCTGACTCACCCCTGGGAAAGGGACTGCCAGGAACAAGTTAGACCTCAGAGGCTGATTCCAGACTTAGGACACAAGCTGCCCCTCCATGCTGCCTTTCCTTTTCAGCTATGTATCGTACCATTGCAGTTAAAATGCAAATGTCTTATTCCCTCCATAATTTCAATTATTTTTAATGAAAAAAAAATCCAGCAATATTATATTCAAATGCATGCAGCATTCTCCTTAATTTACTGGATTGAATTAGCATGGACAGATCTAAGTCAATGAAAATTTGTAACGCCTTCCACCTATTTATCCACCCTCTAACTCCACTTAAAATATGACATTTATCAAGAAACCCAGAAAAATACATATAAACTATTAGTGCAATAATAATGACCAATCATAAGCACAAAAAATGCGTTATTGATGTAAGCAAATAAGGTTTTGTAAATGTACTTCTGTGCACTGCTCATTTTGCAGGTGGCAAGACAAGCATCAAGCATTTTGTCATGGAAAAGGCTCATGGTTGTGAATTCTAATCCCTCACCCCAGCCAATACCATCATGGCCATTTATTTCCCATCTTAACCTCTCCCACTGCATTACAGCAAACAATTTCTTTCTCCAAAAATTCTTGCAACAAAACTTCATGTAATTCACATCCATATCTGCAGAACAACAATATTCTGTTCCACTTAACTGTGAGAAACACAACTGCAAAATGCTGGTGGTTTGACACAGCACAAATCCCAACTCTGCTGGGAAAGGCAGTGTGAGGTCAAATCTGAACACTACTCATAAACCTGTATGACCACAAATGTTTAGGGCTTACCTCTACCATCGTCTGGTTACCCCTCAAAGCCAGTAGCATGCAAGGTCCTAATTTATTTTCAGCCAGTGAAAGCAGGAACTTCTTTGTTTTATAGCAGGATCCCATTAAAATATGAACCTATTTGAGAAACAGAGGTAAAATTAGAAGTGTAAGCTCAGAAAATACATATACCTCTGAAGGGACATTGTTATGCAGTCAAAAAATATTAAGTATTTGCAGCAAACCAAAAGGAACAGAGGCCCTCATTACAATTAATGGTTGCAGACTCTCAACAGCCTTATTGCTGAATGGAAGCGACTTTCTGAAGAAGGTGATGCCTAGCGAGATCTGAGGGAGTGGGAAGTTTTTCTCCACAAGGGAGCTCAGCTGACAGCCCACAGGCCTGATATAGGCTTCCCAGGAAACACCAGAGCAGCTGTGCAACTGCCCCCATTCCCAGTAACATGATGAACCAGCCCCAGGGGAACCACCGGAGATTTTGCTTTCGCATCTGTTTGCAGTTCGGTTTCCCTGGAAATGCCAGCTGGTGAGCAAGGGGTTTGTGTCTGGGTAAAAGGCAGTGGTGCTGGCAATCTGCTGGCCTTGGTTAAGGGGTGGTGGCGGATAAAATCACCTGTGCAGGATGAACAGACAGGAGCTGACTGGGGAAGGAATGACTGCTTTAAGAAAATCCAGCAGTCCTGAGCCCAAAGTCAGAGATGACTTCATGTGCTTTCATGTGCTTGAGTCATTCATTATCTTGCTTTCTCTTTTGCTCAGTTTTCCCCAAAAGGAAAGCAATGCTGAGAACATCCCCTGAGTAAGACTCCTTCGAGCCCACTAGTTAACAAAGGTGTCCTGCAGACTCTCTCCGAGCTCCAGAAAGCATCGTGTGACATCACACAGTAACACCTATGGCAGAAATGCAAAGCCACTCGTACAAATCAAATCAAAGTCTCTTCTCAAAAAAGAGGTTTGGCCACATTACTGCCCATTTAAAGATGTAGAGAATTTTGGGTTCCTAGCTGAGTCTTATTTCATAGCCCAGATGGCTGATTCCCCATTTGCTGGAGAGCACTGTGTGAGAATTCATATTTTCCAATGGCCTGGGCAGGAAGAGCTCCATTATTGTAGACTCAGCATCAGCACCACTCTACAATGACCCTATAAATTCGTTCTTTGGTACCCCTGGTTCATGGCATTGCCTGGGCTATGTTCAGTACTGCTGAAAGTATCACAACCATGCCATGATGAGGTCAATTCTATGTGAATCATGTGCTACCACACAATTGTGCTCCCTCATGGCTTCATTACCACCAAGGTCTTCAGGGATACAGAAAATCTTTTTTTCTTAAGCATCCATCAGCTCAGGTGGCCTTTACAAACATTAATCTTCAAGCCAAAATGGATTTCATTTCATGCAGTTTTCGTTAAGCTTTTTTAGAGGTTTTCTTGAGCGACAGAAAATACTGACACTCACACTAATGTAACATTGGGTGCATCTCAGAACAGGATGTTTTTCAAACTTATGGTTAGTCGTTAGCAGCTCTTTAAGTATTTATCAACATCCTTGCAAAGGGCACAGTGTACTGCATATTAATGTGTGTTAGCATTGTGCTTTCTCATGCACACCATCTCCTGATGCTCATAAATTTCTTGAACCGAACCAGCTCTCAGGAGAAATTATACAGTTCTGAAGAAATTTTCTTTTCAAAAGATAAAAGACATAAACAGTGAAGAGGGATGAAACCTTTTGCGAACAGTCTGTGTTCATTATCTGTTTCAAAGGTATCTGATCCATCTGAATTTAAGAGTACAGACAGACATGCATGTTCTTTATGTCCCAAAATGTTCAGCATGTGGGAGATGTACAGAAGTGTAGCTCTCCCTGAAAGTCACTTCACTGTGTACCCAACAGCCAACTGCACCAAATGTTTTTCCCCTTACCAGGGAAAGGCAGTAATATCATTTCCATCTTACTTGCTATATGGAGAATTAATACAGAGCGAGACCTACGTGACTTGACCCAGGTTGCACAGGAAGACAGTGCTTAAATCACATCACTGATTAAAACCTGTTATTTTCTGTCTAGTCCTTCTCAGAGTCACAAAACAAATAACTGCTGGAAATGGAATACTGGTTTCTAATTACACCTCCCCACACCAATGTAATTGAGCAGAGTCACATCTTTTTTCTGTCTGTCTATCTATCTATCTTTTTGGTTAAGTCAATGTTACTGGTTTTAAATTCCAGGGTAGCCTATGTATGAAAACTATAGGTGTGTATGTACAGAACAGCCTGTCTCCCCTGTCTCCCAGTATTCCATGTTCCCCGAGAGAGTTTTTTATACGGACACACAAACACACATATTTATCAATACAAACATACATACATATGCACAGGCATGGTTTGTGCATTACACTATCAGTGGGAAAACATGCCAAGGTCCAAAAAGAGAAGAATAACACGCTGAACAAACTGTGACTGCAAGGGAGGTCAATGGATTTGGGGATAGAAAGATCCAGATTTCCTGGTGAATGCTCATGGTTTACAGAATCATGATTTTGAAATTTTCTTTTTTTTACAAAGACAAATAAATCTTGTTACTGCCAAGTAGGCATTAGCTACTTAGTGAAAGGAGGTTTCTAAACTCACATTATTGCAGACACGTACCATACTGGCAAACAGCTCTCCATCATCATCACAGGCCACCCCTCCAGGGCTGTAGAGCTGGAACCAGCCGTCTTTGCCAGCCCGCACACTCAGCAAACAGGAGTGGACCTGCCAAAAAGTGAAGACATTGGGAAGGTTAAAATTCCTGCCAATAATCACCAGCATCTCCCACACTGGGCTGAAAGAGGTAACTGCAAAACCAGGGACTGCTGGAAATTTCGTGGTTAATATCCCAACCTACAGAGCTGCAGGCCTGTCTCTACTCACAGAACCCATTTTTTCAGTATAAACAAGGAGGGAAGCTGTATCATCACTAAATGGTTGGCCTTTTTCATTCCCTTTACACAAATCAAACACAAAATGGCTCTAATTTAGAATAGTTCCTTCCACTTGGGAAAAAAATGCCACCAAAAAAAAAAAAAAAACCAACCAAAAAACCCTCACAAATTTCTGAGCTTCTGCCATTTCCCCACGTCCTCCCAGCACGTGTGTCTACACATCTGATGTGAGCTGCATACCAAATGCAGGGGCTGATGGTTTGCTCATTCCAATCATTAAAAATTCTTATTGCTCCTGCTCTAATAAAATTTGACCAGAGTCAGGGTGAAGGAAGTCCACAGGGAAAACTCAACAGGGATACGTAACACAGAAGCTGCACTGAAGAACTGGCACCAGTGAGCAACCATTAGTCTAAATTTGTCCCACTGTAGAGATTACTATATTTAGTCCCACAGTTTAATAGAACAGTCATAATTAAGCTTTTTTTTTCCTTTTTTTTTCTACCCTTGAAGACACAGATGTTCCATTTCAATTTTTGAGGTCTGTGTTGGGGGAGGTAAAGTCCATGCTCTTTCCTTTAGGGATGCAACACGAGTGACAGATGAAATCCTGGTGCCATTCTAGGACAAGGTTTTATCTGGCAAGGGTAACTACTGCTCACAAGGGGTAAAATCATGAAAACCAGGAGTTCTGGGCAATGATGATGACACAGCCTCACCCACAGTTTGAGGGAGCTTTGTTTCCTTTATATCAAAAGCAAGGATTATTGTGGATGAGAGGTTCCCTCTGACTCAGCCAAAGCTGATGATGTTGAACAAGCTACGAGTGCAGCTATGAAGCAGCAGCCACCACGACACACTCACTCCAGTAACACACCTCCCACCCCCTTTCTCCTGCCAATCCACGAGAATTAGGGTCATTTGCACACAGCGTGGCTGAAACACAGTTAAATGGAACCTGTCATGTTGTAGGCTGTAAGGATCCATGGATTCTGCTTCACTTTTTTGGTAAGAAAGATGAAAAGCTCTGAGAGATTCCAGAGAGCAGGAGAATCTTTCTGCCTACAGGTCACTGCAGAACAAGGACATCAACTGATGCCAGACAGGAGGTGACAACACATGCTTACACATAAGGCCAGAAACCCTTAACAGTGGATGTCCTGAGTGGTCATTACTCCTTAAGAGACTTAAGCAGAGCAAAACCACACCATGTTCTGAAACAAACTACTTAAGCAGAGATCTGAACAAGTACACTTGCAATCCCTCCAATTAATACTCTGTGTAAACTGCCAACAAACTCACTTCTTGCCTCGGGTCTTCTGCAAATCTCTGAATCACATATTTCAGCTCTCTGAAAAAAAACAGTAAGAAGGACAGGAATAAGCAGTGGCTGGTTGCAGCATTCACACAAGTGTCACATTTCTCTTGATTTACACTTTAAACGATATATATTCATGCACTTTAGAGAGAAACAAGTTGAACTCCTTCCACAGGAAGGAAATATGACGTCTAAAAAGTGATTACCAAGGACAGTATCTATTCACAATAGCCCAGAAAAGGTTTCAGAGATGTGCACTGACAAACTCATTTGTAAATTCTATCAGCACCCAGTGGCTTTAGTCCTTGGGCTCCTGCTAGCACAGTAAATTACAAAGAAAGCTTCTTATTGCTAACTGAACATGCTTACAGCCCTTCACACATAAAAAACATTAGAGACACAATACTGAATAATGCATCATTGCTATTATTGACTAGTACGAGTATTTTAAGTAATTTGCCCCCCTTCAGTACAAAAAACGAGCCCCACGGACTTACTTTGTGAATTTCTCATGTGCAAGAGCCCTGAAATTTAAAACAGAAAACAAAAGAGTATGAGGATCTGGGAGAAGGGAGGGAAAAAAAGCCCAAAAAACCAAACAACCACTTTTCAGTTCTTTCCAGATAATAAAAGGATTTGCTAAGCAACTGCAGCACATGAGACAAAAAAAAAAAATCTTTCAAAAAAATCAGATAAAGCCTCTTTTATCAACCTAGGGGGGGAAAAAAATCACTTGGAACAAATCTTCTAGCTTTTCCTGAGTCTGTCTTAGACAAGGCTCTGAGTAACGTCAATGGGAGCTTTGGGTCAGAAGAAAGGGAGCAAAAGACTTACAATATAGTTATATAATTACAAACAGAGTTTTGGCTACCTCCAAGAGCCAGGTGAATTCTTTAATTGCAATGCAATTAGGGTATGGTCACAGCTAATTAACATCAGTAAAGCAATTAATGGTGATTTTGTGCAGTGCCTTGCATCATGGTATGGTTTACATCTCCCCCAGGACTCACGTGGGACTTAGGTAATGCTGTCTCTGTTGCCTATCTCCAAGCTCTCACTGTAGCCCAGGTAACCTGGCGTGGAGGATTAGACCTCTCTGATTCAAGACACCGGGTCATTAGGGGATGTGATAAGCCAGCAAATTGTACAATTACAGGTTGTAATTTTTGTCCGTGGAGGTCTGCATTTCATGAACACTACTGCTCATTAATAGGTTTCCGAGGGAGCCTGGCTGATCCGTAGGGTAACTTCTTCATTTAACGCAAAATACAAATGATGTGAGTCTCTGTGACGCCAGTAAAGCATCCTCCTCCACTAAATCTCTCGCTTTGCTCTCCTCCTCACCAGCTTTCCTTCCTTTCCTGTCTGCCTGTCTCTAGTTAACCGTATTTCTATTCAGGATCATCTTAGAGAAACGGGGAAGGAAGTTGCAGACGGGGAGGTCTTCACGTCCCTCTGCATCAGCCAAAATCAGCTCTAGTTTCTAAATCAATACTAGAGGCACAAAGTTCCTATCACCATCAGTTTTTACTTGATGTTCCATTTCACCATAAAACAACAGTAACAAGAATAATCCAGTAAATACTAAGCCAGTGCAAACTCACTCCTTGGGAAATGGGATAGGTTGAAGCAAGCTGGCCAGGGCTGGTCTCCAGTCATCATAGTCTGACCTGAAAAATGAACATTTTATTAATAGGTTACCAGGTTTTAAATATGGTTTGACAATAGTTAGTTCAAGGAGTTAAAAGCTTTTTACTGCAGGCATTAACAACCTTTCTGTTTTACTGAAACACTCTAAAGATCTACAGTGACATTTCCCTTTCCATTTGCAGCACATTCTCCACTGAGGCACAATAAATCTGGTATTTACAGTGACCTCCAGAGAGGCCTTCTTTATGTCAACTTAAAGACATTTGCTGTTTATGAAACCTGTTGACATTTAATCACTAAGTAATACTTTCATCTAAGTTGGTACAGCAATTACCAGGCCATTGCTATTTACAGCTCTGCTCTGCATGTAATTGGAATTTTTATTTGCTATAAGACATAAACCCATTTGCAAAAACAAAGATACCCCTCAATCCATTTCTGACCTTGGCAGAAAGGAATGGGTCAATTCAAACAGTACAAAGTCTTTGGTTTAAGAGGTGAGAGACTAGAGAAGGAAGCACTGTCAGAATTATTGAGTGGAAGAGGACAAATGAGGACAACCACAGCAGAGAGCTCAGCCCAGTGCACCCACAACCTCTCTGTTGTGTCAGCACCACATCAGCTCTCAGCTGATGCACTTGGTTTTCATCTCTGCTATCAACACACAGAACAGTCCTACAAGGAGCCATCCATAAGCGGATGCTCATGTGAACCAGGATATAAAGGATATTTTGCTTTACAGCATGCACTGGTCAAGGCAAACTAATCTGGCAGCAACATCATCCCAACTTGTTGCCAAATTCCAGCTGCTTGACCACACCTGGGGAAGGCTCCTCATGTAGGAACAGCACTTACACACTGCCACCCCTACCCTTCCAATGATCTCAAACATCTAGTGGCTAGTTAGCACTGATGAACTGCTGAACCAAGGCACTGCACAAAGGGCACAGAATCCACAGCCAAAGCCCAGCCCTTGGCACTGCCAGCCAGGCCACCCTCACTCCCATTAGTAGCCACTGGTACACACAGAAGTAAATCTCATATGGAGTGGAACACCTTGGGATGTTTGTAGAAGCAATGTTCAAGAGCCTACCACCTCCTCTTACTGCTGCTACCTTTCAGATTTCAGTGTTAAAAAACAGATTATTGACTGCAGCTTACTGGAAACTTGGCACAAAAATATGGTGTGTCTTTAGGAAGGAACGAAGTGTAATGTTCTCAAATGGACAGTATCTACTGATAGCATTAGAGACAGACAACATATGCACAGGAACCATTCCAAAAGAACGCAATTTTGCAAAGAGAAAGTCTCATCCATCTTTTGAACCACATAACCCAGAAATTTCCACAAACTAGTAACACACATGATATGGACAGTCCACAAAGACGTGTTCATGGACACAAAGAAAATGTACATGCATGAGCAGGGGATTCTTAAGAAGCAACATGCAGAAAAATTTTACTTGAAGGGAGGATCATGATGTAAAAATCAACCAGGGAAGCAGTTATGACTTGCCCAAGAGCAGCATGAGTTCAGGTTACAAAAATGTATAGTATCTCACACAAGTAACCAACCCACTGTGGTCTGAAAGTAGTGTAACATATTAAAAAACAGAAGAAAACCTCATGCCCATGCCAATTGCACTAGAAGCCAGCGAGCCTAATTTTCTCCTCCATCAAAAATTCTGTTCTTGGGTCTAAATTAGGAGCAACTCTGGGACAAGGGTTAAACAAATCTAAAGTGAGTGTGAGTCAGTTGCAGGGAGAGGACTTTGTGATCACCCATTCATAAGGTTATTTCCAGAGACAAAAAGTCCCTTACCTGCTTAGACATTGAACAAATAAGGAAGATTATCAATTTTTTAGTGTCTCGGAAAAGCAAGACATGAAACAGGACTTCATTACAGGGGTTGTTTTTCCACTTAGTCAGTGTAAAGCGAATAACATGAAACACCTGAGGATGGGGCTTGTCACAGAAACTGAAATAAGGCAAGGAAACCTCTGACACAGCGTCTCTAAGATGAGCTCTGTGGGTTCTTTCAACAAAGCTTTGATTCATTAGGGCTCTCTACATGACTATTTGTTGTTTCTGACCTACAGACACAAAGGGTCAGCGACACAGAACTCTGACCTGTGTTCAGGTTCAGCTGAAAGTCTCTTGTTTACCTACCAGGTCTCTGTAGGAGACAGTTGATGCAACACATCTAGAGCTGCAGCCATGAGAACTGCCAGAGGTCTCTGACCCACACAGCCTGGGTTTCGCTATGTTTGTTAGGTGTGAGAATGAAACACAGACTTTTTTTTTTTAAATTTAAATATACACACCCTCTGGAAAGTCCTAGATGATTTTACTCTAAAAATGACACATTTTTATCGGTACATGCAAACAACTTCAAACGCAGATTTTTGAGCAGGCGAGACTCAGAAGGCAAAAGGCTGAGTCAGGAAATCAAAGGTGTTAAAGGTGCTTCACATCCCACGAGATACAGCATCCACAGATCTTCCCTAACAGAAGCTTAAAAGCTGAGACCCACTCGGAGGTTTAGCTCCTGTGGTATCTCAGGTTCAGTGTTACACCACTGAAGTTCCTTCTTTTGCAATCTGGAGAGCTGTGATTAGTAATAATATGAACCAATCAATTTTTCATGGCTGATCTTCAAAGGAAATTGCAAGAGTAAGAAGAGAGATGTTTTGTAACGGACTAAAACCAAGTGAAACTGCAGCAGAATTGGACAGTATCACTCTGACTTTTGAAGCTGGGGAGCCTCCATTTGCAGAGCAGGTCTGTGAGAGGGCAGTGAAAATAAACCATAGCCTGCTTCCCTAGGAGGAGAAGAAAGAAAGACAACCATTTCCAATGAAATATATAAAATTTGGTCACATGAGTGGGGCCTGAACATAAAATCTGCACAGAATGTAATCCCTTCAATCGGAGCTAGGAAACATGAAACAAACATAGCACGAGAATAAAACTAAACTACTTATTAAAAGCCTACGGTGTTTCTCCTCCTCCCACCTATTCCCTTTTCAAAAACATTTTCCTTCTGTCTGTGCTCATCTCATCTTCACTCTTCTTTCATTTCAGACAGTTGCTTTTTTCTTTTCCTTTCTTTTTTTTTTTTCCCCAGCCCATTCAAAGCTCTAACACAAGACAGAAGTGTTTGAAGCAGGGAAAGAAAGGGAGATGGATTATCTCTGGCTGCAGTTAACAACCACTGCAATGAGCCAGACAAAGCGGCCAGAACAGGAGGAGGAGGGAGCACAGAGCTCCAGGGAGAGCACCTGTGACAAACTCCCTTTGGAGCTCTTCAAAGGGTGCTGGGCTCAACGCTCACACTCATCACACAGCTCAAATCCCAGGACTAGCCTTATAGAAGCAAAGGGGCAGAAAGACTCCCTGGCTCTGTTTTTTGTTGCAGGATTTGCAATTTTAGGTGAGCAGCACAGCAGCCAAGCTGCAGCCCGACCTACAGGTTCCTGGAAGTGTGTGGAGGGCTGGAGGTCAGAAAGCCAGGCTGTGACAGCTCCTCAGAGCCATCACCTGCTGCTGCACACGTTTTCAAGGGGATTGGCCAAAACATAGAACAACCACATTAATTAAATAATCCCCAACTGCAGTGACTTTGCCTCTGGGCCATCGTCGCTCTCGGCCTGCCAACATAATACATTTTCCTTCCCCGGGATCACCTTTCACCAAAGTGAAAACCTGCCCATATGTCATGTGCGGCACAAACAATCCAAAACATACTAGCAGCCCAGGGCAACCCCGATAAACATGACATAAGAGAATCCACTTGGGATATTCAGAGCATGCCACTGACCTATTGGGGAATGCAGAGCAGGCAGGGGAAGCTCCAGTGGGTGCCTGTGTTTGGAAAGCCGTTGCTCTTTGAGAGAGCACAAGCCCCAAATCCTCAGTTTTGGGAGGACAATGAAGAGACAAGACCAATTACTTGGAAGCAGCTTGTTCTCCAAACTGAGCAGCTTGAGCAGCTTAAAAATCTTTTAGATAACCTCTGATGTCAGACAATAAGATGACCAAGTCCCCCTGTCATGTTCCTGATCCCTTCTTTCCCTGGCTCTAGGTCCAACTCCCTGACACAAGGTTTAGCTCAGGGCTCCAGGGCAGGCTGAGAAAAAGCCCCATCAGACCCTCTGTCACGTAAGGCACAAACCTGCTATCTACAAAACAGTGAGGTACCATTTCATGTTCAGCCCTCTTCTGAGCTGGGTTTGTGGTTTTTCCAAAAGAAGAAAATTCAGCACCATTGAAACACCCTACAAAGGTCCTGCCCTGGCTGCTGAGAACAGAAACGGGCTCCACTGCTCACAGTTGGCATGGAAGCACCAGGGAACAGCAACACAAGGTTGCTCAAAGGAGGTGACACTGCCCTGGTCACATTGGCCCCAGAGAGGGGTACAAGCGTCTGGACATCTGGAAGGACCCTTGTCACTGCAGGCAGCCATGGAAACAAAAAAATAACACAGACAAAGGGTAACAGCTTAGGATACAACACCATCACAGCTTCCCTAAGAGGGGTCTGTTCTCACAGCCAGTTTAGTTTGCTACTTGTTGATCCAGATTTCACTAAAGGAGTTTAAGTGTCCCCCCGCCTAACTCTGGGTGCTGCCAGTGGGATCGTTCCGGTGAAACACAGATTTTGAAGTCATCCAGACCAAGGAAGAGGACACAAGGTCCTTCTACCACAACTTCCTCTAACCACAGTTCAAGCACAAGTTTGGCTGTACGAGACGTTCCCTAAGTCATGGAGACGTTAACATGCAAGTAAGAGCTGGGCAATGCTGAGCTGTTCTGAGAGCCTCTAATTTAATGTGATGAACAGAAAGTTTTCAATTAATTTAGTGCATTTTCTATGCACCAGTTTAAGACTTGTAGCATTCAGGAGGCACTGACTGGCATCAGTAACACTGTCAGAGTCCAGACTGTGTTAGATAATATTGACACAGAAGTTTGATCCACTTTTGAGTGCAGGACAAAAATATCATGTTCCACTAGAGACCGTCTCCTTTAACATCTGCCCAGACTTTGGGTCATCTGCCAACGTCTTTAAAATCATGATTTTCTGTTTTCCTTTAGTATGCAATAGTTGTGTTTTGTTACTCAACTACATTAGAAAGAGGGTCAAAGATGTTCTGGGTGCTATAACAGCCCCACAGATGAACTTGCCAACTGCCCTTTTAGCCTTCTGTGCAAAAAGTGAGGTATTACAGTAATTATTAAATAACATTTTTATCAAGGTTAGAAGTGAGTTTTTTCCCCAAAAAGTAAGTATGTGTAGGAATCAGGTGAACAATAAACGTGCTCTGCTGAAGCTACTGTTGAGAATTCTTATTTGCTAGACTTTCAATAATTAAAATCTGCCTAAATGATTTACTGCCTGCTGCCCTAAGCTAATTATGTAAAAAAGATATCATTTCTGGTGACTCTCTTGTTTTGATGATGATACTGAGTCAGACACCTAAAAGAACAATCGAACTCAATGCTAAGCAACTTATTTATGTTTGGCTTACCACTGTTATTAATAAGAACATTATTTTAGTGACTGCCTGCTGAGAGCTCACCTCCTGGATAGCAGTTGTTTTATAATTAATGTTTTCTTCCTACTGGCATGTTCTTCAACTCTTTGTTCATATTCTCAGATTCTCAAAGTACAGTAGTAGTACTTTGTGCAGCAGAAAGCCTTTGTTCAAGAAAAGTTTGAGCATGAAAGGAATCAGCATCATAACAGCATGTATTTTTGTAATAACTACAAGCCCTTCTACAATGCTTTTCCATCACTGGTTTCAGCATTTAAAAAACAACATTAAAAATCTTTACTATATTTTACAGATAAGGAAAATGAGGCACTTATAAGTGACTTATCTAAAATCTCCTAAGCCAGTGGCAGAATCAGCAGAACTCAGTCCTCCACTTTCAGGTTCATAAAAAAAACAAGGGATGAACAGAAATGGAAGGGAACTCTAACCAGTGGAGCTACAATCTGTACAGCCATGGCTCTGCCTTGGAAGCTGTCCTGTGTTGTCATAGGTTGTGGACTCTGGCAGGTCAATCTGAGGAGAGTTGCACCAGCTTTGTACTGCTGCTGGGCCTTCACATCCTGTGGTTTTCACCCTTCAGAACTCCCATCATACAACCCAAGAAAGGCCCCAAAGCTGCTCCACACCTTCAATGCCCATAACAGGAACAGATTCCCATTTTCACTGTTGCTGTTGAACAGCTTGATTTTTAAAGAGACGCCAAACAAATTAAAAAAAAATAGATTATTTTAAGGTATGGCGTGAAATAAGAGTTCTTTGCGTAGGAAATTATAGGGGGATTGAGACCTGGCATATCAAATGTTTAAAATGTGGAGAGGCTGTGAGGAAGAACATGCCCATTCGTGAATTTGTTTATAAGTGTGTGTCAGCTGCATGATGAAACCAAAACCGTCAATGCTTAGTGAGTCAGCATCCAAGCCAGCATCAGGACTGAGAGAGTTCAGTGTTTATGGAAAACAGCGACAGTCAAGGGGATGGGAATAAATACACGACGTGTTCAATGAAGCACCTGGGTGGGTGAAGACTTAGTAGCCCTCAGATGAAGCAAACTCAGATGCTGTGCTTTTTAATGCACATTTTTAAAGGCAGAAGAGCCTAGGCCACAGGGGAAAAAAATATAAAATCAGCCTTCACAGTAACTTCCTGCTCAAGAATCTAATGGGAACAATACCTTGGATTCACCTGTCCTGTCTCCAGTTTTGAATGTGTGCTTAAGTATTTGCAAGCCAGATCTGCACTGAGTGAAAGAGCTGTGTTGCAAATTTGTACCATGTATTTTGAATAAAATGAAAATGTGGGACAAAACCTTCACAGAAACCTCCATCACAGCAGTTTGACTTAATTTAATTCCTTGAGAGCAAACCCCCAGATTTGACTAAAGTGTAGCTGCATGTTCATGGTTTACAGTGGAGTCCAAATTTCAACCACCATATCTTGGATTCTAAAAAACTCAACTATTACTTAATTAAGCCTTACATTGTTTAAAAATAATTAGTGAGGAAATTTAACAGTTTGCCCAAAGACATACTGCAATTCAGTACCAGAGCTGGCTGTCAAAGTTAATGATGTTGTTTTACTGTGCTTTTATTACAAGCTTCTATTCTGTAGTCCACCTTTTGTGTTATTGTATTTCATTTATTTACCCAGGAGAAAAACAAGCTTTTTCTGAGGAACATTTTCCTTTATATTCCTTTTGAAGGTATTCAGAGTATTTGCCTCTCAGGAAACCCTGGAGCCATCATTTTGTAAAGATTATTTGAGCACCTGTTCCTAACACAGGTCCACTGTACCAAAGCAACTGGTCAACAAATAGAGACTCCATTCTAATACAAGTAAATCTGAATGAATCATAAAACTTCTACAAACACGTGAAGGGAGAACAACTAAGTAAAGAACAATAACCTCATCCAACTCCTGCTGAAGTCAGAGGAGTGGTGCTGCCTATCACTGCACAGGCTCTGAGCCTAGAACAGACCTGCCTTTTCTAGCTCTGTCTAAGGCAATCCCAAGAGCCCCGGAGAAGACAAATGGATTTTTTTATTTATTTTTGGTGGGCAAGAACAAAAACAGAAACCACTGGCAGCAACATCCCGTCTTCTGTAAAATGCCTGAGGTTCACTGTACAAATGAGCTTTCCATTTTCATCTTCCTAATGCTATTTTTAGAACATATTGGCAGTGCCAGATGTCTCTTTCAAAGGCTGGACACTCTCGAGCTGGAGTTAAGATTTATAACCATGTGCTTGCTCGCCACAGATGTTTGAAGCCAACAGGACTGTGGGAAAAGCCCCCCATTGTTAAGATGACATTGCTCAAAAAGCTGTTGGAAAATAGTTACTCACAGCATCTTGAGTATTTCAACATAGCAGCCCAGGATCCTGTCTGCCTGGGTGCTCAGCTCGATGCTCATGGTGCTGCAGGTGGGGCTGACCATCAGGCAGTCGATGAGGTTGGGCTCGCTGTCGTTGCCCACGCTGGCCGTCATCTTCTGGTTCGCCGTGTTGTTGCGCTCCACTTCCACGTGGATCTCGTTTGCAGTGACAATAACTGGTTTGAGACGGGATTCAGTCAAGGTGGCCTCCTGAGAGACCAGGTCAGGACTTGTGTGCAGAAGGCGGAGGGGGAGATTAGGCTTTCGGTCGCACTGCTGCTGGCAGCCATTCCGAATTTCCTTCAGGCTTGGCGAATTGTCCCGACTGAATTTGAAAAAATAAACAAGTCATTTCAATAGACAGACATACCAGCAGAGAGCAGGAGAGAGAGTGCAACGCTGAGGAGCCAAGACTTTCTGCAATTTCCCACCGTATTTCACCCCAGCCCACCGGACGGCTTTCCTCTGTGTAATCGGATTACTGAAATCAATTAAAAACATTAAAAGGCTCCAATAGGACTGTTCTGCAGTCCCTATTCTACAAAGATTTGAGCTTTTCATTACTCTAATTGACATGCCAGTTTAGTATAAAGGTGAACTTTCCCATCCAAGTTGTGCAAAGCCGTAACAGAATCCATGCCCAAGTATGCATCTGGCTACAGTACATGCCCAGACATTTGTCTGCAGCCCTCACGTCTGGAATTTGTGTCGGACACTAAGCAGTCCCTGTCCGTGCTCTACCATGAGGAAAGTCAGATAGGCATAAACAAACAGGAAACATAGCAGAGGGGAACCCTCAGTGCCTACTGGAAACTGGCTCGTGTGTCAAGAACTGCAGCGTCTATTTTGCGGCAAGTCAGGAATCAAATTTTCCGCAATAATGGAGACAGTGCTGTGAAACCAGCTCAGGTTCAAAGCTGTAGATACACAGGGATTTACACACAACCCCCTTCTTCAAGGTCTCACCCTTCCCTTTGGTGAGTACCAGTGACTGAAGGTTCAACACCTTGCCAGTACAGAGTATAACAAATATAACCACGTATCTACAAAAACACAGATGTGACTGACCAGAACACCAGCAATGAGCAGGTGAGAACGAAGACACCCTCCCACAGACCCACACCCATCTTGTTTACTGATGCCTTGGGTTTGGAAGCGAGCAGCTGGGAATTCATACTGACCTGTTGATAAATTCCTCGTAACACGAATAAATGGCCGCTAAGCACACAGCTACAAGATTTGGCAGGACTCTGGGATGTGGGCACTGTCCCGTAGGACCATGCATGCTGAAAAACAAAAACCAAGATGACATCATTGCCAGGAAGATTTCTGTGGGTAAAACCAGCCAGACAGAACGAGGTGTCAGACCTGGATAAGCATCCTTGGGGAATCTTTCAGAAGGGCCATAACAGAGAGATACTTTAACTCTGTAAATCCCTACCAATTGCCCTATTTATGATCAAGGTTAAACTGCAGCATGAGTTTAATTGATGTGGTAGCCCTACAGACCTCCAAAAAACGCTCATATAATTGAGCATTATGAGGGTGAATGTTAATGAAAATCTCTCTGTAGAGGCTTTGAGTCTAAATATATAGGAATAATGTACACGAGGCAAAGTCTGCTTCCAGTGTGGAACTAGGCAGAAGCCCCAGCCATATTTGAGAATTTAGGTTTTTTAAAAAGAGCATTCAGCAACATTGCCTGGTGGACTCAATTTATTTGCTGTTTGCCAGTCCCAAAAAAGCAGCAGCTACTCTTAACAGCCAGTAAGGGGACAAGCAGATGTGGGAGAAGCAACACACCAAGGCATGTACATAGGATTGGACATATGCCATAAATTAAATGCAACTAACCTGTGAATAAACTTCTTCACCACCTCCATTCCAGCATTCAGCTCGTTCAAAGACAGAATATACTCCTGAGTAAACAGCCGCAACCGAGGGCACTTCCCAAAATCCTGTCCAAAAAGGAGAGACCCAATGAAGATGGTGAACGTATGTCCAAACCATGGGTTTTCAGAAGAAATCAACTCAAACACAACTGAATTCACTTTGTTATTATGCTTCAAGAGGACAATATTGCTGCATGCTGATGTAATGTTCTGCCCACTAATAGTGACATGCTTTCCAATCTCTTCTTTCCCCATCCCCACTTTAAAAAAAAAAAGATGTTTAATGAAACAAGAACAAAACATCCCACCTGCATTTACGTTTCTTTTGTACGTTTCACTTTATACCTTCATTTTTAACATTTTTGTTGGTTTGCATTTTTGCTTCCACTCATCACTGCACATTTTTAGAAAACTCAATATTATACTTCTATGTTTGGCATCATATCTACCCTGGTTTTAGAGAAAATCTTTTGGGCATGCAATCAATAAGCAGTCAAATGTAAAACCAGAGACCAGCTTTTTCTCCAGGGATTTTACTCCAGCTACAACGTGGATTTGACAGGTGAGCTCAACAGCCACTTTCTTTAAATCCTGCAGTCAGAAAGGCACCTGCAAACCGAAATCCTGCATCTCCTCACATCACCTGCTATTTTTAGATGTGAAAGGAGTAAGTTCTGCTGTCTGGTGAGTGTTATTCCACAGCACATTTCTTCACATTTGCACAGGTGTAACCTTATTACACAGGTGTTGCAGAACTGAATTTCCAAGGGGTGAACAAGGTCCTCTGAGGACAAACAAGCACCCCCAGTTATCCCTCCAGCAGCTGCCTGTGGACAAACTTCATGGCAACTTAAAGAAATGCCACAGTGGTAATGAACTGGTGGTGGTCTACAAAAGGGATGATACATTCCCAGAGCACTGACACGTCCTGCTAACTCATTTTGATTTCAGGCACTTCTATAGCACAACCTGTATTAACATCTCCTAAATTTTACAGCTAGAGAAAATTACCAAAAATGTGAAAACGAGCCTAGGCTGAACAATGTCTCCTTCAACCTTAAGTGTCACTCTGCTAGTACTGAATGTCTACCTGGTAACTTCACCCAGCAAAGGGACTGTGGGTGATTCCACACTTGGTATTACAACTAAAATTATTAAACTTCCAACAATTCCTTCTGGCAGGAGCAAATTGACTTGGTCCAAGGGCATGAGACCATGTGTGCTTCACACAACATTTGAATAATTCCATGAATATGCCTTGCAAAACAGCTCTTGCAGTTGCAATTTGCCTGTGAAATTTTTCAACCCATGTGGGTGTCTTAACTGAAGTTAGAATGCAAGTCCAAGAGGTCGTGAAAAGGATGTCATTGCTGACCCCTGTAAAATAAAATATCTCTCTAAATATAATACAATGCCCTGTCAGCATAACAAGTACAGAACAATACACACTGTTGATATTGTTTGCTGGAAAAAAAAAAAAAAAAGAAGAGTGCTTATATTCAAACATTTGGTCTGAGCCTACAAACAGCTGAAATCCAAAGGTTTAGGAGGTTGCTGAGCATTCCCCAAACAACTCAACACGCAACAGCCTCCGGTCCTGCACGTAACCAGCAGTATCAGCAAGACAAAAAGCCATCCTTGTTCTTTTGAGATCTCAAAATCACAGACAAATGAGACACCCCTTCCCCATTTATAGGTAGGAAACTGTGGAACGAAACTTGTTGGGAATTTTCAAAGGCCACAGAACAAATGAGAGGCAAAGGTGGAGAGATCTGGCTCAACTCTAAGGACGCTGAGCCGCACAGATGGTGAAGTTTCCTGCCAACAATACTGTCCCCCTAAAATGTAACTTCAGTTACGTGCGTACACACACACACACACACATTCTCTAAAGGACTATTCAGTACAGAAGTCCCTGGAGAGTGGTAAAGTGCCCAAATCCACTCCAATTAATACATGACACCATAAATTCCCTGACTACACGCTGCGGTACAGACATGTTGATTTTCAATCTGCAAATGTTAAGTATGGTAAATATACCCAATTCTCTGAAGCTAACCAAATACAAGCATTACACTATGCATTTAGATTTTATTTGAGACCCCTCAAGAGCTCTGGATGCTTTAAAAAAATCAGTCTGGAATCCAAGAATAACATTTACAGAATATTTCATTGAATGCTACAGAATATTCAAAAATGTTTACATGTCTGCAGAGTGCAGGCACAGAGCCAGGAATACGACCTTTTTGCCATCTTGGGCTTTCTACCTAGTTCTGTAAACTCGGGGAGTTAAATAATAAGATTGTAAAAATAAGAAATATGAACTGTTTTCTACTGGGTTTATGCTGCACACAGCACGACAGCAGATGGTCTCTAAAATTACATCAGTTAGTGAAAAGAAGTTGATTATGTAGTTACAGAGGTTCATCCTTGAGATCACTGCCAAGTTAACTGTCTTAAATATTTTATTTTACTTATTTGTTTAGTCTTTGCCACGGCATTATGAAGTAAGACTTCTTTATGCAACTTAAAAATCATGGCAGGAAATTTAATATGCCACAAAGGCTGGAGAGCTGGTAAATAACCCAGAACTCTCTTAGGGAAGAAATACTGATCATGTAAGAATATCTTCAGAGTTTGTGGAGGGGGAGGGAAAATCTGCTCCACAGGGCAGGACGATCTTCTGGCAATTATTTCAAACACTAACAAGGAATTGATTGGCAATGAAAAGAGAAAAGCCTGGGTGAGAACAGTTATAAAATGACTACATGAATCCTGCAATGAAAAGGAAGAATAACAGTAGGAAAGCATAAAGAAATTCAGGAAAGCTAGGTAAGAACTCACTGGACATGAGCCTAAAGAAAAATGGAAATCCAGAGAGCTGGAGGTGTCTTAAAGAAAAAATGTTGAGAGCCCTAGCTCAAAATCAACAAAGTCTCTGTTCTGATTTTGTTATTTCTTTGATTTTAAACTATTTTAACTGCAAGGATGGCATGTGGGGAGTAAACAAGGCACCAAGAGCCAGGTGAGAGAGAGCTGGAGCTTCATATGCTGGCACTGCTGCCAAAAGAAATGTCCCTCAAAACAATACTTTGCTTAGATGCTCTCGAAAATCCCACTGAGTGCAAAGTAACACACGATCACATGCAGCATTCACAGTCTGGGGGACCAGGTCTCTTGTGCACTCACCATGTTGTGTTTGAGAATCCTCTGTACCACTGGTGTGAACACTTCGATCACGACCATGGACCGCGGGCGCTCTCGGCAGTGCTGGAACGAGCAACAGGTCATTTTGTGAGCTGCAGAAATTATGAAGATGGGTCTCCCCTGGCTTCACACCCCATGCATGGACTACCCCAAGACTAACAAGATTCAAGGGCTAAATTAACCTTTCCTGGGTTACACTGCTCTCTTCTATGAATTTGCTGGCATCTAATAGACTATACAGGTTCAAGAGCTCCCATTCTTCCCAAAACTCACTGGAATGTAGCATTTTGGGGACTCATATCCCTTTTGTCAAATTTGGTTGAAGCTTGCCAACAGTTTTGAAACGGGTTGGGGGGCAAGAAGATATGTACACACAGGCAGTGTAATGGCACAAACCTCCTTTCCTTGGCATCCAGGCTAAAAACCTGTGGTGGATCTTGGAGGGTACTAACAACCCACTCTCCCATCACAGAATAAAATATACAATCCAAATGTATCAGTCAGGGTAATTTGGATTGGGCAGGACCTTTGAAGGTCATCTGGTCCAAACCCTTGCTCAAGGCAAGGTCAATTTTGAAGATAAATTTGCCCTCTTGTTAGTCTCATTAGTCTTGTCCACTTCAGTTCTGAAAAGTCCATAACCTGTTTCCATTCCTGCAACTCTACACAGCCCATCCCACACATTTACAGACAATCAGGTGCCCATCTCTGATGGAGACCATAGGCAAAAAAAAAGACCCAAACCAGGAATAAAAATGCCCTGAGTCCAAGGCTGGATATGACCCTACAAGTGGCTTATAAAAATGCAACAGTAAGAGGAGTTTCTGAAACTTGACTTAATTTCTGTAGGAAGAAGCAGCTGATTAGTAACTCTGGATGGGAATTACAAGCAGCATCCAGAATGTTTGACAGATGCATACACAGTCATCAGCAAGCAAATTTAAGCAGACTTGAAACTGAAACACAAACAGGCCTAGAGGAAAAGTAGTACTTTCAAATCCACAAGGTCTGCAATCCAAAGTACCCAGAAGTTTATGGAAAAGATGCAAAATGCAGCACAAGCATGGATTTACCAGAGAAGAGGATAGGTCCTTATTAAGTCCCAGTGACATAATACCATTAGGGCTGAGTTACACATCACATCACAACCTCATCTGAACACAGATCCAATGATCTCTGCATTAGCCAAACAGAACATGCAGTAGGACACCTCCTGTACCCAGACTGAGGTGTGGGAGTCTGAAACCTTTAACTCTCACACAGTATCAGGACAAAACAGTCTGATGTGCTAAGGCACATGGTTCTATTTATCATAATGGTGCTGTTAACTATTCCACTATCACTGGAGGCTGACCAAAAAACTGAAATCAATTCGGGCAGGAGGCAAGGAGTTAAAGAAAAAACAACCACCCCCTCAAAGAACTACGCTCATCTGCAACTATGAGATTTCAGAAAGCAAAACTGTTGTGATACCTTGCAGAAGAATTCACAGAGGTCAGGAGGAGGATGGTTGTTTTCCAGCAAAGGTGCAATTGCCTTTAAAAGGAAAAAGAGAGAAAAATTCAATTAAAGGACTGCAACTGCATATTGCAAACAACTATTTTTCAGGGTGAGGAGGGGAACTCAATTTTAGAAAAGGACAAAAGCATAACCAGAGAAACTAGAGGTGGGTTATGTGTTTATTTTACAAGTAAACTCAAGAACACCTCTGCCATGAGTTCTCTGGAAAACTTGGCCTTTAACTGCACCAGCGTAAATACGTAAACCACAGCAAAGGAGAGAGAATTTTATAATTGTTTCAATAAAAACAGAAGCAGACCAATTGTTTTAGGATGTAATAAAGCAAGGATGAATCTGGCTCACTACTTCAATTAGAACACTTCCCTAAAAGAAAAAAATGAAAAACACCACACACACACACACATATCTTTTATGGAAGACTTTGAGTTCTTTTTTATGAGAAACAGCCCACTAAAAGTGACCTAGCCCTGTTCTCACCTGGGAGGACCCTATTCATCCAAATCAAGCATTTAACTTTGTGAAAGTTGAGATCATTATTCCTCCTTTGTTGCTACGCAAACCAATGTGCTTATGCTGGGTAAATACATTAGAGGTCATACCTGCCACTGAGGGTGTAATGAATTTATGTTGTTGCTACTTCCTTTGTAAATCAGAAAATGGTACTAGAATATTATATTGTCTCTATGTGATGGTGCCTTTGGGCTTTTCCAGTCTTCAGCTAAAGGGATTCCCAATACCCATTTAAAAGTAAGGCACTAAACACAGCAGCCAGGACATTTTGTATTAAGCAACTGAACACCAGATACTTTATCTGGATGGCATCCGGAGTTTTACTGCTTTGGTTTGTGCTCTCCCTCTCATCTCCTTAAGGGTTTCAGCCCTGTGAGTCTGCTTGCAGTGGCTGTGTTTCACAACAGCCACTCTCACACACACAAGTCAAGATTAGTGGGAATTTCAACAACGAAACCCAACGCATCTGCAAAGCTCTGTTTTGGTTATGCACAAGAACTTTGAACTTTCTGTTCATTACTGTGTGCCATCCTCCTGCAACTGTTCAATCCTTCTCTGGTGGTGGCCCAGCAACGGTGGGCTGATGGAGAACACAACACCAATCCAGTTAGAGTAGAATATCCTCACTCCCTATCCAACACCTGAGCTCCAGATCTTCCCTGAATCCATCTTTTGGAGTGTTTGCTATGGGACCTGCCAAACCACAAGACAGATGCTCAAGCAAGTCATGGCTCTGTCTGTACATACAGTGTGGAAGAGCAACAGCCTGAAAGCACCTTTTCCTGTATTTTCCTTATGAGTGCCGTGGTCAGGAGCAGCTATGGCAACATGTGCCTCCCTGTCCTGAGCAGGAAGGGATTGGCTGGAATATTGATCTGTTCCAGCACCATCTAGAGAAGGCAAGCTGGCTCCATCTGCACGGCAAATCACTGTGTACTTTTCACATAAATACACAGTATTAGCAATACTTTCCAAGAATAGCCTGGTTATCTGTGTAATGGCAGGGAGCTCTGAATGCCCAGGAACTGCCACCTCCTTAATAGCTCGGGCACAACCTACAAAGAAAAGCAAATGCCACTTCAGACACCTATCTCGGTGACTGATTCCATCTAAAATGGTATCTTAGGCAGCAGATAAAGACAACTAACACCTACTGGCAGGTACCTGCTACCGTGTCATTTTGCAGAAAGAGCCATGGAGATGTGATACAATCAGGTGGTGGTGGGGCTCTAGATTAGATTACTGGGAAAATCTGGAAATTTCGAGAGAATGAAATTAAATTACAGTGATGGGGAACCAAGTTCCATCTCAGATAAATTACTGAGATTTTGTATTTTGTTTCACAAGGAACAGAGCTGCTATTTGACTCACTTATTTCTATGTCTAAATAAACATGACCTACAGAAAAGAAAAATTTTGAGGAGGCTATTTTTACAAATCAAGTAAGCAGGGGGTTAAACTGTAGTGATACATATCCACACTTACAACAACAGTCACTTGCTCACGTACTATTAGCAATGGAGACATTCTGTATATGGTAGCATCAGCCCCTCAGGAAACTACTAAGCCTCAGGGTTTTATAGGGCACATCTGCAAATGATGGGTTTTGACTATTTAAAGTACATATATAGACATGAACACTGCTCTATGCAGCCTAGTAAGGGGGCCATTTGGGGAGACTATTAACACTCACATCCTGTGCTCTTTCATATAAGCTGATGAGAAAGCTTTATTGTGATTCCTCTATGAAACAAGAGGAATGATAAAGCCACACAAAAAATGGACAAATGGTTTTGATTGCTGCCCAAGTTTACCAGCATTGGTGGAAATGCTTTCACTGGGGCAGAGACTTCACTGGGGCAGAGACAAGCACTAACAGAAGTGTCATGAAACAATACCAATTTATCCTCAGATTTCAACAGAAGGATACTCACCACAATAATGCTCTCCTGGTCTTGAGTGGTTAAGTTGTTGTTCTGGAAGAGTTGAATAGAAAATGAATGAGAAAAGAGTACTCTCAGCTGGCATATCAGCACACACAGTTCTCAGCTACCACGGACATAAACAGAAAGGTTCAAGACTGAAATTGCTTATTTTCTGAATAAAAAATCATTGAATTAAAATCACTCTCCTAAAGAAGGTGGTAAACTGTCTGCTATGAGCAGTGGTGCAAGCTTCCATTTCTCCCTCAGCCCACTGAGATTCCAGTCACCCCAGCCACCAAAGCTGAGCGTACAATCACCAGGATGCCCGAGGAGGTCTCAGTCAGCTAGAAAACTAAAGCTAGTGATACATTTCTTAAAAATGTTTTAAGGTAAGCTGCATGTTTCTACAAAAATTAATAAAAGGATTGTTGTGGTGTTGGTTACCACTTGTGGGTAATAAACTAACTGCTGCAGTTTTCCTGAAATCCCTTCTTTAAATATGGTACCAGTAAAAGCCAATAAATTGACTGGAAGTCACCTATGCAGAAGAGTTTGCTTTGGGCTTTTTCAGCAGCATAATCCATCCAGAACTCACCAAGTTCTGAGTTGCTAAGACTTTTGACTACTGTAAGAAAAACAGACAGCAACTTTTTTGGCTTATATCAAATCTTTGTAAATCAAAACTAAGACTTGAAAAACTTGTTTGGCATTACATTTCCTGTTAATGAAAAGTTGGATATTTGAAACAGAACTAGTGATAATAAAATAGCTGCATGATTAATTTATTGGTGTGTGTATATAAGAATTACTGGTCATGGAAGCAAAGCCAATGGAATAGAAGTCAAGGGGAATTTTACCACTGACTTGAAATTAGACAAGAATCAGACCCATAATAAATTTACCATAAATATTAAACCAAGCAATTAAACAAACAAAAAACCCCAAACCAACAAACTCAAGAGAAATGTGGTTTGTTTTGTTTTTAGGAATCTACCTAACAGCATGGGTCAAATTTCCCTTCTCCCCAGCAAGTGCAAATTCCACTCAAGTCAGCAGAAGTCACGAGTAGACTCACGGGCAGAATTTTGACAGCCCAAGTTAAAATAAAACCCACTCACAAGCTTTCAACTGTCTCTCATCCACACGTGACAGTGTCTTGCAGGAGCCCTGCTGAGGTCATACCTCTGAGAGCAGTTTGGAGACAATCTCCAGAGGTGCTTGGTGGATGGAGTCGTCCTGCAGCGGGGACGTCAGCGCCATGTCCACCAGCGTCCGGATCTCCTTCAGCACCACCTCCCAGCGGCTGGGGTTACTGAGCACCTTCTTGTACTTGTAAATCTTCTTCTGCAAGAAACAGGAAAGGGTTTCCTATAATGCATCTGCCAAGTGGGTTGCACTGAATTTTGAGTTTTGCCTTTTCTGGTTGCTGAGAGGCTGTACTTAAAACTTTAAAACAGACAAGAAAACCTTGTACGTCTGAACCTATTTCTTCTGTGGAAGCAATGTGAAACCATGATTCTTTTTATTTTTATTTTTTTTTCTTTTAACTCCAGAGCATCTTTCTTTTCACCATCTCCTCTTGCAAACACTTTATTCCTTGGGCTAATAACAGATACCTGCTACTGCACTGTTTCTAAAGCTGTAGGTTCTTTTAAAGGGAGTCATTAAGAAAGGGGCAGAGAGAGAGGCCACCAAAACATCACTGCAAAGATACTTTATTCTACATTGCTAATTGGTGAATTTACATTCAAAATTTAATAAAATCAATTTTATCAAAGTGCAAATTTCCAGCAGACCCACAGGCTTTCTTTTTTCTTCAAGTACCCTGAATAGTCGTGCTGTCACCCTCCAGTTTTAACAGACACCAACTTGTGAAGTCTCCAAATCTTCCATGCAACACCATTTCCTGACTGTGTAACTCCGTCTGCCCCAGTCCTCTGCCTGCCCCTGCACTATTGCTGGCCATGCCCAACCTGTTTCACCGACTGCCCCATGCACAGACCAGCTGGATAAGCAAAGGGCAACTCTTATTCCTCAGCAGCAATGCTGCCACAAACAACTGAAACAGAGGCTGCTTTGTATTATAAATGGTATTCTCTAGAGAAAACACACCCTCCCAAATTCCCAGAGGTGGCTTGATGGTACTCCAGAAGTGCAGGGAAACAATGATGAGTGTTAAAATGCTACTCCTGAAAAAAAAAAAAAGGAAGGGCTCACCAGAACCAGGAGGGGCTTGCCAAGGTGGGCAGTGTGGAGGGCAGTGCTGGAGGCTCCTCACGGCCCCTGTACAGAGAAGGAGCTCTGCACTGACAGACCCCCACTTGTGTTTCATTCACGTGCCCTTCTGCTCCTCTCTGTGTGTGAGCCTGGTGCTCTGTTCAAAGGGATGTCAAGAAGTTTGGACACATCCTCAGGTTTATTTACAGCACAGGCTGGGCACTTCTCTGTTTACGTGAAAACATCGGTGTTTTGCACTAAAAATGGATCTTAACATTCCTCAGCAGCATTTTCCGGAAAATCACAAGAACTGCCCGCGCTGTGTGTGCAGCCTGCAGGTTCAGCTGCTCGTTTTGGGTGCAATAAAGCAGAGGACTTTGCAAAGGGTTGGTCTGCTTTGTTTTGTTGTGGAGCTTTGTGGCTCCAGGGCATTTCCCCCTGCACTCGCCCAGGGCAGCCCCAGCAGGAACCATCTGACCAGGCTGGCTCTCTGCTTATCAGCCACTTCCTTCCCCCCATGGAGCAGATCTAATGCTCAACAGCAAACAGTCACCTCTGTACCCTATCCAAAACAAGAGAGAAGAGAACAATGCAGAAAAATACAGACTTCAGATGCCTTGGGTTTGTCAGTGTTGTTAAGAGGGGGGAGAGGAGGGCAGCACTGGGCTGACATGTAAAGGCTGATAAAGCAATCCAATTATCTTTTTAATTAAATTCATGCAAGTACAAAAGCACATTGGCAGTGTAGTTCACACTTCCAGTGCATTTTAAGCCACTGAAAAGCTAAAGGAACATAAAAACATGCTGCAGACATTATCAAATGTGTCTGAGATTTCGGAACAGAGAAAAAAAATCTTTGTTCTTCAGAGCTCCTTGGGGCAGAGACAGCCCAGCAGTAATTTTAAGCTACCAGCACTACTTCTGCCATCATCAGAGATTTCTTGGACTCTTTAGGAAACTTGAATCATAGAATTTAATTTCTCTTATTCAGGTAGTGCCTTTATTTAGGATCTTTTTGTTAGACCCACTCCAGCACTAAATAAAATCTAAACTTCTAAGACAACCAGACAGCTTTTTAACTTGAAGAAAGTCCTTTCAGACTAATTGAGGACACTAAACCAAGCTGGCTCAAAAGATACAATTTCCATGCTGAAATTTATTCCTTGGTCCTGTACTGTGAAGAAATCCAATTCAAAGCAGAATTGAAAGCTGACAAGGAGTGGATACAGGGGGAGGATAAGAGCTCGACCACTGGGTTATTGCCTCCTTGCCTGGCCTGGACTGACCCTTCACTTGGGCGAGTTACAACTCGATTTCAGAGCAGCTCCTTCAGCCTCAGGGGCAGCTGCTGGAGGAAACTCTTGCCCAACAGGACGCTGCTCAGACAACTCCACCACAAATATCTTTCTTCCGCTGTCAAATCCACTCTTGCTTGGGGTGAGGAAGGAGCAAGGGAGTTTTCCTTTCCCTTTTAAAGACGTCCATTAAAAGTTGAAATTCTGATGATGCTGACGTACATAAGAGGGAAGACAGTGGGGACTGTGCTCCCTGCCACGCAAGGGAGATCTACGAAAGCTGCTGCTCAGAGCAGGCACACAGGGACTCAAAGGGAGCATCAGGGGACAGCTACCTTTGCAGACACACCGAGCCTGCTGCAAGCACGAAATCCAAACTTATCAGTCTCTGCTTCACGTTTCCAGCACAAAGGATTGTGCAGCGCTGACAGACTGAGCTGTAAACTGCAGACAACGTTACAGAAGCCTCAGACAACGTTACAGAAGCCTTGAATGATGGTGGGAAAGCAGCAGAAAATAAATAAATAAATAGAGGAGCCATCCCCAAGGGGATTGAACTCTGCTATCCTGAACCTTTGCCCATGGTTACGCTGATGTTTTTCTCAGCAGAACGCTTTTCACTGTTGAGCGCCTTGCTGAAAGCCCCAATTAAAGCCTGAAACCTATCAGTGGGTTACAGAAGCAATTTGCTGTGTATCAGCAAGCACTTAGCCAGCACTGAGCCATCTGCTCCTTTCTACCTGCGCTGACTCCAGAGCAAGGAGCAACAATCACTCAAGAGCTTAAAAACAAAGCTGCCTGGTAAAGACCTGTAGGGGAGAACAGACACGTCAACACGTGCAAGGAGTTCGTCCCCCCTGCATGTAGGTGTAAAAGATGCCTTCAGTTGCTGAAAATATTCACACAACATTTATCATTAATGGCCTGTGCAAGAAAAATACTGGGGGGCAAGGGAGGGATCCAGTTTCACTGGGACTTCAATAAAAGCAGCAGCTCCTGTGAAAATTTATGTGAGTGAAAATAACACATGCCAACATGGAATTTGACCCTCCTAGTTACTGACCAGCCAGTACCACACCGCCAGTGTCATTCCAAAATCCTGCAATGCTGATTTTAAATGCAAAACCACGGAATGTAATAAGTACCCAGAAGATGCAGCACGAGGAATAAGTGACACTGACAGGGCATCCTTCATTCTCAAATCACTCTAATTAATTAAGTCTTGCAGAAACTCAAAGAGCTAAGCCTCAATCCTCTTTTAGAGGAGAGAGAATTGAAGTCCACAAGTGAAAAATTACTTTACCAGAGTGACAAAAATCTATAAGCTGTGTGTTTTACCATCAGTACTCAAAAGCTCCTGAACACTGCTCTGAACAGACAGTTCAGGAGAGCCTAGGAAACCCTCAGCTTTTTAAAGTAAGATTTTCCTATGTTTTTCTCTCCTATAATGGCCTCATCCTGTAGCCCTTGCTCCTACATCACTTTCTTGGACAAGAATGATAATACTGATGTAGTCAACAGCTAAGAAAAATGGACTCTAATGCACAAAATTGGTTAGCGTGGAACATTTGCCTTTTTCAGCCCTAGGAAGACCTTTCACATTAGGAACATCTTAAAACAGGCAGCACACCTGATCCAAAAAGGGAAAAATGAAGTTAGCCTTCTTGATGACAAAATTTCATCCCTGCTTTGCTACTGCTGGACAGGGAACGTTCTGTACTCTTGAGAACCTGTCTCCCTGTCAGCAAATACTATCTTCATTACATTAAAAAAATTAATGGCCAACCCTAATTCCTAAAGCCTGCTAAATTCTAGCTCTCTTCACCCTTTGCCACGCACCAGCCCACGAAGTGGTCGCTTCTTTAGGGGAGAAGCTGGAGCCACTGCAGGAGCGGGTGCTGCCTTTGAGGGCTGTGTATGTGCCAGCAATTGTTTATTTCTTGCTGAGCAACGAGGGCAGTCCCAGCAAGAGGGAAAAGGTCAAGCTCCCGCATGGAGGTTCCTCCCCAGCTCATTGCGGGGACGGCTGACACGAGCTTGTGTTACACTCTAATGTTGAGGGTGTTTATGTAAAGTGGAGGTGCTTCTTGCTAGATGCAAATGTACAGAGGAAAAAACAAAACAGAGAGAGACAGAGCGGAATGGTTTTCCCCACTGCAGCAGAACATTTTGTTAAAACGCTGCGTAACAAGGAACAGGAAGATTGCTTGTGATGTCCAACACTCATGTTGGCCTGTCCTACAAAGTCCAAGTGCACCATGTGTTCTGAAGCACCACCTGCTGGCATTTTTTTCTATTAACCCCTTATCTTCATGCAAACAAGAGGGCACGACATCCCCAGGACTCAGCTAGATCCATATTCTGCTTTTAATACTAGCAGGCATCACTTACTTCATAAGTGATGTTAACTTGTAAGGTTAACTTGTTGCTAGCAGAAGTTTCCCTGACAGCTGGAAACGGGCTGGATCAGTTGAAAGCCTTTGGAACTAAGTTCCTACCTGCAACATTTACCATTATGAAGAAAAAAAAATAACTTACCTGAAAAGACTAAGTCTATAAAAAGTCCCAGTCCTGGCAAAGGGTTGGGCCCAGAATGAGATTATGGAACCTTTTCCAAATCAGGGACTTCAAACTGCTCATGCTGCAATAATTGAACTCTTCATGACCTTCCTAAAGTTCTGTACAGAAAGACTAACGTGCTGCTCTCTGAAACAGATGCAAAACAGCAGCAGCAAACTTTTGCTCTCTATCATGTTTTCAGGTCAAGGCATTTTCTGCATTTTTCGTTCTACCCAGTGCTAAATGCTGAAGTGCATCAACTTCTCTGCTTCAGTTGCTTCTCTGAATGCAATCGCCTTCATCAAGGCTCACTTTCCCACCAGCTCCTCACCACAGGCCAGAGAGCTGAAGGGAAATGTTTTAAGCTAGGCACTTCTGATTCTCACTCAGTTAAGGTCTAAAAAGCACTTCTTTTTTTGCCAATTCATATAAAAAAGATCCTGGCAAAATCGCCATTATTTATTACACTGAAACTGGCAACCATGAATCTGTGCCCTGAATAAATACACCCAGTGACAATCTCTGCCCTGAGCAGAGATCAGTCTTGATGACTGAAAGCAAGAAGGAGAGAAAGAACAAGAAAACCAAGGTGATTTCCTTGAGGTCATAATGCAAGCCAGGACCAGAGCAGAACTGAGGTCTTCCGATCTTCAGGCCTATGAGGCAACTGCTAGACCAAGGCACCCCTAAGGAGAAGCACCACTGGCATGCACTGTGCTCACAGCCAGTCAGTGTTGACACCCTGTTGCTGTGCTTCCCCTTCGCCACATCTTTCACAACCCCTTTTTTCAGCTCACATTCCTCCACCTGGTTCTTTCCACCAGTGTCTTACCACCTTGCTCCAGATCTCACTGACCCAGGCAAGGAGCCCCAGAGGCTCAGGTCAGCGCTGTCCCAGAGCTGACAGAGTTCAGCGGGTTCAGCCAGCGGTGACATGGGTTCAGCTGTTACTAATGCACAAGCTGGAACAACCACACAGATACTTCCCAGAAGCTCAGTTTGTCCTTTGCTCAGGTACCACTGGGACAGTACCACTGCAAAGTGAAGGAATGCTGAAATAAACAGAATTTTAAAAGGATGAAACAGAGACAAAATGCATTTCTGCTTGGAGCACGAGAAGCACAAAGTGGGACGAGGGGGTTCACAGGGCAGGCTCCTCACTCACCTCCCAGCATGACACTGGGCAGCTGCAACATTAATGCACTGAATGAACTTGCTCCCAAAGCATATTACATATCTTATCTATCTATATATATATATCTCCACCTCCTTTGCACACAGCTGTCACCTGACTGACCATCACGGGCTTCTGCTCTCTGATGTGCTCAGGACTACTGCAAGGATATCCTTCAGTAACCAGGGGGACGAGATGATGGAAAGGGAAGGATATTCCATCCAAGGGAAAAAAAAAATAAAAAAAATGGGCAAACAGATATGAAATTCATGAGCTACGCTGAAGGCAAACCTACATGCAAATACACTGTGTGTGCCTCCAAAACCTGAAAGCAACTCAAAAATCGTGCCCCCTAGGCAGGGAGGGAAGAGGTCATCTTTGGCAGACCTTCCCACCACACCAAGCAGAGAAACTGGGCTTTGCTTCTGCTGGTGTTCTTGTCTTCCTCTCAAATCCCTGCACAGCCCTCGGGTCTCTGAGATGCACAAACACAGCTGGCCAAGCCAAACCCAGCTCTACCTTATTCCTGCATTTGAGATGCCATTTCCCCAGCTAGAAAACGCAAAAGGCCAACTGTGGCTCCAGCTGCACTTCGCCCGGGCTAATGCGGTTACTCCTGTAATCAGACCTGTCCACAGGGGAGACGTTTTTTGGCATGGCCGACACTGATGCATTCCCCAAAACCCTCCATCCCTGCTTCCATTTCCTTTTGGCAAACACTCCCATTCTTCAGGCCCCAGTTCCAGCACCAGCTTTACACTTCAGGTTGGCAAAACATCAGCTTTCATCCTGCACACAGCAACTGCTGTTCCGTATTTTTCGCACCGGAGCCAAGTTGGGGTTTGTTTTTAATGTTGCTTTGGCTATGCGGAATTTCACTATGACTGCAGATACGTCTCCAGCAGAAGCAGAAGCCACTCCCTGCTCACAAAAAGCCTTGGTAGAGACAAAGCTGATATCTTGGGTTCAAAATTTCATGTGACATCTCCACAAATGAAGAAATCTTTTAAAATGTGCCGTCCCATGAGCGTTTGGGTGTTTTGGTTTGGGGGTTTTTTATTACGTAAAAAAAAAAAATAACATAACGCCTTTTTCTCCTATCCTGGGCAGGAGGAAAAACTTCAAGACAGGTCATCAACACAAGTTGTCCCATATGTACAGAAAAGGTTTGCCCTAACTACAGGCTGGGGGGGGGGCTTACAAACCATCCTTGGTTGCTTTAATCTCTAATGCAGAATGAGTGAGAAAAATCTCCACCAAGGGTTTGCTGGACTCAGACAATCAGAGCAGGAGGCAGACACCCTGCTTGATCTACAGCAATTTAACAGCCTCTGACTCATCAGCAGAGGGAAGGTTTCAAACATGTTTAGACACAACTGCCTCCTCCTCCTGCAGGACCTGCCTGCTGCAGCATATTTGGCCCTTCTCTCCAGAGCAGCAAATGCTCCACACGGACACTGTCTGGACATCGGGATCTCGGTGTTCTGGCACAACCCACAGTTTCCAGAGAGGTGCAAGTCTGACATGCTCCTGTATTTGAGATCATGCAGCATGAGCTGGAGTCAGCAAAATTATGTTCAATTACAAAAGAAAAAAAGAGCAGACTACTAGACAAAAAGCAGGAATACATGTACCATATACACTCCACGCTTCCCGTAACTTTCAGTGAACTAACTGCATTGCAGTGCACAGGGGGAAAAAAACCGTAGTATTAAATAAATAAACTACAGGAGACACTGTATGACTGTGGAGTTTGACATGCAGCAAACAGAAAGCAGATGACACAAAGCACTGTGACATAACCTGCCACCTAGGTGTGGTCCTTGCTGTGAGCTTCTCTGTGCAGAGACCTACCATCACTGCATTACAGAACGCCCCTGACACCCAGCTGAACTGATCCAGGCCCCTAACACCTTTATGTTCCACACATGATGGCTGTGTCTGTGGAGCCTGGCCCTTGGCATCCACCACCTCTCAGCCTGTGGTGGGAATAAGTGACTTTGCCACTGCAGAGAAGAGATAGTGTGTAGGAAAAAAAAAAGTATAAGGCACAATCTTATCGTCATTGCACTTTGACCAGGTCCGCCAAAGAAAAAGCTGTGCACAAGGCTACCCTGGAGCACAGCCAGGCATACCTGCTGTGCAGAACCCCCCAGCTCTGGCACTGCACCCTTCAGATCCCACTCAGGCACGAGAGAGCCGGTCATCACCGGGAAAACAGGACGTTGCCTCATCTGCAAGGCTGCAAAACATGTGCCCGTAAATTCAGGCACGTAGGAACTCTGATCGGAAGAACTCACCACCCGAGAAACCACCTCAGACTGGGACTAAGCAGCTACTATCGCTACACATTGTAGTAACTGCCAACAGAAGATAACCTCTGAAAGATAATCTATCTCCTTTCTATTTCTACTGGAAATTCCAGTAAGCTTAGGCAGCACTGAGTAGCACACAAGGCAATTATTTTTTCCCAAATATGCAAAATGGATTAAAAAGCCACGTCATCCCTTTTCCTTATCACTCTCTACTGCTGGCAGTGGACACCCTCGGCTTTTCCTGCCCTCCTCCCCTCTCACCAGTCAGCAAAACCTTCCAAATGGACGTTTACACACCTGTTTCACTTTCTCCTCCTTGGCAAATGTATTATCTTGCTGATTTTCTAGCACTTCAGCACCATAAATGGCTTTGGAATTGGCTTCTCTCTTGTGCACCTGCATCATCAATGTCGTCAGCAAGAGAGATGTGCACGGCTCGAGGAACATGTTTGTGTCAGAAAGCTGCTGCAGAGCCTTAGGGAGAGCAGGGACTGGATGCTGATGTGATGCTTGCAAGCATCTTAAAAAGGGACTTCAGAAAAGCAGGGTATTTCTGTCTTCAGATCACTGGGCTTTGGAGCACTGAATTTTGCAGTTTCTCACAGGGAGATACCCAATTTCAGAGCAGCATTTGCATCTGAAACATTCCCATTGCTTTGTTCCATGTTTTTCTATCTCATCTTATTGTGCCACATCAGCACAAAACCCCCAAACCTCCTGCAACTCTTCAGCCTACCAAAATGCCACAGAATCTCTGCAATTTCCTTGTTTTCTTTCTCTTTTGGACAACTGCTGCGTGACGTGCAAGACTGAATTAAGTCTCACAGCATTCAGCTTTCTGATCCCAAGACTCCTCAGAGAGGCCAGAGATCACCAGGGTGCTCCCAAAACCACTGCCCACCTCCCGTTCAGAGTCACTCACAACAACCCTGGTGTCCTTGATGGATCTTGCCTCTGGTCACACAGCCTAATCTACTGCTTCCATCTTAAATATTCCAGTAAAGAGAACCAGAGACCAGGCTATGGTAAGTAGCTGCAATGCAATGACTTCTGAATGAAGAGAGGGGAAAAAAGAACATACTTTTACTAGCATTGCTCTCTGATATTTTCTTCTCCTAATTTTGAAACTATCAGTGTTCTGGGAAAAAAAAAATAAGAGGTGTGATAGACAAGATAAACATGAGACTTACAGGAGGAGATGCTACAGGCTGTGACACTTGCAATACACTGTTTCAGGTTCTTTCGTGGACATCAGCAGCAGTTTTATAATCCTCTAATACATTATGGATATTTAACACACTAATTATATTGGAAAAAATAAATGTAAGGATAAAAGTGAGCAAGAAATGAAAGAAACATTTAAAACACCACCTTGATCCTGTTTGCTCCTTCAGGTCTTCTGACATCAAGAATTCTAGTAACATCCAGAATGCAGAATTGGGCCCCATGGCAGCAGTTTAACAAGGCACTCACTTAGCATGTGTCAGCTCCCAGAGTTAGCTTTTCACACCCAATGCATCATGCCAGGAGGATAATTACACTCCTGGGAAAGACTACCAGTCTTGTCCTGCCTTCATAAGAGATCTCCTAAAAAGATTTTTTTTCTGCAGCTAGAAACCTGAAAAAGAGAATAATTTTGGTGCAGCTCTATGTTATGACAGCTACAGATGAGAAGTTGTGATTTGGTGAAATTCATGGTCACCATGACCTCAAAGTCCCAAATTGCAAAGAATTAGTCATAAGGTCAGCCCTGGAACAATGCGGAGGAGCAATTCTCTAGCACAAAACTCAAGGATCCCTCTTGGCCAGTAGTTCAGCATTCCTGAGAAACAACATACTCCAGCAGTTGTATCTGCTCCTCTTCAGAGCAGAGACCCAAGCACACAATAACAAACTGACCTGTTTATTCAGCTGTTTTTGACACCCCTCTATCTTCAGACCTAATATTAGTTTGAATAGGATAGCATCCAAGTCTAGAGGGGAAAATTTAGAGCTGGTCCTGACTTAGCTAAAGCGAGACAGAAAATAACTATCTAGTTTCTACTCAAATTTCACCACTAGGCCACTAATTGGCTTGGGTTCTGTCTCCTTAGAAAAGGCTGTTTTGGCAATGCAGGAGGCAGCTATGGCCTCCTGTGCACATATGGCTGGGTGAGGGCAGAGCAGCCCAGGGCAGCAGCTCAGAGCCAGGCTGGCATCTCAGCATGGTGCTGAGAGCCTCTTTGGGTTGGACAAAGTGCTGAGCTGACATGGATATGCAGCTCCCACATTTGAAGTGATTCATGTGAAGCCAACGCAGAGAGAGCACAGATGGCAAAGAGCTGCCACTGCTGCAGATGTACCTTATGGGAGGAACCTGCTCCAATGTGCCCCCAGAAAGAGAGAGGTATTTTCCCCAATGCAAAGGCAGCACCACTTCACCTGTTCTGGTTCTTAAAACGTCACCAGTGTGTTTCATGAAACAAATAAAAGAAAAAAACTTTCTGTCAACATCTTGTCTGTTCCTCATCTGTTCGTTTCCACTTCCCGAAGTGAGATCAATGCCCTTCTGGTGTGACAGCACAGCTACCTCGAGCAAACTGAGATCCCAGAAACAGAAAACAAGGCCAAGACTTTTCAAGTGACTTCTGATAACAGATGGCCTGAGACTTGAGCAGAAAATGAGAGGCAATAGACTTCATGAATATGTCTTAAGCCAAAAAGAAAGTAAAAAAAAAAAAATAAAAAGGCACCTCCCCAACTTACCTATAAAAAGTAACCATTATGGGAATAAAAGGCTGTAAGTATTCCATGTAAGATTTTCATGATGCTGCTCCTGAATTAGCAGTGAGGTTGTTCAGATTACAGATTACAGAGTAGAATTATCAATCACCAGGTGAAGAGCAAGGGGATGCCACTGGAGAGCCCCATGCAGGCAGACACAGCTGCATTTCACATTACCTTTCAAATACAAAAGGAGAACAAACCATGCCAGCAAGAATGAACTTCACCATGAGAGGGGGCATCAGAAACCAGAAAAATATCAAGATATATCTTTAGTCTCACTGTGTTCACCAGAAAGCTCAAACTGGTACCATCAACACACAACTTGGACATGGCATCTGTTCCCTACAAAGTCTGGCCTAAAATGCCATCATGATGCTCAAAGTCCTGCAGGGGAGAGGCTCTGGTTATCTTAAAAACCTGTTCATGGTCTCCCATAACTGGCACCCGTGCATTTCATGGGAAGAGCACAATCACCAGCCAAAAACCTGTGGGCTGCCTTTTATCTGTCCAAGCAAGAAACAAGCTCCTCCAAAACCAGCGTGTCATCAAAGCCCCCAGTGCTTCCAAAGCCCTGAGGCTTTGAAAGGCAAAACTTAATTCCACAGTTTTGGTTCTTATCCATATATTATTGACCTGTACACAGACACAAAAGGAAAAAGAAAAAATACAAAGAAAAGAAAGCCATTGTTGGCCTAATTGTATGATAATTATTGTTTCACCTCAAAGCAGCAGAAAAATGAAAACTTTTGTGTTCTGTGAAAATACCTCAGTTTTTCAGATAAAGAAGCAAAGAAACAGCCACAACAATTAGACACACAGTTGTGTGTGCTGTGTAACCACCAAAGAGAGGGTCTGAAGTCCAGGAACTACCACTCCAAAGAACTGCTGAGCTCTTCCAACAATATTTTCACTGTGCAGTAGAGCACAGGGCTATTGAACTGCCACAGGGTATCAAACCAGCCTCTCTCAGACCATAAATTAGGTGACTAAATACATTGGCCCTTTTAACTTTAACCAACACAATTTTTCCCTGATCTCACAGTTTTAAGGCATGATTTACCAAGATTTAAGGCTGTAAATTTCTTTAATGTCATAATTTAAATTCTGTATAAGCCCCACTCCTGTATCAGCACTATTTTTAATCATTACCATGGTGACAAAGCCGTAAAGGTGCTTTACACTAGGAAGGCTTTACCACACTTTCAAGAATGGTTGCTCTCAACTTCATTTTTTGCAGTTTTAAAGCACAGAAAAGTAACTCACTCTTAACTTTCACTTTTAGATACAAAAACTGATATTCACCCATGGCTATTGTATAAAAAATATTCAATACTAATGGACAAGGAACTCATAACCTGGACACAGTATCGTCATTCAGGTCAAGTATGACTTTATTTGACAGCCAATCCCTTTGCAATTAATAAGGCTGCTTGTGCATGGAAGTATCTGTTTCCTGAAGACACAGATAGAACAATCCCTATGAGAACCAGGGAAATATTAATCCAAAATTAAAGTTTTTGAATGAAGGCCAACACTGCTTGTTTTAGTATTCAATGCAAAGTGCTTGCAAATCCCAGGTGACAACATTGTTCCAGTTTCCTAATTCATGGGATTCAAAACATGGAGTTGGGGTAGAAAATGAACTCAGAAACAAAGGTAATGTAACTGTTGACTGCAAGTCAGGGTTGTGTTTGCATGCTGGGCTGCACGAGCATGGTCAGCAGGATGAGGGACAGGGCTGCTCCCCTCAGCTCAGCACTTGTGAGTCTACTTGCAAACTTGTTTGGGGCTTCACAGCTTGGCTGTACAGGCTCTCAGCAACCTCACACAGCCTCAAAGTAAACCCTGGACTGCGTGAGGAGAAACATGGTGTGGGTAGGGAGGGGACCAGGTGATGTTCAAAGGTGCCTTCCAACCTAAACAATTCCACAAGTAACACATTTGGACTGTCCCTGCTAAGACATTTGTAAACCCCCTAACCAAGCAGCAGTACTCATTAGGGGACACAGGAGCACTGGTTAAAAGCATCAGTGGGAAACACAAGGTATAGGCAAGCCTTTCTAGAAGATCCAGGTCACACAAAGCTCAGCTTGAGTCACGCTTCGTGTTTTCCTGTGGACCCAGGTCTGTTCTTTCTGTATTGTGTCAATTCAGGACATTCCCCCAAAGGCTGTCAACTGACGTGTTTCACTGCTGCATCACTCAGCTAACTAGAAAACAAGAGGCACTCATCCCACAATGAGGGCAGTGTTCAGAGCTTACTATCAAGCATGATACAAAATGCAACACGCCCTGTGTGACCTCAGGTGTATTTCCCCCAACAAATGTAAATCTAGACCTGTACTTGGCACCACAAGAGAAGACCTAAAGACCCCTGTGAAGAGACCTCTCTGACATCTTTCTAATTCAAGGGCTACATGGTACTAAATTAGTCAAGTGTTCCTTTTAATGACTAATACTTTAAGCATGAGGTGTAGAAGGGCTCCACATTTTCTACAGAGGATGGTACCTCTCTGTGCTCAGCACAACAAATACACTGCAAGTCTTAAGCCCAAAGACAGCAACACATAAACAGGCAACAAAGCAGATGGATGCTGGCTGGGGGAACGCCAGGGGTACATACTTGCTTATTTGTGTGTGTCCCAAAATTACTAGTCCCAGTATCCCTCAAAGCCAAGCTTAGCTGTATCCATCCCCTACAGCAGTGGTTGGTCACCACTGTATCCAGATCCAGCCCAGATCCAGAGAGGGCAATAACTGCATGTGTTATTCTCTTTTGTATATTCACAGAAAGTGTTGTTATCTTTATTGATACAATGTTATGACTTATCAGCTTCCAAATACCAAAGATTATGTATCATGGTTTCAATCCAACCTCCTTGGTTGAAAGGAACGTTTCTTGCACAATGGATTATTGACTTGTTTATGTTTGAGGAGTTGGAGAGCTGTTAGCATGTTCTGTTTACTCTCTGGACAAAGTCTGGCTTAGCTATAACCCAAAGGAAATCAGGATTTCTAAAAATAGGTTGAGGTGGCCAATAATCCTTTAGGAGTTGTGATACTCACTGATATCCAGATTAAATGAGGAATTATGAGTAACCTTAGTGGGAGGGTTTGAAATGGAAAACCCAAGGAGAAGATGACTACATAAGGAACACTCACTCTGTCCCTACATCCCTGCTGACTCTCCAATGAGCACAGAATTCAAGGAGAAAGATGCATCTAAAAAGCTGTGTAAGCATTTGACAGCTAGTTAGCTGGATGACACATAAAACCTCTTGGAGCTGGATCTAAAACATGGATAATTACGTGTTTGGTTTTCTTTTATTTCTGTTTATCTTTAGCATCTCTTCTATTATTCTCTGGGCTGCAGAAAGAAATTATTCTTGATTTTTATTTCAGTGTTTGTCTCTAGAACAAAAATGATTTCCAGGGTGCTGGTTGGCAAACTGAATTCCCACAGCGTTCATAAACCTTAAAACTGCACCACATAAAAGCCCCCTCACAGACCCTGCACCTTCATGCAAGACCAAGAGATAACGAGTATGTGCTTGAACCTAAAGCATTTCCCCAAATATTTATCTACAGCTATCCACTGGATCCAGCCATTTTCCAAGTGGCTCGGAGTAAACACAGCATCTGACTCCCAAGGCTTGAAGCACAGGAAAAGGAGCCAGAAGGACACTGACAGAGTATCAATCTGCTCCCACAATTGTAATTAAAGGAGGGGAAATCCCCACTGCTTGGAGTTCTCAGACCATCAGTTTGCCTCTGTAAAATTTTCCTCCAGCCTTGTTTGGGTAGGGCAGGGGAAGCCAAGGTCTCCTGCTCCACTTATATCTAATGGCTAATGCAGTGGGGCCCTGGGTTCAGCTGGACCCCCTGAATGCTCCCACCACACAAGTACAAACAACAGCAAGCTCATCTCTGTTAAATGTTTTCCCCTGACCAGCTCTCTGCACCAGTTTGCATCTGTGTTCCACATGCCCGCAGAAATGTTTTGACCTATTATTTGTAAGACCACTGGACAAATATATCATTCATCAGCACAACCACCCAATTACAATACAGCTGCAGTGATCTCTCTGCCAGCTGGTGCTTTGTGTAAATGACCCATTCCAGAAGAATAGGCTTCCTGTTTTTTGTGGGTTCCCTCACTACCTGCTTAATCATCAAACCATACAAATTATGGAGTGAGATGAACTTTGGCACCTGGCTCTTAAAGCTGTGGTACCAGGAAAGTGATAAACTTCACTAAGGTAGACACATAACTGCACTTCACTCTCCTTCTAGTCCTTCTAGTCACCTTGTCCTCTGTCTTTGTCCCATTGTGATCTCACTTAAACCTGCCAAAGAGCAGAAAGCTACCAGGTGCTCTTCCTCTGAATTATTAAGCAACAAAACCCACCTAAACTACCTCCATTTTAGCAAAGAGGAATTTCTTAGTGTCAAGTACCTGGGCAGTGACTAAACCCTTTCACTGTTCTTATGGGAAAAAGCTACTTGCTATTCTTGGTAAAGGGAAGGTCTTTCAAATCAAGATAATATTTCACTTGTTTTTCAGAAACAAACTTAATGGGGGCGTGGAGGGAAGCAAGGAAGCAAAAATAAATTCTACTTTGCACCACGTTAAATTACTCAGAGTTTCCCAAAATGAGAGGCTTGGTCAGAAGCATTGGAAAGTTTAAGAAATACTCCTTTAAAAACAACTCCCACAGAGCAAAGCTCCCTCTCCATGACCGAAAGGCATGTGAGCAAGCCAGGTCATTCTGTCTAGGCTTTTTTTTCCTTTCTTTCTTTCTTTCTTTTTTTTTTTTTTAAATAATTTAATGGATAGAGTGAATGGTAGTGGCCAGGTTGCATCTTTACCTCGTCTTACTTGGGTTTTTTTACAGTTGCATCTCTGACC
The DNA here is from genome assembly GCF_003984885.1 of Neopelma chrysocephalum. Classification (NCBI taxonomy): domain Eukaryota; kingdom Metazoa; phylum Chordata; class Aves; order Passeriformes; family Pipridae; genus Neopelma; species Neopelma chrysocephalum. The sequence goes on from NW_020897727.1 coordinate 9,359,389, forward strand.
CCAATTTTCCCCTCACTGCAGCAACAAAGTGGGCATAAGCCACCAGCACGTTGGCACCACAGCCATCCCAGCTGGGGGTGAGGTAGAAAAAGAAATGCCATCAAAATTTCTGTCCATGCTTTCTCTGATCATCCTTGCCTGCCAAAGCAGGAGGGAAAATAACGGGCCACACGGAGCCCCTGTCTGTGCACGCCTTAAGTGCTTTGTTATCCTCAGGAGTCGCAGGCAAAGCAAGGCTGGCCGGGCATTGTGTTAATGATACTGTCAAGAGGCCAAAATAAAAGTGCTACACCACAGCCCAGCCTTCTGCTATCAGCACTACTGTCCCACGCTCATTTAGGCAATCAGGGTAACGGGCTGGAGAATATGCCAGTGGTCTGGAAAAGGAGATCTCAACACTTGGCTTTTGCTGATAAGAACCTGGATCCGCTCAGAACACGACTCTGCCAAACGCTGATGGCTACACAAAGCACACCAACACTGTAGTTTTGCCACACAACTATTTTGCAACTATCAAATACACACCTACAACAAAACCAGTTTGGTGGGAGGGGCTTCCGTATATTTTCACATGTGGTTGCTGTCAGCAGGCTGAAATGCTGATAAGCTACACAGCCAGCTTGGCTGACTTCACTGAAACCCTGCTGGAGACAAGTCCTGAGCTGAAAAGCTACTGCTTGTGTTTCCCACCACAAGACAAGGGAGGACAACTATATTCAACATCTGGCCAAAACTTATTTCCAGCTGCATCAAAGATCCATACAGATTCCATCCAAAGGTCAGCAGCTACGGTTTTTGATAAGGAATGTGCTGCTTTTGAGAGACAATGTTGTCACTGTGATCCACTTTCCCTACTCAAGGCAATCAGTCCACTGTTCCCACTGGAAATGAGAAAGGGCTTGAGGTCTCTGAAATGGAAACTGCCTTTAATTCCAAATCATCTAAAGCATAAACATAGACTGATGCATAACAGATTGATGCTACGTACAGTAAGCAACTCTAAAAGACACTCTTTCTCCCTAATTTCTCAGGAAAAGAAAAGGCAAACAAACAAAAAACCTCAAAATATCCCAAGAGTGCAAAGGATATGATAGGTGAACTCACTCTATAACATATTGCACTTCATAGTACAAAACTAAAACCATCCAATCTCTATTCTGTCAAAATGTGAATTTACTGGCTATCTACTTTTTGAAGACAGTCATATGTTGATAAAGTTGGGCTGTGTAATAGAATTTCCACTTCATTCATGACGTGAACAACTGGAGACTGCATACATGTTCTTATTTAGGGTTTCTGTAACAGAAGGGCTTTACCCATTTGGTGCATAAAGTTCTTCTTACAATGAAGGAACAGGGAATTCTAAAAAGTACTCTTAAAGGCAGAGAAAGAAGACAATGAAGGGTAGAACTTACCTTCCACTGCAAAGAATGGAACCACTGATCCCTCAGGTAACTGTTTGCAGCCTGCAATAAAGAAAATTTACAGACAGAATCATTAGTTTCTACCAGTGCTTCAGGTCACTCAGCCATTTTACATTATAACCAGTTTATTTTCACAGAAAGCAGCGACACGAAGACCTTGCTGCAAATGTGAAACACTGAACCAAAACCTTACAAAATATTAACCTCCTATGAAATGGTGTCCAACCCAAAGACTGTGAAAAGTCCTCCCTGATTTCAATCAGGTTTGTGTCAGATCTTTAATGTCTGCAGGGCATTTGCCTCTGCCATTAATCACTGGGAGCAGAGTAAGAAGATGGGTTGACATTTTACTAGGAGGGGTGGGTTTTTTCCATGCTCTGGTTTCTCTTCTTGTCCTGTTCCTCAGCTGGCCCCAAAGCAATCCAAATAATGCCTTCGCTCTCTCAGCGATATTGAAACAGCGAAAAGCACGACACGGGCAGACGTGCAGACACTTGCACAGGCTGTTTGCAGCAAGGGCAGAAATGTTGCAATAATCACTCCCAGCCATCACCCAGTTTTGTCCGTATTAAGCACAGCTGCCAGAAATTCCCAGTGTGAAGCCAGGTCGTAGCCAATGGAGGAATAGTTCAACACTCCCAAAGGTCAAAAGGCTCCATATCAAAAAATATAAAAGCCTCTACAGTGACGTAAACGTGCATGCCTTAACAAGGTGACATGAGTCTGAAATATTTGAGTGGGTAGAGATGCCCTTTGGCTTTTCCAATTCCACCTCAGCACTGCCAGTGGGCAATTTTTTACTCACCATTTAAAATGTTTTACACAAACACTGAAAATTACAGGATAGCCTATAAATCCATGTTTAAAAAAATAAAAAAAGAAAAAGTGAGGTTCTTCACCAGCTAAAAAACCACATACTTCTTGCAAATTAAAGCAACATTTAAGAAGTTTCACTCCCAAACACCTTTACAGGTAAGTATTCAAAATCCACACCACAGAATGTATTTCATCTCCTGACACTGGTTCAGTTCACTGATAATGGCAGGAATACTAGAAATAAAAACGCTGCATGGTTACCAAAAACATGTTTACTCTCAAGGTCAGATACTGATGGCTTGGTGACATAAATTTGGACTGATTACTCTGAATTAAATGGAGTAATGTCCTTTTATATATGTATCGCATATTATTTATTTATATATTAATGAGAATCAATTGCTCCTGCAGTAGATGTCAGGGCAATAAAGCAGGAACAAATATATCATAAATAATCTTGGCTGACCACAGAGTTTATCGAAAACTTTCCATTTCAAGAATAATGCTGATATATCAGAAGATGAAACTGCTACAAATGGAAACATAAAACAACTTCCTTTTCTTTTTTTTTTTGTTTTCTTTGCATGCAATGAGAAACTATAAAACCATTTAGAGTGCAGATCTTCAGGACATTTCAGTCAGTCAATATTTAATGTTTTTCTTTCTGTTATTTACACAGTATTTTATGTATATGTGTGCATTATAACACAAGATAGACTTTTTACTTATATATGTTATGGAATTGAATTTCAATTCAATATACTTTGTAGTGTATTTTAATATAATAAAAAGGTCAAAAATAATTTGCCACCAAAAGCTGGAAGAACATTTTTAACATAATTAAAAAAGCATGAAGTAAATATGCTTAGATATTTCTTATCTAAGATAAAATGCTTTAAAACCCCACCCGACTTCTTCAAAGGATTCAATTTCAAATTGAAACTTTTTTCTTTTTCCTTTTTTTTTTCTTTTAAAGGACAAAACTGGTTCATGAAGGAGAACAAAAAAACCTCCTCTTCAGTTGCTGCATCAAACCCTTTAAAGAATAAGTCAAACTGAAAGTTTTTGTAGGCTTGCTGTATACCAAGCAATAGCACCAATAATATTGCAAGGTACACATCCATTACTTCTTTAAAAAAACTAGGCAGATTGAGTTTATAGGAGCTATGCAAACTAAGATACTGTTATTTACATTTATAAAACCCAACATATTCTAGGGGGATGAAGCACTTCACTCAAAGAGGCAAAATGTCAACCTGATTCAGTCCCTGGACTGGTCTGACACTGAAGTTGAAAGTAAGAGCAAATACTGAAGCCCAAAATGGGGACTGTTGAGAAGTGTTAATTATTCTCCTGCTTCAGGGACGTCAGTAGCTACAGATTGTAAGACCACTGCAAATAATTAGAAAATATTATGTGTAGGTAGCTTGTGCAACCAACTGCAGCCTTAACTGTTAATGAGGTCAACAGCATCATGCAGAGCAGGAGACACAAGTGGATTGCAAATACTGGAGAAGAACAGAAATGAAGAACGCTGTAAGACACAAAAGCAAAACTGGCAAAGGAAAGACTTGTATAACTTGATGGCAGCAATACATGAAAACGATTTTAAAAGTAAAATTAGCAAAGTGACCGGGTTCCAAGTGCGGGACTAAGCACTGCCAGCATTTGTATTAACTGTTGTATTAGTATAGAGAAGTGATCAAGCAAACTTGCACCTGGATCCAAGTTAGGACTCTGAACCACTCTAAAATTAGAAACACTCAGAGCTCAGGCTGTCATTCAAGGCCAAGGAAAATGAAAATACAGGAGAAAAAGGGAACAGAAAATGAAAAACCAAACCTTAAGGGAATCCCCACACTTCCGTTAATGGTCAGGACTCAATGGTAAGAGGAACTTGGAAAGTCAGTGACCATTTCACCAGCACTCCTTCCACCGTGTTCAACACGGATGGACTGAGTGCTTTAACCCAACCACTGTTATCTGGAGGGAGCTGTCTGACACCAGCATCCCCCACTTCTCCCAGGGAGCAGGGACTATCCTCCCAATGCACCCTTCCGCCTTCCAGCAAGCTGCAAAACCGCAGCAATATGCAGGAAACACTGGATCTTCTGCAAAGGACAACAAGGAGCTCCCTCTTGGGTCCCTTGGTCCTCCCTCCTCATTTTCAGGCTTACACTGAGAAAGGACTACAGGGAATATTTCTTTCTTACCAAAAGAACAGTGAGCTCACAGCATGCCAGGACGACAGAAGAGCCCCCAGGCTCTTGGGGGTGCTCAGCTGTCCAGCTGATGGCCAACTCTGCATGCACTGACCTACTCAAGCACCTGGGTTACTGGGCAGAACACTCCTGAAGTTTGGAGCAATGAGCACCGAAGTGTAAAGCAGTGGAGGGAACTACAACTCATTTATGGGGCTGCACATACTCATTTACAGGTTCATCTGCTGTGCACTGATGGAGCCCAGCTCTTCTACACTGAATTCATGTATATCCTGAGAACTGACACCTAGGTTTTTTTACTCCAGCTGTGGGCATCACCTACTATATTTATGCAGCTCTAGGGTACAATAAAAAGGAGAAAATGAGACACAAAAGACTTTAAACCAGGCTTTCCTTAGGCATTCTGACCGCACAGGGAAAGTTTTCCTTACTCTCAGCCTTGCCCACGCAGCTGGTCCAGTCCTGTACCACTCATCTCACACCTTTCCAACTTAAAAAAGCTTCAACCTGGAAATGTTTTGCCTGCTATTGTCATAAATAGTAAATGAGATAGAACTGGAGTACAATGGATTTTTTTTTTAAATTATCTATGTAAAATAATAGTTTAGGCCCCCTGTGTGTTCTATAAGTTAAGGCCCCAATTCTGCTAAGAATTTTGTTCTCAAATGCAGTGACTTTAACAGGGTTCTGGGTGGCACACAGTCCAACTGAGCTTCTTGCACAATCAAGGTCTCATGTTGGTTTTGCACAACCACAACATAGCAGAAAAATACTTAAAAAACAGGAAAATGTGGGAGTAAAACTCTTAAAGGCACAAGAAGATTCAAACTACTTGTAGCTTATTTACTATTCCAATGAGGAAGAATATCTACTTTAAGAAAGCCTACTGTTGGCAGTATTTTTTTTAAGATTAACTGATGCTGGAACTGTGTTCTGAAGGATTTTATACTCTCATTTTTGGGGTGTAAATGTTCAGTCAGAGAGGAAAAGCCACCTGGAATCACCAGCAGTACAAACTTTACTCACAGGATTAATCTCATCAGCTTTAAAATGCTCACAGGAAAACTGTGCTAGAGATTAAATGCCTGCATATGCAAAGCTTTGGTCAACATGAGTAAATTTACACCTCTGCTCAAAAAGAGAAGTATTTTCCCTGCACCCAAACTGCCTCATTTCTTAGTCAGTGGGTAGGAACACGCATTTTTATTAAAAAGCAGTGAACATTTTAAAAGCAGATTTTCTTTTTGCTCACAAAAATAGGAAACTGAACACTTGTTTCATGGCAGCATTACAGCCCCTGCAGTAATTTTCACCCAGGCAAGGAGGAGACAACCTAGGAACCTGTGTGCTGCTGAGAAACAGAACACTTGAAACTCTGCAAGAAACCAGAAATGACGGGGAAGACCTTTCCCATTCCTTTAACAGTAAGTTATCACCACAGCACCCCTTGTTACTGGCATGTGTGTTGTTCAGAAGAATACAAGAACAGGCTTGTCAACGCAGCAAAACGTTCCCAAGTTTCTCCTTGCAGGAGCGTCCTTCCCGCATACCCTTCCAGGGGATTTTGCCATCCAAAAAGGTGTGGCAATAAGTGGGACTTATTGATCCAGATTCTGGTTTTGACTCTTCATGGGTCTATTCTGTGATTCCCTCTCTCTCCCTTGCTTGCTTTGTGGTCAGCAGGATGGGGTTTTGTTATGCTTTTTTCCAGCTGATATTCATTACTGGGACTCATAAAATGCTGCAGGATTCTGTGCACCAGTTTATTATCAGCGGAGCAGAGCGGCCCAGGGCTGCAGGAAGCCAAGCCCCATGGCACGCACACACTGCCTCATGCAGACTGTACAAAACCTTTACACTGCTGATGCAAATCCAGTGTTGCACCTCCAGGACTCGGGCAAGCCTTCAAGTGAAACCTGCCACTCTTCTGGCTTAACCCAGGGTACAGAGAGAGTTGCTGGTAATTGTTAGAAATGCTGTTTTCCTCCTTAAAATATTCCCTGTCTCTGCTGGACTCCGGTCCTTGCATGACCTCTCCACACCGGCAGTTCTGGCCGGCCTGGCACTTCAAACAAAAGCCAGGTTCTCCAAGGAGACTAAAATAAAATGTTACTAAAAACCCAGTGGAAACACTTATCGTGGGGACTCCCTGGCACAAACAGCGTGTTCAAGCACCGAGCTGAAACGTGTGACTGTTGTGCTTGTCAAGGCTTCCTGTTCTGTTTGTTTTTCCTTCTGACTACACTCGATTGCCAAGAAATGAATAAAACAACACGAGCGATAGGCATGGAGGTGGTGGCTTTAAGGCTGAAAGGACACCACGGGAAAGCAGACAGTGCTGTCATGACTCAAATACCAAAGCCTTTTTCCTGGGACTCTTCCTACATTTGGTGCTAAGCAGCTCATGAAATTATACTGTAAGAGGGTTTTTTTTCAATCTCTCTCAAAAGGTTATTCCAGTTATTTCACTATCAGTGGCAGCATCCTCCTCATAATCATCCACACAATACCATAATCACACCCTGTGCTTTACAAAGGGAAAGCAGAAGAGCAAAAGTCTAGCCCAGCTCAAGGAGGCCCAGCTATTACTGATACTAAAGAGCTCACACTTCATCAAATGCTAAATTTAGCTCCCATTTCCTGGCCTGAAGAGCTTATGGCCTATGAGCCAGCTTCAGCAACACCTTCTTTCACACCTGCTACCCCAGCTGCAGGAAAGAAAGAAAATCTGTGAGAGCTGATTGCTCCTCACAAAAAAGGACCTAGGGACCACATCATTTGGCAGGAGGAAAGAAAACATAAGCCCCCGGCGTATCTAAAAAACTGACAGTCCATGATCCTCAGAAACCTGACTGTCCAGGACTCCCACAGGGAACAATGAGAATCCCCAAATGCTGGCTGGTAAAATGTGCCTGTGCTAAGACAGTTGTACTCATGCAACAGACACTGAGTGGGAAACATATCATATATGGAGATGACTTTTCAACGTGAACCTAGAGTGGATTAAGCTGTTTGCTGCCTGAGAACCAAGTCTTCCTGTGAAACCCAGGTAGACACGTCCTGTTATCAGGATCCCATTTCCTGAAAGGAGCTGCATCACCTCCGGCCCTGCTTGTCAGGTGTCATGTGCTAAAATAGGTTGGGATGGGTCAGTATTGCTATGGGAGTGCATCAGGATGATGTAAGGAAGGGTGATGGCACTCTTCCCTCTCTGACTCATTACCGTGCAGTAATGAGCCACAAATAGACCCTGGTGACAGCAGAGAGGGGACGAGCACTTGAACACGGACTAGGACTCTCGTGGGGCATTTCTCACACAATCATAGGATTGTTTAGGTTAGAAAAGATCTCTAAGATCAAGCCCAACCATTAGCCCAGCACTGCCAAGCCCACCTCTAAACCATGTTCCCAAGTGCCACATCTACAGGTCTTTTAAATACCTCGATCACCTCCCTGGGTAGTCTGTGCCTTGACAACACTCTCGGTGAAGAAATTTTTCCTAATAGCCAATATAAACCTTCACAGCCTTTCCCTCATCCACTAAGCAGGTCACCTTGTCACAGAAGATCAGGTTAGTCAAGTAGGACCAGCCTGTCATAAATCCATGCTGCCTGCAGTGAAGCAGAAGTTGAATCTTAAGCTTTTCTTAAAATGAAAAATTGGGAAAAACGTGTGATTCAGAAGTACTAAAATGCTTCTTTTTATGTCAAATCATGCCAATAATATCCCATGCTATTAAAGAATTTGCAATGCAGCATGGGCAAAAACACAGATCATAATATAAAATTTATATTAATCAGAAATATGAAATAATTTGGGGTACACAAGACATTTAAACATTATTCACACACGCACACACATACACATACACCTAATTTACATTAAATCTTTGGGGGGAAAAAAAAAAATACAAATTTTACCAAAAGTGCACTTCAGAATAAACAGTAGTGGGGAACATGTTTTGGACTAGTTTGACTTGTTCCACTATCATACACTTCCTGATACTAGAGCTGGACATGACATCAGAACATGATGTTGCTCAGATTAGCAAGGCAGAATGATTTTATAAAAAACTGGAAGCCATAATTTCCCGTAGAAGTATGGAAGTCTCTCAGAAATAGCTGAACTGTGCAAGGGCTGCTCTCTCAGCACCTCCATTTCCCAGCTCCTCAGTGAATGGGTCTTTTGGGACACCTCTGCTCTTTATCGCGTATTCTAGAGAATTTCTACCGAACTCAACTACTTGATAGATTCAGTTTTTGCATCTTGATTTCTTGAGCAGACTAAACATAACTTTGAGAACTGTTTTGGGTTGGTGAACATGCATTACAACTGTATAAGGGAAATCTAATTTTATACTCCCTCTGATCTGACCACATTTGATGAACCGAAACAGTACCAAGGACCAAGTCATACTGAAAACATTTTTAAAGTTTGTATTTTCAATTATGTTGAAATTCCCATAGTTCTAATGTAACCTGATCCTGTCTGCTCAGCCAGTCAGCAACAAACAGAAGTCCAGCTCACTCCACTTCTTTATCAGTTCCTATGAGGTTACATAAAGACATCAGTCTTTTTGTAGAAAATACCAAAGTATCCATGCTAAGATGTCACTTTTTCACAAACCCAATTATTTTTGTGTTTGGCTTGTTGGTTGTTTTTTGGGTTTGTTTTTCTACAAAATCAAATGGCAGGCTGCTGCAGATGACAGTCTGTCCACCCTACCAATTTCCTTTCAACTCAGCAGGGAGCTGTGGGTTCAAGCTTTATCTCGTTTCCCAATAAGCAGTCCCATAAAGGCAGCTGCCATAAACTACAGAATAAAGACTTAGAAACAGAATTTGGAAAGGCAGGTGTAACTATTCCATCTATTCAAACAGATACAGACATAAAGGCTAGCACCATTAAGGAAAAAAAAAACAGACTTAAAATTATCACAGGAAAAAGAATCAACTTCATAAATTATTTTCTGTCTAATTAATTCAATTAACAGATTAGGCAAGGAAGATTTCATCAATAATGACGACCCTAATCTAGCTGATGGGAAGCCATGGCTTGTCTCCCTGCCCTCCCTGATGTCATGTACATTGGAGGTTTTTCAAACCACAGAATGAGGATGTTGGTGGACTTGCAGCAGCCTGTTTGAAATTCAAATTCCCTACAGTAACATCTAAAATCAGTAAGTCATTCTGAGCCACAGAAATTCACTGAGCAGAGGCACTTCCATATGCTCCATGTGCAATGGGACACGTGCCTGCACTTCAAGGACATGAGAAAAGACACACAAATCCCACCTATGCACTAAGAGAGTCCACAAAGTTGATGTTCTCAGGTCACCCCAAACTTACTTAACTGCACCACTTTCAGATCAGAAAGAGGGAATGGCTGCAGCCCCCTTTGACAGGGCTACAACCCCCAGGATTACACCACAGGAAAGGGAGCTCCAGAAATACACTCCACAAAGGATGTGGCCATGAATGTTTCCACGTACATCTCCAGCCATTTCAGAGTGAAAGCACATTTGCCATGTCAAAACTCATCAAAACCTTGTGATATTTTTACGACATTCCAAAACTATCCCAAATGCCAAGCACAGGCACCCTGTGAAGGCCTAAAGTCAAGGACTGTGTTCTCTGGGATTCTGCTGAACAGCTCCGTGCAGGGCCAGGCACATCAGCCTGTCTGAAATGCAGGCAAAGCAGAGCTGGGCTGAGCTGGACCTAATATTAGCCCAGCCTGGTGTTAGTCACACTGACTTCCCAGCTCAGAGTCCATTTTGCTGTTCACATCCCTACAGAAGTCTACGGTTTGGAAAACAGATCAGCTTGGCACCCTGCCTTGGGTTATGGAATGATACCACTTGGGTTATTTTTCTCTGGATCTGCAGGCAGAGCCATTCCAGAAGAGCTTCAACAAAACCCTCCCTGGACACAGGGGGTGTCACCTGTTTGTGGCCCTCCAGGGGCTTCAGCAAACAATCCAGCACCACCAAATAATGAAATGCTGGCCCGTGCACCATGGATCAGTGCAATGTGTGCCATGAGCCTCTTGGACAAATGATCCAGTAGACATAGTCATCAAAGTGTATCACTCCATATATTCCCATCTTTTTATATGCTGGACTATATTTTCTGTAAAAGTGGGACAGTTAAAGTGTGTGTGTGTACAAACCCAAATGCACAGGCCTTATTATGATTACTCATTTCAAGTTGCTCATATTTTTTTAAGAAAAAAAAATTTTTTAATTTTTTTATGAGTTATCCACAGTTTAAATTGATCTTTTTTGTTCAAATTTTCTGCAGAAATTGCTCACCCAGTCTGTCTACAGTGCTACTTGCATGAAATACAGATACTTATGCAGCCATGACTATTGTGTAACTGAAAAATTAAAATCCCAAAGGGTAACAGATAACAAACTATCTTTGAAATGACATTGAGAAATATGAGAGAGAACCACGTAAGAGTTAAGTTGAAGCCAAGTCACTCTTTTTAAGTTATGACCTTTCAAAGTTCTTTGGGGGCCATGTGGCTGGGTTTTGAGTTGCTTTTCCTACTTACTCTAAAGTATTTCCAAAGTTCAGTGGAGTGCTTTTCTGTCATTAAAACTTGCAGTGACCTAAGAAGGCCTATAAAGCCTCATAAGTGGATGGAGAAATCTGGAATCATGTAAACAGAGTGTCTTCTGTTTGAAAACAACACTTAGAGAAGTAACATATATAGATATCCATACAAATACACTGAAATCTTTCCATGGAGATTAAATATATTTTAAAAATAGATATATCTATCAGTTCCAGTGCAAGTTTTGGGTTTCCTATATGAACTGAAGGATGACATTTGTAACTTTGGCCATGCAGGAATAGGACTATATGTAAAAATACAATTGTTCCAGGTCTCCATCAATGTGCCTTTCCACAGAGCACTATTTTGCTGCATAAAATCAGCCACAAGATTTAATCACTGTGGCCCAAAATTTCCATTCTCGCTGTTGAACAACACAAAGAGCTTCAGAGCTATCATGCTGAGCAAATTTTCTGGTGGTTAGATAATTTGACAGTACTGAGTTCTCTGCCTTTTCTGAGTCCATCTAATTAAGATTTCACGCATAGGAAACAGAAGTTAAAGGAGATTTATAGTAAGAGAGAAAGAAAGTTGTAATTCTGTGTTTACTGTACCTGCAGTAAGACAGTACCCCCCGGGATCGTGAGCTGTAAACAGTACTTAGGGGCATTCTCCCAGGAGAGCAGTTGAACATCTTCAATAGCACTGTAGGAAATGGAGTTTTCCATGTACCCAGTTGGCTGCAAGAAAAGAAAGGAGAAGGGGGGGGAAAAAAAGAAAAGTTTACTTAGTCACCAGAGGTTTCACAATTTCAAAGTAAGAACAGCACTATAAAAATTTCTCTTGGTGTTGAAAATATCTGCAAAATCTAATTGGAAAGCAAAATTTGTCCCGGACCCAAAAATCAATGGAATCTAATTTCAAGTTGAATTGAGCTATGGAGGAGTCTGGCCATGAACATGCTCTCAAAGTATGAAGAACCATCTCAATCACACAGCACTGTACTACAGCAAGGTAGTTTTACTCCACACATTCTTGTTCTTCTCCCCAGCTGCACGTCTGATCAAGCACATAGTCAAGATCTAGACTCCTACATTCTTGGGGCTCCAAAGATCCAGCCCTCAGGTTTTAGACTCAAGCAAAGCAGAGCAACCAACCTACTCATCTCGGCCTATATGTAACTCCTGGTTTCCTGCACTGTGTGCTGATGCCCAGTTTAAAGTGGAAGCCACAATTAAAACATAAATAAGCAACTGAGTTTTGCAATTACACGTACAACATAAACTGATAGTTGCAAGAAAACAAACTCCTTATTAGTATCCCTGTAATTCTTAGGCATTGCAGAAGCACAATTATCTCTGAGATAAGCTGAAATATAAGTGTATCTATGCAAGCACATGTAAAATTATGTCCTAAATGTAAGTTAGTACACAGATCTATAGCTGTGTATCTATTGAGTATGTGTACATACACTGTACTTTATGCAAGGAATTTTTAAAGTAGCTGAGTATTTAACAGAGATCCTCAAAGATATCATTTACTTCACTTTGTTATAGCATAAGCAAATTGATCAGTATTGCTATGGTTGAGAAACTATTTTCAAATGAAAAAAATTAACCCCACCTCATGAATAAACCACTGGCTTGAGCATGTCTTGCTAGAGAATAGAGCTCATTACATTTATGAATTATTTTCTCACTATTTCTGCTTTACATATAACTTCAGCTTCTCAAACTTACTCCCATCGCGCCCAATATATAAGATATTTTTAACTGACAGCCTTGAAATAAAGAAGACAAGGGAGAAACCACATCTATTTCAGGGTCAAACGGGGCCAGCTCCTAAAATCACAACACAGGATTCCTGGGGGCGAGTGTGAAATAAGCAAATTGCATTTGGAACGTCTCTACTTCTAATTGGTACCAACATTCTTCCATAAGTTAAGTAGGTGGTGCATCTGGGAACCGTCCTTTGAAGTTATACACTTCATACATGTTCATAAGCCCATGAACGTCATCCGCCAAAAACGTGGTGACAGCCCTGTCATCCACCTTTGCTGCTACAAGAATTCAGTTGCCTTTTCAGCAAGAATAACCCAGCGAGGCACAGAACTCAACCTCAATATCTGTCTCAGTAACGGCTCTTGCGGCGGCGTTCGTTTCATACCAGCCCTGGGTGAAAACAATTTTCACTGTCTCTTTAACGAAAACCTTGTTATGCAGGAAGTATGATAAACTTCTGCTTATTCATTTACCCACAATATTGTTCTACACTAGTGACTGGAATCCCAGTGGCTTAATGCTGATACTGTACGTCAAGCGTTGCCTACTGGAGGGTAATTATCTCATTCTCACAGGAAGCCAAAGGCCCAAGATCCTTCAGTAATCAGCATTACAACACTCAGGGAAAAATATCAAAACAGCCAACATAAAATCTAGTATGCTCAGGGGGGCAAAGTTATCAAAAACATGCTCGGGAAGACTGGAGAAGGGAGAAATCCAGGACCAGTTGATGCAAATATAAAGTGAAATGAATCAAAGCAATTTAAATTTCTCTTTTAAGAAGGTGCTCGCTGCCCTTAATACCCTCCATTAACTTCAAAGAGGATTTGAAGAATTCTCACAGAATCTGTTCCCAAGAGAAGCCTCCTCTCTACCTTAACCCATCCACTTAAACAGCATTAAAGACAACTGATCCAGTTCAACCACAGCTCTGTAGCCATACAAAAGTATGGCCACACCTCTTCTCACAGGACAGTCCTTTTCCTTATGGAAAATGGAGGAACACAGAGTTCTTCAGTTTGCAAAGGATGGGAAGACTACCTAAACCATAACATGGAATTACACAGATGGTTAATCTCTCCCAATGACAGCTATGCCAATGAGGTAGTTTATACAGCATTATATGATCCCATTTCCATACACTCTATCCAGCCATACTGCACACAGAGCTTCACTACAGTTGTTTGCTATCTTACTCAAAAAATGAGTAGCCCAGATATACTTTGATCCCTGTAAGCAACATGCATTTTTCCTGCTTCACTAAAACCACCAATGTTCTAAGAAGTGAAATATTTTCAGTTCTGAAAACACCAACCATAGGCAGCTTCACCTGTTTTGCTCTACACTTTTTTGGTTGCAAAGTGATTTATCACTATTTAGGGTTCCTTGAAATTGTGTTTCTAGGTGCTGTCAAACACTGAAGACCATGCTCCCACATCAGGGCTGAGCAGAAATGCTCTGAGGAAGCACTGAAACAGAGCTGTCATCAGATCTGAGGATTCCCAGAGCTCACAAGGCTGTGGTGCTCCTCACAGAGACCACGGCACTCATGAGGTGAAGGTCAGCCCCACACAAAGGTGTCCTTTCCCTAATCTCTCCGCACACACAGACACGAGGACGGAGCCGTGTTCCCCACTTGTGTTTTCTCAAGACCAAGCACAGTTCAGCCATTTACCAGGAAATGGCCTGGGGTAAAACCACAGCCTGAGTCACTGGTTCCTCTTAAAACACAGGTTATTTTGACATTCAGGTATGTAAATGTCAATCACAGTGAATCATTGTGGTTGATAAATAAGCAGTGCAAGTGTTGCACCTTCTCATGTTGCAGCTGGTCTTGTTTGCACCCACCCCCAGAAGCTGCATCCTCACCCCCAGGTCACTCCATGGGAAATTCAAACTAGAACAACACAAGACCAGAAATGTGGATTCAGAGATTTGAAAATACCTAAAACAAGACAGATCCTCAGTGGGTCACCACGAAGCATGTGGCATCAATACTAGTCTTAAGCAGCATTCCCACCTCCATCCACCCACTTTGTCTCTGCCCGTACAAATATTTGTCTGGCTGTGGCGTCAGGCAGAGCAGGGAACACATCCAGCTTTTGCCAGATTACTTTTTAGCTCCTTTAACCCTGTTTCTAACATGAAACAGAAAATACTATGTTAATATAACTTAGGGGCAGCACATCATGGGGAAGGGGGAGCTGAGGACCTGAATACTTCAGTCTTATTATTGGTATGAGATAGTCTAAAGCCACAGCATCTTTGAGCAGCAATACATCAAGTTCAGTTGAAAATGCCTTTATTTAAGAAAATAGTAACTCTTATTTTTATAGCTGTCATTTTTGAAAGGAGATTTATATTTCTTGGCAAAGTCAGAAATGTATCAAACGAAGCAAGATAATGGACTTTTCTCCTTCACTCTACAAAATTAATCCTGACTTAGGAAACTTTGGCCAGAGAATCTACAAGTGTCAGCTTACAGATTTACAGTTACAGTTTGAACTTCTGGCTGTTTGCTGTTGAACACATTCTGAAAAACTTTAAAAGACTCATAAGTGAAAATGCAATTTATTTCAACAAACAAAAACCCCAAGTCAAGGAAATACTTTTCTCTTCACATTAGCCTTTAGCCCTCTAATGAAACATTCATCTTCTCCATTGGGAAATCAGGTATGTTTTAACCTCAGTGAGAACTTTGGGGTTTTTTTCAATTCCATAAAGATTTATTTATCATACAGCTTTGAAACAACTTTGCACCAGAATAGCCACACACCAAAACCTACTACAAATCAAATCCTAGGGGGATCCAGTGCTCCCAAAACTGGAAGAACATGTAGGCTCCCGCACAAGACTAGTTTTCTCTTCTTGTTTCTGGGAAAAGTCGGCAGCAGCAAACTACTCAATAATGCAAAAATCTGCCCACTTGTTTCCATGGGAAATTCTAAAAGGGAAAGAATAAACATGACGTCCATTGTTAATACGAGGCTTGTATGCACTTACTCATATAATAATGTACTAAAGCTTCAGCTGCATATTTTCCAAAGAAAGCGTCTGGAAAAGATGAATTCTACAAACAGAGATAGTTATTTGCATTAAAACATATTTAGACTGACAGCTCCCACCAACACAACAACAACAAAGAATGATTTTCCCAATTAAATACTCCAGATGGTGGGGGGAAATGGGGCTATTCCAGACCCTTGCTCTTCCACTGTCAGGTACTTATTTCTCTCTTGGATACTTTTAAGAATGAGCCACACTCCTGCTGTAGCCCAGAATGCTGAGCATCTCAACTATATATAAGTTTTCTACATCCAAATAAAATTCAGACCTGCTGAATAACATGTAGGAAGAGGTGATTGCTCTCAAAACTTTGATGGGGGTGGAGACTATTCCACTGGCACACTGAAGGGTAATGGACTCTGAAACTGCTGAAAACAATGGATGATTTGAAATAAATCTCTGCTAGAAGACATCCATGGCTCCAGAGAACGTCCCTGCAAATGCAGCTATTTCAGATAAGGGCAATTAACATCTTTGTTCATTAACTACATAACCTATCAGAAGCCATTTATCAAGTTCAGCAATTAGTAGTACTATGGCATAATATACAGCGCAGTGCAATTTGTCTTTTTCTTGATATGGAAGAATGTACTGCCATGCTCACTTGTCATAATGACTTGAAAGAGTTTAAAGTCAACTTTAATCTCACAGAGATTAACATGGTAAGAAAACAGACAAAAAGACTAACAGTGGGGAAACACCCAACTCTGCCCCCAAAACTGCACAAAGGAATTTCTGAGCCTTCTTGGAACAACACTGTCTCCTAGTCCATCACACTTCTCAGGAGGTGGTTTCATATATTGGGACCATAAGAAAAGATTTCACCTGCTCTGTGTAGGAGCTTAACCCAGGGACCCGTGGGGAAGGGTCTCCTCATGAGGTGAATCTAAATTATTTCTGCTTGGAGTTGCTTTGTTCCTAAGTGTCTCCAAGTTGGGGAGTGATGGTTGGCGGGGTCTGGTTGTTTGGTTTTGGGGCTTTTTGGTACGTGGAAACAAATTTGGACACAAATCTTCAGTGAGGCTCTCCCCATCCATGGCAGCCAACGTCTAGGGTGTCCTAGTGCAGTAGTGATGACAAGAAAAAGAGGGAGGGGGTTTCCTACCACATTTCTTTGTGTGTGGGTGACTGTGTGTATAAACACCCACATGTGTATAAATGTACACACACACTCCTGTCTTCCTAGATAAAAGACAGTAGAAATATAACACCTATTTCTCTACACCAAAATACAGCAGCCACTGAACAAAGTAGCTCAGGTTCAGTAAATGACAGGATTTAATCTTCCACAGAGCTGGTCATCCAAAATACATCAGTGGAACTTCACTGATTTGTACCAGGTGGGAAACTAAGTCAGAAACTCAACAGAATTTCAACTAAATCAAGCTCAGCAGCAAAAATGTGCATAAACCTCTTTCTTTCCTCTAAATATTTAAGACAACCAAGACTGGAGGCTGTTGCATTAGTTAACCTTACAAAACTGATAAAAATGTAAGAGTTGCCAGTGAGAAACAATTTACCCCATACTGTGCAGGAAAAAAACCTTCCAATCTGCAGTGGGGCTCAAGTATCAGTTGTGTCAAGGTATAGCAAAGGGACAGGCCAAAACTGTCCATCAAAGAGCTGACAAGAAAAAGTGGTCCCAACATTAAGATATATGAGCTTAAAATGTCCAGCATTTTAAGAGAGGGAAGAACTTCATATTAATTCAGATATGAAATAAGTTAAAAGCACGGAAGTTCATTATTAAGAAAAAGGGAAAATAAGGTCATATTATGGGATATGTACCATGACAGGAGAGTCAAATAAGCAGGAAAACTGTATTATTTAGCTGCAATTCATATAACTTTCTTTTTAAATGAGGACATTCTTCTCTTTCATTTTCAAACCCAGGTGAAGGAGCACTTCTGAAGGTTTGTTTGTTTGAATTTCTGGGAGTAAAATAACACACACATCTTGAAGACTTTCTGAAGATGCCCATTATCAAGATGACCCTGTCTAAGCAGCCTGTAAGAAATCAACCCTTTCTCTCTGGCCAGCTTAGTATAACAAAGAATTCCACTGACACTTCCAGTAGTACTGAACAATAAATTGATTGCAGTGCTGATGCCCAAAATGCTCTCTCTGAGGTCAAGCCGATATAAGAAACCCTGTTTCCTGCTTTCAGACCTCTGCTGACAGGGATGAGGACATGCTGCAAGGTGCAGCTGCCCCAGTGCAGAGCTAGAGTCTGACCACAGCCTGCCAACGAGGTGGTGACCAAATCTGCCAGACCATTGCCCACAGGTAGGAACGTGGCTCCCAGGCCACAACGGGGAGCAGGAAGGGGGTGTTTGACACAACCACCCAGACACAGTGAGACTTCCACAGACACTGGCTTGACTCCCCTGCCACAGGTGAAGCATCTCTGGTTGGAGCATCTCTAGTTGCAGCAGCAATTCTCCAAGCACAAGCTGCAGCCTTCAGACCCTCCCAATGAATGTATGGAACTCAAAGAGCAGAATTACTATCCCACACTTACCAACCTATAAAATCTCAGTTAAGGTTGCAGCTGCTCCATGCTCTTGATCATGCCTTAGGTGACATGAGAAGCCTGAGAGACGTGGGAAAAGAGCTCAGACTTCCTGACTCCAACTACGTGAATCAGCTCCAAAAGCATCCTCCTTCTCCTTCTCCTCCTCCTCCAAAACTGCGTGACCGATTCATAAGAACGACCGCTCCTTAGCAGGCCTCATGCTCTCCATCCATTTGCATCTACCACTGCACTCCATGCACTTCCTGGGGAAGAAATACTCCTTGATGAGCTGGGTGTGTTACTTATCCACCTTCCTTGAAATTACTTCAGCGAGGCAGGGACAGCAGCAGCCAAAATACAGCGAGTACACACCTCCTCACAGAAGCATCAATAAGCAATAAGAGAACTAGGGACTTACTGCAGAAGACTAGACACACACCTACTTCTGTAAAACAACTGCTTGAGGAATATTGAAAAATCCCTAACTTTTGCCCAGAACATGATATACCTAGTGAGTGCTAAACAGATCTTCGCTAAGTCACCATAGCAACGATGATGTGACAGAAAACAAAACCGCATCCTTGTTCAAGGCTGCTCTCTGTTTTCAATTGCCTTTCAACAAATCAGCTGTGTCACACTCCATGAAATGTATCAAGTGCTGCTAAACCAGAGAGAGGAGAAAGGGTTGGGTGTAAGGATTTCAGACCAAGCAGACACAATGTATGCTAGACTGAAATGTCACCCTTTAATGACTATTTCAACCAGGGGCAGCCCTGAGTGCTGGGAATGAAAGATCATCAGCTCGTTTCAAATACAAAGGTGGCACCTGGAAAATAATCAGCCTGTTGAATAACTGGAAAGGTGGCCAAACTGACTGTAAACAGGAGATCTCCTGCAGTTGTGTTAGAGCTGGTTTAGGTACTGGCAGTAGCATGTTCCTATTGCATATCATCCTTGCACTTGCAGTGGTTTTTACTTCTGGTTTATAGATCCCCAAAGGCCTGTTGTTCACTATCTCTATCAGGTCAACAAAAGGTGAAGAAGGAAACCACATTTGTTCTCAGTAGGGTCACATCCGCTGTGCAAGGACCTGCTCCTCCCATGGAAAATTTTAGGGTTCTACAAGCCAAAAAGGGAAGCGACACATTCACCTCTGTCACCCGTCTGTATGAACCTGAAAGGCCACACAAGTATAAATTACTGAATTAGTAAGAAGCTGATGCCATATCCCATCAGAAATACCGAATTTGACTCATGGACTCTGCAATCCTGACAGTTCTCACCACCTCCTCAATGCACACGGACCAGCTCGTTTCTTACTACAATTTATTTACAAGAAATTAAATTGTTGCAAAACTAAACATAGCATAAATATGCTATATATTAAGTTCTGTTCTTCATTTAAAGAAGCATTCTCCAACACCACTTATATCCACACCTTTCACCTGTTGAGCCGTGAAACACTCAGACACTGTAATAGTTAAATTCAGTAAATTAATAGGATTCCATTAACAATTTTTTTCCTTTTCTTTTTAATGCACTTTTAGTCCTGCAATTCCCAGGACACCACATCCAACCTCAATCTGATGAGCAAGTACAGGACCGGGAATGCAGTAAACCAACTATTCTTCTGAATTCCCAACAGGGAATGCTCTTATCTCATGTTTTCTGGAGAAAAGATGAGCAGGTCTTGAGTTCCCAGGAAAAATATTAACACAGCTCTCTGCTGTACATAGAGAAAAGAAAGGACACATAGCAGAGCTTTCAGAAAAGCTATAGATATCCTGCTAATGACAGTATCACTAAACTCTCACTGTTACTAGGAAAAAAAAAACAACAGGGACCTCCTGAGGATGCGTCAGAGCCACTTGGAATCAACTTCTGCTACAGGAGGAGGTGGGAGAACGTGGTTAAAGTGACAGTGTTTTGTTTCACCTGTCTTACCTTCTGCAATAATTTGGACAGTTCTAGGTAATGTTAAGTGAGATGCAGCTCTCACGTCTGCAGCAGTGATTTCCTCTTGACTCTGTGTCTCTCAGCACTACAGAATGACACTAACAGAAGGTGTCCTTTCCTTCCCTTCAGCAGGAACTCTTTCCAAAGCTGTGCTTGTGCACTCCAGGTCCCACCCGGCACCTCCTGCACTGCTGGTCTTCCTCATTGTTTAACGTGTGACTGTTTGTGCTGGGAGGGAGTGCTGCTGTTTAAACAGAGGTGACTGAAGTATGTGTGATACCTCCGTGGAAGGGAGATGGTGAGAGAACGGAGAAGGAGGGCAACTGCAGTGAAATATCAGGGTAAATATTTGAGAAAAGTGTCAGTTGGCTGGGAAATGCATAATGGAGAGGACACAGAACACCAGTTAGCACCTAAATTACCTTTGTAAGCTCCCTTACTATGCAAAAGGATAAAATGCAAAGGATACTATGCAAAGGAAAGTGACACTTTCTCTTTGTTTTGAAAAAAATAAATATTTAGCTAAAATCATAACGGCATTGTGCTCACGTAGAATGGACTGGTACGAAACTGCCATACCCAACTAGCAAACTTTTTGTTTCACTACAACATTTATTAGCCTAGCAAGTCACTTCTTCAAGAAAGGTGTCCCTGCCATCATCTTAACAGACACACTTTGAAAAGCAAAACAGAGAGCAGCCCTGCAATCAAGCACTGTGAAACTGGGAAACCCTTTCATCTAGGTGGCTCCCAAAAGGCTGGAGAAGAATTCCAAGGAATTGCAGTAGTTCCCCCAGGTATTGCAATGCGCAGGGCTCTGAAGAGGCTTTCCACACAAGCCTTGTTTGTCAGATCTTAATGCATCACGCACTGCTCTTCTCTCTCACAGTGTGTTTTGGAAAACCAAACCACCTTAGCCCTCCAATAGTATTTTCTGTTCCAACAGGATGATTCAGCCCTCAACAAGACATGCTCGTTTCCTCTGCACGCTCTGATACAGGGCTCACACGTGGGCAAAGAAACAGAGGTACAGGCCCTCCCTGCTACTCTTTTGAGAGACCAGGCAGGGGCTCACACAACACACACACCAGATTACCCAGATGTGTCTCTAGGTGATGCAATTTTGAAAAAAAACAGATACTTAAAGGGCCAGCAGCAAGTGATGCACATCTGAAGGTGAAAAGCAATATACAGGTGCTTCCCAGGCTGCAGGAAAAATCAGACAGCTTTCTGGATTTCTTCTGCCTGTTCACTTGGCCTTACTTATGTTCTCAGACCATAAAGATGGCCACAATGCTGCTGGGAAAAATTGTATAGCACACAATCTATCGACACAGAGATGTGTTATAGACTTCAGAGTTCCACAGTCAGCGAAAGAACACCCTCCCAAAAACCCAGCTTTGCATACTAGACTAGGTTGACTCCCCAACTCCCTTCCAGTTTCATATCAAAAATCTGCTTTAAAATAATTCCAGCCTTTCAGGCAAGCTGGACCTTCAGGTTGTGTCAGCACAATGGCTGCAAGTTTCACTCCCACCCTTCACAATTATGTTTTGTTTTTCAAGCTCAATGACATTGTCAAGTCTGCTTTCCTGTGCACAATTCTGCAGCAACATCCTTGTCCTCTGTCAAGATTATTGTATTAATTTATTTACTATCTCTAAAGGAAATGGCTCATTTCTAAAAAACCTTAAATATTGCGAACACAACTTTGTGGACTAAGTTTTCCATTCATGGGAGGAAAGGGCAAGAAAAGTGCACCCATTCAGAGCTTTGACCTCAACAACCAGGTACTGCTATTAGCCCAAGGAATTTCTACCAAGGAAATCTGAATGGTCTTCAGTGAACTATTTGCCCAAAGTTAAGTTGGGCGAACAGATTTTCCAAAAGAAAGCCAATGCCACCAAAGTACATGAGCATTTACTGGTAAATCTGGATTCAGACCACCACAGACTTACAACCACCACGGAGTGGAATGACGGGGACTCTGAACATTGATGAAAACACGAGTCGCTTCCTCTCTGTGGCATTTTGGTTTTAGCAGAGTACAAAAGCTTCCAAATTAGACATATGTTTGAACTCTACACCTGAACACACACCATGGGTTTTGCCCACTCCTGCTTGCATCAGCTTCACCCAAAGCAGGAATGGAAAAAACGGGTAAGCGTTCCTGCCCTCCCCTGTGTAATTAAAATCCACAAATGCCACCACGTCACTGTGTGACAGTGCTGCTGCACAGCTCACATGTGACCAAGGAATTGCCTTGGTACACGTTCCTATAGCATTAACAGAACCTCATGGCACTATTATGTTGAAAAATCTGGCTTACCAGCAAAACAACCAGAGCAGAATTAGTATGAAGGGCTGAGCATCAAGAATAATTAGCTTCATTTTCTTACCTACATCTTCCCAGATATCTTTTATAGAAGAATCCTTAATATAGAGATTGTTTATCAATTATTTCCCCAGAGACAAAGAAACAGGTTAAATATAAAGCATCTTAAAATAAGGTGCAGCATCCGTGTTAACCTCTGAAAAAGGCCCAAGTGCTCAGCAAGCTTCAACTAGATGTTATCAAGACATTTTAGGGAAGTATTATTATTAGAAAGGAAACACAAAGCTTGCATAATAAGTAACCTCTGCCTTTTTCTCTAGCCTGCATCCTGCTGAGAGGGACCTTTTTGCTTTCTGTTTCTGAAAAATACGTAATTTAAAAATATAGATCTTTGAATTCCAAATCAGATTCTGTTCTTTTTTCTTGCAACAAATTACCAGCTCTTACTGGAAATTAATAAAACAGAAACCAAAACCAAATTCAACACTGTAAACAGCGTAGCAGATTATTTCCAAATACTCCAACATTTTGGATCCCTTAATCCAAATCAAAAGTTCAGAGAACAACTGAGGAATATGCTTCTCTGATTCAGATTTAAGTTCAATACTTAAACCTCAACTCTTGTTCTTTGGAAAGTAAAAAAAAAAAAAAATCAGACTGAGATCCAAAGTACTGATATAAAGTTTCAGTTTGACCCACATCCTAACACCTCCGCAGCCAATCCTAATAATTTTCTGTCAGTACCACTCTCAAACTACAGGATCAAAGGCTTTACTGTACATTTGGAGCCATTCCTGTGATGCAAGGATTAGGGATGAAGAAAGAGTATAGTATTTTCAAAGGTGCAACTGCCTATGAGCGTATCTAGTGCATATCAGAGCGTTACAAGCTCAGCCACAAACGCCAGTGCCAGACAAACCACACCTCTGAAATTCTTGTCTGGTCTCCCATTTTCTTTTTATCTCATCTAAGCTCACTGTCTCTACATGCCCAACTACAAGGAAGATATACCTAGTCATCAGCCCCTCTGTTATTTTATTTTAGTTAATATTTTCATTATTTTTTTCAGTTTCTTTCCAGTATATCATTCGAGAGGTTATGACACGGAGGTGGAAACACAATGTTCCAGCCTGCTGCTGTGACCCCTGCCAGAGGCAGCAACACAGCAGTAATGCCTCGATGGCAGCAGATGCACTGAAGATGTCACTGAATTCTAACAGCATTTCCTAAAAACATGGCCCACACGTCTAATCCTGGCAGTAATCTAGCACTAAAGTAAATATATTGTTGTCTGCCCAGAAGTATTACATCCGGCTCTAAATATACAGCTGCAGATGCACACAAGAGTCGACAACATCGCACTGTCTTCAGGATGAACACAAGGCCTGGTACTTTCAAGAACAAAGGTTGCATCATGAAGGACCAAATTGGTTCTTTCAGTAGCTGCACTAGGCTTTACTCATGTGAAGAAAGGGAAACATAACTCTTCAGTAACTAAGAGCACCTTGAGAAAGTCATCAGAAAACAGTTAGTGCGCTTATTTAGAAGTCCAGGTACTGCAGGCACAGTTTGAGACAAGCAACCAGTGGCTGCAACAACCTTCATCACACAAGTAAAGAGCTGAGATTCAACCCCTAAACTTGTCATTTATTCCCTCACACATTCATGAACAGAATGAAAAGCTAGTGAACTGCAAATTACAAGCCAATGCCAAACTCGCTGGATGAGGTTTTGAAGACGTCAGACCAGACAATCACAATGTTTCTTCTCAGGCGTTAAAAACTACGGTCCCTGACTAATGCTGCGCCCATTCTGTTTTCCTAGCAGGAAAAACCATCCTAGGACAAAGAATAATGGAAACTGTATTGTTTTTGCTGAGAACTAAGTAGCACAGGCTCACAACTCTGCCACGACAAATAAACAGAGCTACTGACGAGGCACGTTATGAGAACCGTCCATCAGCCTTACAAATGCATAAATAGCCATGACAGACCATTAAAATGTTGGATGAGAAGAGCTGAAGATGACATTTTTAGTGCCAAAAAATGGTGTTTAGGCATACATACACACACACACACACACACACACAAAAATTCATTCATGTCACCAGTTGCAGCAGGGTGAGTGCAGCCCTTGACTCTGTTGGTCCTCTTAACAGCATTCAAACCTGCTCTGAGTACCTGCACTTCACAGGTGCTGAAGGTCGAGGGAGAAAAAGAAAACCCACAGTGACTGAAGCTTTATGGAATTTACTTTTTCCCTAATAATCCACATCACACAATTGCTCTCCACGGCATCTAATTAAAATGCCTTCGAAATGACAGTTCTACAGAAATCTTGGATGCAAGTTATCAGGCCATTCCCAGAAATTACTCCAGCCATTACCCAAGTCAGATACAGATGATCAGCAGTTTCTACACCATTATACTTGAAGTTTGGACTCCTTGAGACCTCAGCTTTCTCATGAATCATTTCAATCAATTAATGACATTTATTAATATGGACTGACATTATCTGCAGACAGAAATCAGCAGCTGAACCATCAGCACACCTTTAAGAAGGCTGAGACTGAACCAGGCTGAGGATGGAGATGACTTGGGTGATGCCCTGTACGACTAATCAGAGGCTGACACTTTTGTCCTGACCTGTAACCAAGCCTAATGCTCTCCACAAAGCATCAAAGGTGTGAATTCAGACTACAGACAGAATTCAAGAGGCTAAAAAATGTCCCTCTGAGTTATGTAAATACTGAAGTAAATCTAGTACAGCCATATGCAACTGCATTATGGAAAATAAGAAGTACACACTCTTGCATCTTCCTTTTTCCCCTGAATGGCCCCAAAATGCTCTAGGGATATTATTTAAAACATGTGAAACCTGAGAATTTAATAAGTCTGAGTCTTTGTTTCCCCAATTCCCATGAGCAAACAAATCAAGCCCAGGAAAATCCAGCCCCCAGTGAATCAAGTGCCGAGACCCAAATCAGGTGTCCTGGTTTCTGTACTGTATTCCAGTCCTCGCATTTCAGCACGTTTCCAGAGCCAAACCCAGCCAGATCACTGCCCAGAAAACAGACATCCATGTGGCAAAAGCTGCACTTCTGATCTAACTTGCTCATCTGGCCAGGCTCGTGCACATCGTGCCAACATCCAGTGTCACCCAGGCACAGGTTCCTCTGTGCTCATGTTTTGATGCCAACAGAAAAAGCTCTGAGAATGCAGAATCTCAAAGTTTTGAGATCAAGTGGGTTTTAGCAGAATTTAAAATGGGGCTTACAGAACTGGCAGACAGCAGCAGCAGCAGAAGTCACCTCTCCCAGTGCTAACAGGGGCCCTGTCTTCTCCCCAGAACCCTGATTCTCCGGAGCACCTGAGACAAAACTAAGTCTATGCTAAAGTCTACACTTTATACAACTCTTAGAAATACCCCATGGAAATATTACAGGGTTTTCTTATATGGGTTTTTTGTGTGTGGTTTTGTTTGGCTGGTTGGTTTTTAGTATTAATTAGTGCTGTATAATGCACCAGAGACCCAAAGCTAATGGCAATCACAGCTGAGGCGACACAGTCGCTCTGCTGCTCTCACCAAAGCTCTGCAGTTCACAAAATATGAAACCTTACTGAGTAAACCTGCCAGTTTTCACAAGTCTCTTCTTTCACTACTGTTTATCTGAAACAGTATTTAGAGATGAGTTTACCACCACCCATCAGAAATGGAAAAGCAAAGGCTAAAAAAAAGCACAAAACCCCCAATCAAACAGAAAATTTGCCATGTTGTTCATCTTTTTTCTACCTCCAGCAAACAGAACAGTAACTTTGCAAACCCAGTGAGACTGACCAGAAATTACATCTTCTCAGACGTTGGCAAGAATTCATCAAAAACATGTACCAATATCTCTTCTATCAGAAGAAGGAAATCTAGGACAACTTTCTAGAGCCACTGCTAAAATATAAGCGTTAAATTCCTGAATAGAGCAAGAACACTGAAAAACTCAAAGCACTGATCTGGGAAATGTAGTGACAGGTCTTTTGTGCTCTCATTCTACAACTCTGCACTTCATAACTCATGCATAACTCATATTCACAGAAACCTGAAGAGTAAACCCACCATACAGTGAGAAGGAGAAGAACTGAAAATAGTCCCTTTTTCAACGTTTTAATCCCTTCTGTGAAAACAATGTGTTTCCATAATGCTAAATAACAAGTTATGTGTCTGAAGAATCAGGCTCCTTTTTCAATTATGAGCTAATTATTTGAATACTGAGAACAGAAAATCAGAGTCATCTTTCCTGCTCCACTCAACTTCTTTGTAAATTATTCTCAAAGAGCAAACGAGATTTCTCATTCCAACTGTATTCCAATGTGATCAAGACTTACTCCTTCCAGCTCAGAATGTGTAACACTCTTTCATTTTAGGGACTATTAGAAATTAGAGGATGCCAATATTTTATCTGGCAGTCAAGAAAGCCTTTGAAGTTTGACGTCTACAATGTCAAAAGACAAGTAACAACAGAACTTAATTTGTGCAGATGAGAAACTATTTAAAAATCAGTGAGGAAATTTCAGCAACACCCAGTCAGGATCTGGGCTCTCTGAATGTGTTCCAGTTAATGCTTCCACTTCTAACCAGAATGTGCCTGTACACAAGGCTGTGAGTTTGAGACAGTGACCTTAAATACACGCAAGGGGAGTTTAAACATCCACTCTCTGCATGCTTAAGAAGAACGGGGAGAAAAGCACAGCATTCTTTTCAGATTTTGATGTACATTTTTGGACACCCTTTCTGGACACTCTCCTCTCAAGCTCAGGTTTGCTGTGCTTGGCAATCTCTTTTGTGTCTTTTGCAACACTGCGCACACACAAATTGCCTGTGGTTTCATGCTTTGCTTCCCATTTAAAACTAACACTTAAACAGTAGCTTTATTTTTGTTCAATAAAAGGTTCTTTTTTTTTTCCTGAATTCTGACATCTATTTCTCTTTTTCAACCTGAGGGAAAAATGATTTTTTACAACTGACACAAATCCTTCTCATGAGTAGTATTTTGTCTTTACTACTTTGATTCACTAGCTCTCATTCATGTTATTCCTCAGCTTTTTGTGCTGTGTTCCATAATGACAGCAGGTAGCATAATGTTAATATTTGGACTGCAAGCTCTGATGACACATATATGTTGGAGACTCTGAACTGCAAAGAAAAACTAAGGTAAGGAATACATAACACAAAAAGAACTGCTTTTTCTCAAATTCTTACATTGAGGGTGAATAAAAAGAAGTCAAATAATTTCTATATATGGCTATAATACATCTACTGAAGGCAAGGTGGGTTTTCTCATTTTCCACTGAATACCAGACAAAGCCTGTGTGGTTGACAATAGACAAAACCTGTGTGGTTGGCAATCTGGCTGGGGACAAGAGACCCCTCGTGTTTTCTTTGGGGTGTTACCAGTGGTTGGCTCAGTGCATTCAGCTTTTGGCTTCCCCAGCAAGCTCAGGTGTCAGTGAGCTCCTGGCTCCCAGGTACTACTGCACAGAGACACCCTCACAGAGACATCTGTCACAGTGAGACAGCCTCAGCAACAGGCAGAGACTCCACCAGCCTCAGCCCCAGGGGCAAATCCCCTTCTGGGGAGAAATCCTGTACATTTTACACACCCAAGTCTCCACATTCCAGCAGTATCACCTTCTCAGCACACCAAGCAGCCCAGAGTGGAGGGAGAATTGTATTTACTGCCCCGTATCAGCACCGTGATGCGCCACTTTTGAAGCCGTTTCTCCGCAGTGACGTGCTCTGCCTTCCCACCGAAGATTATGAAACCACTCTGAACCAAAGAGCTTCCTCCCTCACACGGCCTTCCAGGACCAGCGAGGGGAGATGAACCCTGCCCCGAGCACTCCCTAATTGCTTCAGCAGAAGCCGAAAGACGTCAGCAACTGGACTTTCTGCTCCCTATTCCCTGAGAAAGCAGAGGAAAAATCTGCAGAGAGCAAGCCTCCCGTGGCAGGTTTGGTGTGAAAAGCCTGATCTTTGGTCAGCCATGCAGGGAAGATAAAGGCTGACCTTGTGTGCTCCGAGCTGTGCTCCCTGACCAGGGCTCAGCAAGGGTTACTCCAGCAAGCCCAAAGGCAGCGGGGAATGCACTGAGAGTGCTACTGTAATCTCACCAACATCTGCAGCTAAACTCGTCCCAGGGAGCAAGGCAGACCTTCCAAACAATCAAACCTGAAAAATCAGAAGTGTTTTAATTGCACGACAAGGGAGAGGAGCCGATCAGCTGCTAAGTTTGACCAGCATGTTTGTTACTGGCAGCTTTGCCCCAGCTTCCAGCAATCTATTCAGCTGATTTTAACAGGTTGCTTTGACCTTTAAGGCTCTTGAGGGTTTCTAGGTTTCACACACCTTCCTTTAAGCTGTGCCTTAGACTGTTTCACCAGCTACCTGCAGAATTTGTTGCTTAGCTCATTTTGAAATATCTCACGCTCAGAATCTGCCTTCTCTCCTCAAAGAGTTACTTTAATTCTCATCCAAAGAAAATGAAGAATATCAAATAAAAAAAAAAACACAAAACAAAACCACCCAAACAAACAAACAAACAAAATCTGCCAAACCCATTCATTTGCTGCCACAGAGAGTTATCTGTTTTATTTTGTAGAAAGTAGTGAAAAAGGCACAGCCCTAAACTTGAAGACTTCATCTGTCAAAATGAAATCATCTCACACATAAGATGCCTTATCGCAAAGTAGCACGGAACAGCTGAGCGTAGTTTGTTTTCCTAAACTGCCTAAATTAACTTGCCAAAAGCAAGGACAGCACCACTCACAATGTGGCATGGCACAAGCCCACACTATGTGCCAGTTTTACAAAGCAACCATCCAGCTGCAAGTTCCACATCCTTGCAGGCACAGCAAACCTTAAGCTTCTCGCTAACATTATTTTCTTACTGCAAAGAGAATGTGTCCTTAATAAATCACAGGAGCTCCTGGGATCAGCTGTCTATGACAGTGGCATGATGTCAGAGCACAGTTTGGATATTAAAGTGCAGATTCCAGCTATATCCTGAGCATAGGGCTCCCAGCTCACACCCACACAGCCCACATGCCACTATTGCTAATATTTCTATAGGCCACTTACTACCTTATGCCAGCAAACAGAACCCCTTGTTTTGACCAGTTTTAAATGCAAACTTGTTCAAACAATGTTAATAGTTCATTTAATTCAACAGCAATCAATCCATATATTGCAGTGGTGTCAGCTTTTGATGAAGCACAGGCTACAAGACCCCGGGACCACAGAAGATGCACATCCCAACCACCAAACATGCACAGCAATACTGACTGTGGGTGCTTCAGACAGAGAGAGCATGAAGGACTTATCACTGTGAGTTACATAAACTGGTGGAGAAATACAGAAGGGACATGTTCCCTAGGCCAGGGGACAGCATTCCCATTCCGGCTCTTGATCTGAAAGCTCTTGTTATGAACACAGCACAGGGGCTTTGCAAAGTGACAGCTGGCTATCAATGAACAGAAGGAAAGCAACGTCATTCAGCCTCCAAATCTCTTTGTCTATCCCACTTAATTTATTTATGCTAAAATCTTGAAACACAGCAAATACAAAGCCACCACACATTTGCTTCTGTAGGAAAAAGCCTGGTAAAAAACACTATTCAGCACAACTGTGCTTGGCATGGACTGTCAGTCATAAGCAAAGTCATAACAAAGGCCATAGGAAAAATTGGGTCAGGAGTGTTAAAGCACCTCTGACCTCCCAGGCTGTCCCCAGTGAGCAAGGGATGGGATGTGCAGTGGTGGGAGTCTGTATTGTTGATACTCCAGCTCTGTAGATAAACAAAAAGATTTGATTCTGGAAGCAGATAAGCAAACATCTTTCATCGGGGCTAAAACAGATACATTTCAGAGCAATGTGCAACTGCCACTGATCCCTATCAGAAAGTTCCCTTTCGATTTTGATTTCAGAAAAAGATCAGCTTACCCACTGCAGCTAAAAACCGCTCTCCACGTAGACAGGCAAAGCCTTGGCTAACCGTATGTGGGATTATTTACCTGCGTCACATATCTGTATGTCAGCAAAACCACTATTTCACCAGTCAATTTCTGCAAAAAAGAGGCCAAAAACGAAATGCAGCACAACTCTCGTTGTTCCTACTGTCCTGCTTCCAACCCTAGAGAAAACAGGAGGTGTTACAGGCACCAAAGGAAATATAAAACCCAACAGAAAACACACACCTAACTTACATGCAACAGCAACCTTCAGAACTACAAATTGTAACAAAATCTGAAAGGAAATTACCTACAACATCCAATGAGTTAGGAGAAGAAATTTAAGACTAATCTAGAAAAAGATGGGAATGCAGTTACAGTGTGTAGAACAAGGGTATGTAAAGTCAGGAATGGAAGGCACTTGTACAAAGAGTAAGTGCCACTTAGTCCACTGGGACTCAGAAGCCCTTTCTTCCCCTTGGGGTTCAGTCACTGTCAGGCTGAATATCTGCTTTGTTTCTTTGTGTCCCAGGTTCCCCATATTCTAATATGAAGGATTTTTCTTTGTAAGGCACTTTGGAGATCCATAGATGAAAGGCACAGCAGCAGAACTAGGTCAGACAATGCTGATATATACAATTAACTCTACAATTTACGTGGTTGGAAAGTGTAATTAAAACTCTAGATCACTTTTCTCAAAGGTTCAAAACAAGACAGGGTGGGTTTGATTCCAAAATGTAAGACACACATTTGCACTTTGGTTTATAAAGCTGCATAACAGCTTTTCTAAGTAAATGCTGTAGTTCAGAAGAAAGCAGAGGACAAATCTAGGGATTAGTGAGAGCCGCGTCATTTCCTATGACCTATCCATTACTTTACCAAAACCTTTAAAAAAAAAAAAACACCACACACACCGACACAAACTTCCTGTACTCTAACCACTGAATGAGCAAGCACCGTTACACTTCAAGAGATCCTCTGCGTAGCTGTACTATTGCACAAGCCACTGCACACAACACCTAAAACCCAAATCCCAAGTTTCTTCCAGGGCTACCCCACTGTAAATCTAAAAATATGGTTGCACGTACCAGTCAGACTGGGCAAAATGGTTTCTCTTGAAAGATGCATACAAGTGGTGTGTAGTGCAATGCAACGCACACTTTTCTTCTTTTCTCTTCTTATAGAACCAAATCCCACAGGTTTCCCTGATTTCAATTACTAGTAGACACAGCACAGAAACCACCATCACAGTTGGCAGCAGCTGGCACCTTTTCAAAGAGCATCTGTGGAGAAACCCAGAAATGACTGGCACGGGATCTCTTAGAGGTGGTCTCACCACAAGGGCAGAGCACTGCAAGGAAACCTTTTTTCCAGCCCTCTGCCCTTGCTACACGCAGATGACCTCACTCGGCAAGGCTGCCTCCACCAGCGGTAATTCCAGCCGTAGGAACATACCAGCCACTCATAACCAAAATTATCAGGCTCCATCTCCAACACAGCAGCCAACACCGCCTTTGAAGTGGAAACTGAAGCCCTGGGCTTTTTGACTGTGTGATGAGGGTGCGGATAAACAGAGGCGGCCTTGGTTTCCTGGAAGAGGGGACAGGAATGAGGGAAGAAATGCCTGGCTGGGGAGGTCTGACGTTTGATTCAGCTCAGCTCTTGGTCTCCCCCGCTCACATACCTTTGCACACAGGGAGCTGGTATGTTTACTAAGGGCTCTGGTTGCTCACTGGAGGTATGATGGGGCAAGTGTTCCTTCACCTACTCTTCTGTAGAAGTGATGGATTCCCCATCTGTTCCTCCATCCCAGCTCCCCGGATTGCAGAAGGGAAGGACACAACAAACGGAGCAGAAACTGATGTTAGTGATCTTTCTTTTTTTAAAGCTGGTCTTAATACTTGTGGCGCAAGTTTTTTGATGTTTCTAGACATTAATTTAAAACACAAAGAAAGCAACTAAATCTCAGTGAATCCTCCCAGAAGTTATTAATTCCAGTAGGTTGAATTTACTGGGTGACACAACGAACTGTGAAGCAACACCCACCCAGAGCTCTTCTATCTTGTCTACTATACAGACAAAACCATAGGTAAGGGACATTCTACAGACTGGCAATGTAGTGAAAATGCAGGAAAAAGGACACAGATAATTGCATCACCTTTCTTTAAACCTAAAGGGTTAATGCTAGTCTGGATGGTCTCCAACTGCATCAAGATGATATACTCAAAATGAAAAGGCTATGTAAAAGGCTCTGTTGCAGCCCTAGAAATGTTAAGGGTTTTTTTCCTCCTCTATCTCAAATATGTCAGCTGTTACTGGAATTTATTGGTTAAATGGCAGCAGGGACCATTTAAGTAAAAAGAAGCAACATAACCACAAGAGAATTTATTTTATGATTTGCAACGAGGTGCAAATCCTGCCAACCACTTTAAACAATCAAATCAAACCTAATTTACCCTCACTGGAAGGACAAAGAGTATATAAATCTAGAAGAAACTGAAAAGGCCTGTTTCACTTCTGAGCCATGTGCCCTTTCCTGGTAGCAACTCTAATAGAGTTATGGTATTATCCCTCCTTTTTTTGTCAGAAAAACTAAGGCATGAAACAGTCATCTCTTTTGACACAGTAGATCAGTAAGGACAAAGCAATGCCTTGCCCACAGATCCCCAAGACCTCTTCCCAAAACATTTGTTTGCCAAGAGCCCAGATGTCTAGTGCCATTTGGGACACAACAGGAACCAGTGGCCTTTGTAGAAGGTCTCAGGTCTACTGCAGGCTGTTGCATCTGTGAGCCTGTGTATGCTCTAGATATCATTAAGTATATAAGTGGCCCCTCACTCTTACGTACAGGTAACTGAATCACACCCTTTGTAACTACTGTTCCACAAAAAGTTCTCTAAGACTGCACTTCCCCTCTTTTCTCCTCCCTATTTCACCAGCATTGAACTCCAAAGAACATTAAACTAAAATGAAGCTGGCAGTGAGGAAAGGAAAAACAACCTGTTCGAGATGCAGCCACGCACACCAGCTGCACAAGCCACCATTGAAATTCTCCTTTTGTATATTTGGCATCTGTCAGAGAACAAAATAGGGAAAATGAAAAAGCAGAGTCTTTAAAGGACAGAGCACTCTCCCAAGGCTGTTTATGGCCTGCCTCTTGTTAAAATGTTTATTTGCATTGATATATTTAGATGGGTTTTAAAAGCAAAGGCTCCCTTCCTCATGCCGATCTTTCATGGAGACCGCTGGTTACATCTGCTAGTGTTTATATGAGAAACAACAACAAAAAACTTGCAGCTCTTGCAAACATGGGTAACCCACACATTATCATGTGTGTGACTGTGGTGCACTTACACATTCCTTGTGGAGGAGATGAAAGGGCACTGGGCTGCCGAAAGCACCACGCAAGACCAGCTACTCTGAAGAGCTCCAACGTCAAGAAGTCTCCGCTGTCCCAGCAGCTTCCCTGTGTGCTGGAGCCTGCGGTGCAGCCCACTGTGGCTGGGTCCCAGGAGCCAGCAGGCATTAAAGGTGGTATTCTGCTTCATACACAGCCAAACCAGTGCTCTCTCTTAATGTCTCCTTCTGACTTGGGGCAGGGCAAGGCGAGGGACACACTGGTTTGCTGCCGGTAACACCAGCGACTGGCTGACCTGGACAGAGGCACCAGGATGCTATCAGGGAGGGCTGCAGGAATCTTGCAGTCACACTCTGATTAATTGCTTAAGACAGCTACCTGATGTCCTAAACATTGATTTTATTTCAAGGAAAAAGATAAATAGAAAAAGGCTTCTTGCATTCATGCAAATCCCCGTGGCAGAGCCTACACCCAGGACTCCTGTCTCTGCCCAGCCTTCACTGCTGTACCGAAAAGATGAGTCTGAAAAGCAAAACTACACAACTGGGAAGGAACACCACAGCTACAGCTGCAGTAAGGAACCAACTCTGACCATCCCCACGCACGTCTGAACCTGCAGGTTCAATGGTGAACGCCACAAGGATGGGGCACTTCCCTACTATCCAGTTCTGATCTACAAATATCAGTCAGCAATACGGTTATCCCAGAGAAATCCTTCCACCTGAGAAAGGAGGGGAGGTAAAAAACAGAGGGCAGAAACCTCTCCTCCTCCACCTGACCCAGAAAGGCAGAGGTGGGCCCACACACAGAACCGAAAAGCAGAGCCCACACCAAGGCCGGTTGCTGAGGAACACAGGAATCACTCATAAAAGTGGCTCAACAAAGGGGCTCTAAAGTGTGGTTACTATGTATTTACACACTTGCTTTATCTCCTGTAGCTAATACAGCGTGTTTGCTTCGGTTTTTAAAAGTACAAAGTACCCACACAGAGGAGCACCAGAGCAAAGATAAATTAAATAAATAAATAGAAACCTAAAGAAAGACACACCATGAAAGAGTCTTGCCCACTTCACCTATGAAAACAAGCACCGCAGTGTGCGTGGAGCAGGGATGGGCAGGTGAACGGTCAAATCCCACTGATCACCTAAGAAATGACCGATTCTCCCAGCAAAGATTCAGGCCTGAAACATGGGTGATACACTTTTAGGTCTGTCTCTACGTTTTTGGTGTGCCTGTATTATGAATCGCTGTTGTCTCAATAGGTCAGCGTCAAGAGGAGAAGAATGATCTGAAGGTCAGCACTGCTGGTAAGTAAACAAAGGCAGAGAGACCCAGACCAGGAGGCTGAGACATGATCAAGATTCCCACTCAGGCACAGGTGCTGCCTCTAACAAAAATCGATTGCTGTGTGATTGGAAAAGGCCCCTGCCTGGTCCCAGGGCCAGGCGGCAAATGCACAGCATGGGTGTTGCTTCCTGTCCAACTTGCGGTAAAAAGTTGTTGATTGGAAATTATTTGTGGTGTTTGCCTTGCTGTCAGCCTCTAGCAAAATGTTAACTAAGTTTTCTGTGTGAAAGATAAAGATTTGTCAAAAATCCCAGTAGGAATTGCAAGGAGTTGACAAAGAACAATCAAATGAGCAATGAGTGTGACTGACAGGTTAGACATCTCAGAACACCAGATTTCTAAGGCCTGCAAATAATCAAAACCTCATCATAACTCCTAAATTAACTTTGGTCAGAAAAATTACCATTAGCCTGTAAAAGAAGAAAAGGGGGGGAAAAGGGGAGTAGAGAAGAATAAAGAAGCCACCTCAGGGTAAACAGCCAGTGACATTGATTACCTTGTTCATTCAGTCTTGTAAAACAAAGACTAAACAGTCAAAAGGAAAGCAGAAAGACTCATTTATATTTAATGCACAGAGCATGTTCCACTCTCTGCTCTACCAAATACTTGAGATATGACCAAGTTTCTCGCAGTCAAACATTTTTGGAATTTCCCATTATTTCTTGGTGACTACACATTTGTGCTCATTTCAGCCAAGACCCAGCCATCCAGGATACAGACTCCTGAAACCCCTGTCACAAGCAGGCTTAGAAAAAGCTATGTAGCTCCTCTGAAAACTCACAAGTATCTTAACCTAGTCACCCAACCAGCCCGTTGCTTTCAGAGTTTATCTCCCAGCGTATCAGTTTCCCCTCAATTAAACCAGGCTATTAAAACTTAACTGTAAAAGAAGCTATTCATTAAAGTTTTGTCACATCCTTGGATGAAAATGCCCCAAGCAGATGCGAAGAGTTACAACATTTGCGCTCACAACTGAACCAAATCCGAACATAAACAATTATGGTGCATTTGCACACAGTAAGAGAGATCCCCCCTCCTCCCACCTTCCTTCATGCTCCAGTGCTCCCTTTTCAGAGGATGGCAGCTGTTAGCAAAACAATGAACAAATAGAGTGCACAAGAATATTAACACCAAGAACATAAGATTAGACCTCAGCAAGCAATTTTCTCTCCTACGTACACAGGCCAAGTATTCATGCATATATATATACACACACATATACATATGGACAAATATATGCACACAGAGGATTCTTAAAGAAGAGAGGATCTTCAGCAGTTTGCACCCTTGCAATCACAAAAGCAGATTACTCTTAGTCAAATATTGTTAGAAATTACTAGATGTTCAAGTTCCACACTAAACAGTAAAAGGATTATAACCTCCACCCAACTCCTGTACATAACACACGTCATAACAAAGGCCACACACCCCAGGTGTGTGGGAAACAAGGAATAATTCTTCCCAAGTTTACTTTTACTATACTTCATCCAGAGTCAATGTTCAGAACTGGATAAAAGTGAGTGGAAATGGTATAAATATAGACATTCTTTTGAACGAGAAGCGTACAGAGTATAATTTACAAAAATTACTACTGGAGAGTTATGTGAAAACAAAATATTAAATACATCTAATTTTGTAATGACAGGTCACGACAATTTGTTGTACTTCAAAGGACTGAATTCAGTATGTTCCCAACGATCACAAAGTACTTTTTTCTCCCACAGTAAATGTACTTTACCATCGTATTTTCTGGTAAACACGCCTACTTCTAAATGCTAACACTTTCTTTTAATGACCAACAAAAGTCACAATCACGAAATTTCCTGACAAACTTGAACAAATTATGTCTTTGGCAATCATAGAGAACACCATGCATTCCTCTTCATGCCCTTCAATCTTCTCTGCTCTTTGCTTGGTATTTTGCAGATTATTCACATTAGTATTCGCTGGAGTCAAACACAACCCACATACTAAAACAGAGGTACCATTCCCTAAAAAAAGTGCAACTTGATGATGTGCAATGTTTTTGCAAATCCAAGAACCTTCCCTGGACATGGACAGACCCACAGTGTGATGGCCAAATTCATCTCCATCTGTCCTGAACTGGTTGACGGCGCGTGACACGGAGCGAGAGGAGCAGGAGGAGGGACTGCACTGGGAGCGATGCAGTGTTTTGAATGCAGCTGACTGAAGAGTTTAACAGCCCCAGTACATGAGTTTGCTGCAAAATCTATTACGCAGGTTGTGACCTTCATCGGCCCAGACTGTTATCAAAAGCCATTGTATGAGAATGTCAGAATGCCACACCACATTGCAGCATTCACATCAAGTCCATTCTCTTTGCTTCTCTCACTCTCTCGAAAATTGAAACTTCAGACAGAGCTGAAAAGACTGTGAATACATCTATAGTCCAGCACACACTGGAATACAGAGAACAAATTTTCTGCTCGTATTTCTAGGGAAAGATTCCCCTGAGTTCCCAGGAGATAGAATCACAGAATCGTTTAGGTTGGAAAAAGATCTCTAAGATCACTGAGTACAACCATTAACCCAGCACTACCACTAAATGCCACCACTAAACCATGTCCTCAAGCCCATCTTTTAAATCCCTCCAGGAACAATGGCTCCACCGCTTCTCTGGGCAGTCTGTCCCACTGTTTGACAAGGCTTTCAGTCAAGAAATTTTTCCTAATATCCAACTTAAACCTCCCTTCTTCCTGTCGTATCACTTATTAATTGGGAGACTGACCACCACCTCGCTGCAACCTCCTTTCAGGTAGTTGTAGAGAATGAGAAGATCCCCCCTGAGCCTACTTCTCTCCAGGCTAAACAACCCCAGCTCCCTCAGCTGCTCCTCATAAGACCTGTGCTCCAGACCCTTCCTCAGCCCCGTTGCCCTTCTCTGGACACGCTCCAGCACCTCAGTGTCTTTCTTGTCATGAGGGGCCCAGAACTGAACACAAGATTCAAGGTGCAGCCTCACTAGTACCCAGTACATGGGGATAGTCACTGCCCTGGTCCTGCTGACCACACTGCTGCTGGTACAACTGATGCCACTGGCCTTCTTGGCCACTGGGAACATTCTGAATCGTGTTCAGCTGCTGTTGGCCAGAACCTCCAGGTCCCTTCCCACTGGGCAGCTTTTCAACCACTCTTCCCCCAGCCTGGAGTGTTGTGTGGGGTTGTTGTGACCCAAGGGCAGGACCCGACACTTTGCCTTGTTGAACCTCATACAACTGACCTCAGTCCACTGATCCAGCCTCTCCAAATCCCTGTGCAGAGCCTTCCTGCCTTCAAACAGAACAACACTCCTGTCCCACCTGCTGTCACCCTGCAAATTGACCAAGAGTGCACTTGATCCCCTCGTCATTATTGATAAAGATACTAAAGAGAACTGGCCCTGGAGAACACCACTAGTGACCTGCCACCAACTGGATTTAGCTTCATTCACCACCCCTCTCCGGCTCTGCTGCGAGGATTTGCATGAATGCAAGAAGACTTGAGCACCCAGTTTCTCAGGAAAATGCTGTGGGAGACAGTGACAAAGATTTTACTGAAGTTTAGGTAGACAATATCCACAGTTCTCCCCTCATCCACTAAGCAGATCACCCTGTCACAGAAGGGGATCAGGCTGGTCAAGCAGGACCTGCCTTTCCTATGTCCCTGCTGGCTGGGCCTGATCCTCTGGCTGTCCTGTACCTGCTGTGTGATGGCACTGGGGATGAGCTGCTCCATGAGCTTCCCAGGCACCAAGTTCAGGTTGAGAGGCCTGGAGTTCCCCAAATCCTCCTTCCAGCCATTCTTGTAGATAGATAGGTGCCACAGTCAGACATATGTGTTATTGTGTCAAAAAAGCCCAAAAAGTACCTAGATCAGGTCAAAGACACAGTAAAACTCTTCCTGCCCCAGCACATTTTTACTAGTGTGCTCAGGCCATGGGTGGCCCTTCAGAAGCTGATTTGTCTATCTGCAGTAATTAACAACTCTTCTGTGCTCCTTTGGTTTTCCACTCATCAGAGAGCCCTACCCAGTGAGGCAGCAGTTCCTGGCAGCCAGTGCTGGCACTGAAAGCAAATAATACAGATGCCAATTTCTCAGCTCAGTGAAAGACGGTGAGAGAGCCAGATAAATTGAGCGGTCTTTCTCTGGATGTTCCCATGCAAGGTCTCTTCCCACCACAGGTCCACTGCCATCAGGCAAAACATTTCACCTCCAGCAGAGCGATGTTTAGAAAATAAATAAAATCACTTCTCTGCGGAATAAACTTTATAATGTTGCCTCATCACAGACACTCAACCAGGGAGAGATTCACCACACATTCCCTTTCCACATGACTGCAGATATTTATACTGGCTGATGAAGAATATTTGGGGCCCAAACTCTACAAATATCTGCAGATTCTTCTCAACTGGCTCAGAACAGCCATTTGGGGAAAGGCAACAAGAAAAATCTCCCTTCTCAACATGCTTTTACTGGCCAATCATTTATCTATTTATGGTAAAAACCCTTGTGTGGTACATGATACCAGGCTTGGAAAAGCAATACAGCACCCATGTTAGCAAGTCAGTGAGCTCGAATATGAGATTACTGGTGTCAGACACACATATTAGTGAAACTTTGCTGATCTCAGTGTAGGTACTCTCACTGGAGATTGCAACAAGGAGCAATTAGTTGAATGAATGTTGAATTAGATGAATGGTGGAAAGAACTCCTCCAAATGAAGTCAGTTCTGTAACAGTAACCACCGCTCCAGTAACTGCAGTTATTTCTCTTTTGAATAGAAGTAGAATAGTTAGAAGGGTTTGGCAATACTCTCGATAAGAAAAATTCAGATTTAAAACCAAACTTTTAGCTTTCTAGCTAAAAGGCTAGTACAACATGTCAGAAGGTCCTGGGAATCATGTAGGGTATTTTAGGGTGAATCTACAACTGTCACTATGATTTATGGCTATAGAGGCTGGCAGAATCTGCCTTTCTCCTCTGCAGTCCAGAGAGGAATCCTTAGCCTGACACGAGCTCAAAGAGATACTCCTTGGGATACAAGGTCATTGACCCACCTTTACATTTTACTTTCATAACTCAAGGCTTGACAAAACAGCAACCCTGAAAGCCGATCTGACATCAGCAAGTTTATCTTCTCTAATTGCAGCGTTGCCTCCAAAATTTAATATATTACCTGATGAAGGAAAGGAAAAAAAAAAAACCTTCTCACACGCACAGAGATTGCACCACATCTTTCCCAGCAGCTCAGTGCTGGGAGGAGACGTGCATTTTAAGGTATCAGGCGTTTCAGCACACAATTGAAGAGTCATGCCTTTCAGGAGCAGACTGGTGGGTGGCTTGGCAGTTCCATGTCTTTCATTGCTGTTTGGGCCCCAATGGCAAAAAGCTGAAACAGTGACAGAGCAAGGAGCATAAACCCTCTGCTTCAGTTTCCAGTCATCCCTGGTTGAACTTCTTTTTTTTTTTTAAAGGGAGATTTCAAGCAAAGTTTTAGTTCTAAAAATTCCCAATAAAACCATAGTTATCACAGAACTCTAGTTAATCTATAATCTTTACAGGAACAGCGTGGCAAGAACATACACCTGTATTGAAGTTTATATGGTTGAATGTGTCCTAACGCAGTCAGAACTGGATGAACACGAGGTAACCAAAGCCCTATCCCTGCCAAAAAGCTTAGCACTGAGATTCACTGGGCTGATCAAATCAGTTTTATTTTTAAAGAGAATTTGGTGCTTGGAAAATGAATATGGTAAGAACTGCTTCTAGAGCCTACGTGAGTCAGTACAACGTAAAATAAACCTGTGGCTGAGAAGCCAACCTTGAAATTCTTTATTTAACCTACAGTCAGTGAAAATGGGCTGCTTCTCTTGGGCAGAGTTGTGATCTAACCCTTTACCTCCTCCTGCAGCCCATTTCTGCTTTACCATTGTCCCCTCAGCTGGGCTACTTCAACCATTTGCAGCCTTGGAAGGTAAAGGGGACCAGGGAACTGATCCAGGCCAAAAATAATCCCCCCTCCTTTTTTCCAGTGCTGATGAATTTCTTGACCTCACTCACCAGGCTGCCTGTAAACAGCTGGACCACCCAAGCAAAGGATGGTGTGGGGGCGGGAATGACAGGACAGGAGGCCTGAGGAGCCCCAGCCAGCTCTTACAGAGACAACTTTTCAGCTGACAGCTTTTGTCAGTGCAGCTATGGCCTTTTCCACCAGCTCAGAAATACCTCGATTCATCCATTTTCTTCTCTAAAGCTGCCTGCTCCTCCTCACCGCTGTGAAGAGCCTTGCTTAGGTAAATGATGAAAAGCAAGTTAAAGTTGAAACCAGAGCAGAGTCATAAAACCACAGAATCATAGAACATTTAGGTTGGAAAAGACCTTCAAGAGCATAGAGTCCAACCATAAACTTCCATATAAAATGTGGAAAAGCAGTTGTTCTCCTCTCCAGTCAGGCCTGGCTGTTAAAGAATTTCAAGCAGCAACAACCTATTTCAGTGTTTTGTCCTTTCCAAACCCAAGAACACAAGACCTGTGCCACCCAAGTGATAAAGATGAGTAAACTCTCTATTGAATTATTGCTGGGTTAGTCAACACCGTTCAAACCTGGATCAGTGTGGTGAGATGCAAGAGCCTGCTTTAAACTCCTGTGAGAGCAGCTTATGGCAAAACTAAAAATTCCTGGGGAATCTAAGCTTGCATCTGCCTATTTTTTAGAGACAGCATTGCTCTGGCTCCCATCAGTCAGGTACCCCTGTACCAAACAGACACACTATCTGGTATTTCATAAAGGCCATTTAGACACTGTTTCAAGTGTAGCCAAGGAAACTGCTCTCCTCATGCTGCTGATGCTTATCTCTGTCCAAACCAAAAACACAGTGTTAAATTTAACTGTTGTTCAAAAGCACATTTCAGCATACAAACAGGAAACTAGAATAGTTTTAAAACACTTGTCTTTCTTCAAACTCTTTTAACAGAGAGCAGTTCTCAACCCCTAGTAGCACAAGTAACATATCTATAAGCACAGACACACAAACAGGCTCCTCTCTCCACAACTACCCAGCCAGCTCTAGAAAGTGCAGAAGCAAAGCACATCCAGCAATTGTTCCCATTCAAACTGCTTTTGTAATCCCAATTTGGGGGTGGTGCATATGGAGGAGATGGGGTTTCCAAATAAGGATGTCAAAATAGAGGCCAAATTTGAGAAACATCCAGCGTTCTGTTGTGTTCTCCATCAGCACCTCCAAAGGGCTCCACTCTAGTGAAAAGCTGAGTATTTGTGTAAGAGACTAACTCCAGATTTTGGCCAAGGAGATCACCACCTTTAGAACACTTGAACCACGAGCTAGGACACTTTATCTGTCCTTCTGTATTATCACATTTGTTTTCAGAAGTCTCTGCACTTGTGTATTTGTATAAAGCCTCTGCATTATTTAATAGAGAACCCTGAATGCAGACACGCAACTGCTGCCTGCCGACCTACAATGAACCTGCAGACATGTTGATTTCATCTGTTTAACAGATTAGGGTTGCACTGACAGATGGACAATGCTACTGTTAAATTAATTAAAAATTAATACCATTAATGTTGGATGAGCATGAAACAAATTACCTTTGAGGTGAGATACTTCTAAATAGGGGGGAAAAAGGAAAGCAGTTAATGACGTTTGAAGATAATACCTCCTAGTACTTTTAAAGTTATTTACTTCCAATTCTTCCTTTCTCTTCTGTTTTTCCTTTGGCAATGCTTTTACTAGACTATACTCTTATCTGTTTTATTTGTGTTAGCTAACTACTAGTGCACTTACTCAAATTTATAGAACTTAATAGCAAGCCAAATCATTT
This sequence comes from Neopelma chrysocephalum, assembly GCF_003984885.1. Lineage (NCBI taxonomy): Eukaryota > Metazoa > Chordata > Aves > Passeriformes > Pipridae > Neopelma > Neopelma chrysocephalum. Next base: position 9,402,609 of record NW_020897727.1, read on the forward strand.
CAGATGTCCCTTTCATAGAATATAATGTACTGGTCAAGATTTAGAGAACTATTAAAAATACATCAAATCACTCCATTTTCTACCATTAGCTTTTCGTTAGCAAAAAGTCAAATTAGTATCTCCGGTTTCTCCTAACTGGCATTCTTACAAAGCCCATAGATCAATTCAAGTCTCGTTCCCATTCTCCTTATGTTTCTGAGGCAGAAGATTTAGCCTTCTGGGTAACATGCAGCTGGTAAATTTTTCTGACATCACTACCCACACAATTTTGTGAGGGCGCCCATTGAACCATTGTTTGCAAGCAAGTCTTCAAAATTACTAACCAGGGTAAAAATTCTGCAGTGCCAAGAAGTCAAGCTGAGCTACTCATTTCTTAGTATCCACAATTCAATTAGCTGCAAATACCACAGCAGCAGCAAACCAGCGTTTCAATTTCTGCTGGCACATAACTCTATAAACTCAGTTCAGTGTTCAGATTTAAAACGAGTAACCTCTCCACTGCATAAATCAGATACTGATATTTAGAAATATCTTTCCAAAAGAAAGATAAACAGGATGAGGGAGCGATCAGAGGTATTTTAAGATCTGTTATTTTAAATCTGAACTACAAGACCAATTGCTACTGCAATTATCAGTTTCGCAATTTTATATCCAACTATGGAAGACTAAATATGTGGTAACTGAAGAAAATTCTGTCTCCACATTGATACCCAAATATCAGAAATCCGATATCCCCTGCAAGCCTACGATGTAAAGAAACCAAAGAATAAAACATTCCAGTGGTCATGCTGGGCAAATCAACCCAAAGCAATGAGGACCCAAGTTATTAAAAAGGATTTTCTTCTTGACTTCAGTGGCAGCACTTAAATGCATAAACTTCAGTCACACATATAAAGGGCTGTCAGAGGCCACACATTTGCACACATTTTACTGTTTATGATGATCAAGATAAACTGGCAATGGATGCAGAGTTCTGTGTGTTTTGGCCCCAGCTGTTAAATTAGCTCAAATATAATGTTTCAAGTTCAAAATGGTAAAAGACCTTGTAGCCCACAAGCTGAAAGGTAGGCTGTTGGAAGGCAGAGAACAACAAGAGGAATATGGGTAACTGCATAGAGTGTAGTAGTTTTGGATCGCTAATCATCATAAAATTTTATGTGTCAGGATGTTCGATGAAATTTAACTCAACTTTTGCAATGAATTTCAACGGGAGGCACAAGTGACAGGCTGCCACATTTTGGCATCACTTAAACATCTACAACACAACCAGTTTTTTATAGGCCCATGTATTATTATCCCAGTATTTCGTGCTTCTGATCAAAACGGCTCAATTTCAGCACATTACTCAGCACAGCATTTAATTAAATACATTTAAAATTAGTGACAGGTTTTTTTAAACCATCTTTTCACAAAACTTCTTTGACCTATGGTTGTATAAACCCCTTCTTTTACATTTCTTCTGTGAGGGCAAGGGGGAGGAAAGGAGAGAGCTCTCAGCTCAGTTCCTGGAATATTTCTTTTCCTAACTACTGCTTTTCCTTCACTTCCTTCACTCACACTGCTACATCTCCACCTTTTAGAGAGAAGCCCACAGCGTCAGCAGCTCCTGGCCCAACAGTTCACTCATGCACTCCAAGGCAAGGTGTTGGTACTCTCTCCATGGGACAAGTTCTGCTGGTGACACTGGACATGGAGGGCATCTAAAACACTTGTCACAGAGGTTCTTCCTCTGGTCTCCTCAGCTGCTGAACTACTTATTAACTTTGCTGCGTTCGACTCGTGCCACAATTTGACAAAGTAAGAGAGGAGCTGTTAAACAATCACCTTTGACGTGAAAGAGCCGTCTGGCATCCCCATGGGACACAGATTAACAAAGCCAGTTTGCACTCCAGTTGTCACAACAGAGTTTAGACCGGTGACTTGGTTTCAAAGGTGAACTTGAACAACAGATATGAGCAGGTGAAAGGTGTCACGATGAGGTCACCACCCCATTTCACCACAGGGCAGCCCCTGCACACACAGCAATACAGATTACGTCCTTTAGTCACTTCTGGACTGAGTCCTGCATCCAAGAAGTGATATTTGAACCTCCATCACCACTTTGTTCTTTGGCCTCTGATCCAAGTCCTCCAACGAGAATATTGATAGTTGCTGTGGAACCACAGTTAACCTGATGTTTTGTTTGATTTTTTAGATGGCACAAATACTCGGGGAGAGATTCACAAAGGGATAGAGGTGATACAACTCTGCAGTATTTAAATTCCAGGTGCACAGCTCCCCCAGTAATGCACCCAGCACCTGGCCAGGACTTTGCCACCTGGCCACAGCACAGTCACCAAAAGGTGCTTGTGAGCAGAAGAGGCATTTCCAGAGAGAACAACCTGCATCAGATGTGACCAGAGGTACACAGATGTGGGAACATGCTGGCAGTTTTCCTGTAAAATCAGTTAATTCACTTACACCCTTAATGCTTCAACATCTTCTGGGCAGTTACAGGAGAGACTATAAACAAAAAGAAAAAAAATCCAAAGGAAGTACAAAAATAAAACCCAACTTTACTGGATTCTGAGATACTCCAGACACCAGGCAGGCAGTATCAATGCCAGCAGAGATCAATACTCCCACAAAATAGTGTTATGCTATGCCTAGAAAGCAGAGGGAGCAGTAAGGGATATCTAACACAAAACCACCCAGCTCTCTTCAAGAATAGCTGTGAGAGCAGCAGCAGTGACTGTACCATACGTACAAGTAATTACTGTCAGGACTCCATCTGGATCAAACGTTTGGCGACTGTTTTACTCGCAGAAAAATCTCCAAGTTAAAACTGAATTTTGAGTTATGAGCCAGCACCTCCCTGTAAATCTCCTTTTGCCTTCCCATACAACCACAGCACTTAACTAAGGATTTTCTGTTTGTTTCTTATTCTTATCCTGCAGGACAATTTTGATTCATCCAAGACATTTAACTGGGAGGTAACAAGTGATATTATTTTCACCGCAAACAGTCCCTCTTTTCATTTTTAAACGATTCTGTGGCAAGCTTTTTAGTGTTCCAAATAAATATAAATAAAATAAGAAGAAAAGCAAACAAACATGCAATCCACGTTTCCTTCTCTCAGACACCAATGGAAAGAAGAGAAGCAAGCCCTGCCCAGCTACAAAGCCAAGGTTTTCAGGTGAAAACATGGAGATTCAGCTTCAAGCTCTGCTCCGCCCCATCTCCTACCTTTTATAAAAGTTCAGCAGTGCACAAATGAGATCACGCAGAAGGACCTAATTAGCTGTACTTTCTCACTGCTGCTTACCTTGCAATAAACTTAGGTATGTAGAAATGTCCTCATGCAGAGACTCGAAACCCAGGCTCTCTCTGTCCACAGGAATACCCTGACGAAACTAAATGCCTTTTTTTTTAGATGACATTTTTCCCAGCATCCACTGCTAGAACTGCCCTCTGGCAGAGAGGGAACGTAAGAAACTCCTATTGATGAGCTCAAACGTCCAGCACTGTCCATCACTGTACCTCTAGCAAAGAATCTAACAGGCAAACAGTGATTTCCCCTGTAATAATTTTCCAGCCTCCAGCAATTCATGGCTCCTCTGGAGAGAAAGAAATACCATGCAGGTCAGTTCCACTACAAAATCCCATAAACTACATTCAAATAAAAATAAAATTTCAGAAAGAAGTAGGCAATAAAAGTCAAGGTCCAAAAAGTAAGTTTTCAGCTTTGAAGAGACTTCTATCACAGTCCAGTTGTAAGGTCCTTTTTCCTTCTTCCACACTAAAATCCTTTTCAAGGCCAGAACTACAGTAACCCTGGCACAACCTGTGTACCACAGACTCAAAGCAACAGGCTACAGCTATTGAATGAGTTTAGACAGCACATGGAATGGGACCATTTTGCTTTTATATTTCCACTCCCAGCACAGGGCTTGGTGTTTGGAGTGGTAGATTTCAAATGAATATGTCAATATTGACCAAGAGAAGCTGGTTTTAATACAAAGTATAATTAATTCCTCAGGAACAGCTGACTGCATTATTACATTTCAGGTAAGGTCTCTTTTTGGGCACAGGGACAAGTCAAGTTCTGTGGAGTAAAAATAAGTCATGTTACAGTTCCACCTGTAAAGACTTTATCGTATTTGTGAGCTCACACTGTAACTCAGGTTTCATCTTCACCTCGTAACACCAGTTAACTCATCAACCACTTCCTGCTGAACCAGCCTGTGCTCGGCCAGTTCCTCACACAGCTCCTGATGTCTCACCCCACAGTCACTCCTGTGTCCATCCCAGTTCTACGACACGAGTCTGCTCATTTCTGTGACTGTTGCACTGAAGACAAGCCCAGTGCAAGAACATTAGATGATTAATGCTTTCCTAATCTATTGTGCAAAGAGTTAAAGATTAATACTGTTTTACAGGGGAAGAAACTAAGGTGGAATGAGAAAATAAATACCATTCTGACGACTAAATCAAAAATTCCTGGTGTATCACTCAGCTACACACACAGTTATAACCATAAGACATGCAAACTTTACACTACAAGAGATCAACTGCAAGGGACCAAAAGGAAACACCCATTCAAAGGTTTCACGTTCAAGAACAATTAATAACTCATTAACCTAAAATTGATTAATTAGAAAGGTGAACACAGTCACTGCCTATTTTTCAGGAATCATGACTAAGTCTTCTTACTTATTGAGGACTTGATATGACATTGTTTTTCCTCATGCATCTCAACAGCTCCTTCTTGACCCCTCTGGCATTGTTTTTTATTGAAATCATACCCCATTTCTGGTTCATCTAGAATTACATCAAACAGGAAATAATGAAAACGTGTGTCTGTAACAGACCCTTCAGTGCCTGAGGAGCACATGCTGGAGTTAAAAGCTATCACCAAGGTTGGAGCTTTTTGGGACCCAATTCCACCCTGTGTGAACATTGCTTGTACAAAAGGCTAATTTAAGAGGAAACCACAGTGCTCAGTGAGCACCAGCCCCATGAACAAGTCAGGATTTGGGTGGTAGAAGGTCCAAACTGAGACAGTACATAAGGGTGGGGGCCCAGGCAACATTGCTTATTTGTTTTTCAACCTCCTGCCAAGTTTCTGTGCAGATCAATATCTATGAATCATATTCTGAGATGTCAGGTAAAACCTGGTCAGTAATCAATACAATACAGGAATACAGCATGCCTGAAAAGGATTTAGCAGTCTTGTGTTCACTTCTCATACAAAAAAAACCCCTACTCTGTTTTCATTTCACAGGCTGGTTAACTAACTATAACTGTATCCTACAGTGATGTTAAGTTGGTGTGGCTTTTCCAGTAAAATAGGAATAATCCGGACTATCTTCTGTTCTGATCAGAGAACTAACCCAAGAAGGTGAAACACTTGGTTACTTACGTGGCACAAACAACCTTATCCGAGGACACATATTCCTCTAGAAGGAAACAACCAACGTCAAAACACAAGTGGAAAAAATGCAATGTCAGCATCATATTGTTTCCTGACCTGTTCTATATTAGGTAATACAATATTTTCATCTGGGATACACCTAAATTGTGTAATTACCACAACACCTCGCCTAAATATGGGAAGACGCCCACCCAAAGTCTATTGCTGTTCCAAGATGAAGGGAAGAAAAGGGCAGCATATTCTTCCAACAGCATTCAAGCAAGCATTCTTCATGGTTTGCTCATGTCTTACCATAAATACAACACCTGAAGCAAACCATGAGCACTCGGACGAGGCCGGGAAGGGAGTGTGAGCAGCTGAAGAAAAGCCGGGCTCAGCGGTGTCAAAACGGGTCGTGAGAAGAAGCAGGATTAAAATAGTAGTGAAAATACTACAAGGCCATTGTATCAGACTGATCCATTACAAGGGATTAAGGAAGAAACCCCTCTCTGACCCTTGGCCCGAACTGACCAGGGTATCACTTACCCCCCGACTGCAAGGCAGAGGGTCTCGTGGGGCTCTGCACCTGCACAGTCACCAGCTCCAGGACTGAGGCTCACACCGTGGGACAGCAAATACAAACAGAAGGTGTTGAAACATCCTAATTTACAGCACTGCACTGAAGACAAGCGACTCTGTCTCAGAAGGGTATGAGAATCTCAAAGGCTCCAGAGCTACAAGTAAATTGGTTATTTCTAGCACGCAGGTCTGCCTCGCTTTAATCTACTGTTGCATGAGTTGGACAACAAAAGCACTGCTGTGCTGCCAAACCTGAGAAACACTAGAGAAAGCCAAAGTTTTGGTGAAATAATTTTGTGGGAGGCTGAGGGATTATGAAACCACTCCAGTTTTGAGATCTTCCCAACAGTCCAAAAAAAACTCATGTAATGAATGTTAGATTTTCAATTGTCTGTAAAATAGATTGCTCAATGTACAGAACATACAAAAATGGATTATTTATGGAGACCATTTATGTAAACAAAAACATCTGTCGTCTATAAACAAGGAAGAGTGGCTAAAAAGAGGTTTTTATTTTAAAAAGTCCTGTCTCCTTGTCACTGTGACTTGTGCTCCAGAAATGCCATTTGCATGGCTTCCATGGTAACTCTGCAGTTCTGCTCATTTTTACAAATAATGATCCAGCCACAAAAAGAGCAGCCACTCGAGGCTTATGCTAAGGCCAGTCTCAAAAGCCATGAAAGTTGAGGAAAGAAAAAAGAGCAAAAGAAAACCAGTAAAGTCCAGGACTGACAACTTTATATTGTTCAGCATCATCAGTGAAAACTATAAGGATCCTCAAAAACAGAACAAACAAGTTTATAGAGTTAATAATCTCTTCTCAGCCAGTACACCCAAACAGAGCCTCCTGCTAAGGTCCTGGTCATCTGCCACTCATCTGAGAACACCAGCAGCAAGAGAGTCATTATCACACAACAGGCAGGACCGCAACTTTCTGCTCGTCTGATTCAAACCCTACTTAAATGAAGGCTGTAAACTGGCTGACAAAACTCTGGGGGTTTGGCATGGGCTTTTAAAGATTGGTCCTGACCAGGAAAACCCTGTGCAACTTCCACGATCCCTCATGTATGGCCTCCAGAAAGGTGAAAAGGCCTTTGGCCACAGGGAAACTACAAGAAAGTTACACTTCTGCTGCCTTTTATGCCTCCCCATTTAAACTACATAATTGTTTTAAATGGCCTCTTGGTTGCATGTTGGGTTCAAACTTTGGTCATTATGCTCAGATAGTAAATCAAATTCCTCAAGCATGTTGTTCTTAGCGTGTGTTTTCGCATAATTATTTCTTTTGTAAAGACTACGCTACCACAGAGAGCCCTTCTGGCCAAAACACAACCACCACTTGCCTCTTTTTCCCAAAGAGGTGGTTCCTCTTTGCCAGTTCTCAATGCAGGATCACCTCAAATAAGAAGCAGGCTTTAAAACCAAGGACACTGGAATGGACTGAAAGCACCCCATCGTTTAGTGACCCTGTGATATGGGAGCAGCACTATTAATTTTACTAAATCGCTTCACTAAATCACTTCCCAGCATTTTGACGAAGTTTAGTGTAGAACTGTATTTATAATTCTTCTGTTAACAAAAACATAGCCAAGACTCCCCAAGACACTGCTCCAAAACATACCATGTAATAATTTATGTTCCCCCAACAGTCAAGCCTTCAAGTGTTTGCTTATGGGAAGTTCTATAGGATATTTTAGGTATTACTAATCTGAACTTAGAAAAACAAAACACTCAAAAAGGAGCCAAACCAGCAGCTATGGGGAGAAACACCTGCCAAAGGACTGTCATCATCTCACAGTACCCCTGGAAATGTTTCTCAGGTCTGCCCAGGAGAAAATTCATCAGCCTGCAGAGGAGCTTAGTGAAAGGCAATGCTTTTGGGACATCTCTATAATCAAAATATCAAAAATTGGAAAAACACTTCCAAACAGTGTTGGGAACAGTTGAGAAGTCTTTACATAGCAAGAGTTGCTGGTCACAGTCAAAGCAGGCCAGACTCAAAATGGGATACAGTTTAAAAGCTTCGATAATTAGTAATTTCCTCATCTCCGGAGGTTTTCATACAGTTTCAAACTGCCTCTTTAAATACTTTTAAAGCATACTTGCATTACAAAGAATGGCCCTGGATATTTTAATTGTTCTTTCAGCTGGTCTCCCTAAGATGCCTGGACTTCAGTGTGACACACAAGCAACTCCTGAGCAAACCAGTGCAGGAGCTGCCTGCTACCCCCAAGCATTTATTGACAGTGATGTCCAACCTGTGCGTGCACTGGGGACAAAGAGGACTCAACACACAGATCCAAGTCAAAAAGCCCTGTAGCATCTAAATCTACAGGTTACACACACTTGGGACTGTCACCAAGAGCCCACAAAATGGCTACAGAAAGGTGGCCAAGAGTATCCCTGCTCCATAAATGCCTGACACGAGTCCTGACTACAGAACTGCCCTTTGGACACTAAATGACTGAACCTGAGGAGTCTGAATTACTCTCAGCAGCCTCTGAATTCAGCTGACAACAAAAGTTTTTCAGCAAACTGATTTAATTAGATGCATTTACAATGAGCTTTATACTGCTGAATTTGAGTAAGCTTGAATTCCATCCCAAGTCTTTCATCTTGGGTCAGCACTGTGGCTAAAGTAAACCTGTCCAGAGCCCATGGAAAGACTGATGGGAAGAAGAGACTAAATATTCTTCTAGTGGAGATATCAAGAAAACACACAGGAAATTTTTATTTTGAAACTAAATTTACATATACTCTACACTATTTCCTTGCATTTCTCCACAGCATCCACTAATAAGGAACTGAATGCAGTAAATCTCAAATTCAATAGACCTACCTTTTTTCTTAATATCTATACTTGTAAAAAAACAAAACAAACAAAAAAACCACCCAAGAACAAGCAGAAGAGCTGCTATTAAGGAAGATAAGTGATTAACTTTTCAGGGAAGAAAAGTGATTAACCACTCAAAAAACATTATCCTTGTTGATAAAACTTGCTTGGGGTAAAATTAGCAAATATTCAAAGGCTAGTTAGGCAAGGGGTGGAAGTTTCCAAAGGTTGAACCAAGGGGGCTCTAAGGTTGTGAAAAAGTTTGATTTCTAGGGTGGCAATGCCAGAGAACACCAGGCAGTGCAGAAAAGCCACCAAGTGTGCCACAAGTTTCTGAACTGATGATTAGCAGAGCTACTGCTGAACGTAAAATGAAGCCATATGAGCAGGACCTGCAGGTCTGTACCACAGCCAAGAAGGGGAGAAAGGAGAGAGGGAAGAGGCAGGGATCACATTTCAGCCCTCAAGCATCTCATCTCTTTGACCCTCTGCGTCTGATTCCAAGCTCAAATACAGTTCTGACAGTTCTGACGTCCAAGGTGTCACCCTATCTCCAATTAATCAAAGGAGAGTCCTGTTTAAGTAGCCCCTTCTCAGGAATCCCATGGCCTGGCTTGGAATTTGATCTCTGTCATAGCTGTCAACAGATCCACTTCTTGCTTCTCCCTTTTGTTTTTATCTAAGGCAGCTCAGAAAGCCTGCAAGGAAACGTGCATGGACAAAGCAAGGGGATACTGGGGCTTTTTAGCAGGACTGAAGCAATGCTTTTGTGTTACAGGCACGTTCAATGCTCTTAAGTTACCTCTTAAGACCAATTAATTTCTTAAAAATTGAGGGAACACAAAGCTTAATTAAACCTGACAATCATACAGCTACCAGGCTCTATTTTGTGAAGCCTAGTGTTTTCTGATTTGGGATTTTTTTAATTGTTTACCAATCCATCAACAAACCTTCCCGCAGTGCCCCCATGAGCGTAAAGAATCTGATCTTTAAACAAACTGCCTGGAGAGACCAGTTTGATAAGCAGTGAAGAAATAATTATGCCATTCAGAAATCAATTTATTCTCAGGCAGAAGTGTATTGCAGCAATTATCTTAAATATGGGGTGAAGTCCATGCAAAATCACTGAGCCAGACTTTAATGTAACCTTATTTCAGTGAAGTATGAGAGAGCTGACAATATTATCATCTCTGCATAAGAGATTAAGAGTGAGACTGACATATCTTTTTCAGTGACTTTTGATCAAAACATGTCTAACTGTGTAGAGGGAGGTCTCTGCTCCCTGATAGCAGACAGCTTGGAAAAAAACATCTTTAGAAAATCAATGCCCAGCCTTTTCAACACACACCTAACCTTTGTCCTGTCATTCACTGCCACGCATCTTAGATAAACACCATTTCTTCCCTCGCAGGATACGCCCATCACAGGCAAACTGCTAAAACAAAACCTTCACAGCCTGAAGTTATGAGGATTATGTGACTTTTTTTTTTTCTGTACCAGAAAAGCAGGAACTCCCCCAGTTTTCCCCAAATAATCCTCTACCCAAAATATCTCAGGGTGTTTCTAAATATGTACACTGTGCAAAGCACCAGAGCACTTTGTGGTCCAATCCAGCAAAATGCCGAGGGCTTCCCGTAAGGGCTGAGTACCCTCAACTCCAACCCACTCTCAAGGGAATATGAGAAGCATACATTTTGCAGTTTAAACTGAGAACTGAGGGATAAAAATGAGCCCTACAGTAAATAAAATTATTTAAAAAAAAAAATCTGCAGGTTGATCAAATCCTTAATCAAACTACACAGCCACACAAGCCAAGCAGCTGTACAAGAGGGATGGGACTGGATGGCAATTTTGGGGGATACAACCCTGCTGTTTCCAGTACAGAATAAATCAGCCTTCAAACAAACCATGAAACAGCATTCTCAGGAACTTTTGCAGTTCTCAAGCTTTGACAACATGTGAGAGAAATCGAGCTTTAGCTGTAAATGTTCAGCTCAGTACCAGTAACTCCTGATGTTTCTGGTTATTTTTATTTGCCTATTGAATCAGAATCATCACAACAGGACAAAATAAGATTAAAAAAAGGATAAAAAAGAAGGCAGCACTGATCCTAGAAATAAAATATTTGGCCCTGGTTATGAACAACTACTGAAATTAATAAATGAGGTAAGATTCACCCCTCTATCTCAAGCTCATCATAGTCCCAGTGTGAATCTGGGAGAGGAGCCCTCCTAATTAAAGGCCTGAACAACATCAGAACTCCAGTTGAGAGAAAAAGCAAAACAAAATGGAGCTGCTTCAGCTAAGTAGGAAGTTTGGTCGTTGGGAGTTTCTTCTTTCTTTTTTGTTTTTAAGTCAGTGAAAAAATACATGGCTGTGAATGAGGTTAGTGGTAGTCTTTCAGTTTGAATCTACTTCCTGAATCTTTTGACTAATAACCCTTTCACCTTGCACATCTCTCATAACAGTTCACAAATCAGAAAGCCAAGACCTACAAAATGAGAATTATATGAAAGGACTAACCCACTTCCCCTCTCCTGACACCTGTCACTTGCAAGCACACACTTATCCAAACATACATTCAGCTGGCAAGCAGACTCCTTCTCTTAGCTGTCCACAGAGAACATAATCCCACACTTTCACACAGATTTTAACTATATTAGAATATTTCAGTTCTCTCCTCTAGTGCTGTATTTCTATTTGCAACATTTTCATTCATTTTCCCTAAGGAAATACTGTATTGTAAAAAATCAAATGAAAGGACTGACAGAATTATTTCTGACCAGTTCATACCTGAGAAAAAAGCTTAATAGCTTCTCCAACCTCACTCTCACTCTACTCTATTTCTTTTAGCTTATGGTTTTGCTTTTGATTGTCCATTATTTGATCACTGTTTAATAGGTGATTAAGCACTGAAAAATTGCCTTCATTTTACAGGAGGCAAATCCAAGATATTGAAAGTTTATGTCAAGTAATTTTTATAGCCAAGAACTCCTTGGATGTTGTGCATGCCCCCTCTCCCATCTTTTTCATTCACCTTGCAGAACGTTAATGCACATGTAGTCTCACACTTCTCATCTCAAGGAGGCACAACGAACATTGCACAGGGAGGTCTGGAAACCAAAAACAATTCTTCTACAATATTTGTCATGATGAACTGAGCCCCTACTACAGCTGCCTGAATGTATCCAGAAAGCAGCCTCTCCCTGTTCCTGATCTCCTAAAGGATACCTGGTACAGCAGCATTGACCCACTGGGAAATACAGAGTTAAATTTTGTTCAAACAGGGCATTCCCCTCCACAAAGCTGATTCATGTGCTGAAAACCCGAAGCCGAGACACTGAGAATGGGAAGTAGAATTACAGAACGTGCGTCACTGATTTTTAGGTTCCCCTTTTCTCTTGTTGCTGAATTGCTGTAACTTGCATGTTCCCAGGACATAAACTTGAGTAACAGCAAGAAAGCCATTCTCTAAATCCACTGAGCTGAAGAACTGCCATCATTTTTGGTGGAATTTCCCTAATCAGTTGGCTAAACGAAAAGCAAAAAGGCTACTGAGGCTAGTGAGGAACAAGACACTCTGCAGCATTTTAATAAGTTAAGCCATTATAACTTGCTCAGCAGAAACGTCAAGAGGTTTTGTTTGCTTAAAAGGAAACAGTTAAAGGAGCTGTTACAGTATCTGCAGTGACTCTTTCCCCAGACTCGGAGCTATTAATGACTGTAATTCTGACTAGAGTGCGATTTAGCAACAGTCACGTTGGCCCCGTCCGGTGTATCATGGGACCACAGAGCTGCAAAGCACTCAGCAAATATTAACCTGGTTATTCCCGAGGACGCAGGATTTTTATTTCTGTTTTCCAGGAGGGGAAACCAAGACTGACAGAGCATCAAGAAACAGAAAGAGAGAACTAGCTCTGGGAAATAGTTGCACTCTCGCTGTTGAAGCATCTGTTCAGCAGCAGAAATGTCATATTTTGATTGCAGGACAGCAACTTGCTTAAATCAGCCCTGGTATTTCAGTGGGACTCGCATCGTGCACAGCTTGTGCAAACCAATACTAAAGGTCAGTGTATTTAACAGCTACATAAAGTTAACATTGTTTATTGGATGCTAACTGGCCTAATGCAGTAAAAAAAAACAAAGACACCAGGATTTGCTCAGGATGGCCACAAGTACAGCAAAACCCTGTTTATGGTGAGAGAGAATGAAGGCCCTCAATTTTTCAAATAATACAGCACCAATGAATGTTTGCAATTCTAGAGAAAGTCAGTTCCCCATGTGCAGTAAAACTCTTTTTGAGGAAAAAATGGCTTTGTTTTCAGAAGGTTCTAGTCCCAGTGTTTAACATTCCTCTGCTGCTGTTTGAAAGACCCAGACAAATAGAACAAAAATCTGACTCAGTGAAATGCAGAAAACATCACGCCTGACATCATACTGATGCTGTAAGTTAAAAGAACTTTTCCAACCAGAATTATTCTCTTTGCTTTCATTCTTTGCAGTAGTCCCTCCAAAATAGGTAATTTCAGCTAAATCTCCAACAGCTGCTTTCTTAGTTTTCCTTTGACACTGGGAGGTGCACTAATAATTTCCCTGTAGCTGTTAGTAGGGGGTTTCCAGTCATTCCCCTGCAGAAATGGAGACTCTACCAATACAACTCTTTAGCAAACCATCAACAACAATGCTAATAAAATGGAAGAAACACTTGTCTGGTGCCATATGGAAATTAGTACCAACATATTCATCAGACAAGCTGAAAACCTGCTCTCTAAAATTCACCTCTGACCTTCAAAGATAAAGAAACCATGAAGCAGCAACAAGAAAGTTAAAAATGCAGGAACAAGTGAGGTGTTTTAGCAGTATTGGAGATAGAGATACTGACTGATGTTGACCTATTTTCCTGGCCTTTATTATACATTCATACATATGACTGGGAAAACAGATTAATAATGACACGTAAGATACAGACAGAGGATAAGAAAACACCTTCATGACTGCAGAACAAGTAACCTGTGACTAAGAAATATCCTTTTATTAGAAATTTCTTGGTGAATGAAACTGAAAAAAGGCTGAATGAGGCACTACACTTGAACATTAAACCTTATTTTCCAGTAGCACATAGTTAAACGCTTTACTTCGTGTTTGTACAAGGATCTGAAGATGTAAACCTGTCACCAAGTATTAGAAATATAATTTCTCGAAAAACCCTAATGATGCAGGGGGTGTGCAATTTCTTGAGCATTTCCAGGAGGGAATATTCCTTTAAGAACAGCTCATCAGTTGTGGGGTTTTTTTAATCTTTGTATGACTTGAATCCAATTTGAGTTGAAAAACCTCAATCGCCAAAAGTGTCTGAAATAACAACTGGCCTGCTATTTTAAGAGAAGGTTGTATGGGGGTTAGAAATGTCTGTATTCAAAACAACCTTTTTTAAAAAAAAAAATTTCATTCAATTCTTTGTTTAACCTAAGCTTCTGAAGTTCTTTTTCACTTCTGCCTCTGACACAGACTTTGGATTTGGTTTGGGACAACAGTATATGGCTCCACTGCCCTGCCAAAGATACTCAGGTAATAAATACTGCCCAATTATAAAGTGTACCATGAGAAACCACATTGTGATTTGTCAGATTCACTGGGATACAGCCCACAATAGGTAACTTAAGAAGTGGCAGAACTACACCAGACAGTGTTAATGAGTGCTAATAAATGCCCTTTTGTGACACAACATGAATAAACAATTTGTCGTTTGACGTGTACTATATATGAAACTTCTAAAATATTTGAGAAATATTCTTCCTTGTAAATTACACTTCCCAGCAGAAAAACAAAGCACTCTCCAATAATAACAACTGTTAGAAATCATGCTTTTTGGTGTATACATTACTTACACACCAAGCAAAAGTCTTCTGAACTGAAGTCTTAAGATTTAATCCAAAGGCCATTGCAGCCAATCCAAACATCCCCCAATTTAATTGGGCTTTGCATCAAGCTCCTACACTGCAGTTGTGCGTGGCTGTAGCTCAGGCCCAGGGCTCAAGGATCCTGTAAGCATTTACCATCACAAACAGCTCTGTCATGATGAAATGAGTGTTTGCCAAATCACTTCCTAGTACACGTCTACTACCTGGCTCGGTTGCTCCTTGGCTCCAACCCTGCACATTGCAGAGCACTCCATTCCCAACAGGATTTCAGGGTATGCAGTATTTTGCCATATTGAGACCTACAAGTCCTAGCTGTTGAGTCCTCAGGATCTTAAATTCATTTTTAATGTGCTTGACACCTACAGCTTCATTTCCAATTGGCACTGCCAGAAAGCAAAGTCTGAAACGAGCAACGTCCCCAGCAAGCTGATTTTCTAAACACATACCCCAAATAAAAACAAACAAAATGCAAACAGTAAAATTCAAAGAAATAAAACTATTTCCTCATCATTTTAGGAGCCTTTTGTCTCCAGGACAAATTCATTGCCTTAATATTTTCAGTTTACATTTTTACAATTCAAAACATTTTGCTTTTGTTTGGCAAGATTTACAAATCCAGTTCAGTAGGCCAACAGTCACATTCAGGCTGGGGCTTCCTAGGGGTGGCTGTTTTAAGTTGCATTATTTAAATCCCATTCCATTGACCTAAACATCATACGAAATGATACTAAAGCAATTTTACAAACGTAAAATTGTAAGTGGAACCCTGCAAAACTCACGGGGTTCTTTCTGTATCTGCTCCAAACCATTCAAATGGTTGTAGCGCAACTTTTTAACCACCCAAACAAATTCTCCTTATGTTTTGCAGGCAAACTGGCCACATTAAATTCAGCTAAAATGGACTAATTTGAGAAAACTGCTGCTAGCACATAGTGGAGGCTCTCTGTTTGCACACCAGCAGCCGCTGCAAAAGTCTCAACAGAGCAAATTAGATTAATGTGCATTAGGTTGGCAGTTTAGAACAAACATCTACAGTTCCTCAAAAAAAAAAAAAAAAAACAAAAAAAAGACAAATCAGACAAAAAAAAAAACTAATTTCACTTGTAGTTTCTCTTTTGCACTCCAAATCTAAAGCAGACTTCTCGTTATCCTGTTGGTGACCCCAGGCCCGTGGCGGTGGCTCTGCAGGCAGAGGTAGCTAACAGGGTATCAGTGTCACAGTTTACTATCACCGAGATGACTACACGTGTAAGGAGCACATTCTTCCCATCACTGCACTTACTCCATAAGGAAACCAGGAAGGGCACCAGGCCAAAGTCTGGTAGTTAAGCAGACACACTATCAGGTTTCCCACATTCAAAAATCCTGCTGCCAGGGAAGCATGAAAACTGCTTCCTCCAGCCTGGGTGGTAGAGAGAAAATTAAGCGAAACCCAGGCAACACTCTGCTGATCTGCACAGGGCTTTTAAGATTTTTATCTAGCTGAAGTCCAGCTCTCAAAACACAGGCATTTCCTCTTATCACCCAACAGCTCTTTCATTTTCAGCATGGGTTCTTTAATCATTGTCCCCTGACAGAGTTTTATCTCGCATCATCCCTTTGTGAAAGCCATAAGATCTCCTGAGGAGTTTTTATCTATCTGCAAACACACATATGAAGGTTGTGCCCACTGCAGCCTTTCTCCCAGGGTCTTTGCTAAACTGCTTCCCATGACAAGCTTTGAAGGAAAGAAAACCTCTCACACTCTATACTCTGTCATATACCTCCTGCTCTGGCAGGTTCACTCCCAGTTCCTACAGGGCAGAGCACAAAATCCACCTTTACCTTTAGGTCTGTCCTGATAGGACAAGGAATGGAACCTAGTTTCATATATGCAGGTGATTTTTGATGTGGGGTATATCATGCAGATCACAGTGTTTAGGGTGAGGGTGTTAAAGCAATTTAGCAGCAGCAGAAGCCCAGACTGAGCCAGAAATTGGCTTCCTGATCCCATGCCAGCAAGCTCAGCAGGTCGGCCCTGATAGAAAGGTCACTCTTCAAAACAATCAGGTCCAGCCTCTGTGCAAGGAGCCAACAGACAGAGCAGAGAGGCTCTGACATGGAGTTCAGAGGAGGTCCACACCCGGGGGAAACAGCCCTGCACGGTGCACAAGCAAGGGAAGCTCAGGGTGACTGGTCAGTCCATGCCTGATGTTCCACACAGAAAGCACAAGTCCTGAACGTCCAAGAGTTGAGCACCAAACAGGACATCTCACAGGAAACATGAAGTCGTGTGTATACAAAAGCTCTGTCAAGCGATGAAAGAATTACAAGACATGCCAGGGCTAAAATCTTCCTTTTTAATGGCATTTCTCTGTAAAAAACTCATTTACTTGCTGTCCCTTGTATTTATTGTTGCATAACAACTTGGTAATGGCACGTCCCACTGCCTCCACATAGCACATGAACGTGCTGGTGAACATCTAGCTCAAGTTAGAGAATCCAACACAAAAATCATGAGTTATTTTTATGCACATGGCTGTTTTGGCTACTTCTGAAAGGTAAGTTTTACACTCTCTGGCCCCAAAGCAGGATCCATTAGTTACCCATTTCAAGTTTATACAGAACTAAGACAGAAGGACAGACACTGTCTTGAAGACCAGAGGGAACAAAACTGACTAATAAAAATAAAGTAATCCTACCAGCCCTGATAACATGCAATATGATACTCCCTTATTTAAAAAGGACCTTTATCTTAGTATTCCCTGAGCGGATAAAGACGTAGGTACAACTGTAATGGGAATCCCAAAAACCTGAACACAGAGCACACTGAAAACTCTCATTCCCCACTGTAAGACAGTACTGTGTGAAAAAATACCTCCAGATTCCTGCATCCCACCTCTGCTGACCACTGTCTGTACCAAGGATGATCAGTTTTATCAAAACACCCGGTAGATCACACACATTTGAGGAACCAGTGCAAAGCCAAAGGAAAGCTTCCCATCCATTTCAGTGGAATCTGGGTCTAAAAAAGGGTTGGATAACAGATAAAGTTTAATTAAATTTACCTCAACTTGGCCAGATAAAAGCTAAGAATTCAACCAGCAGGTCTCAAACATGCTGATGTTCTGCAAAGAGTTTGTGTCACACACTGTTCAGTCTCCTTCGGTCCAGCAATTAAACTGCTGTTAAAAATACCACCTTCCCTGTTGGGATGCCACTAGAATGTTAAATGACAATAGGTGGCCCCTTCAGTCACAATCTGTTTGCATGAGAGGCCAACTTCAATGGAGTGCTTCAATACAAAGGAAACCAGTGCTTGCAGCACAAGGAAAGATAAAAGACATCCACTTATCCTAAAACTTAGTTCTGATGCTGTTTCGGGGGTCACCGGGTTTGTCCTATCAGTAACTGCTACAAGACACCTAGACAGAAGTATTTGCAAAAGAGCACTACAGAATATTTCCTTTAATTGCCATCTAATTGTTGACACAACTGCCTACAAACAAATCCTGCTTCGGTGTGGTCTTAACATGCATCCTGACCCAACAAAGGGAATCACGGTGAAGGATCACAGCGCTGCTGAACATCACTGGTGTTTTAACACACACCAGGTCCCAAGGAATGCAGTTGCTTCAGCTGCACGGATGTCACACAAGCCTCTGTTTAAATACTGCAAAGTGGTAATCTCCTGCTTTTGCTACTTTGAAACTGAGGAGGCAAAGGAAAATATTTGAATGTGCAGTCCTGAGGTCAGAGCTGAAGTTTGATTTGGGTTGGTTTGGATTAAGGAGAAACGTCCAAGAACAACTCACTGATTTACTTTATTTCAGGACTTGGCACACAGCTTGGACCACGTTCAAAATCCAGTGACACTGCGCCAGAAAATGCTATGGAAAGAGCAGAGATAGGAGACATCTGGACTGTGTTAGGAACTTAGAGCCATAAAGTCCTTTAAAAATATTCTCTGCTCATGTTGGGACTTCTCTTGTTTTTGTTTCAAACAATCCAAATGTTAAAACTGTGTTTCAAATTAAAAGCGAAAAGACAAAAAACCCGCCAACAACAAAACCCCAGGGCCTCCCCTCCCCCAAGAAGGGCAAACCTAAGCCAATTACAAAAGCAAAAACAAGATGATTTTAATGATCTCAGAAGAAAAATGAACGCTCCTGCAGTGAAAGTGGTAATTTCCAATAGCAGTGCATCAATGCTCCCACAGTGAAAGTGATAATTTTCAATATTATTGCATCACTGCAAACTTCTCACGCAAATAGGAAAGCAAATGTGTCCTATCAAAACATGGCCTCTCTGATCACTTAGTATTCCTGCTTTGACACATTGTTTTAGTCTATCCAGGGCACACTGAAAACAGTGGCATTACCCAAAAAAACTTCTTGTGGTCTGGGTTCTAGGTTATAACTAGAAAAAATATTTTTAAATGGTCACTTAATTGTTTCCATCTTAATTCCGTGCATTTGGCAGCAGTCATGCTGATCACTTCATAGTTCCTCAAATGCAATGTAATAGGTTGTGCACTCCCTTTCCAGAAAGGCTGTTACAAAAATGAATGAAGGAGGTGAATTTGAGAAAAAAAAAAAAAAAACAGCTACGGTCAATTTTTGGTATTTATTTCAAAAGTAGAAGACATACACAACAGATAATTCAAACAGCTCTATCAAAAAAGCAAGCAGTTTAATAAATTAATGTCTCAAAAATTCCAGTTGCTGATGCCTAATTGATTAACCCTTAAAATAAATCCATAGAGTAAGAAAGCCTATTCACAGCTCTGAGCATGAGATGAGTCGACAGACCAAAGTCTTTAACAGAGTGCTGGGACCCTTTAATATCCCACAAAACTTGGGTCAGGCATGCAGAAGAGGAATTACTCTGCACAGAAACTGCATTTCCCAAAGCTTGCAGCATGTGAAAAACTCATTTTAGCTTAAAAAAATATTTTTCATTAAAAGGCAAGATAATTCTAGCCTACCTTGTCTTCCAATACAAGTTCAAGTAGGTGACTTAAGAGCAAAAAACAAGCAAAAGCAGAGCACCAAGAGAAAAGTCTGCACAGCTGAACTCAACACTATGACCAAAGCTGAGGCTCAAATATATTCAAACAGGTTTGAGTGGCAAGTCCTTAAAGTATTCTCCACCAGTGAAAATTTCATGTAAAGGTGTATTTCATCTAAAAACATGCTACCTTCCGCTTCTTGGGAATACATTTAAAAAAAAAAGAAATAAAGGAATAAAAAGGGAGCCAGTACTTCATTTATTCCATATTCTTGATTATTTATACCAATTAATAGGACATAGCATCCCATTTTTCCAAGTACATGCCTTGGCACAGCAAGGACTATTCTGCATTCAGCAACATGCATCATTTCCGGCAGCCCAGCTCCAGGAATAGAAAACCAAGGAAAGCAAGACAGGCAGATAAACAAATCACTCGGATACCTGAAAACCCTGGAGATGCTGTAGCTATTGTCATTTTACACCTAAGCTCCTCTGAGGCATTCTGACGGTGCCAAATGCAGATGAAAATAAAGAATTAATGGGCTTCTTGGAAGCAAGAGGAATTCACAAAAAACTATGCTCATAAGCAAACAATCCAGAGACTAAATCCTGCAAAGGACATTTTTGGGCTCACTGAACACGCCCCACTCGCCACAGGACACGGTGTTTGTTGGCTGTTTGTCCAAGGCTCAGTGACACACCTCACTGAGGATTGTTAGTTGTGTCGTCTGCGAGTTCTTCGGTGTTTCACAGGTCTGGTGCAGCATTTGTAGTTATTTGCACCAACTCCTGAGCTTTTACCAAACCTGCACCACAGCATTTCGCAGGCGGCGCGGGAGACAAAATTGCCTCGTTCAAAATATTTTATTTCAAAAGACAAAGAGGAGCAGGAGCATAGAAATTACAAAATACCTGCTACAGACTGCACCTTAAAGTGACACCTCTGCAACCAATTAACCTCAGTCCTGCAAAGACATTGAGGCAGGAAAGCCCTTCCAGCCCAACAGAGTTGGGCCAGACATAAAATCATCCTCCTCTCCAACACCCAACAAACCCTCTTTATTGCAGTTAATATTCCTCTCCTGTTTCCCCATAACAACTCAGAAAGCCAAATCAAGGAGGACAGATGCAGGCCTGAGCTATAAAATCCAGATTTCATTTCCTATCACTCCCCTCCCCCAGGAGCTCAGGGGTGTTTAGATTCTGGGCTGTGGTTTAAGTCCATCTGTGTTCTTCAAGTATAAACATCTTCATTGAAACCAGACTCATCCTGCACAGCCATTCATTTAGTGAGCTCATCTGTGAGAGACACGGGCTGGCACATTTCTATGACAACCAAAAAAAAAAAAAAAGCAGCTTGGCACAAATTAAACAGCTTTTTAAATCCTCCCTATTGTTCATGAGGCTGCTTTCTCTTCCTCCAGCATCTATAGCTATCTTGGATATACTGCCCAGAACATCAGCTCTCCCTAAAACGATCCTCTTTCCATAGGGAAATTGAAGTATTTTGTAAGACTTCCATGTGAGGAGCGATGCTGTTCTATCAGCTCTTGACTGAACTAGACATACATATCCATCCTAAAGACACAGCTCAAAGAGGGACCAAAAAGCCTGAAAAAGTGTTCCCCAAAAAAAATCCTCTCCTTAAAAATGAGTCCAACTTGCTTGTTTTGTTTAAAAAGATCTTGCTGTGGGTTAACTCTTCATCAGGAAAACTAAAGTACCATTTTCTCTCCAAGAACAAGCTTCATCGCTTGAAAACGTCCTTCTTTCCCTTGCTGGACCTCAATATGGTTTTTTTGCTTTTACACTACGACATCCTAATTTTTTTTTTTTTTTAAATGGCAACAGAGCACAGGAAGGTTATTTCAGTGTCACCAGTTCAGGTCAGTGGTTTATTTTCCCACCTAGTGAACCCAGACAGATACAACAGGGAAAACAGGACAGCATCTTCCCTTCACAGGGATTTCATGTCATGGTACACACAATGATATAAAATTATGCCACTTTTCAGCTTATGAACATATGAGCTTCAGCTCCAGCAACTGATACACTTTCTTAAAGCACTACTTATTTAAATAAGTCCATATACTAAAGCAATTCAGCACCAGAAAAATAAAGCAGCACTTTCTCTGACATACTCTGCCAGTCAATGCAGAATTCACATTGTCCTTATGTTTGTTATTCCATTCCCTCAAACCAGTGACTGGCAGCTTACACAATTCATTAATTATAAGTAGTTAAGATTGTTTTTACTAGTATGGCACAGATGCCAAATCACTCTTAGTGATTCCCAGCAAGAGAGAAAGATGCTATGAGTAAAAACAATGGAATGGACTCCCAGGATCTAGACGTGCCAAGCCACAAATATAATGCCAGAAAAATAATTTCAATTTTTTTCTCTCATTCTCTCCATGTTAATTTTTTGAGATTCAGTCTCAAGCCAGACTTTGCTGAAGTAGGCAACCTGTTGTGGCTCCTGCTAAAACTCCATGTGTTCGCAATACCTCGTGTCATGTGACCAGAGAAATAATAAATCACAGGAATAAAGAGACTGATTTTTTTTTCTTTTTAGGTCACAGAAACCTCAAGTGCAACTTTTTCTACTACGGTCAATTTTTTCTCCTGGCACCACTGAAGGTTTCCCACTCACAGATAGACTGCACCCATCAACTCAATGATTTTCATCTCGACAATGTTGTGACTTGATCTTTTACTCACAAGTAATTTTGTTTAATTTGCTTCAGACATTTTTCCACACACGATTCAAGAGTAGTGATACACTGCCAGGCAAAGTACTGAAATGTTCCCAAAGGCATAGATGAAGGAAAACTCAATTATTAGTGGATCTAAAAGGTACTTTTTATTACTTAACCAGCCTGCCACAGACTGCACAGAAGAGCATAGCTAGAGCATTATGGCTGTTCGTGGCAGATGTGAGTTTGAGTCGTGCAACTGAAACTACTGTGATCACCTGGTGGAATTAGATGCTAGAAAGACAAAAAGTGTCCCAAGTCCAGCTCTAAGGTCTCACTGATACTCCCAAAACTCTGGATAGCAGTGGTACACACAGCCATAGGAAAGGGAATTTCGTCTCACTGACCAGCTCTCCTTGGCCAAATCAAAAGTTGTAAGATACAACCCCTTCAGAAATGCTTTACACTCAGAAAGTCAATCAAGACGCAGAAATCTTGACTAATTTCTGGTCAAAAAAGTAAGAATAGCAATTTTTTTTAACAAGTAGCTGTTAGAGTGTTAAACTTTTTCCGTGCAATGTTTGCCATGCCATAAATGTAATAGAGGGATAAAAAACTCAGGCTGAAGCAGTGTCTGGGGTGGCCACATGATAAAACTATGGGAAATACTATGGGACTCATTCTGTACTAGCTCTCACCTGAGCCTGCAAATGGGCAAGACAGTCAGAAACACAGGCACTTGGGGAAAACCAGAATTAGGGTACATCTGCTTCTGAGAACTGCGATATCACACACAGCAAGACTGATTTCCATAAGTGCAGCACATTCCCTTCTCCAGTTTAAATCTGCAAACGGTGAGCTGCACTGTTTATTTTCTGCTGCCTACACGAGGCATCAGATCTGCCTACTTGGAACACATCACTGTCTGCAGAGCGTGTTCCCCCGAGATATGCACCCATCCCCTCCAGAACGGGCCACACGGTCCCATGTTGTATTTCCAGCTCTCTGCAGGGGTATCCTCTGCCACATCCTCTCCCTTGAATATAAAGATATGCCTCTACTTCTGAGAGCAGTGCAACGGTTGCAGATGGTGATGAGTTACAAACAGGAACCGTCCATCCTTCTGCTGCACTGCGCTGAAGAAACCAGCAGCAAACAGTCCCCTCCTCACCCCCACTGCTCACTTCTGGGCACTCAGAAATCCAAGTCTTTACACTGCTGCCTCTTGTCCCCACAGCTGACAACATGGTAAGGAAAAATTCAAGCTACATGGCAACAGGTTTAACCCAGGGCACTGTGATGGACAACACACACAACCCCTTTTTACAGAGGTCAAGATTTACTCGCAACCAGAGATATTCTGGTTTTTTCCCATACCAATGAGACTTTCAGTTCCCTGATGAGGAAGTGAAGTGATGTGACATTAAGCAGCTCATGAATCTCTTCAATTAATGCATTCTGCACAACAGAGACTTCCAGGGAATTATCTGCAACCACAGCAGTGCCTCATTCCCATTGCCGTGTCCCTGAGAATGAGTCACTGCAATTCCCATATTCTTGCTGCAGGCAGGGAGCTAAGGACTATTCCCTGCCTTCGTTAGGCAAATGGTTGGAATCAAACACTTACACTACTTGCACGAAACTTTAATTAGGGTTACCTTATTTTTTGCAACTATTTGAGTATATTTACCACAGCTCCCCGCTCTTCATGTTGATTAAGGCTTATGCCACAGGAGATAACATTTCCATCTTCAGGGAAAAATGTGCCATAAAACCATGCAGAGGATGGCAAAGAGGAAAAACAGAGTTGTGAAATAGGTGGTATGCTTTACTGCTCTCCATCATGTGAAGGGTCAGGAAGGTCAGCTTTGTCTGCAACAGGGCTCTCCTAAGCCACAAAACTCTTTATTGCAGTCCTATGCCAATTTAAAAGAGATTTTATCAATATTAAATTGGTTTGGAGAACATAGGGATGTGACTGTGGCTGGTTTTACACATTTAGGGATGCTGCAATTTTAATTTAGGGGGAAAAAAAATCCCCAGAAGAGACACAAAATCTGTGTTACAAGTGTTTTCAAAATTGAGAAAGCCTTTGCTGAATACAGCTACTAGTCTGTATGTGTTTCATGTGATTTGCAAACTAGAAACACTGGAATTTTAGGCTAGGAGGGTGTCATTGACTAATGGGGGTTCTCCCTTCCCTCTGGAGTGTAGGTTTATAGAGGAATCAGATCATGTTCTCCAGGCAAGTTTATATGAAATGATTTATCTCTAGCCAGCTGCAGTCGGACATCTGCTTGTTTTCATTTCACTACAGAGAGATTCAAGCCCCCCCTCTTATCTCTAAAGGCAGCCAAAGATTATATCCAATCGCACAGAGAAGCCTGAACAATTACCAAAACTAAAACTTAAGAACTCGAGTAAATTACACAGAGGCCACAGATGCACCTAAGCCCCACCTAAAGCACTCCTAGGCTGAAGAAGTCCTATTTAATCAACAGTCTGTTGACTTTAAGGCAGAGACATCACCTCTGTATCCCGTGGTTTACACACAGATACATGAAGGTATTTCTTTGTTTTGAGAATCCCTGGCACATTCCACGTGGGATCATGCAGACAGTCCTCCTGTGGTCAAACAAAGTTTGTGAACCCATGCCTTTATAGCTTTTCCATATTAATCTGCTCTCTGGGCATATATCCAATTAAAGCCTCATGTATAGATCACTGGGTTACTAACTGCCTTGCATACTGGGGGGAAGGGAAATAACAAGCTCATGACTGCACAATTTAACACCGCCTGTGCTTTCACTTTTACATGCACAAGACTTTTTTAATCTAGTCTTGCCATAAATAAAGAGTAATGACACTTGCTGAGGAGAAGCTTGGGTCCCTGCATGCTGGAACACACAGTAGCTAATGCAGAATGCATTCACATTAAGGATAGCTGCAGTGCAAAGCAGGCAAGGTCTTTTCACAAACAGGCTACAAAAACAGGAAGCAATGGGGAAAACTTCACAGTGTTTGGAAACAGCAGAGCATTGTTTGTACAGGCTTTTCTTACAATTCCAAAATAAAAAAACGGGTAACATGAAATCTGAGCACAGCAAGAGCCTCGGATCAGACACAAAGGTCTCAAGGCAGCCGCTCTCAGATCTCCAGGTACAGACTGTACAGGCAAGAAGATGCACCGGGTAAGTTTGTTCTCCTATTTCTCTTAAGAAAATCTGACAAGTAGAGACACAACCTCCCAAACCTTTGACGTTAAACCTAGATATGCAACAGAGAATTACATCTTTGTCTCAATTACAGCGGGTATGATAAATGAAGATGCATTAGGAAACACATAACCCACCAAATATAAACATTCCCTTTATTTTTAAATGGCATTCAGAAGGGAAGATACAACAGCACAGGCCTCACACACTGTGGACTCATCACCACCTCATGTGAAGAAGCTGCACTGTGGACAACATCCCTTTGAGATGAGTCAAGAAGTTCCAGTCACAGGCACACTGCACTCGCAGGCTTCCCTTTTCTTCTGGAGCACACAGACCCATCCGACCTCACGCTTGAAGCTGCCTTGTTTAATTTTTTCCTCTCATCACCTCCTTTCCTTCCTTTCCCCCTCCAAGCCCACTTAGGCCATGCTGTGGTACCAGAAACACACAATATACAGATAATGCAGATGGTTAGTCATGTCTTGATCCCAGTTCACTCCAGGTTTAAAACTGACCAATCCACAGGCTGACAGCAACAGAGGACTGGTCCTGTATTTGGGTAAGCACCAAGGAGGGTTCAGTACTTTCCCATGTCATCTATCTCCACGAGGGAGCAGCTTGATACACGGTCAACTCCCACAACAGATGATTTGATTTCGCCATATTTAAAGTACATTAGTCAACCCAAGTCACCAGGGACATTTGAAATAACTTACAATAAATCAGGAGATTAATTTCAAGGGAGGCAGTGACATGGCACCAAACACAGTGTACACTGGTGTTAGGAAAGCAGCCATTAGCAGTATTTCTCAATGCCGATAAATTTTTCACCATAAGAGCAAGAAGACATTGCAGTCTTCAGGCAAATGCTGGGCTCCAAAGGCAAAGTGGTTACCTACACGGGGTATGTCAATATTTAATAACAAAGTGCATGCCTGGTCCTGCACATTTCATTTAAATTTCAAGCTTTTCCAGCTTGATTTCCTGTTTCATTCACAGCAATCACAAAAGACGAATTATCCAACCTTAGAAAATGTGTTTTCAGTCAGACGAGACATGTTGACTGTGTCCGTACTTTCACCTTCAGCAACTAAGTTCTGTGCCAGCACAAGTTTTATGCTTTCTACAATGTCCACATTATTTGGTTGCAAAGTAGATGAGATTTTCAGTGCCAGAACTCCACTCAAGCCATTTGCTCCTCTGGGATAGAAGAGCCTGTTCCATGCCTCTGGATGTCAGGCTATTTTTTAGTTAAAAATTAAAACACTTTCCTCAAAAGTCAACATAATATCAGCGGAGGGGAAAGGAGAAAAAAAAAAACAAACACCAAAGGATCTAAAAGAACCATGAAGAGTTGAAAGAAAAACTAAAGCAACAACTAATAATTTGCACTTGCATAGTATCTTTCATCAACACTCTTCACTTCCATATAGGGGCTGCATTTCATAACAAAAATGATTGGGAATACTACTTCGAGTTCTTACTACACAGCTAGAGTGGCTATTCGTTTTTAAAGGAATATCTGAAGAAGCATCAGTGCTCCTGCACCGAAATAATAAGCTGAAGCTCCTCTTCCAATTCAATAATCTTGCTACTATAACCTATTTACTAAAGGCAGAGGTTTACAGCAATTGCATAGATTTTCTCCTGGTTTAAACAATGACTGAACGACATCTGTAACATGACGCTATTTTCTCTTCCTCCAGACATCCAAATAAACCTCTCTGTTCTACGTTACTGGTGGGTAAGGAACACAATTGCTTCATTGAACATGATTCATCTTCCACAAGGAATGAACAGGTACTCAAACTCCAGGCATTTCACCACTGAGCAGTAAGACAAGGACACGGATCTCACCCAACACAGCCCATCAAAGGAGATGGAAATCACTCCTGCAAAAGTCAGTGCTGTTCTTCAAGAATCACTGGGCCTTTTACAGTTTCGTTCCCCTCCTCCCACCTTCCTCCTCAGAGCCAAGATACCGAGCAAACTGTTCAGATGACAGAGCACCACAGCTATCGTGAGAGCACCGTGGAGCCACAGCATTCAAGGCAGGGACACGCTCACAACTCTCCATCACTGACATCCAGTGCCCTGCCTGGTGTCAGAACAGCCAGGGCAAAGAAATCTCTCACTGTACAACTTTTCAAGCTGCCAGGAACAACTCAACACTCAGGTCCCCAACTACAATAACCACGCAGCCGCCAGAAAAAAAAAATCTGCAGAACTGCGTTAGCTGACACCAGTGGCTCAAAGATCCACAATTTAAGAGTCCACATAACATTCTACTTTCAGTTTCATACCTTCTTACAGCTCACATTGCAACACAGAGAAACGTGGTGTTCTGAGATGCCTCTGCAATCATACTCTTCTCAAGGGATTCCTAAATTTAAGAGCTCAACATCAAAAAGCTTGTATAGTAAACCCAAGGTTTGAGAAGGGAGAGAGAACTGTCAATCTTTTTACAAAAACGGATTGCAACACCCTGCTTCTATAGTAATTTTGCAAGATCACTCTCATCCTGAAAATTTCAAAGCAGTCAAGGTTTCCCTGCCTTACTCTTTTCTTCTGAATTCAATCTTAACAGCCTCTAAAGCAAAAGTAAAGTGGTAGGTTGTCAGCATGACTGTTAGGAGAACACACAAAGCACGCACGCTGCAGAAGGCAAGAGACTTGAACTGATTGGCACCTGGTTCCCCGACAGGTACTTTCTTTGCAGGAAGATTGAAGGGTAGCAAGAAGAGCACGACACTGTGGGCCATGTTCTGCTGTCAGTCACTCTCCCACACTTCCACTGATTTTTAATGAGATTTACAACCATTAAGAAAACGGACAGCCATCCAAATTAGGAGGGAAGATGCAGCCCAGCAGACAAAGCAAGGGAACATCACTTCTGCTCCAGCTCCCACCACTGATTTATCATGAACATTAGGGCAAGGCATGACTGATCCTTGGTGTCCAACCTTAGACTATCCAGAGTGAACCACAGACGTGACGGAACTGCAAACTAAGCATGAACCAACAGACATGTCTGAAAAGTCTCATCTACATTTATTTGTCTCTGTTTTCCACACACATAAAAACACTGACCATGAAGCACTTTGAGGTGGTTGAAGCACAGTGAAGTTGAAACCCAAGAACTTGTAGAATGAAGACATTATACTGTCATCCAAAAATCATTTTTGTCTGATCATTTCAGAAGCTAAAAATAATCTCTCTTTCTTTTTTGTTCACAGTGGGTCAAACAGACATTCATATTTATGGCAAAAGCCTACACACCCTTAGTATTTTGTTTAAAAAAGTTGGAGTCCACTTGGCAAATTTCAGAAACTTTTTGTTAAGCAGTTTCTACATTACTATTAATAATGCCCATCCCTGAAAACGGATAACAAACTCATTCAGTTTTATTTCAGACAGAGCAAAAACACAGCCTGCTCACAATACGCACTAATTGTATTACAGCAGCAAACAAAAAACTCTGTGCTATAACAGAATCCCATTACAACAGGAACCAGACATGCTAAGAGACACCTGCCAATCCCAAAAGCTTATATTCAAATAGCCAAAACAGACAAAGACTGGGAGGAAAAAACAATAGCAATAGCACAGCTTTACCATAGAGGAATATCTGCTCTGTACTGTTTGAAATGTACCATTGGGAACATACCATGGGGTATCTTCGGGAGGTTTAGAGGGAAAAAAGGCTTTCTCTTAAAACTTATCCAAACTGTCTACCTGCACATGCAACTGCCTAATGTTGCTCAGGTAATGTTAATTGTCTATACATAAATAAAGAACGAGGCAACTTTTTTGTTTACAAAATTCTTGCCTTACCTTTGGGTTAACAGCACCAGAAACCTCATCCATGAAATATACATAGATATCTGTACACTTCAAATTACATACACCTTATTTCTAAGAAAAAAATATTATTTCTGACTCTCACTTGCAAACAGAGTTTCTCTTTAGGCCTAAGAAAAATATTATGCAAAAGATAACTATAAAATAATTATATTTGGGAATACAATTACCTATTCTCCACAAACCCCTCTGATTTAGCTAATCTCAGCTTTCTTCAGGCAACATTTATTGTACCACATATGGCATCTTTGAAAATAAAGTCTTACAAAATCTAAATCCATTTCTGTGTGCTCTAAGGTTTTAGTTTTAAATTTTTCAAAAGGATAAAAAGATTTTATTTTATTCAGTATTTCTTTAAGCACTGGAAACCCAAGAAGGAAAAGTCCTTTGTAGACAGTGCCAAGCATTCAACATCTCCATTCTTAATACCAAGAAATTAGCAGTCTGGAGTTTGAGAAGCACTGGATATTCATTTTTAAGTCATCTTTTTTGAAGCCCTGGTTATTACTCTTTTCATCAACGAAAGCAATTATTCCTTTTAAATTTTTCATTCAATGAGAAAATCATGCAATCCCTCATTCACAGGAACATGAACTTCACAGAAACTGCAGCATACTTTGAAAAGTGCAAGAGCTCTTACCCCCTGAAACAAGTGGTAATTCTGAGCAGACAAGGGAGAGGCTCTCTAAGGGCCCAGGAAAGCCTTACTCCATTTTAAACCTTTTTGCCACTGCCCCAGAAGTGAAAATGGCCACAGGTGCAAATATCAAGCAAGACAATGGCAGAAGCAGCAGCATCATCTTCCTACACCTTAAAGGAATTGGGGGCAGCTGCCCCTGTAGAGGACCCACCCTCATGCAAACTTCAGCCAGGACCACATCCCACAGCAGCATTTCAGCAAATTTCAAGCCCAAATGGGGGAAAAGAGATCAACTTGCATCAAGCAGCATTTTTTTTTCTTAATAAAACTCTATTGTCCGGGGAAGAGAGACAGGAGGGAGCTGGCACATGCCCCACAGAGCAGCGGCGACAGCTGGCAGGAACTTTCCAAGAATTCTGAATGAGAAAGTTTTCCCCACAGAAGAAAATAATGTCACAAACTCACTTTCCACCAGGACAGTGTTGTATAAATGTTGGCATAAAATGGGTGAAAGAGCAGCAGTTTCTATACCGGTTCTGTCTAACATGGAAGTTTCCAGCAATCCTCTCGTTCTTGGGAAAGCCACTCCTGCCAGTGTCTCAGCACCTCAAGATCTGCCTCAAGCAGAGGGAGGAATTGTGGCTGTGTTTGTGGAGAGCTGCACGAGGCTGAGCAGAGTCAGCCATCTCCCCCAGCCAGCAGCCAACCTGCACGGTGATCTCTCCCTGAACCTTCCTGGCTGTCTGAACAGCACATCCTGCCATTCACGTTACAGGCAATGAATGGTAATCCCTCTCCTCAAATTACCCTACTGATTTCAGCAGAGCGAGACCAAGAATGTACGTGACCGAGTGTACTTCCAGTTCAGATTTAAGTCACTGCAACTCGATGAGTTTCTTGAGCTCAAGTAGTAATGGCACACATCTAGCAGAAACACTCGAGTCCAGAAAAAACAGATGCCTTTTTCCCGAGTTTCTCAAAAATAGGAAAAAGACTTAAAATTATCTAAAAATGTACTGAAATCTCAGATTAAAGTAGTAGAAAATTGCCTACACCATAAACTCGTGCCCTGGACACCACAGTCTGTGACCTGGCATTGTTACCTGCTTTTGTATTCCCCACTCTATTGGCCCTGTCCCATCAGTCATGGGACAGCCCAAGGGGCAAAGTCAACAAATCACTTTAAGCACTGGAAATGCCAGTACTGGTAACAACAAATCCTGGAACAAGACTCCCCTCCTCCAAAACCTAAAGAGTATTGTTAAATCCTCTTAATTTTTAAGCCTATGAAGTAAAGGCCTTTTAACTTAGCATCTGGTTCTGACTTCTTCATGTTTTCCTCCACAACCGCAAGCGCTACAACTTCACTCACCACTGACGTGATCAGTTATAATGTATGCTTTTCAATTGTCTTTTCCCTTTCCTGGTGTTGTCCCTGCATTCTTAAATATTGTGCAAAACAGGAAAATTTTACGCAATGATTTAATAATACATTTTTTTTGGCAGCAATTCCAGCCTACTATGTTTCCCGCTCTCTTCTTCCTCAGCAGTCTGGCGGACTATAGGCTGAAACACATCAGCTCCCTGACGCAGTTAAAAGACAACAAATCTGCAAAAGGTTCAAGCAGAGAAGGTGTTCCCCAGCCAGCTCACAGAGATTTTCTCAACCTGACCCTGCAAACTGTTAGGTGTGTACAAAAGGCAGATTGACAGGGCACGGCACAGACGCAGAATGGTACAGGCCAGGCTGCCCCAGCCAGCACTGCTGCCAATGACTCTGCATCATCAGATGGGCAAAAAAAGTTATTTTACTGAGTGCACATGCATGCACAAGCTCTCTGAATGGATTATACATGCTCAAGTATCAATCATCTTCAAACACGTGACTGTTTGTGGAATTAAGCCCTACGTATCTATAAACACATGCAGACACAAAACAGAACTGATGCAACTAGCACTGCTCAAAACACTAACAAACAAGCCGCAATCTACCCATGCAACCCACAATCTAATTACTGCTAAAGACTCCAAAAGGCTTGAACTGTTTGAGGTAGGTCTCTTCTCTCATAAATCCTATGTGGAGAGATGAGTAAAACCCTATTAGGCCAGCCATGCTTACTAACATAGAAGGAAATGAGGGAAGCCTTTTTATTGTATTGTGTTAAACTCACCTGTTACTAATCAACTTCAAAAGTACAAACAAATTATATGCAATAAATTAAACAGTTATAAAGAAATCACTCCTTTCTATGTACTAAATCTACCACCTTTTTCTTCCAAAAAGGTCTCTCAGTGTATACAGTTCTGTCAGTGATTTTGGTGGGACCAAGGCTGTGGCCTCTGTTCTCCCACTCCTGCTAACAAGGCAAACCCAACCTTGCATATCGGACCATCAATGCAGACAGGACACTCACCAGGGCCTTTCACCTCCAAAAATCCACATGGCACTTTTGAGTTTCACAGAATCATGAAATGGCTTGAGTTGGAAGGGACCTTTACAGATCATCTCGTTCCACCCTCCTGCCATGGGCAGGGACACCTTCCACTAGACCAGGTTGCTCCAAGCCCCGTCCAACCTGGCCTTGAACATTTCCAGGGATGGGGCAGCCACAGCTTCTCTGGGCAGCACGTCCTTTTCTAGAAGGGCTACACCCCAACGTGGATGATCCACACTCTTCTGGGAATATCACTACTTACAATAATCCACTTCAACAAAAAAAATATTTGATCTTACAGCTCCACAAAGGCCCGGCCCTGTGAGGGATCCAGAGCTCCTCCAGGCCCTGCTCTGATGCAGGATCAGGTCCCACTGAGGACCAGAGGCAATTTCCAAGTTTTCCCAGGGGGACTATTACCACCATGTAGTGACTAGCACCACATCTTTACTCCCCAGCCAAAACGAAAAATGAGGCACAAGTATTTCTGAGTATCCTTTTTATTTATGTTCCTGAACATGTAAAATTTACTGGCTGGGTGTTAACACTAATAGCCTTGAGAGCTTTCACTCTGCCAATGAATATACCTTCTGTTTTCATATTTTATATAAGCTCTGTGACATATAAACACATACCTTAACACTACTGACTTATAAATATGCTTTTTAACCACTGCAGGAACTATATATGCAAAGATATGTTTGATAGGCATTAAACAACTTTAAAGAAATATCATTTAGGTTTCCTTATGTCGTGCTACCAACTAATACAGCAATAAAAGAAGTTTGTCACAGCAGACATTAAATCACCCAGTCTTCAGAAAAATCTGGGTTTCGTTAACACAGGTACATGCCTGCCTTCACTTCTGAAACAGCATCTCAATTTCAACAGCACAGATAACATGGAGCAATTTCTTCTCAATTTGCAGAGAACTCTAAATTGTCATGGGTTTTCTGTAAATTATGAGATTCAATGCCCTTTCTGATGCACCTGAACAAAATACCTGGTATTTAGCAACAGGTAACCCAGAATAGGCAAAAACATGTACATCTGAAACCTGTTGGTACCACTTCTTATCAAATGAAAGCAATCATCTGCAACAGTAAACAACGGGAAATATTAAATATAAATAGTAATTTATCATTCCATTGTTATAACAGATAAAAAATTATCCTAAATTGCTTTGTTATTTATGTGTTCACACTCACTTATGCACGTAATGATGGCAGGCCCTCCAAGATAATTTGGCTTGGTGGGTTAAATAGGTAGAGCCTCATCAAGAGTACAGGACTTAAGGGCAGCACCCGGTTTACTCAACAGACTGTTTAAACTTTAGTTAGTAGTAGTAGTACTACAGCAAATTCATATTTATTCTGTTTCCAATCTGGATAATGCTACAATATTCCTTTTCCATGAAAGCTTTACAAAAATTCTCATTGTAAGATTGTTTTGAAATTTCTGAGCTCTGCATAATACTTCCCACTTGAGCTAATTGTTTTTCAAGGGAAATTTAATTTTTAAAAGTATGTTTTTCTAACTAATGGGAACCTGTGCTAAACTAAACAATGAGTCCAGCTTGATAGGAATTTTTGCTCTATCTTTACCAGGAAAGACATGTAATAGCATGCTGAATCACATGCAGTAGCAGAATTGTTGAATTTTAAAAAACAATTAGAAGACAATTTTCTACTCCAGTTCTCCTATTTGAAGCAGATAATCCTAGCCTGCCTCATTTAATATTAATTGGGTATGTTCTTGTCTCTAGAAGAAAATACAAATGCAGTTCCCTAATCCACTCACATTCTTGTTTCAAATGCATTTCCGATTAGCCAGTCTGTCAATAAACTATTGTCCTCACACATTCCTTCTGTAGAGAAAAATGAAAGATGTTTAAAAGAAACTAAAGTCTTTCCAGGATTGTCACCAGCTTTGAGCAAAACACTTACATTACACTCAACTTACCTGCCAAGGCAAAGTCAAGAAATGTGAAACAGGCACGAAAACCCAAAGCTTCCACCTCTCCTTGAGGGATATTAATGAATAACTTCATGGTTTCAATAATGTCTTATCTTCCCAGATGGGAACTAGAGAGGTCATCCCTATCCAGCAAAAATGAATCACTTATTTATTCTTTCCTTGTCTGCTGCACATACATATGTATCACAAGTCTTCCTTGCAACCCAGGACTTTAAAACTCATTGTCCTCAACACCCAATCCCAACCGATTCAAGAGAAAGAATGAAAGAAAAAAAGCAGGGCAGAGACATGAAAGGGACAATGCAGAACAGAAAGACACAGAAGTTCAGTCATGACACCTACATTTAACCTATTGAAAATTAAATTTTAACATTTCTGCTGAAGACAGCCATAGGGTTATTCTTCACCCCCCCAAAAAGAATCACTCAAGAAATATTAAATTGGATTTTATTTCTGTCTTTGTTTTTACTATCACTGCCCCTCAAGCTGTGAAAGGACAGATCTCACTGGCGAAAAAAATTAGTAAGGGTGCTACATCTGAGTTTGGTAGGTGTTTATAAAATAAACATTATTCCTCCCATGGGGGAGAAAGTCAGATTCATTCCCAGGCAAGCTGCTGTCTGACAAACAAAGTTTTTAAGTATCAAAATTTCCTACTGGGGCTTTAATATTTACAGTAACAAAACAAAACAATAATTAAAAAAAGCTACAGATCTGTATTCACTGTCTTCAAAAAAGAAGGAAAGCCTGGACATGATGCGAGTGGAACTGTAATGGTGAAACTGTAACTATATTTAACCAATTCTTTGAGAAATAAAAACATGAAACAAGTAATGGAAACAACATATTAATCACATAAAGCCCCAACACCTACAGTTATGGGACTCTCCACAAGCTAATACCTTTCCATTTCTTAACTGAGTGCATGTACCAAATCAGAATACTATTATTATAATTATTTTTTTATTAACATGGACTTTAGTTGAAACAGTTGCTTGTGATAATGTCAGAAAACGCACTTGTAGACAACATTGTTTTTTCTCCCTAAATTCTGCTAAAATAAGATGGCCTAACAGTTGTTCCACTGCATTCATGCATAGTGCTTCTGCTACCGAAAACTATCTTGTCAGCACAAAACATGTAGCTGCCTAAATAAACAACAAAACTACTTATCTCTCACCAAAAAAGAAATGTAGATAGGGTCTCATTATTCAGACTTATAGATGTGTGCACATACTGTGTCTACTCATGGAATAAACTACAGATGAATAATCCATACACAAACTAATGCTAACTCCTATATTGCAGCCCAGGGACTGACAAGTAAGAGCTTGTGAGGAGAAGATTTTAATTCAAATATGTGTCTCAAGTGACAATAAAAAGGATATAAAGTGCCTGGAATCAACAAATAACCTATCCACTGTACTCAGGGACATAATTTGCCAGATCTGGATTTAGCTGTCATTACAACTTTTGCTTTCAAATGCAAAACAAAGTGATGTTATTTTCCTGCTCAATTTTATTCATGTTATATAGAATGCAGTAAAACTCGTCATGCCAGAGGATTTGCAAAGAGATGATGTGAAGATTAATTACTGGCTGCTCATAAAGCACCCTGCCTGTGGAAAGCCCCATGTGTAAAAATGACCTCGTTATCAAAGCTGTTGAGTGCTCCCAACGCTCACTTTCAATGGACAGAATGGATATTTTCCTACAGCTCTTGAAAACCAAATTAGTCGCATTCAAATATCTACCTCCAGTTTGAGGTGGTTTTGGCATTGTGCCTACACCACATTTCCATAGGGGGTGGGAGTTAAACCACCACGGATTTTGCTTAAATCAAATCTTCCCAGCTTAAAAAACAAAGAATAAAACAGAGATATCATAGAACCTGTAAGATACCTCCTAAACCTACCCATAGAGTCAGGCAACAAGTGAATGTAGATCTTATCCCTGTGCCCTAATTGCTCCCTGGAAACCAAAGACACTACTCGAAATAATAAAGCACAGATATTTCTGTGAACAACGGTATTTACTTGGTGAGTTAGCACTGGAAAAAAATGATAAGGCGCAAGACCAAGCACGAAGAGCACTGCTCAACAAAATGGAGCCTGCAATGGTACGCACAATGTTTTAGTGTCTTCTTGCTATTTATATGCATAAAATAATTAGGAATGAGAACACCTCAACAGTAATTAAAGCACAACCCCACAGGACTTCAGAAACCTTTTCAGAGATGGTCTCTTTGGTGACAGCTCTGCCAGCAAGCAGAGTTTGACGTCTCCTGCACAAATACAACTTCATGCCTGGTATTGCCACACTGCAGAGATCAACATCTGAAGCACAATCATGCCTCTCTCTGCCGGTATCCTGCTCTGCTCAGAAATAGTCAGCTATGGATACTGCCAGGAAAATGCCTCATCTCCACTGATATTCAACTCCCCCTCCACACTGATGGTATCTTAACAAAATGAAGAGCTGCAAAAACTCCTCGAGCTCGTGTGTCTTTTGGGGGTTTTCTCCAGCAATGCTCGATCAAGTCTTCCTTCTCCCTTTAGACAGTAGCTCTATCAAAGAAAGAAAAATATTCCCTTGGAAACATCCTCGAGAGCCCCGTGGAAACCGTGAGGAGAGATGTCATTGTGGCACAAAAAAGAGCTCTGTGAGAACAGGCAGCTGGCCTACCTGAAGGTTAAAGGAGCTCCCACTGAAAACCTGCTCTGAATACTTCACAGCAGAGCATGATGCAGGAGGGATATTTACACACATTATGTCTGTGTACCAAAGTGTGACAAAATCCAACCTCCGAGCACAGCACAGGCTGGATGAAACCCACTGAAATACACCATTAACAGAAATCCACACAAAAGCCAATCCACTCTCTCGATTCACAGTGTCCTATAGGAAGGCCAGAACGAAGCCATTGAGAAAAATGAGGCATTTACATATAAATCAAAAAAAGACATGATCCAAGTACTGAATGATTAAAGATCAGTGTAAAACATGTTTTGTGAGCTGCGCTAATCGCCAAAATATGGGTGTAATCACATCACATGCTACACAAATGTTCAAATAATAATGGCCATGAAATTTTAAATTGTACATGAACATAAAAATCGTATTTTTCAATACTGTATCTGTCTACTGTACATCTTCTGTAACGTTGATATCACCACCTCGCATTTTTCTCCTGCATCATTTTCCAGCCAGAAGAAAACCCTGAAGGAATCTCCATATTTTCCAATCACATCGCCTGTGTCTGGGCAGGGTATGTGACCGCCAAACCAGAGCCCCCAGAGCAGGCCTGAACCACAGCAAAGACCGCGCACAGCCTTCGCTCTCGAATTCAAAGCATCCTCCACCTCCCTCACCTCCAACTTGCCCGAGGTGCCAGCAGGTATCTGCCGACTTTGGTTTCGGACAGAAACGGCTCGGTGTGGCGACTGCACGTCGGTCATGTTGGGAAAGGAGGAATTTTTTTTAAAAATGGGGGGGGAAAATTCAGTAACAGTAATACCAATAATAGTCTTTCTCAAAAAAAAAAAAAAATGCAAAATTAAATATCCATAGGGTTACAAAGGAAAAAAAAATCCTTACAGGGTTTTCCGCCGGCATTCCGGGACCCACTCGAGCCGACCCTCCACTGACCCCCCGAGGGGGGTCCCCCCAGGTCGGGCAGCGCGGGGGCCGCGGCCCCAAGGCGCGGGCATCCCCCCGCACCCCGCGGATGCCCCGCGGCGGTGCCGATGCCGGTGCCGGGCGGACCCGGGAGGGCTCTTACCGTGGCCGAGGCGACGCTGTTGTCCGCCAGGGTCAAGTGGTGCGGCTCCCACCGCCGCAGGAACTTGGAGGTGAGGATCTTGCTGAGAAACGTCCGGGGGTGCCGGATGACACACACCTGGATGTCCCCCTCCTGCAGCAGCTTGTACCTCATGCCGTTGCAGTGGAGCAGGGCTCTCCGGCACGGCGCGGCACCCATTTTATTCCCCTCGGGAGCGGACATCTCGCCCAGCAGCGGCTTGCTCTCCTCGGGCTGCCTGCGGTCGCTGCCCCCGCCGGAGCCGCCGGTGCGATCCATGGCAGCCCCGCGGGCCGGGTCGGGGGTGGCGCTCGGCCGCCCGCGGGGACCGGTCTCTACGGCCGGTAGAGACGGGTACAACCAAATCAAATAAAAGCACAAATAATAATAATAATAATAAAAAAATCCAACCCCGCGCGGCTGATTAAAAGAAAAAAATGCTGAAAAAAAAAAAACCTGTCGGGGAAGATGGGGGCAGGGACCGAGCCGCACCGAGGGGGAGAACAGGGAAAGGGAAGCGATAAAATCCTTATTCAAACTTCCCAATCCGCCCCCGGCGGGTCACAGCGCCGCGTCCATGCTGCCGCCGGCCGGGCGCAGGGTGGGCTCCCGCGGGGGCGGCGGACAAAAGCCGGCGGTGGTAGCGGTGCGGGGGGCTGCTCCTGGCGGCGGCGGCGGCGGGGGCTGCGGGGCGTCCGGCCGCGGCTCCTTCCTTCCCCCCGGGGCGTGTGCGCGGGAGCGTGCGGCGGCGCGCGTGCATGTATGTGGGTGCGGGTGCGCGCCCGTGGGTGCGGGAGCGTGTGTGTGTGTGTGTGTGTGTATGTATGTATGTATGTGTGTAAGTGTGTGTGTGTGTGCGTCTCTGTGTGTGTGTCGCCGTGCGCGGGTCCCCACGCGCCGCCGCCGCGGCAGGAGGAGGGGGCGGGGGCGGTGGGAGCGGCGGGCGCTGCCGACACGGCCCCTTCTCGCCGGAGCGGCTCCGGCCGCCGCCGATTGGCTCCGCCGCGGTCACGTGCCGCCCTCCCTGACGTCAATG
This sequence comes from Neopelma chrysocephalum, assembly GCF_003984885.1. Taxonomy (NCBI): domain Eukaryota; kingdom Metazoa; phylum Chordata; class Aves; order Passeriformes; family Pipridae; genus Neopelma; species Neopelma chrysocephalum. Next base: position 9,441,988 of record NW_020897727.1, read on the forward strand.
GCCGCTCGGGGCAGCGCCGGCCGCGGGAGGCGCGCGGGGAGACCCGCGCGCGCGGCCGCCGCGCCCCTCACGGAGGGGCGGAATGGACGGGGTTGGAAAAGACCTCTGAGGGCCATCGAGCCCAACCCGCGACCCAGCACCACCGCCGCGTCCGACAGACCAGAGCGCCGAGTGCCACGTCCAGTCGTTCCTTGAGCGCTCTCGAGGGTGGTGACTCCACCACCTCCCTGGGCAGCCCGTTCCAATGTCTAATCCCCCTGTATGTGAAGAAATTCCTCCTGATGTCCAACCTGAACCTCCCCGGCACAGCTTGGGCATATGTCCACTCGTCTGGGCGCTGGTTGCCTGAGAGAAGAGCCTGACCGCCCCCCCGGCTCCCCTCTCCTGTCAGGGAGCTGTAGAGTGACAAGGTCCCCCCGAGCCTCCTTTCCTCCGGGCTGAGCCCCCCCAGCTCCCTCAGCTGCTCCTCACTGGACTTGGGCTCCAGACCCTTCGCCAGCTTCCTTGCCCTTTTCGGACCCACTGCAGCACCTCAATGTCCTTCCAGAATTTAGGGGCCCAGAACTGGACACAGCATTCGAGGTGTGGCCTCACCAGTGCCAGAGTACCTGGGAAAAATTGCTTAAAATCACAACACACACACACCCCCTTTGCTTCTTCTCCTCAGGCAGGTTGTGTTTTGAGCATCCTCAGTCTGCATTAAAATCTTGTATAGCCACTGCGAGGAACTGCCAGGGAAGCCTGTGCCTGGCTGCTGGCACTTCACCCGTGGATCCCACTGTTGTTCCATTTCCTCTGGCTTTATGAGGGGACTGGGAAAGGCTTCGGCTTCGTTCCCCAACACACCAGCCCTTAGAAGCCCAGGAAGAGCAGCACCTCCTCAGACTGTGCTGAGAAGGATGTGGAATGTCCTCTGATTGTCCACAAAGCAGAACAATTGTTTATCAAAAAAAAAAAAGGGGGGGAAAAATGAATAAAAAAATGAACTCCCTCCTAAGCCCTCTAAACTGCTTAATGGCTCAGGGATGCTGTGTGTGATATGGATGTCGTGCCCAGAGAAATGGTACCATTGGTACTTTTTTCTCAGCAGTTTAAATTTTCAGTGGGAGAGCTTGGATCTCATTTCCAGTTTCCTCATCTGCACAACAAGGTTGGGACAAACAAACAAAAACACCCATTTTATATAATATGTGCACATGCTGTTAAACTGTGGGGCTCATTGCGATGGATATTACCAAGGTCCAGATTCCAGAAGAAATTTAAAGGGCTGTTTTACTTGGTGCTTGCAAAATATGCAGAGAAAGTATAAACCTTCATACTTAAAAATTTAAGCTTGCCTCTAATTGAAGGAGTTTGGGAAAGAGAAGACCTGTTCTGTGATGAGATGACTATTCTACAGTGTGTGCCCGTGACTTGGTTTCTGGTGGCATCTTCTGCTGCAATATTTCTCAGATAGGTCACCACGCCAAGAGAGGTGCCAGCAGTTGTGAGCAGCATCACCAGCCTGCCCAAGAGAAAGCTCTTTCATCTGATCTGTTCGCATCATGAGTCACACAGATTATCTGTTGGAGAGGCGAGCTTCTACTGGAAAGGTTTGAGAGCCTTTGGCATAAAACCTTTTGTAGTGGCTGCTGTCAAAGACAATACATGACCAGCTGGACCACAATTACAGTGATGTGTGTCGTTACAGAGCTGTTGTGTTGAAATAGGCTTGCATTTGACAGGAGTATTGCTGCCTAAACACTTTCGGAAGGGACGATTTTTTAACCTATCAATTGCTAGCAAATTCAGGAGATACTTTTGTTGCGTATCAGCCTCAAAATTATTTATAGAAAGCAAGGAAGTCTCCAGAATATTCCCAAGTACCAGTTGATAGAACGACGCAGAATTATATGACTTGGCAAAGGTCAGAAGAAAGCCACTTGTTTAATGACATGAATAATACAACCAACAGGAAGACAAAAATCTCTTTTATAGAGGTTCAGATTGTCAGTATCTTGTAGCCCTGGCAATGACTTACCTCCTGAACTTAAACAAACTGACTGGTCATTGTGCACTAAACATTACAGGCAGTTCCCACAGGGCTTTGTACACCACATACTGCGAGGAGTGAGTGACGCAGGCATTTACCCTGAAATACAGCCAGATCTACTCACACCTGTAAATCTCCGTGGAACAGCAATAAAAATAATAACAAAAAAATATTTGCAAACCAAACTGGGAAAGGACAGCTTTGTGTAGATGTAAGCCTTTCACTACAGGAACTGTCTGTTTCCAGGAGTTCCCAGAGTGTCTGGTACAAGGGAGACCTGTTCTTGTTTGACCCGAGGCGCTGTTCTGGTACAAATGATAATCATGTCGATAGTAGGACTACTCACATACACTCACCTGCACCAACACTTCACCCAGAAATACAGCCAGTGCGACTATTCTAGTTTGTGCAAACCATTCACCTGCCCAAACCACTGCTTTAAATCTACTGTAATTTAAATATACTGCTTTAAATGTACTGTAAATCTCTGAGAGCTGCTCACCAAGGGAGGATGTTATGTAAGAGTCTGGTGTTCTTAAGTGAATTTTCTGGCAAATTAGAGCAGAGGTTCTCCACTTGTGTTCCACGGAAGGCAGCCAAAAAAACGAAGGCTGGTCTGTAGCAGTCGACCCACGAGTTACCTGAAAGGATCCAAGCCTGGAAATCCACCATTCCAAAGTGCTGAAATCCACTGAGATATTGCAAAAGCCACTCGTGGCAACCCCTGTCAAGGACAGAGGTCCAAATCCTCAGACGTGCTGTGTGTCTGCAGCTCCCCTGAATCCCTGTTCTCGGCCTGCAGGTGTTCTCAGTGAGGTAAACTCGGCACAGCACGATAAGATCAAGGTATGAAATCTCCCATTGCCTGCCAGAACAGGGCAACTGAAAACCCTGTCTAGACAAGTGAAATTGAAACACGCTGGTGCTGCACAGCTTGCTGGAACACACGTTAGCCATCCAACCTGCAATAAAGAGCTGGTATGTCACCCAAGGCTGAGCACATTAAAACTAACACCCTTCCTCATATCTATTATAGCAATCAAAAGTTGGATCAATTGCAATCCTGGCTTTTTTTGTTCTTCCAGACTTCCTCTTCTGGCTCCATGCAGCACAACAGACATCTCAGGTATACACGCCTGGCAGTATTTCAAGGTGGCATTTGGGAATTGCTGTAAGTTTTGTTTTTTTCACTAAAAATCTAATTTTTATGAGCAAATCCAACCACAAATTTATCATGAGCATGAGTCATAATCATTCATATAAGAAACACTGAGCAAATAATTCATAATAAAAAGCACATACCTCTAGCTACTCACAAGGTGCTCCTGGGCATGCTATCAGTTTTGAATAATTCAAGAATTCACAAGGTTTTCTATGAAATACTTCCTTTCTCTGCTAGAAGAGAAACACAAGCTTTCAAAATGAAAATCAAATGGCTTATTTATTATTGTTGATATTACTACTGAGTAGAAGCTCTTTTAATTCAGGGTGCCTAGATACAGGTCAAATTTGAAGGGGAAAGGAGACAGTCCAAGAGAGACTTGTTCTACTCTGCAGAAATATCAGTGCAATTGAACCAAAATGAGAGTGGGGCTGGCAGGGAAGCAGCAGAGGTAAAGACGCTTTCTCCAAAAGAGAGTTCAGTGGCAGAAGGGCAATGCAGACCCACCTGCCAGTCCTGTACCCTACTCTTGAGCTTTGCTCACTCACTTCCATCTTACTCCTGAACTCTGCCCTTTCCTTTGCACTTCTTTGTATCTTGCTCTCTTTTTATTATTCACCACCGTTTCATAATAGGCTTTGTAAACAGAAGCATCACTTCCTGAAAGACACTGCACCCTGGAAACCTGGGTTATACTCACCATGCAGTTTAGGGCACTGACCCAGGCTTCTGGGTCAACAACAGACTTTCTTTTTCCCTTTTTCAAAACCAGTTCTGTTGTGAGGTGTATTATTCAGAATATTCATCTCCTCAGTTGTATGTCTGTAAAACCAGGAAAGCTCATTGACACAATCATTCACAAATACCTGGGATTCCAGTCTTAAGGAAAAAAAACCACTTTTTATGCATTCCCAACATTTGGTCTCTTTCTGACTACTCTCAATTCAATCAGGTGTTCTGCAGAGGTCATTCCTGGGTGCCAAAACAGAAGCACTGTCTCAGCATACCTTCTTCGGCTTAGTAACACCCACCTATAATAATGTGTTAAAACAAAACCAATGTGATATTCCAAAGGAAAAGAAGATGGCATTTTATGTACAGTGCTTAGTGCCACTAACACCGGTTTCATAGTAGTGGGAGCCTTGGAAAACCCTTGAGAAAACACTTGAGATGCCAAAACCTACACAGGGGGAAAAAATTGCCTAAAGTCACCTTGTCTGAGAGTAAATTCATGCAAGTGGATGCCTGACAAGCTATGAGGGGAGTAAAGAAGCAGCAGTGGCAAGGACCAGATACAGACAATGAGATGCCCCAACAGGGGATGTGCTGACCACTGTCCCTAGAGGGGCTTTGCAGGATTAGTAGTACACTTTAAAAGAGAAAACAAGGAAAAGGAATAATAACTGCTTACTACATCTTTTAATTATCCCTGATTCATTTTACAGTGTTATGATATTAACACATGACTTGGCAAACCCTTTCCCCAGTCAATCAAAGAAGGAAGAAAAAAATAAATCTCCTTTTACTGTCACTGAAATTTTCTGTCAGAGGCTATAAGGGTCTAACACATTCATGCTTTCTGCAACAAAAAAACTCTCCTGCTCTTGTCTGCTTAACACATTCCTGGGAGTTGTCTGTTCAGAGATGTGAGATACAGTTTTTCCAAGCAGCAAAGACCAGGAATTCCCAACTTGTATTCAGTATTCCTTTAGACTCTTTCACAGCAGCTGCTCCTCTCATGTTTGAATCCTCGATGCCTATTAGAGATAATGGAGCTTTCTTCCCTTATTCGCAGAGGTGCTGCCTGGATTATGGAATTCATTAGTCAATGCTTGCAAATTGCCACTGTTGACTCAGAGCAAATTCCTGCTATCAGACTCACTAGTCAGCTCATTTTCATAACAATACTGTATTGTTAAAAAATACTTTTAAACCATTCTTTACTGAAAATCAGGAATACAACACATTCAAGCAAACACCTGAAACATAAAAGAGATGCTGTATCAGTAATGCTGAAAGTCCTGCATTTGAAGTGTGTTTGAATTAATCAGCATGGTGATGTTAAGAGGATTCAGTGTCATAAAACTACGGGAAACTGAATTGTTTCCCAAAAGAGGTGATGGGCATTTAAAAACTAACTAGATTAAAGAAACCCACCCTGCAAGGAGCAGTCGCCAGAAGGGAAGGAAGGGCTGGATTAGGGCACCATTGATCATAGGTACACAAAATAAAGATTGGATTGCAAGCATCTCTTTCTTTTCCTTAAATATCTTATCACCCACTCCTGAGCCTAAAAGTAATTTTGGAAGACACCTCACAGGTGGAGTAGTAAGTGGGAAATCAGGCTCTGATATGAACTTGTAATTCTCTGACATCTCTGACATTCAGATTTCTGTTATTTCTCCAGTTTACTAAGGCACTGGGTTCTTGTTTCCCCAGCTGATGCACATTACAGCACAGGGCTAACTCTGAGCTGTGCAGACCCTGGGGACAAATATATCTCTGATTCCTCACTGACATAATGCACACACTTGAGTGCATGATGCAGAAATACTTTTTTTGCTGCCTGTCATCATCAGATGCTCTGATGTTGGGGGATGTAGGATGAAGCTGGTGGTATCAATTGCTAGAAGGAGCCTGCCATCTGCTGATCTGAGCAGTACTCCAATCTGACTTTTCCCAGATCTGATAGAGTAGGATGGAGCACTATACAAAGTAGATTAAATGTTTCAGAACAGAAGCAGCATTAACAGAGTTGCTGTGGTGAAGGGATTTATTTAAGTGGAAAGAGGAAGTCTCAACTCTTACAATCTCGGGTCTAAATCTGAATTGGCCAAATAGAAACTAAGAGGCAACTAAAATAAACAAACAAGTTGATAGGAAGGAAATAAGCAGAAGATACAAAAAAGAGTGAAAAGAGCCTGAAATTTCTTTTCTGCTTTGCTGCACCCAACCAGATAGTGCAGATAAGGTATCCCCCACATTCACCCTTCTAAGTGACAGGAGCCCTGAGCAGTAAACTTCTTCCCCACAAGCATCTACTTTCTTCCAGGGCCACCCACATGCTCAGGCATGGAAAAAAACTTGGAAAAGCCCTCATCAGGCTGCTGTCTCTGTTTCCTTTAGTGCTTACTGCCATCAAGATGTACGTAAAAAACTGTCCTTTGGCAGGAGGCAGTGAAAAGTCACTATTTCTGTTACACTGTCTGCGTTATTGTTCCCACCCCCAACTAATATTTCCTATTTCATCAATAGGTCACATCCTACCAGTCATTCCAAGCTGTGAGTGCTCCTCAATCTGAAATGCTCTATTAGCTCTTAACACAGATAAAACATCACTGTAACACAGCCAAGCATTAAAAGTCAGAGGGAAAGGGGATATGATGCAGAGCTCTGAGCTTGTCACAATAAAGTGAAGTTTCCCCAAAACAGAGGAAGAATAACTAAAAAAGTAGTCTCCACATTAGGGAAGTATATCTTTGCTCACTGAGCCAACACAATGGGGAAGTGAAATTAGAAGTGGATGAAATGCTGAAAGACTTGGATTAGTTTTTGAAAGACCAGGGAGAGAAAAAAAGCAGAATGGGTAAGAGTGCCAAGTATTAGCAGGACTAGTATCCACAGGTTCTCTGGTGAAGAGGTGTCATAGAAAGAGTCAATAAAACAACATCTTTAATCATTGTTTTTATCATGAAATTCCTGTATCATGATCGTTTCAAAACAACATTATACAAAAGGCAGCTGAAACTCTCCCGTTTGTCCTCAGTCCTTTCCTTACCTTAATATGAGCTGGGTTACAAAGTGAAGTATGAACTCCCATCTGATGACAGTGCACATCATCCAGTGCTGGAGGTTTTGTTGTGCTTGTAAATACATGTAACACAGACCTTAGTCTAAGAAGCCTAAGAGAATAAATACGAAGGACAGAGACAACATGGTTGTCTTTCATGATTTATAGATTCACAGATACAACTAAAGGAATGCTTTGGTAAATACACACCTTGTCATTTTTACCTGTCCATCAGCTGAGCATAGACGATTTCTTGAAAGTATAATATCTTTGGAACCTTTACAGTCCAAGTGGAAAAGAAAACAGAGAAATGGCAGTGATTTGCTTAGGACAGTCTCCACTTCACATGCAACAGAGCAAGAAGATGACAATCCATAGAATTCCCTGAAAAGAACAGATGGTCAGTAATGGACAAACTGTACCATATTCCTAGAAGAAATGCATCACACATCATAACCAGGAAAAAAAAAGGCATAAAAAGGAAAAAAATCACGGCTATAACTTTGATAGCACCCAAGGCTGCAGCTGACCATCGAAATCAGAGTTTCTGAACTACTATAATATTGCAAAATGGAGGCACTTTCAATAGATTCTATATATTGGCTTCCAGTACATAAGGCTGTGTTTTCAGAACATGAAAAAGATAAGCTGAAAAGAGTACATTTGGATTAAGCTCTTCACTAATACCATGGAAAGCTTTAAGATACAAACACAGAACGAGACATTGTAGGAAAATACCAGCTATCCAGCACTCTTGAGCCTTTAGTAAGACCTTGAGAGCGCTAGGGATGGTACAGCTGTTGCTGCAAAACACCTTGTGAATTGGTTAAGTCCATCAGCGAATTGCACCAAGGCAGATATCAATTTACATTTGTTTACCACAGCCACACAGGTGATAGGAGAAAAGGGAGTGGGTGCAACGTGGGCAGCTTGGAGTGGGGCTGGGTTATCATTATCAACAGCAGGAGAATGAAGGCATTGTGTGTCCCAGGTGCTGTTTGTGAGTGCAGGCAGCCAGGGGTTGGCCTCTTGTTTGTCCTGCAGTCAAGAGCAAAGAAGATCATTGCAGTCCTAAACACCATCCACATTTTAACAGCGAAACAAGCAATAAAGAAAATGTTGGGTGAGGTTAGCAGGGCTGGGGCACTGGGTAGGAAGGTGTAAGTAGGGGTGATGGGGCTGAGTTACCATGTTTAGAGGTCTCATATTGTGTGACTCATATCTCACTATAAGCATATTGAAGATACAAGCGAATCCCATGGTTCAAGGTCATCTAAGGAGATTGCAGTTAGCTTAGCAGTAGTTTTTAATGAGAAAACCTGCATATGGGCCAGAAAAGACAGACATTTGGCCAGTTTAATTCATGCAGTTGTTTCAGATAACTTATATCTGTGGCTAAAATGCCTCCTTAAGTGGGTGTGGGGGTAACCAAGCACCAGGTGTTCATGAACTACAGTATTTCCTAATATTCCATACCCTGAGGATGATGGGCATTCAAGAAAAAGTCTATTTAATACACTAAGAGCTGTGTAGCTGGATTCTGGGAATAATTCTTCCCATGATTGTACAGAGGGAATTCAGTTTGCTTTCATCTTTGAGCAAGAAAAAAGGAAGACAGGGCTGCCCTGAGCAATCAAAAGTGGGAGTTTAGGGATGCAAGTCCCAGGAACCATTCCTTGCCTGGGAACAGGGGTCGATTTTGGGGATGACTGCTATGCTGCTTTTGCACTGATTTTCATTATGAATCAAAAAAAAAATCAGCTTATGGTTTTTCACTTGCTATGCAGCAGTTTTTGCCCTTTCCTAGGATAAGCCAATTAGTCTGCAAGAGTGAATAAAGAGATATTATCACCTCTAATATCTGGTGCTGCTGCTGCTGCCACCGCTTTTCCAAAATACTCTCCTGTGGGCATTAAAGTGATGTTTTCATTTATCCACCAGTAAAAACGCAGCCTTAACCCATCTGCCTGTCCCTCTGTGTATATATCTGGGTAATTTAATAAATGCTTCTGGGTGTTGATTTACGTCATTGTATCTGTGTATAAGCCTGCCTCTGTGAGCATGCTGCTGGTTGTCTGTGAGCATTCATTGTCTGCCTGGTGTGTGTATGTCTGTGTGTCTGAATGTGGTTTTGTTTAAAATTTTCCCCTAGAAAAACCAAGAAGTCAGATGTTTCATGAGGTTCTTAGTTAAAACCAAGGGGAGGAAGGAGGAGACAGTAAGGGATAATTTAGACAGAAAAAGGGGTAGATTTGGCTACAGTTAATCATCTGCCTCAGTCTTCTCTGGAGGAGACGGGGGAGTTCATTCCAGACATTAAAATGTCTCAGGGGAGGATCGTATAGATCATGCTGGGAGAGAAATGGAAACAGTGAATTATCCACAGGCTCACAAAGCGATGGAGCCAGATGTCATCTGATCCCGAAGTGAGGATAAAAACAGGGAGAGACAGCCTTCACAAGGTATGCCCAGGATTCCCTGAGACACTGGGGGTAGAGATAGGGGAAATGATTTCTAACTGCTATTAGTGAGGTAGATCTCTAGGATACCAGATTGATTTGGAACCTGTAACCTGGCTCCAGCTGTAATTCCAGCTTGCAGGGGAAGGTATTATTCTGAGTCAGAATGCAGAACAAAAGAACATTAAAACCGAAGTAAACGCGAAGTTTCCCAACATGCCAGCATCCCTGGAAAAATAAGCCTTAATAATGGCCCAGGAACACTTTCATAACACGAGTCTCCTCAAACCAACAGCACAAGGGGTCGGACGGATTTTCCAGCTCCGGTGCCCAGATCACTTTGCACACACACAGCTTGTTTTCCTGCACTTGAACAATCGTGGGCCTGACTCACTGCCCCTTCACTGCCCTGTGCAGCCAGTTCAGCTCAGTAAACAACTGAGCCCAGCAGCACCTCACCGGGGAACACAGGAGCAGCAGTGCCCTGCACACCCACTGTGACACCCTCTGTTTCAAACAAGAGGAAGGGAGTCCCTATTTCAGAAGCTGCTACACGTCCCACGACCACAGACACTGCCACTGGACGTGTGGTGATAGACCAGAATCAGAAGTTTTTGGCACTGGTAGCCGGGCACTCAGAGGACAGCAAATGTGCCCTCACCAGCTTGTCCTGCCCTTCTTTAGCCAGACACTGTGAACACAACAGTGTTTGCCCATGGAAGTGCTGAGTATGTCACCTATATCCTCCATGACATCCTGGCTGTGATCCAGCGTAGTTCCTCAGAAATACCTGGGGCTATTTTCTATCCATCCTCTGTTTGCAGAGGGACTCCAATGCAGCACAGCTCTTCCCAATAAGTGCTATCAAGCACGAGTAACGTCTGCTCAGACTGTTGCACACATTTCCTAGGAAAGGTAAAACAAACGGAGGAAATTAGAACTTATATCCCCATGTACAGTCCTTCAAATGAAAACTACCTAATGAAAATATTTTCTGCAATAAACCAATATCATCCTTCTTATAGAGAAAAGCATGACTCAGACTTTGAGACAGCTGGACACTCACAAACTAGCTTCCCTATAGAAATTCCTACTAAATTCATAAGCCTTTGATGATCCTGTTCATGCTTGTTCTTTTCAGGAAGTTTTCCCCATATTTCCAGATATGTTTCCCTTAATTAACACCCTCCATAAAGTAATTTCTTTCCACAGCACACTATCAGCAGCCCCTATGTCTTTCCCCAGCCTGCCTGGGGTGCAGGTGTGACCCTTCTGTGGGGACCACCGGTGCCTGCAGCCCCAGCCCCGGGGCCCATCCAACCCACCAGGCCGTTCCCTGGCACTTTGCTCCGTGCATTTCGAGGGGATGTGTCAGCCAGGGCTATTGTTTTGAACAGGAAGCAAGTTTGGCCGCCTCTGTAATTTAGATTGTAGGCAATAAGCAAGGGTGTGGTGTGCAAAGCAAACAAGGCAGGATTAACAGCTCTTTTCACTTCTGGACAAGGAATCTGTGGCAGCAGCCCACAGGATCCTGTCCCGTATTGGCTACGGCTTCTCCTCGTGACCACAGCCAGGAGTGAAAAACCAGAGTGTCCTCCAGGTTTTCAACTGGAGAGCAAAGATAAAAGTCCAGGCCCCATGTTCTGACAGACCTTTATGAGCTAAACATCTTGAAATGTGATTACGAGAGAAAATTAAGAACAGTCTTCTCCTTTCAATAGGTCTTTAAAAACAATAACCAGGCTTTACTGTAAATTCATTTATTTACCCTCAGAGTGCCAATTCCCAAGCTGATATCTCCTCAGTGTACCGGGGAGATATATATATAGATAGATCTAAATGTGGCAAGAAGACAGAAAGATTTTATTTATTTTGCGTAAAGACAGCAATGTGGGGAGTTCTTTTTTCCAGGAAAAACTACATCAGAGAGTGAGTTACACATCTTGTTAAAGAAATACTATGAGGTAAATAAAATCCAAATTATATTTAGCTCATAGGAGGTGACAAATAATAGTCAGGTTGACTATTGCCCTGCTGGAAGTCAGTCAGAAACCACTGTCAAACAGAGCACGAAAATAGAGAAAATAGAAGAGTCTGTACTCAGGATGGGTTTTGCATTTTCTAAAGTGAGCAACATTTTGCTCTTTATTGCCAGCGCTTTTAAAACTAGTTGTGAATGCAAGAAAAAGTACCTAAAGTCAAATCCTGGTCCTCATTCTGCTGAAATCACCTAAACTGCCTGGCTTGGAATTCCAGAACAGTCTGAAAAACCCTCACTCTACGCGTAAGATCATCAGTGGCAAACACAAAACCTGTGCCCTTTGTCCTGCCAGATCACCACCTCTGTGGCACCTCACATGTCCTTTCCAGGGACAAGTGTTCACACCAATCCCTGCTGCAGCAGCTATGGATAAGGCAAGTTGGATGAAGCATGGACAAACAGAGCAAACTTGGATGTTTCCTTGCAAAAACCCAACCCCGTGGCAAAATAGGCCTAGACTTCAGTGTGGTGTGTATTAGCTCGGGAGTAAACTCAAAGCAAGGACGAGGCAGCCATAAACGTTCAGGTCCCTGGATCCAGACATAAGAATTCCCATGCAGGGCTGAGCTCTGTGGGGATGCCCTGGATCCATGCAGTGATCAGACACGTTTTACTTTGTTCACAAGGCAGAAGTGCCTCCTCTCACCCAGCACTCCCTGCCCTCTCACAGCTCCCTTCTGGGTCAGCCCTCCCCACGGGGCGAGTGGGTGCAAGAGGATCATCATTCTTTCCTGGCACAGCACCTAATGCACCCAGCCTGCCTGCAGAGAGATAGCTGGCTGTTTGGGAAGGAGCACCGTGGGGGGGAAGGCTTTTTAACCTATTCTTGCCTTGTTCTGTGTAAGGAAGCCACAAAATCCCTCTCGCAGAGGCAGCTGATAAAGTTGCCTCCTTTGTTCAGCAGAAGAGCAGAAAGGACACATAACCAGAGCAACTGGAATGTAACTTCAGGAGTTAGTAAAATTTGCAGGCACTTGCAGACATTTCTGTGCGCTCTATCAAATGAACATAATTATCAAATGATTCTCCCACCCCTTCCTGGTTGTTGGGGTTATTAAGTGAAAGCAAAGTTTTATACTACTCACCTGAGACAAAAGAGCCTGCAGAAAGCTGCCTGCCTTTTGTTAGACTTTGCTAAGCTAACAGTTGCTGTCTGCAGTCAGAATTCCTTCCCGAAGCACTTGAGCACCCTGAAGCCTTGAGGGGACACTGCCTTTGCCTAGAGACAGATTTTGGGTGAGATTTTGGAAGAAAGGTTTGTATACAGTGTGATCGCCGCTGGAATGCTGGTTTCCTGCTAGACACACACAGAGATTTTGTGACCCTGTGTTCTTTTACAAGTGGCCTGTAAAACCCCAGCATTTCTTACCTCAAAGTGGTGGGGCAATACAACCTACATAACAATAATGACTCACTGGGAAACAGAAGGATCGAGCTCCAGGGATCTCCTCCTCAGCACAGACCTGCAAATACTCCGGAATTATTTGCATTCCACAGCTTGTCTTGCAGAATCCACAGATAAAAATCAGGCTTGGCATGGGTGGGATATCTGAGCAATATTTAGCAGCAGAACAATGAGCCAGCTGGGAAAGCAAGTACTTATCCAAATTGAAGTGGGCAAGTCATTTTGGGCAACATGGTAACTTGGGGATTGCCTGCACAGGGAGGTTGGGACAAAGCAAACTAAGGTTTGAATGGGTGGCATGTAATCCCATTCCAGACAAAGGTGGTGTAAACAGTCCAGTTGTTCTCAGGGTAGTGAATGAGAGCTGCCTGTGGCTTTTCTGGTGGTTCTAGAGCAGAGGTCCCCAATACCTGAGGAGAGGACACAGCCACTTCCTTCTTCTGCCCATAGCCTGACACCCGGGTTTGAGCAGTGAATGTAGATGTTGCCTGTTCCCTCACCCCTTGCAGAAGTTACTGCCTCTGTAACAGGAACAGGAGAGGCCAATCTTTCCCAGCTCTTCAGGCCCTCCAGCCTTTCTCTGCTGGCGTGACACGGAACGACATGAAAGCTGCACCAAAGTTGGGATGAAAAAACAAGATGAGTAGCCTGCACAGGTCTCTCAGTGTAAACCACCAGGCATAAATGAAGCGTGGATTCAGGTCCTGTTATTTACAGCTTAGGCTATAAATCCCAATGAACCAGTCTTCATTCCCAAAAGTCACCGGTCTGGGTGACACCTCAGTCTCCCTTTCCAACATGGCAACACAAGCAGGGATGAGCTTGGGGAAAGCAGATGAAGTCAGTCCTAGGGGCTGCTCATTGATGGTGATTTGTAGGTACAGCTCCCTTTTAAAGGATTAAAAAAATATGAAAGGAAGGAAGAAAAGACTAGAACAGGGCCCAGGAGGAGCCACAGAAAGGGAACAGACCCCCATCAGACGTACATGGAGTTAAAGGCTCTGATCAGACTTCCCTGTCCCTGTACCCATCAGATGTATGACCTGACTTGCTAATACTGAAACAGCATCAGAGGAAGTGGGATTTGGCACCATGTGCAAGCACTGGGGAGCTGGCTGTGCTTGTTCCATAGTAGATAACCAAGTGCATGTGTGTTTGCAGCACCGTGGCACCCCCAGAAGCCGTGGCCCTGGCTGTGTTAGCTCTGGGGTGCAGGCTGGGGCTTGGCCAGCACCACCTGCCAGCACCAGAGAGAAAGGACATGTGGGGCTCTCCTGCTTTGGGAGCAAGGCCATCTCTGCCTGTGACAGCAGCCACATACGGAATTCTCCCACTGAGGGGTTGCTGTGGGTTTCCCTGTGTGCTGGGTGAGGGCAGCTCCTTTCTGGACAGAGCCATGATGATGTTGATGTGGCAGAACAACCCCATATGGGAGGACTGGATGCTGCCGCAGGAGGACTTTCAGAGTGTATGTTGGGGCCCAGAAAGTTTCACGAGTCACCAGCACTCCTAAATTCTCTATCCCTTGGGGATGCTCCAGATTTGGTGCATGCCTCAGAGGACCCCTGCTAGGACAAGGCACTCTGAGCCCCAGGACATTCATCAACAAACATGTCATTTAGGCACCACTTATCTCACATGGGGAGAGTAAGTTTACATGCAATTTGCATAAAGCTTTGGGTGCAAAGCCTCAGAGAAGGTTATGGTGCCACTTGTCACCAAGTAGTCTTGTGAAAGCAAATTGAAATGTGTGAATCTCCTGGAGAGGCTTGTTTAGAAAGGGAAGGGACCCGGCATTCCTCTAGTCATCACAAGCTCAGGGGCATTCACATCAGGCTCATTTCCCTGGAGAATATTGTTCCTGCTGAGTGGTAGATTTAAGGTAGGATTAAGATGACCTGAAAAGCAAAGAGTATGAGCAGGGAGGCCAAAAGGTGCTGGAGCAGTTTCATCTTGTTCAAACTTCCTCCTTCCAGCAGCATTGCTGTGCACTGGAGCATTAAAGGCGAGATCTCTTTGCATCTTGCCGGGCCCTGTGGCAAGAGGAGATATCTCTCTGCCCCTACAGCTACGGGAGAGTTTCAGAGCAGGAGCAGTGCAAAAAATTACACTTGTCTCACTTTCAGTCAGCTGACAGCAGGCTCTTCTGTGTGTCAGAAGCTCTAAGCAAAGTCCTTTCGGTCCTGATGGTATCAGCCAACTGCGTGGGCAGCCTTTCCTCCCCCTTTCCCATGTCTACACCCTGTGGAGACGGCTCTGCTCCCCAAATAATCTGGAACTACAGCAGGTACTGGAACAGTCCCTGTACAGGAGGGGTGGGAGCCTCTTAGGCATCATGAATTAGCGCTGCAGACCAGTTCTGTTCTCCCCTGCCAGGAGCATCTCCTCCAAGGTATGAACTGACTTTGAATTCAAGAGATCAGAGGATGATCTTGGATGACTTTCTGGCGTGTTCAAAGATCTGCCTCTCTCTGGCCTGCCAGTCATGCAGAGGTGCAATGGGCAAGGAACTGAGGCCACCAGAACCAATTCTCATTGCTGGACCATTTGTCCTCATCTCTGCTTAGTTTTTTGTAATTGTTCACCAGCACTGTCTCTCCTGACAGTTACCTGCAGCTCTCTCACTGAAGACCAGCAGGTATGCTACTCCCAGCTGGCCAAACCAAGGACAGTTGACTGAGGGAAGCAGATAAAATTTTACATGTTTTTCTGGTGCCAAACAACACTTTTTTGGCACAAAGGAATTTTAAATTACCATAATTTCACGTTTCTAGGAGCTATTTTTAATAGGAAGAAATAAATGGTTAAGGTTTGAGGCCTCAGTTATAAATAGAAACTGATCACGCTTACAAGATTAGGATTTGGTATTTTTAGGTAATATTTGTGAAATTGGTAACATTTATGATTTAGTAGGACTGCAGTGCAGAAACACTAAATCTACTCTGTGCTTTGGACAAATCACTTAATCATTCTGATTCCTGGCATCCAGTGCTAATGAGAAGAGTCTCTTACCCTAAACTTATCACACGTGCAGGCTTTGTTTTGCCAATCAGGACCGTGCCAGGAAAGTGCAAATACCCAAAGATTATAGGCAATGGTAACGGGTGTAGCAATAAGGACGATCTTGGTAATTATGTACCTTCAAGAGAGAGGGAGAAACTTGTTTAGACTTGCAACTGGAATAAACCTGTCATAGCTGTGATAGGAGTCACCCAGGCTGGCAAGAACTAGGGTTTTTTTCAGGTCTCTTTAATAAACTGGTACCGTGGGGGAGTGGTGGAAGATCCTGTGAGAAGCTCTGCTGAGAACACGCTCCCTTGGTCCTCCAGATTTTCAGATTTCCCAATCTGTTCTGCTCTCAACCACGCGCCATTCTAGGTCCAAGCAACACTTCCCTGTCTGGCAGTCTGCTACGTTCACAGGTGCCTTGCAATGTCAGAGCAAAGATTTTGCAAATAAAAGCCTCAGCAGAGCTTTAAGTATTTGTTGGATTGGGGCCTTACTTTGCAATCTTAACGCTGCTCATAACCCAGGGTCAACCACAAGAGCAACGCTGACATCGCTTGTTGGAAACAGGGTGTTGATTCAGCCCAAGAAATATTGTGGAACGTTCCTTCCTTCCAGACTACTCCAGAAACAGCACAGGGGCAGAGATGCCTGTGCCTGTGGTGATGGCTGTTTCCTCTAGCAAACTACATCCTTCTAGTGTTCTCCAACTCACACAACTGTCTTTTCCCAATGGGTAAATGCAACCATAAAGAAAGAGAGGACACCTCTCCATTTAACCACAAATCCAAAGTACATCCATAGAACTGAACGTGCCAGGGAAATCCTGTAGGAAGATGTTCTCTGACCACACCATCAATGGCAGTGAAAGAGTGGAAACAGAAAAGACTTCCAGTTCAAATTCACTTCTACAGATGAAAAATTCTTTTTCAAACTCAAGGATAAAGTAGGCAAGACCTATGCTACCCCCAAATTATTCCCAGCTTCTGTTTAGGCAAGAAAAAGTTAATCTTTAGGACTTTTATAACAACATGTTTGTACAATGAAAAGCAATTCCAAGGAGCATCTGTCATCTCAAAAGAGGGTCTGAGGGTGGTGCCATTTGAACTACACAAGGAACAGGTTAGGTTATGGGGGAAAAGGAGCCCAGAAAGCTGGAGCAGTTAACAGCAGGTAGTAGGAAATTGTTAGATATTAGGTTATGCCAACCACCAGACTAATATCTCAAGGATATAAAATGCCATTCAGCATGAGGAAAAAAGTTGGGAAAAGCTGTAAACATTGAATGGAGTTTGTGGTGCACTGATACTGTGGCATAGCTGATGCTGTGTCTCCAACTGGAGACAAATGGAACATCCCTGTGTTTAAAGACACAAAAGTGAACACAGTCAACACAGGAAAATACTACAATGGCATGATGTTACTCCTATATCAAGAAGTGAGTCCAGCACATGTCTCTGAGCAGGGACTATTTAACCTTCTCCACTGCCCCACACCTGAAGGGTTCATCTCTGAATGTTCTTCCTCAGCCCTTTCCTCCTTTCTTAACGTGTCATTCAGCTGCAAACCAGATTTGTTTTCATTTTAGCTTGCACGACCTTCCTGTTCTCTTTAAACAAGTAGAAGGTAGTGGGGGGTTTCTTTGCTACCTTTCATTGAAATCTGCACAGTAAGATGGAAAATTCCAGGGAGCAGTTGAAAACGAGAAGGCCAGATTACTGTACATCAAAGGGAAGCAGCATTTGCTAACTCCTTCATTTTACGTGTATGTGATTCATAAACTGCTTTATGAAAATGGAAAAGTGATTGAGGAATCGCTCAGGTCCTGACAAAAAAATAAACTAATAGCAACAGCCTAATTTCCATGAAAATGGGCTGGTCTCCAAAGCCTCTGCCAAGACCAGACACTGTGGTGCTTGCAGCTTTCCTTTGTTTGCTCTTCAAAGCAGGTAGAGCCAGGAACATTGCCGTGCCTCATAGCAAGCTGTAAGATGTGGTACATGACTTTCAGATGAGGGAATTTAAGCATTTCTCCCTGAGTATTTCACACTACAACAGCAAGGAGAAAAGCACAGACGCAGCTGAAATGAGGAGGAGATGAACCGAAAGGGTTGAAAATGGATTCTTCAGCATTACTCTGTAGTACGGGGAACTGAGGAGGCAATTAAAACCAACATGAAAGAAGATTTAATTGCAAATCAGCGAAACCTGCTGAAGCACAGATAGCAAGAAGCAAAGAATCACCCCACCTGATGTCCAAGCCCTTCACGAAGGAGAGCATTGCCCTCAGCTCCACAGGCAGCTGATGGGAAGAGATAAGCCCTTCCCAAGGAGGCATTCAGATCTCAGAGGGAGCAGTTCCTGGGGGAGCATCACCCTCTGCCCAGGCTTGGCATGACTCACCCTTAGACACAGGCATATCAAGGGGAAGAAATCTAGGACAAACCCACCCAGCCACTCCGTGGGGAGGAGCAGCACAGCACTGCCCTCCCCATCCCTGCCAGGTCACTGAAGGAAAACCTGAGGACAACTGGAATCGGGCACTGATGGCACCCACTGCCCGGGAGACTCCAGCACTGTGGGATTGTTTCAGTGTGGGGGCTACAGCTTTTAAACCTGAGACTGCAGAAAAGAGTGTGAGCAGGAGCACGAAGGGCTCGGCCACCTTAGAGAAGGGGGCACTGAGGAAGGGCAGGAGTGAGCCTGGAGAAGGGGGGAGAGGGAGGCCTCGCAGCTGATGAGGAACAGCGGGAGGACAGGCGGGACTGGTTTTGGGGAGGTGGGCAGTGCACGTGGGAATGGAAGGAGGCAGGGCAGGGCGGCACCACCCTCAGCCCGGCTCTTTGGTCAGGCGGCTTTTAGCATTTCAAAGCGTTTCTTTTCTTTGTTACTCCAACCACTGACTAAAACAGGCAAGCAGGTATTTACTGGATCAGCCGAACCCCTCCTGCCTCGGTGGCCTGAAAGGCATCGTCACCCTGTCCTGCAAGGAAATCACAGCGTCTCATTCAAAAGCTTTTCTAGTCTGAGGGCAGGATTAAGGAATGGGAGAACAGCACAGGCTGTAGACAATGTCAGGGCCCAGTAAGGTGAACCCTGGACTCGCTTCAGGAGCCCAGGGAAGGTGGCCCTGGGTGCTCTCCCGGGGTGGCAGAGTTCAAACAGGCTCAGTGACAACCAAGGGGACATATCCAGGCCCCTTCTGAGAAAAGCACCCAAGCCAAAAAGCAGCCCAGGATCACAGGCACCTGACGTGCTGCTTGTTCCAGAGGCAGCAGGGTGGGGTACCACGAGGAGAATCTGCTTTCCTCTTCAACATAGAAAACATCAAAGTTCTCCTGAAAAATTAAAAGCTTCTGGACAGGCTCTTGGTGTATTTTAAAAAGCAAAACAGACCCGTTTCAAAGCACTCTTTCCAAAGGTCTTTCCTGAATGTACATCACATGCAATGGAAAAACACTGCATGCCTGGCATTTAATATTTTTCACCTGTGACCCAGGATTGATGTCTGTGTAACTCCCTGATTTAATCCAACGACATGTCTCAGCAAGAAAAAAAAACCCTTTCAGAGTTTGAAAAGGAGTTGGAAAAAAATAAAGTCACGCTCAACACTTCCCCTTCCCTGGAGAGATAGGAGTGCTGCTTGCCCTTTCCTGACGATAAGCATATCCTGGTGGTTAAAAATACGTTTTGCTCTTACCGTAAATTCTCCATTAGCCAACTCCTTCAGCCCAGCCCACGGTGTTGGGGTTCACGATTCCTCAGAGGCCACACGTGACAGAGCTTGGCCTGTGCGTGTCCAAATGCACTGGAGAAAAAGCAAAAGTAACAGCTCTGATCCTGCTGCCTCATCTGGAGCAGCAAAACCTGGGGAGTGGCAACAACATTCAGGTCAAATGACTTCCACCTTTCCTAAGCCCCCACAGACTCCACATTAATTTTTGTCTCTGACTTTACAGCTGCTCCCAGGCAAAAAGCAATGGATTGTATTGAATTCTGAACAGCAATTTATTCCTCAGGTAATTTTACTGTTTCCAGTGATCATTGTGCAAAGGGCTGACTTAGTAACATGGAACAGCAAGGCTCGCTGCTTGGTTTGAGATTCTGGAGGCCAGGAGCCAGGTACCTGCTCTGCAAAGCTTCTGATCCTTCCCACATCACCTCCTCTCTCTTCTTCACCTGGAAAACTCAGCCTGTTGAAAGCTGGCTCCAAGACTTGGGCCGTGCAAAGGACACAGATGCCACCTCTTACCTAGGAGGCACCAGCCCTGGGAAGAACCTGGCTCAGCAAAGCTGGGGCTGCTCACACACCCAGATGCCTCCAGAGCAGCTCCAATCTGCAGGGAGGTTTGCCAGCTGCACGCCTCTCCTGGCACATTCCTGCCAGGAGAAAGCTGGTGGAAGCCAGCGAACAGCTGTGACTCCCTGACAGCACCAGAGTCACAAGTGTGGTTGCACAAACCCAAACTTGCCTTCTTGGCAAGTCCCTTGCAGATAAGAAGGCACAGGGAGGCCTTGCTCCCAGGCATCAAGAGCCTCAACTGGAAATCCTGTTTTAAGGAACCATTTTCGGATTTCTCCTGCGATGCTTTTGAAAAAAATCGAGGGGGTAAAAAGAGGCACAAATGGAAACTTTAGAAGTTATATCTCTGTGCATAAAAGGTAAAGGAAACCAGGCAGCAGCCCTCTTCCCTTTCTGTTAGGATTCCAGGCTATGGAATAAAGATAAATCCAAGTTCACCCTCCTGTCTTTGTTTCCAAGACTCAGTAAGACAGGGGAGATACGGCAGAGCCCATCTACGCAGCCATAACCATGGGAACCCCAGCAACAAGGGTAAATCAACATGAGATTCCCTATCATCAGTCCCTGTTTACACTGGAGGCACCAACCTGGCTGGCAGTTCAGAACCTTGGTATGGCTGCGAAACTAAGCAAGGAAAGGGGTTTATGCAGCAAGTATCCATTTTTTCTGTCCTAGTACCCACCATCTCTTTTAGAACACGTGTTTACAGCACCTGGTTCTGCTTTGAACGTGTGCTGCTGCCTTCCCCCTTCACTCCCCTTGCCCAAGCTACCCCAAACCTCAGCTTTTCCTTTTCTCCTACCTTGCATTTGGCCTTGCCTCAGTGTCCTTTTGTTTAAGAACAGGTAGGCAGAGCTCAGGGTACTTTCCTGGAGGTCAAACCCTCGCTCCAGCTCCTTGGTCCCAGTGGAGGCAGCCCCAGCAGAGGCAAGGCTGGGACATCAGAAGAAGGGAGCAGCCACAAAGGAAGAATATTGTTCAACTGCAGTTGCAGCTGCTTGGCAACTTAAAACCATGCAGGGCTCTGAACTTGCAGAGGTCACATCTGCACACCACGGAGCATCCGAGGGCCGGGATATCAGGCAGCCCTGGAAGGAGCAGTTTGTACCCGCCCTTGGGAGCAGTTACACTCCACAGATTTTTCTCCTCTGCTCAGAAAGGTCACATGGAAGCAGCAGCATTTGTGAAGGGGACGAGTGAAGGTGACTGCTGGGGAGAACGGAGACCTTCAAACAACCACGAGACCTTTTCCAGGTGAGCAGAGGCTCCTTCCCACTCCCATCTCTCCCAGAGTGACCATCACCAGCACTCACTGCCTGGACAGAGCTGGAGAGGGACTGCTCCCGCCTCCCCTCGCTTCCTTAGCCCTTCCTCCTCATTTATTTCCTTTGGGCTTTCCCCTTTGATTAAACTTCTGGCATGTAGGAATGTTTAATAATAAAACAGACAACTCATGGGAGATGATATTTATAAAATCCACTGCTCCTTTTTTTTTTTCTTCACTTTTCATAAGACCTTGAGAGAAAATCTTGAACTACGTTCTTCCTTTCAAAAGTAGAAAGAAAAAGCAGAAGGAGCAGTTAACAAGTTTTCAAACAATCAATGTTTTATTTGGTTAATTTATTAAACACCTTTAAGACAATTAATTTTGGTCTGTACCCTTCTATAAAATTATTCAAGTTCTGAGCAAACCTCCAATACATAAAGCAAAGTTACTTTTACCATACGCAAATTTCAGATCAAAATACAACACTCTGTTTTCTTACATTTATAAAACCCGATCAAATACAAACAACATTAAAAAAGATAAAACACTTTCACTGATCCTTGGTACAATATTACAGCACAATTTGCACAGTGGCAACTAAGTCCTCAAAGCACAAGTCAAATACTTTAAAAAGGGAACCTCCCTTTAGTCACCCAACGTTCTACAGAACACGTAAACAAAGCGAGTGCTACTGAATCCAGGAAAATTCCTGTGTCCCTTTTTGTACCGTGTGTGAGCCACAAATCTGCAAGGGAGGTTACTGCTGAGTAACCAAACAGCTTTCCTGCTTTGCTGTTCCCGCTTTTTTTGTGCAACTACTCCATGAAAATAAATGGATGGAGGTGGACCAGGCTCTGCACTGGGCAATTTATGGCAACTAAAGTAAACCAAGAAATGTGTGTTCTTCTAAAAACGGATCACAAAACTATTAAAAAAAGAATCAATACCAAATTATCCGTGGGTACAACTGGAGTAACTGCCCTTTGCTTCACCTTCAAGACATCTAATGTAGACACAGAGTGTTTTCAATTGTTGAGAATTTGTTCAGTGGCAAAACCCAGTGTTTCAGCAATGGGTCAAAGTGCCATTAGAATTGCACATTTTTCTACATCGTACCATGCAATGTTTGTCTGGTGCTACACCTGAAAGCTTGCACCTACACTAACCTATGGACAATGGGGGATCTCTCGGGAAAGAGAAACAACAACTAAAAGGACAAACATAAAATGGTAAAACTGAAGTGTCAGTTGACAGATGTTCCCGGGAAGGGTCCACTTAGCAAACCTTGCAGGAACACCTCGAGCAAAGAAAGGAAAATCCAAGCAGTGACAGCAGGGGCTGATGTGTCCCCTCGGGTTCTGCTTTGCACAGGCAGTTGAGGCAGTTGCACCCCAGTGCAACTAAAGGGTATTTTTTGCCTGGAGTTCTGCAACCCCTTCACTTCCCCCCATCCCCAAACCATTGACTGTACTTACAGTTCAACTGTAAGTTCAGTTATTTAGTCTCAGCCAATGTGAAGACTTGTACATAATGAAATGGAAAAATACACTAATGGATCTAACTCTCCTCTCCTCCCTCCCCAAACTCGTGTCAAACCCACGAGGATACCACACACTCCAAAACTTTTCATATCTGATAACGTTCATATAATCCCACCAGAATGAAGGAGAACTGCAAACTGCACAAACAGTGCATAGTTAAACAATGCTCAAGTGTAAACAATACAGGATGGAAACAGTTTAATAAAATCCTAGTGAGGTACAGCAAAAACCTAAATTTCCTAATTCAGTGGTTTAAGTGCAATTGAAACCCCGCGTTCCGCCCTTCTCCAATCAGATCTCTCCATAATTAAGCTGCACTAATTAGGCTTATTCCCTTAAAGCTACATACCCATGCTATAACTCATTGTATTGACTTAATGCAAACACTTGTGGGGGAAAATTAATTTACAGGGTTAATTAAAACCTTTGTAGTATTCAAAAGGAATGATAGTAAAGGGATCAACCATGGAAAATGTGTTAATACATGTTTTTAAAAAGATTTCCAATAATTCTAACACAAAACAGCAAGTATATTTTGAAAAATGCATAGAAACCCTGTCAATACAAAAATCCCCACTAAAATTACACAACTAAGCAATTTTAATCTAAATATTTTATGTGCTTTTCCTATAAAGGCCACTTTGACATACAAATACAAAAAAATTTACATTTTTTTCCCAAAATAAATTATTTGTTCCTCAATTAAAAATACTGAATATGGAAGCATAACAACCCTCTCTTCTGCCAGCTGCTCATCTGCAGCAGCTATTTCCAAAGAAGAAAATCTCCAAATATTTTCAACTACCAAAAGAAATAAGAAATGGCTTCAGCCTGTGTTCTGCCTCACACTAGGGAAAACCTGGGGATAGGAATGGAACAGGCTGAACCCTTCACACTGCGTGTGTTGGGGAGGGAATGGATACACACAGACACCTGCAGAGAGAGCTTTTCTGTCTCCCAGGTTATGCACCGAAATCCCTTTTTGGAATCAGAAAAAGAAATCAAGGTTCATCTGAATTAGAGAAAGGTGAAATAGGAAAGGGAGTCAGGAGGGAGGAGCAGTGTGAGGTGCAGGGTGGGTTAAGTAAATGGAGAATGATGTGAAGGTGAAAAGACAAGAGCACCTGGGAGATGAAAGCTCCTCACGGGATGCAGGAGCAGGGAAAACAGCGTACCCGTTTTACTGACAGTGAACAGGGGGAGGGAGAGGAACACAAGGAACAAATTTCACTGGAAAAAACGAATCAATGGGAGAACAAAGAACCTTTGCCAGCAGTCCTGACCACGTGGGCATTTATCCCTGAATTGCCACGGAAGCAGCAAAATCAGACACAGAGAAGCGTTGGAAATGAAAACGTACTCGGACTGGGTTTGGGATGTCACGGGGATTCTTTGCCGTCAGGACCAGACTCACAACTGAACGACACAGGAACATAAAAGCAAGACAACATCAACCCAGAGGGGCACAGCAAACCCCAAACACCCGACCTGCTCTAGAGTTGAGACAGGCAAATGTTGTGAAGTGGCACCAACTCGCTCCAGCGGGAAAAGCCGCGCTGGTGGGATCATGGGACGAGCTCCGATCGACAACACCACGAGAGGACAGGAGGGACACACTTGGACAGGACATCATTCCAGGTCAAACACCCATAAACTGACCCAGATAAACTGCTGGGCCAGGCAAGGGGGCAGGAGGGAAACTGGAGTGGGTTTGGACACAAGATTCTTGGGCAGCCACTGAGTACAAGTTCTCCTAACCTTGGACCAAGGACTGGACTTGGAAGGACACAGGAGCCGCACATCTTCTGTATCACAAGGAATTCAGCTCTCTGGTGTGCTGTATTGCATAGTTTGATTGAGGCCAAAGAGCATTTACATCTTATTTTTCCCTGTTTTTAACAGAAGTAACTCAACATACTCAAATCAGAGCATTCCAAAGCCTGGTCCCAAGTGATTCACCAATTCATTTCTAAAGCAACACGTGAAGACTTTTGGGGTGGACACATAAATAAAAGCAAAAACTTCATTCCCACACAAAGCACAGACAGACCCACAGAACACGTACACACACAAAGAGCCTGTAGCAGTAAACACATCTGTAACACAGAAGTCAAAGCATGACAGCTGGATGATGGGAACAAACCTTGCTGTCAAGCTGCATGCCAGCAACAGTAAACAAGACCAGGTGAGTGTTTCTACCACACCACACCAGCGTATTTTTTGTAGGAAAAGTGTCAATATATTCTGACAATATCCTGGTCATTATCAAGATCTTAGATTTTACAGAACACCGAACCTTTACGAGAGCAGCAGCAATGTGGCATCACATTGCAACACCCTCCTATTCGTGGAACATCATAATTGGATTATTCAATGTAGTTATTTCATTCTCTTAGGCTAAAATAAAGTATTTGTACCGTACAAAGTCAGACTAAATACATTAGTCATCATTCATATAATACGTATTTATATTCTTTAGCCCAATCCTACAAGATTCATGCTACTCAATAAACATGGTTTACAGAGGGAAAACTCTGAAGGTAGAGCACCTAACGTGAAGAAATTTTGCTTTTTCCCTTTGAAGGCAAAATTAGAACAGTCTCAGCTTGTCAGGCTCCACTTCAGATTACAAAGCAGTGACCAGACAAACTGGGATGCAGTTCCATATCTCTGGTTTCTCAGAAAAAAAAAAGTGGAGGGGAAAACCAGGCAGCCGGGAGCTCCCCGGTTATTTAGGCCAATAGCTGCGGTTCCAGCCTGCAGACATGGTTCCAGAGACCCCAGTATTTTCAGATTTAAATAGAAGCAATGCAAAATATTGGTTGTCCTATAACACCCAGCCCATAATCCTTTATATGTTACCCTTATGGAGGGGGCAGGGTGGGCTCGTCCTTACCTGTGCTGCCAGAATGCAGCTGCAAAGCTCAGGCTCTGCACAGGCAGTGGATGATGCTGCTCTTCAGCCTTCCCTAAAGTGAG
The DNA here is from genome assembly GCF_003984885.1 of Neopelma chrysocephalum. Lineage (NCBI taxonomy): Eukaryota > Metazoa > Chordata > Aves > Passeriformes > Pipridae > Neopelma > Neopelma chrysocephalum. The sequence goes on from NW_020897727.1 coordinate 9,467,973, forward strand.
AGGATCAGGGACTTGCAAGTGCAGTGGGGTTCTCCTGGGTCCCTCATTTATCAGCTGTTTTTCAGACAGCACTGCAGATAACACAGGTGCTCCTCATGAGGCCACAGCCCGTGGCTCCTGGACAGCCTGGATGAGTTCGGATGGTCCAGAGGGCAGCACCCAAGATGGGAAGGAGGAGAAGGACAAGGCAGTCTCTGGACTCTTCTCAAAAGGCTGAAGGGCTCTTACATTAACTGAGAAATGCTACAGCACTGGGACTGTGAAGCCTACGGGAAGACAATAACCTGCTGTCTGGAGAGGGGACAGGTTCAAACACCAACCCTTGATCCTCTCTGCTGCTTCACACAGGGCAGGAGTAGGACTTATGTCCTCCACAGAATGAAAAACTTGTAGCAGTTACCAAACCCCTAAACCAAACTGATGATACAGATTACATACAAATAAAAAACAGCACAATAAGGACAACAAAAGAGTTCCTACACAGGACTAAAATTCATCTCTCTACTCCATGGCTTGCATCTACAAGAGCCTCTCCTCAGACCTGCTAAGCTGATGTCTCTGCTCTTGGGAGCTTCTCTCCTTCTACCTCCTGACCCTCTGTGGCACCCACACCCTCGGGGGGCTGAGCAGGTGAGGTCTGAGTCAAACCCCACCCCCGGCCCAACATCCCAGTGCTCTGACAGCCACGCTGGTCAGCGTGTCCCAAACACAGAGCCAGGTCCTGGGACCGAGCCCAGGAACGTTAATATTTACAGAATAGCCACCATGATGCCAATGGAAGGCTCTGGAATTAGCAGCTAATTGGTTCAGTCTGCAGGGGCATGAATAGCTCCTTGTTTTGTCCCTACTATTCGTGCGTGGCCAGTAGAATGTTTGCTACATTGAACTCAAAGCATGAGCTGCTCCTTAAAATTTTAGAGGAAAATGTTCCCCGTGAAGCATTTCTTGGTTTTGCCTTTACAGAGAAAGGAAAAAGGCAGCATTTCCCCGTTACATTTTGTATTATTAAGGCCTCTGACAGTTCGGGAGCCATCTTTATGAAAAGGGATGTATTTTAAAAAACAGACTGAATAGTCAAAAGAAAAACCCCAAAGAATAAACACGAGCTGATTATCAGCTTATATCGGTCCTTTGAGAAGTCAAGCACAGTGTAAGGAGTTCAAAACTATGTCAAAATAGCACCTTTAGAAGCAGAAGAAAACACTTCTTCAAGCTAAGCAAAACCCCACATACTTGAAGATCCCAAAGAAAGGGGCAATTAGATGAGTTCAGGTACAGAAGGTGGGTATTGATTTTCGACAGTTTTTCCTCTGTAGGTGAGTAAATGGGGAACTCCACAGAAAAACACCCAATTAGACTTCACAGAAAAATCAGTGAATCTCTCCACTGAGATAATGGATCACAGGCAAAACAGTGCAGAGTAGAGGCAGAGAGAAAACTATCTGATCTGTCCTTAAAAGAGCAGAGACTTCCATTTTTTTAAACAGATCTTTTCCTATTTAAAAATCATCAGGACAGTCTTTCAATTGCTACTCTCATTTCCAAGTATAATAATTACTTTCAAGGAATATACATTTTTATTTACTTTTTACAGCAGCTGCAGGTCAACCTTGGTCTTTTTGTACAGAAACATTAATTTAAAATGAAATTAAAGTAAACTGTCCTTGGGCAATGGGACCATTCTGTCCTGCTTCTTGTCTGCTTTTAGTTTGTTTTTTATTTTATTGAAGGGCAAAATGCGATTTAAAACAAAACAAAAAGATTTGACAAAGTGCGAGGGAAAAAAAATGAGGTAGCTGGGAATAGGGACTTTCCCCCCCAGAAAATCTTGCTTTACTGATACTTCTCCTCTGCTCCAAGCACTGAAAAGTACCTGTCAGGAGTCCACCAGGACACAGATGGCTGTTTACAGCCACTAAACTAAGGTGCAATACAAACTCACCATACATTGCAAAAATGCAGCCTCCAACCCTTAAATACAAAAATGTTTCTATTAAAAGAAGCAATTTTTATTTGCCTATTTCGGTTTGGGAAGTCAGAGATGAAAAAAAAATGCTTAAAATTGACTTAGCAGCTGTTTCCCAAAGCAAACAAAAGCTCCAACAGACCCCGGGTACTCTGAGCAACCCAGAGGAGTCCTTTGGACCAGTTTAAGACCAGTTCTGAAAGAGTTTGAAAGTATTTCTTAAGAGGGCACTCCCTGGCTTCCCTTCAGAAAGAAACTTTAACAAGAGCTTTACAGAATGTCAGCTCTGTTCAATCCGACCACCTTGGCAGATACCCCGGTGTACTGGTTTACACACTCTAATAAATAAGCAGAATTTGCTTTTTAAGAGTTAAAAACAGTGAAACAAGTGACAAGGATGATAATCCTTTCCTGCTGTCACGTGTGAATTGATAAAGCAGGTTAATAAAATTGATAAAGCAGATTAATCAGTGTGAGACCATTCAGGAGAGAACCTCAAGCCCAGCCAGGGATCAGGTTTTCAAAGCACACTAATTACTGCAGACTGACATTTAGACTTTCCAAAAAGCTCTTGCTTTCTTCTGGTGCAAAACTGTTCTACAGGTTCTTTTTTTAATGTTCTGAAGTTGGCAGAGGTGGCAGCACAGAGAATGCACAGAAATTGCAGTGGTGAGACAGCCCATTGCACAGCCTGTGACAGGGGGTCTGTCAGGCTCCTGGAGTTGGAAATACAGAGGAGAGAAACCTGCCCTTGACAAGAACTGAGGATATTTTAGCATTAAGTGAAAAGGAGGAAAGGCAAAGAAGAAAAAAAATAATCAAGGGCATTAGGTGGTGATTCAAAAGCACCCAGTATCTGAAAAAAAAAAATAATTGCATTTTCGTGTTTTATCAATAAAATTATTGCCATTGGGGATATTTCTTTCTATCTTATTATTGTAATCAGATCCTCAGCTTTTACCAGGGCTCGGAACAGCCTCATTTCATTATGCAAATTCAAGGGCACAGGTAGGCAGTGGCATTGAGCACCCTCATGCACTGATGTGCCCTGGCAGGTGTTCTCTGTTCACCAGAAACCCTGCAAAAGCACCGGGCAAACAAGATTTAGCCTTTGCCATTGAAAAGCTTCAATCTTCCAGCTCACTTTTCAAGACAATAACCTTCAAATGTCATTCTAAACAACCCCTTTATGTATTTCAAATATTTCTACAACTAAGAAGCAGCTACCTAGAATAAGCTACTTAAAAAAAATCTATGATTCTGTATCACCAACAAATTTAAAACATAATCACCCGTTGGTAGCAGTTCATAGTTTAATTCTCCTATTACCTTTAATCCTTTTGAGCAGGTGTTTATCAAGTTGGGCACTTCACATGGCTTTAGTCCATGTTTTTAGATTACCTGTTAATCAAAATTTTGAGGCAATTGATTACTGGAGTACAACAGCAGTCAGGCTGCAGAGTCATGCTGGGCATGGCTGATCAGAGGTGTCACCTTAAACCCTGGCTGCAATCCTTCCTACAGCAAGGAATTTCACAGGAAAAAAAAAACCACATCAGAAACCACAGGAATAATGGAGAGCAGCTGCCCAACTTATCAATTAACTTCAGAGCATGTGGATGTGACCCCCACAGAAAATGAGTGGAGCTGCCCCCAAATCTCACTGCCTTCAGCTTTTACTGGGTCACCTTCCCAGTCCCAAGGGATCAGAGTGATCTCTGTGCTTTCCCTTCACAAGTGGTGTGCCACAGAAACACAGAACCTACAGGTGCAGCTCCCAGCTCCAAGAAAAGACAAGGAAGAGCAGCAGAAAATGGCAAACGTCAAAAGGCTGCAGCAGCGACGAGCGAAACGCAGCCCTGCACTTGTTCCGGGACAGGAAAAGGAAACACTCCAAGAGAAGATGGAAATAGCAGCTCCTGCACACACGGATGTCATTAACACCCCTCCCACCCACCTGGAGGAGCTGTTTAAGTACTCCAAAGAGCTCAGAGAACACAACCCTCCCCATCCTCAATGCTAAATTAGAGGCAGGAAGGATCCATACCCTAAATTAAATGTAACTCCTTTGACAGCATGGCTGTGAGTGGCACCAAACCAGCCCTTGGTCTGTCTGTGTCCCTGGGCACAGCCACACTTCCCAAGATACTGCAGGCTGAGTAATGCAAACGAATTGCACTTCATCCAACTACCTAGAATTTTAAATACTAAAACCTGTTGTCAGCTGCCACTTATTATATACTTGCATGGCACCAGTGCTCTAATAAAGAGCAAAGTGTCCATATCCATCACATGGAGTGATATTCAAGGCAGCTGTGAAGAGTAACACAAACCTGCAGAACAGTATTTAAAAAAAAATTAAAAATTTACAGTGTTTTCAACAGCATTCATTTAAAAAACAAAACAAAACCAAACCAAAAAAAACCCCAAACCACTGCTCTTTTTTGGAACACAGTGAATTGTAAGCATCTCTGTATTTTAGTAGATCAGCTGAATTATTGTTATACACAGAGTAAACCAAAATTTTGGCACTTGTATCAACTTGCATTTGTTATTGCATCCTCCACTTCGCACGGCACACGCACGTTAGCAGAGCCCATGCAGGCTGTATGGCCACAGTATTTATGGAACAACCAGAGGAACTGCAGTTAAAACAGGGAAAGACATCCCTAAATCCCTCAGGAGTGTACTTGTGCATTTACTGAGTCATGCAGGCACAAGAAATATTGCAAAGAAACTAAGCTGCCTGGTGTGTTCTGTGAGGGGAGTTCGTAAACCAGGCGCCTCAGCAGCTTTGATAAAAACCTCTTATTTTCACCCAGATCTCTGCCCCAGAGGGCAGGCTGTGTGCCAGGCACGTGCTGTGCAGTCCAAGCACAGCCTGCCCACAGCTATCAGTGAGCTGAGGTGGTGAATCTGCTTTGTTTTCAGACTCAACCACTATCCTGCTGCATAATCTCATATCCATTTGCCTTCAACTCACAGACAAGGTACCCCCAAAGCTGTGGAGAGCCCCTCGACCAGGAGCAGCTGGGTTGATACAGCATTTTCACAACAACTAAAACTTAAGGACTAGCTGATCAAACATTTGAGCACAGACAGACCTCGCTGTGGTACAGCAAAACAGAAGACTCTTTAGGACGCCTCTTCTTCAGGTTATAAAAACAGAAAGAATTTGAAATCCAATCCTGACTCTTTAGGAATATGAGCATCTCCCAAGGCCAGGTGTGTGCCTCCCTCAGGAACCCGAGGGATTTATTTTCTGAGAGCAACAGCACTTTACACCTTTGCTTCTGTAAATCTTTCTCTCTGCTGTACAGAGCAGCCACAAGACTACACATATAAAACAAGCACAGAGGATGCTGCTTGTGTGCTTACAATAGTATCTCTTTTTTTTCCCCTATTTGTACACTCAAAACTTCTGATTTAACCTAAAATTAGCAATTCCAAAGTTTTTCCAAAAACTACCTGTGTCACATGAAAAAAAAAAAGGAAGAGGGAATTTTTTTGGGGGGGGAACTGTGGTAAGAGATGGAGTGAGGGGAGAAGAAAAAGCCACCTCTCTTCCCATCTTCCACAATTCCTACCCCATATTGTGGTGATTTTCTGATGACAGTGGCTGGGGTTTGTCCAATTCCTCAGCAGGGGAAGGAAAAAGGACACAGAGGCCCAGCCCAAGTTCCTCAAGCTCAAGGTGGCCCAGCCAGTCCTGGTTTGAGATTGTGCTGAGCTTGACTCAAGGTGCACCCAAGGACCCAGCCCTGGTCCAAGGTGTGCCGGGCACCGAGTCAGTGGCACTTTGCAGAAATACAAATGTTGGTCTAAAACCATCAGCATTTCAATGCTGAGATGAACTCTCAGCCCCAGGGAAGTGCCTAAAGCCTGGTGGTGAAGCCTCAGACAGCAGGGATAGAGGGCCAGGAGAAACATTCACAAAGTCACCTGTGGAGGACCTGGCTGAAGGAGAGAGCCGATTCAGGAGCTGGAAGGAATTAAGGCCACTGTGCCAAGCAAGGACAACTTAAACAAGTTTCTAAACTGCCAAACCACCTAAAACCCCTGGACTGCACCTCATAAAATTCCTGAGTTGTTTCCCATGTGGTTCAGCCATTGTACGCAGGGGTTCACAGCACCAGGGGTACACAACACCAGGGTGCAGGGACAGCTGGGGTGGTGGCATTTACCAGTGAGCCCAGTCCAATCTGTGGCTGTTCACATGTTCAATGCCTCAGGAGACTGGTGACCTCCCTCCACTCAGCACCTCTGGAATCACAGCCTCCCTCCCCTACTGAAGTCGACCATCTCTTCTGAAAAGCAAAAGGAAAATCAGAGGTCAGCTCTGCCTCTTGTCTCCTGCACCATCCCCGGGACAATCCCTGGAGAAAGGGGAGTCTTGGCATCAAAGCCTTGCCTTAAATGCAGAGAGAAATGAAACCTGGTTATTGCACATCCCAAGAGATGCACTCGCAGATCAGACCAGGGCAGACAGACAGGAGTCAGACCCCAAAGGACACATCACTTCCCTCCTACACACACAGGGCCTGGAACAGCTCCTGGATCAGCCACACACAACACAGATGGGGAATGATCCCCATTCACTTAAGCAAGACCAAGGAAGCCAATTTTGAGAGCTCAGGAGTGCTCAAATCTTCAGCCTGAGCATGCACCCCAAACTCCAGGAGCCAGTGTCCCTGGAGACTCAGTCCCTGGGCTGCACAGAACGTGACACGAGCACACGCGTGCTAAGAAATTCAGTTTGCAACTGGTTCAGCTGAAGAGGCTTAAACTTCTTGGTCAAATCTCACCAAGTGCATTCGCAACACGCTCCAATCACAAGAGATTTGTTTATTTATGTTAAAAAAAAAAAAAGAAAAAGTAAGAATATCTACTGTTAATCCTACTTTAAATGTAAACATTTTGTTCAGTAATTTTAACTGCAAAACACTGCTTGAGTACAGAGGATTTGGATTTAATATGTGCATTTATCACTTATGTTTTCTGGGTGCTGAATGCCCTCAAGGGTACTGGGAAGCTACAGGGACTTGGGAGATAGCAGCCGGCAATATTCGGAATAACGTTTTCGGAAGTTTTCCAAGCCACTTAGAAAACTGAGCTCAAAAGTGAAATAGGTACTTAGGAACATTCATCACTTTTGAATATGGGATCTTGGCACTTTGTCTGAGAAAAAAAAAAATTGATCCATGTAAGATTTTTCAAAAAAGGGAAGTTTTATAGATAAACTAACAGCACTTGATTTATTTCACAAGACAGCCAAGGATGGAAATAGTGGTTCACATTTCTGTAGTAAAGCATTATATATAAATTTAAAATCTAAAGACATATATATACACACACCAAGTTTACTGCAATGCATAAATATATAAACTTTTTAATATGTCAACTAATATAGGTCAGAAAATTGATGTATATAGTTCAAGTTTTGCAGCACTTCAGCATTGTAAAAAATAATAAAAAAATAAATAATGGTGAATGGATTGGCTGCTGCCCTTTTCTTTTCCCCCCCACCCCTTTGCTCAGAAATCAGAGTAATTCCAACCACGCATCAGTGCTATGGAAGGACCGAGCAGAAGTTTCAGAATGTCTCTTCAAGGACTATTTAGTGAAATATCACTATTTTGTAGGAGTTTGGGATTGTAGTTCAGCATGTCTAAGATGATTCAGTGAAGATGACAAAGGTTTACACTAACACAACTGAGGGCAGAGGTTGGCTTGTCTGAGGTCCACAAAGGTGCAGAGTGGAAAGTCTTGTGTGTAGTTATAATACTGGTTATACAAAATCTCTTTTTCTGAAGGGCAGGAGGTCTTATTTCTATTTCCCATCTCTCCCATTTTATTCCTTTTAAATAAATAGAGGTCACGTCCCACCCATCACAACAATAATGAAATCAAAAACTGAGGTAAAAGTGTTCTACCAGCTGACCTTGACTACGAAAAAAAGGCAATTAAATATCGCTACTGATGTGAACAAGGCTTAGTAAGAAAAAAAATGCAAGATACTAAGTTCTTCACTATAACCACGCCATAAAACCCAGCTTTCCAAGTCAGACAGCAATAAACAAGACTGTACCTTAGCACGGAAACCATTAGTAAACAAACTTTTGATCCCAATTTAAAGTCGCTGTTCAAATTTCCCTGAACTCTTAATCCAAAAATCAGGTTTTCTGCAAAAGAAATATATCCTTGTCATACTTTGTCACCTTTGTTCTGAGAGAGACAAAACACACCGTTCTACGATCCTCAGGCTTAAAAACCATTCTGAGTTTGCAAGTGATCTGAAGTAAAAAGGAACACAACCTATTTGTGTTTTTTTTTTTTTGCTTTTGCCAAAAGCAGCAATCACCACTAACCGTTCCAAACACCGCTTCCCTTTTCACTTCAAGCAAACAGCCACCAAAGCCCACCCAGAAGCACATGCCACCCACCTGCAGACCAGTTCGTCGGGCTACTCGAATGACAGCGTAGAAAAAAACAGTTTACTTCTCTGTAATGTACTGTATCCATTTCAGATTAGTCCATTTTTAAATATATTAAAAGTATTTGTAGGAATGAAACCATTGCAAATGAATGAAAAACCGTATGTACACACCTCCACCATTTTTAGGCACAGACCTTAATCTTTTTTGAGGAAGGACTAGAAATAAAAGGTGCAACGACCAACGTCTCCTATGGCATCAGGCTCCAGCAGCAGTCTTGGCAGCACACCAGGGAGGTTGGTTATTGTACAGCTCCTGTGTATTACAGCTATCCAGTCCCAGATAGCACTTTTATTCGGACCAGTTCCCCTCAGGGGAAATGCACCTGAAATCTGTTCCGCTTTCCAATAAGCTTCGCCAAAGGAAACCAATTCCCACAGTTCCAGACACAAAAAAAAAACCTTCTTCAATAATATGGTTTAAACTCCAAATGGTTACGACTGAAGGTGTTTCCTTGCTCTCCCCTTTTATTTCCCCCCTCTCTTCTTTTTTTAATGTATACTTAAGTTATTTGTTCCCAAACAAGAACTGAGACTCAAGCTTTTTAAGCATTTAAAACAAAAACAGTTACCATACCAAAGCACAGCATACAGTGTAAGTTTCAGCTGTAATTTCTCAGCTTTTTTCCTTTATATAGAGCTAGATTATGGTGGGCTGCGCAGAATTCTTCCAGTCTCCTCCCCTGCCAGCACACGGATCACGGAGAAGGGACGCGGATGCGGAACAGCCCCTGCTGAAGCTGCAGCCGGAAGAGTTTGCAGTTGGCGATCCGCAGGGCGGCACAGCCGGTGCGCCGCAGGTCCGACGGGAACAGGGGCTTCGTGCGCTGCCAGGTGCCCGTGCTCCTCTTAAACTCTCTGACATAGTCATAGTTTGTGCCTGAGTTCACAAAAAAGAGAGGAAATGCCTAAAACGTGCTGTAGGTACCACCGCGTTTAACCTCTGATAATCACAGAATCGACCTGGTTGGAAAAGACCTCTGAGATCATCAAGCCCAACCCTTGATCCAACACCGCCGTGGTTACCAGATCATGGCACTGATGCCACATCCAGTCTTATCTTAAAAACCTCCAGGGATGGTGAATCCACCACCTCCCTGGGCAGCCCATTCCAATGGCTGATTACTCTCTCTGTAAAAAATGTCTTCCTAATACCCAATCTAAACCTCCCCTGGCACAACTTGAGACCATGCCCTCTTGTCTTGCTGACAGTTGTCTGGGAAAAGAGACCAACCCCCACCTGGCTACAACCTCCTTTCAGGGAGTTGTAGAGAGTGAGGAGGTCTCCCCTGAGCCTCCTCTTCTCCAGGCTGAACAGCCCCAGCTCCCTCAGCCTCTCCTCATAGGACTTGTGCTTGAGTTCCTTTACCAGCAAACACGTGAAGGAGAGCATGCACAGGAACACAGATCAGTTGCTGGAGGGGTGGTTGAAGTTATTGTCAAAAGGGAACTACTGTGATGTCTCTGATCCACTTAAACCCACCACACTTGGAATTTTCCTCATTTACATTTTGCAGAAAGCCCTGTTACATGACTTACATATGTACACATGGCCACAAAAGCATGTAGTCTTCCAAACCTCTTTTACAGTACGTGGCCAAATGCTGAAAGCTGAGGACTGACTGTGTTTGTTAGCACATATTTATTCAGTCAGGATTTAGAGCCCAGAGTCACTCTCACATCCATATGAGCCACCAGGTGATGTCCCCAAAATGCAGAACTGCCTGCTTACTGCTACAAAGCCAGAAGCCACAACCTCAGGCAGTAATAGTTTTCCTTACATTTAGATAAAAGCACTAACACACTCCTAGTCTTCTTTTCTGATCTTCAAACTAATCAACCAAACCACCCAATGCTCATTGCACTGAACTTGTTTCTGAAGAACTCCAAAAGCAACCTGCACGTTTCTGTATGTCCAGCATAATCCCCGTGAACCACAGCAACTTAGAACAGAATCCCAGCCTCTTATCCTTAAAATGTTTAGTGCCAAGTATTTAAAAGACTGGAAGAAAATAAGCAGCAAGAGGTTTTTAGTTGTATTTCTGACCTGTGTCGAGATCTCCAATCACGTATATGCTGGCTCCGATGGGCACAGCTCCATACACGAAAGAAGAACTAGTTGGGATACAGAGGTTCTGGTCATTTAGATAAATCCACCTGTAAAAACAATAATTAAAAAACAGGATGTGATTATTAAAAAAAAAAATAAATCCAGATTCTTTTTGTAACTGTAATCTTCGACTCGAAAGCAGAGAGCACGTGTTAATTTGTTATGTAAAAAGTACTGGGAATGTTGTTTAGACTGTAATAGTCCTGGCTTCTCCTAGCCAGGAAAATCAACTGGTACTGCTGTATCCTGGATTTGCTTTATTTCAGAATTGCTCCACTCATCTGTGTAATCTACCTATAATAAATTCCTCTTGCAGCCACCCAGTGTGACCTTCTGGAAGCGACCAGGCATGTCAGAGCCAACAGCTATGCCAGTCAATTTTCCCTACAGAGAAAATTTTAGGCTGTTTTTTCTTAAAATCAGTAAAATCATAAACACATATAAGTCTTAATGACCCACACTAGGGGAAATAACAAATTGCTATGGCAGAACCTTGTTATTAAGCAGTGCCTTCTCCCATATAATTCCTTAACTTCTCTAATTTTGCTTTATAAGGGCCTGCTAAGAAGAATGCAGCACTCGGCAATGCTCAGCTTCAAACAAGGGACAGAAGACTGGAGATCAAAATGGTAAGGGAATCTGGAAAAGAAAAATGTCCATTATCTGATATTCCCAATCATATATCAGGCTCTTTTCAATCCCTTTACAGCTCCTACTGTAATCTTAAAAGTCTCCTGTGTTCACTGTAAGCACAGTCTCATTGCAACACTACAGCAGCCTGATCATCCCACCCAGTGAAAAGCAGTTTTCCATGTTGAAGCCTTTGGAAAGCAGGTAAGCATGTACTCATCACCCACATGGGACACTGGTTTATAAAGGTGTCCCACTTGCCTAGAGTTGTCAGCATCCTCTTTGGTTCTGAAACAAATTCCTACAAAATGCTGCTGCACTTTCGCAGAGGCTCTCACAGTTCCCAGGTACAGACCCTGAGACATACAAATCAAGGCCATTTTAGGTGACTGCTCCTACACCTTTTATTAAATAATTTACAGAGAACAGGAAAGTCTGAGAAACCTCTGAAAATCACCCCATGTATTTTATGGCCATACCAGGTTAATTTGAGGGAAAAAGTTCAGAAATGCCCTCACAGATGCCTGCTGACCATGAAAAATTCTGCATCCTCTGAACTCCTGATTCAGAAGAAAACCTCTCTTCTGGCACTGAAGGAGATGCTGCTCCATATCAATTATCTTGGAGACAGAAATCAATTTTTAAAGGGCAAATGAAAGGATTAGCTGTCCATGATTTTGTCTGTGCTGTACACTGAAGGATTAACATCCTGCAGAAAGCGAGGCAATGGTTTGTAGCTGTCACAGAGGATGAGAGATGAACTAAGAGCAGAACAAAAGAGAAGTTCTCTACACTGATTCAGAAACTCTCTTACAGAGCAAAACATCTTGCACCATATTTCATTAGCTTCCTTACTGTGGGAAGAGGGCACAGTCAGTGTTTTCACTGCTTTTTAGCAGCAAGTGACCTAGAACTATGAAAACTGAGTAAGTGGCAGAGAAATGCAGAAGGAAGACTGGAATTTCTTTTTTTTAGTAAACACAGGACCATGTTAAGGAAGGGGAAAAAAAAAACAGTTCAGAGGTTTATCTGCACTAGATATTCAAGGTTTTGGAGCTTAAATAAAAATACCTAAACCCACAGTGTGAGGTCCAAGCACAGCACCAAAGGACAATATTAAAGTATCTGCAGTTGCTTGTGAAAATTCATTCTGAAGCTTTCTCAACACGTACACTTTAAAAAACAGGCACCACTTTTCAGGAACACTCACAGCAGCTTTAGCAGTTAGAACTAGGAAGGAACAAAGACAGGAAGGGCAAGGGATCACGTTTCATCAGAATTTGACTAAGCTCCAGCTTAATGTGGGCTGTGCCTGCCTTTTGAACAGTATGGAAAAAACACCACGACCAAAAATTCACAATCTTCAGGAATCTGCAAACAGTCCTTGGAACAGAACTCTTGCGTACTTCCCCGGGATGGCTCCGCTCAAACCGAGTCCAAGAGGAGCAGGGGGAAGGCAAGTACCACAGTAACCATGGACAGAAGTGATTGCTCAGGAACTGAAATGTGCTTCCACTTAAATTTAAAAAAAAAAAAAAGAGAGAAGGAATCTTGATTTTTTCCACTCTTCAAGTGATATAAGCCAAATGATCCATCCACACTGCTGTAATGAACAGGCAGGATGGTAACTGCTCTATGTCCATGTGGGAAGTAAGTAAAGATGTGATACAGAACAAACATATTCTAGATATATAACCTCAAACTCATCCCAGCTGGGAAAGGAGGCCTGCAAAGGAATGGAAAGCCATGTTCCTCTCCTCTGACAGTGCATCAGGCAGTGTTCTCATCACATTTTAATAAGCACTTGCTTTTAATGAAATTCCTGCACACTGAATGGAAGAATCTTGCTAATTACACATACTATGTTACAAGATTATTTAGTTTACTACTTATATACTGCTGAAAGCTCTTCCTTATTTTTACAATGTTCCGGTAGCAAAAAGAACGTTTTAAAGGAGTTTTTGCCAAGTACTGCTTCTGAACAGGTATCTTTCACTTTTATCCCCCTTAATACCTGCAAATTTTCATAATTCTTTTTTTGAATCATGAAAAGAAGGAAGAAATCCTACCTCACTTACAGACCACCAGCAAAAGGCAGTTGGACTATTCCTAGGGACAGAGCTCCACCAGCAGCTCTTGCAAAGAATCCTAAAGCCAGTTTGGGTTCTGTTAAATATTTCCAATTATCTACATTAAAAAGAAAAAACCCAAGTGTGTACAGACATCATCCAATTCTCCACACACCTACGTGATGCAAAAAAGTATATTATGAATAGGGAACTCTGGTAGAAGTAAAGACTGACCCACCAAGGTCTTGAATATATAGTTAAGATTTCCTGCTTTTTATGGAGTAAAAACACTGGACCACTGAGTGAAGGATACCTTTACATCTCCATCCTCCACTTTCACATTTATTAAGTCTGTTTTTAGCTTGATCAATATTTTAAAAAAACAGGATACAATGCAAACAAAGCTCAATCTATAGCCTTTGAAAAAAAAAATCCACATCCTGCAAAAGCCCTGCAGTCTGATGTATTTTCTATCTTTGGTTCACTTACATTCACTCATGCACATGACTCCAAAGACAGGCTGACAAAACATTTATTAACTGAAAAACCTCGGTTACAGCAGTACTTCAAATATGAGAATTATTTTCTCTATTATCCTGTTCCACATTTCATGTGGATGTTACTATTCTGTCTCACTTCATTTATTTTATTACTTGTTTATACAGCACAGCTTAACAGGAGTCTCAATGTTTATTTTTTTGGTAGTGTGAAGACCTCAGCACATCCCCAGTCTTTAGAAAACTCTGTGTCATAGTTTAGAATAACAATTTTGAAAGACTGCGCGCCGTGAGTTATCCTGGAGTAAGTTACTGTCAAAGTAAACAATATTAAACAAGTTCAGTCCTTTAATCCAATTTAAGCCAGAATTATGGCAGCTTACAGGAATTAATATGTTTATATACTGCTGTAAGTACATACTTAGACATACACACTGGAGTAAAACCTGCAAGTCAGACACTCACAGCCTCTGGGTGCCTGGGGTGGTGCTGACCCCGTGCTCCCTGGGAAGGAGACCTGAGGCACACATGGAAATTCATGCAGATGACCCAGGTGTGCACTGCTGCACGTACCTGGAACCCAGCAGTATCCAATGGTTCAACTCACAGCACAAAAAGTTCTCTCCATTCAAAGGGAAAGCGAACATGATGGAGTTCTGCACTTAAAAACAGCTGGGAAAGCCCGTAGCTTGTTACAAAGCACAGAACACTGATATGTAACCATTAAAAAACCACTGTGAGTTTTGGTTGGAGACTGCTAGAATTGATGTGCTGTGACTCTGACCCACTGCTGCTAAACCACCTTGCAAACATATTCCTCCTTTCCCCAAATCTGTTAACCCAACACTTTTAAATTTCTGCCAATAACATACACATACATTGTTGATGTGATATTTCAGCTCTGACAGCTCCAGTATTATTCCATCACTATAACTACAAAAAGTCTGTGTGCTGTGAAGTCTGAGGGTTCAGATCCCTCACAATGACTTTTTGAAGCTGCTGGTTTGAAGGGGCACTAATCACCCTGTATTTGTCTCAGAACCTTGCTGAGGAAACAAATGCACTTTTCAATTATAAATCGATCACCTTGTAGCAACTGCATAATGTTGAAGAACCTGCCTTTGTACATCCATCACAGTAACTATGCACTAAGGAACTGAGAGAGATTGTCCACCTGTGGTAATGCCTATGGTATCACTTATGCTTTACTCCTGAGTGCTGATGCACAGCAGAGCACGTGCAAGTGCAATTGCTAAACTCATCAAACACACATCATTACTTAGCATAAGGTTTTCACAGACTTAAGAAAAGCATATTATTTCTTTTGAGTGAAGTAAGTGATTTAGATTTGTTTTCTGCTATTTCTCAATCAGCCCAGGAAATAACACCCTCACATTTTCCAGAGAGTCGATTCACTTTCATTTGATGTTCGTGAAACACTATTTTAATGAAATTATGATCATTTTCCAGATGCAATGTTACTTCAGAAAAGAATAGTGGACAACAACGTACTTTCTCTCAGCATTGGGCAGGCAGAAATATTTGCTAACTGCAGTTTGAAGGGAATTCCCTTTATGGCCATTTTCTCCCTTTTCCACATAGTTACAACTGCTCAGGTGTCACAGCCCCTGCCACAGGCCCCCTGAAAAGCACCCACCTGCACAGAGATAACTGACAGACCCCTGGAGCTGAGTGCTGGAACATAACACAGGGACACTGCACCCTCTTCTGGTTACAGCTCCCCTTGTGCCTCCCGGGGCTGAACCGAGACCTTCCAAACTTTGGGAGCACGATCCCCAGGCAGCAGAGTCATCCCAGCCTTCCCTGGCACCCAGTCTCCAAAGGAACACCCACAACCCGTGCCTTGCCTGCAGCACAAGCACACACTAAAGCTGAGTTAAATTTCTAGGCTCAGACTCTGCAGTGGCAGAGCAAAAAGGCAAATGTGAGTATCTGGGCAGCCCTCACCCTGTGCCTCTTCCAGCAGCTCCTCCTGCTGCTCCCTCATGGCCCCTGCCCCGGCACAGCCCTCACTCCACACACCCAGCACACACGGGGGGCAGAGCAAGACCTGGAGCAACTGGGTTTTTACTACGGTTTTATTTGAATCCTGTAACAGCTCGGGGATGCCTCCAAGCACGGCCACAAGCACAGCACACGCTGTGGGTGCTGCTGGCAGCAGGTGGCACCCCGGACTCACCTGCAGCACCAAGGCTGCAACCTCCGAGGATTCCAAAATCCATGAAAGCTCACCCTCTACCAACCAGTGGGACAGGTTTACAGTCACTGGTGAGGAATCGTGAGGATCAGCCTGGAAATATTTCAAGTGAATCAGCTAAAAACAGCAAGTAGGAGAGAGGAGAGCACTTCTTTCCAGAATTCTTTTCCTTTCAAAGACCTCTTTCAAAAATGTTAATAAACTTTTAGCATTTCCCCACCCCCACAGGTCTAGAAAACACGAGGGAGCATCAGCAGCAATAGCCCCTCTTATCTGTCTGCTTCCTATATCCACTTGAAAGGATGTTTTTCTCCAGCCTCATTTGATTATACCTAGTTTAGACATCACTTTGAACAGCACAGAAGACCTCTTCATGCAGAAATTAGTCTCTTTACAACCACATCTTGCAAGAAAATTACATAATGAATTTACATCTACTATTCTATTTTTGTGTCCTTTTATACAGGTCACTGTCATAAATCAGTCTTGATCTTCCAATAAAGACATGCTAATCTTCTCCACTGTCAACAAGACTTGAAACATCTGACCACAAAGTCTTTTTTCAATTTAGTTTATAAAAGAGAATCATCCAATTTATAGTCATATGCAAGAAAAAAGTTGCTGAAGGAACCAAAGCTTGTCTTATGACTGGAGAGTAAGGTGACTATACAAAAAAAATCTGCCTAAGGTAACATTTTGAATAGTTACCACGTGTAATAAGGTGGATTCCACTACCAGAGCCAAGAGATAACAAATGAAGCAATTGGAAGCAGATTCAAAACAGAGAGAAGGAGATCAGCCACACAGTATGTAGAGGGGGCTGTGGAATGTATAGCACCCATAGTGTCTTTCCTAGGGCAAAAACCTACATCAGCCATAAATGCGTGGAGCAAAAATGCACAAAATTTCTTATCCCTACCTTAGGAATTCCCTAAGCTGCAAAGGACTGGATCATGAAGAAATATCGCTGTACATACATACCCTCCTGCTTAGAATCATTTAGGCTGGAAAACACCTTTAATAAGCACTCACAAGAAGCCTTGGGCATGAGCACAGGTAGGGGCAGCAGTACCCTGCACTTGGGGGAATTGCAGAGTGTAGGGGAAGAACCACAAACTACCTGTATGACCAAGGGGCTTGTCCTGTTCAGGGGCACTCAAGACTGACATGGTGGCCCAGGGCTTTAGGCTCGGTATGTTAGAGGGTAAAGCCACTGATGGACCTTCAGTAACAGCCAAACTGGATCAAAAAAATTAAATGAGCATAGCACAGACCTAATATGCTTTTAAGTGCTGGAGCAACAGTGGGGGAACAAGCAGAGGATTGTAAGGCACGTATTTTCCATGTTTAGAGCTGCAGCCAGTTACCTTTTAAACTCGTCATGATAAAATTCAGATTTGCACGTCACCATCTCACTGGCTTGACTGTCATCACGACTCCTGACTCCACCAAAGACATAAAGCTCAGAGGCAACTCCACAGGCCACTGCCCCAAACCTGAAAACCCAAATGAAAAGAAAATATTAATGTAATATATCAAAACCATCTGAACTTCCACCATTTCTTACTTTTTTATTTATACACACACACACACACAGATTCCTTATATATCCAAGAAGACGAGATGAGTCACAGATTTGAATTGTAAGCACCTAATTCAGACCATATAAAACAGAAAAGTATTTATCTCTGAAAAAAATTCTGAGGTTTCAACTGAACTACAATTTCTAGTTTTCATCTTGCATCAAGGAAGTATTGCTTGTAACATCAGGAGTGCATTTCTACAAAATTTGTATTTATTGCTTGGATGCTTCTCTTTTCCTCAGCCATGTGTTAACTACAAGCCACCATGACTCAGGAAGTCATGGGGAAGTTCATGGGCCATCTTCAGGGATTCATCAGCAAAAGGACAATTTCCTCTCATCAGAGTTAGAAAAGGTTGTACACAGCAATCTAGTTCCCCCTTCCATTTTCACTCACCTCCTCTCTTTGAGAGGACAGATTGCTGTCCACTGCTGAGTTCTGGGGTCGTAACACTCCACAGATTCAAAGAGTTTTCCATAGGAGCCTCCACCCATTGCATAGATTTTCTTCTTCATAGCTGCATAGCAGCCAATCTTATGGAAAAGAGAAAAAGCATATCCAAAATGACACAGTACTGAGAGGCTCAAAACTAACTATACACATGCAGGCATTTGGGTTGCCTGTAGCACATGTCAAACAATGCCAGGCATAACAATCCTCAGCCAGAGTTTTGTTTTGGTATATTAATAAAGAAGCTGCTGTCTCTCTTTTCATTTTGAGATTGTTACAGCTTCTACTTGAAGAAAAAAGTTAAAATATACATATTTATATATATATACATATAATTGCCTGTTTAACCATAAGTAATGCAATACTACACAATGTAGCTCTTACCTTCCTAACCATGGTCAAGTCTGGCTGCTTGGTCCAGGTCCGGCTATAAATATCATAGCTCTCCATAGAGATCAGCTCCCTTTCACCATCCTCACCTCCCAGAATATATAGAATTCCATCAATCTCTACCACACCAAAATTGTGTCGTGCCTAAGGAATACCAATAAAGTCAACACTGTAAAATGTAACAGCCACTGTGAACAAATCAATACAATCTTATTTTACAGCATATCTGTCTGCAAAGTGCTATTGGTATTATGCCTGGGGTTTGTTTTGGTTTGGTTTTTTTAATGGTGAAGCCCTAAACACCAGTATAAGATTATTAGTTTAATCAACTAAACTAAACAAAGGGTATTAAAAGAAAAAAAAAAAAAAGCAGAGCAGCAGAAGCCAAAGAGACCACACAGAAATCTAAGAACAGAGCTTGGCTCTATTTCAGTTTGCACAGTGATGGTCTCCACGATGAAGCTGTTGCTTTCAGGTCTCTATAGCAGCCAAACTCAGACTCATTATCTGTGCAAAGGCAGCTCCTCTATTTTGTATGTTTGGGCACACTCCCCTCAGTCTCACAGCAAACAGGGAACATCACAATCATAGTCCTACTCTTAGGAAGCAGGAAACTTAATGCATCATAACTACAGATGTAGCCAAAACTACAAGCCTTTGCCAACCAGAGGCTGCAAAGAGGAAAATCCTGGGGCAAACAATTTCTTAACAAACACCCTGTGCTGATTTACAGAGATAAAACCACAGGTGTATTAAGGATATATGTTTACAAACAACAAACTGTTAACTTTCTGATGGAATGCAAGTATGAAGAAGGAAGCATTAACTCAAACCAAACCTAAGTATGTCTGTGCAAGCCAAGTTCTGTATGTTGGCCAGTCCTCTGTCCATGTTTTCTGCACAGTCCGATCCCTTTGTCCATCTCAGAGTTCTCTTGTTTTAGAAGGCCAGTACACGCAGAACATTAAGTACACTATATGACTGATGCATTATGAAACTCCTGAAATTTTGTAGTTCATCTTACAGTTAGCTCTTCACCAACTGTTTAGTTTTTCCAGATCCAGCAGTCAGCAATCAGACCACAAGAACAACAACAGGATATAAAAGGAAGTCAGTCTGCAGCATGATTTCGAATGTGTAAGATGCGACTGAAGATTCAGAATAAAATTTTGCAGAAGAAAAGGAACATTTTGCCAAAGTAAAAACTTAAATCCCAACAGTTAGATAGAGATCTTGCCTCATGCATTGGTGGTAAGGAACTCCATGAATTGGTGTCTGGATCATATTTCTCTCCAGAGCTTAGCGTTCCCTTGTTTTCATCCTGACCACCAAGCACAAATAAAAATCCCTCTGTAAAACAAAATGTAACATGATCTTAAGAACAGGACTCACACCTGTACACTGAGCAAGACAACGTGACTGGTGAGCTGTATCCTGGAATTCACTGACAGATTCACACCAGTCACAGGTCAGACTGGACTGGAGAAGGCAAAGCCCATACTTATATCTGACTCCAGTCTACCCCTGCAGATACTGTTCAACATATTCAGTGATGCAGCAACCAGAATTTACTTAAAACACGAAATACTCCTGGAGAGACAGATGTAGCAGATTCCCACAAAATGTTGCGGGAATAGTGATTTTAAGACACTCGGATGACAGGGATTTTCACAGAATCAAGTACAGTTTTGGGCAGACAAAGGGGAAGCATGAAATAACCCCAGTGCAGTCAATCTTACAGAAAATCTATTATTATAAGCTGTATCTCAGATTTTGAGGCACTGGTAAGTTTTCATAATATTGACTTTAAAAATACAAAGTTCCCCTTTACCTGCTGACAATACTCCATGATTGATCCTTGGAATACTCATAGGAGCAAGTTCAATCCAGAGCTGTCTATTGGGATCATAAAGAGGACACATACACCGCATCACTGAGGTTGGTTTCCGTGATCTGAACACAGGGTGGGGAGGGAACAAACAAAAACAGAAAGACAAGACAGAGTTTTACAAGTTCACTGTTAACAACTTGTGTCCAAAGTTTGTTTGTTCACATTTTCATGTATATTCATCACGTGTGGCATTGCCCTGGTAAGGAGAAGACCCACAAACCAAACATGTAAATTGAGTTTGTACAGACTGGAGACAAAAAGCAGCTGCACTTCACTCCTACTGTACCTTCCTGTACCCTTTCTTATGAACTTTGAACAGCTAAAAATAACTCACAGAGTGTATTAGTAATGTTTGAGTAAAGTGATTCACAAACTGACATGCAAAATGTTATATGAGTGGTTTACTACACTTCTATAGGAGCTAACATCTAAATGGTAAATTTATTTAAACAGGACAGAACCTTCCCCCCTGCTGAAGGGGGTACTCAAGAAGAGAAAGGGATTATTGTGCAGAACAGGAATTTTCATCTGGCAGCTCAGATGCACCAATAATGACTTGGTTTTTTGACTCACAGCTATCATAAACAAAACAGTAAAAGCACACGTTCACTGCATTTCAGTTTTGTTACAGATTCTTTTCAGACCTTCAGAAAGGTGTTTCTCCAACGTTCTGTGCTGAACAAACAACACATCCTACCCTTAGTTTACTACATGTGGAATGTCAGAAACAAAATAGCCATTTATTGCTGAATCATTCCCAGAGGTATTTCAGGTGCATCTGACCAACTTAAACCAAATGACAGAGTAGCAGGTGCACATGTTCTCTCCACTGCCATGAACTCCAGGCGCTGGCTCTGGCACCAGCTGCGAGCACTGTGATGCCACCGCACACTTACACTCGTTCCTCCCCCCCAACAGTCACGATGCACTCAGAGTAGCCCCGGGGCTTGAAGGAGGCCAGCATGGCCTCTCCCTGCTGGGGGGGTGTCAGGGGGATGTTGTTGCATTCCTTGACGATCTCCCGCACCAGCGGCTCGCTCATCATCTGCTCCCGTAAATACGCTGCGTCCAGGCCCGACACCCACACTGCTGACATGACATCCTTCATGTGAACCTGAGGGGAGACAGGGATGCCAGGGAATCACCCACCTTTAACACAACAGCACTGAGGCACCCATACATGCTTCTATATTTATCAAATACTTAAGAGTTTTTGATATTTAGAAGTAATAAACTATACAGTACAATGTTACTAACAAAATGCATCAAGTCCACAAAATTTCTCCATAAACATGCTACTTGCTTTCTCTTCACAAAAACCAGATTATATCATCAAATACCAAAATGGTACTTTTTTTTCTTATTGCCTATCAAATAATAAAGGCAGCAAACGATGTATCACCCACAGTGCTTTCACCCTTTCACTGCAATCCCATGGTCTGCATTCCAGCCAAAATTCAATTAATTCCATAAGTGCAAGATTAGTCCTGAAAGAAACAGTTCTATTTCAAGTTCCCGCTGATTAGAATAAACACTCCAATCTGCACCACATTCAAAATACAAACATTTGGATGTCCTGACCTTTCTGGAATCTGAATCATGAGAAATCCACCTAATCACCGCTTCAAAGACGTATCTTTCGTTTCCAACATTGAGCTTTTCCATCGACAGCACTTCTTTCAGTTTTTGAGGAGTCAGTTCCAAGAATTCCTCTGTGCTGCTGACATCTCGAAAGTGAGTTTCCAGATACTCTGAGGCAAGGTAGTGAACATGATGCAAACAATAGTGCAGTGCAAAGTCCCGAATACCAATACAGTTCTCAGCAGCTATGCAACCTTCTAAAAACTCACAGCAGAGAGTTTTTAAGTCTGTAAGCAGCAGGAGATCAGCTGCCTGTACCACATCTTGGATAGTTTCTTCATTTAGCCTGATCTGCAAGAATTAATTTAGAAGTTATAGCTACTATCACTCATTTGTTCCATGACATGCCCGCATTCATTACCCTCAATCTCAGTGGCTGAAAAATGGAGCATTAATGCCAGTGTAAAAATTAGGAGAAACTGATATGACTGCTACCCCTTTATAAATGAACACAGGGATGGAAAGGCATTTGCTTGGCAGAAGGTGTCGAGCAGAATTTTGCGCCCGAAGAAACCAACCATAAAATTGTTCATCTCATCTGGGAGCCTAAAATGAGTTTTGCTGCAATACATAAATAATGTTTTTAAAAATGCATGTCCAGAAAAGAATTTCAAGCCACATCTGCCTTTTCTTTTTCTGCTGAAAATTAAAACTCGTTCAGCAATGTCAGTCTGGTTCCAAATAAACTGGACACACCAACTTTAACTCCTGCTGAGGCTCCTGGCACACAGATCTGGAGGGGCACAGTGGCAGCAACAAGAGGCCAGACAGGTGGGCACGAGGGGCACTGAGGGAGGACACCTGATGTACTGTAATGGCCAGTGATGGGGTCTCAATCTCTACAGCTACCACCAAACCAGTTCTCTTTCACACCTGACACAGACTGCATGCCTTAAGGCAGGTTATTGAAAGCAGCCACCAATTTTAATACAAGCATTTGACATTGACTCTAAATTTTAAAGTTCTCCCTGGCTGCACGAGAAGAGCAGACACAACTGCAGAGCCTCTACTTCACATGCACAGCCCCACTTTGCAGAAGTTTCATCACAAAGCTTTAAACCTCAGCAGGTTTATCTTTCAGGACAGTGTTAAAACCCCAGTTATTTTGACAAACAGTCCAGCTGCTGTCTAGTTCTTTTTAATACCATACCTGCCCGCTGAAGATGTAATCTAGGATCTCTTTCATGATATCAACAGATATCCCTTCGAGTTCAATCTTGTACGTTGAGCCATCATCCTTTGGAGGATTGTAATTCAATTTTGTTCTAAGAGAAGAGACAAGAAAAAGAGAAAAGCTCAAAATCTGGGCATTGTGGCATTTGTTTCTGAAGAAACAAAGACTAGCTGTGGGTCACTTGAGCCAGAGCAGGGGTGTTAAAACCTTCCAATGTGATGTGAAAACTGTCCCTTGAATCAGCATGGAAAGGATGTAGGTCTGGTCTCTGATATTGTTCATCACATTTCCAAACTGAGCAAATACTTTAGGCTTGCAAACCACCCAGGGCATCAAAGAGCCAAAGTATTTTTTATCCCAGCTCATTCATCACAAGCATTCAAAAACTTCACTCAGACCTTCCAACAGAACAGCAGCTCTGCTGACAGATGAAAGACAAGAATTTGCTTTGCTAAAGGTGGGGAAAAAAACCCAAAACAAAAGAAAAACCCCCAAACATTTTACCAAGAAAGAAATAATTAGAGTGAGCAGATGCGATCAGAATATTCACTGGCAGCACAAATATTTGGACTACATTACCATTTTGTGTAGTTTATGATGTTATCAGCCTAATGCTATGCCTGGCTGTAACCAAGCCATGTGCTCATAGTTGCAGGAAACAGCCCATGTGCTGCTCAGCAGAGCTTTAAATATTCATCTGCATCAGTGGACACCTCACTTGTGAGCAATTCCTTTAAAAATACCAGGAGCACTGTGATGTGCCTTTGAATAGCAAGGAGAGGGACTGGGGGAAAAGATGGGGAACTAATAATAACAACACAGCAGACACTTTGCTTTCCATCAGCTGTTTGTGCAAACACTTTTTCCAGGAAAGATAACTTGAAGAGTTCAAAAGTGAGCAGCATCCACCAGTCTGGTGCAAACAGCCACAAGAGCTAATAAAAGATCATTCTGAATGTCTCTTCTCCACACTTTAGGCAATGAAGAATACATTATACAAAGACCAGAAAACTTGTTTCATTACCTCTGTGTATATTTATATATCTACATCTAAATCCCAGCACACAAAAGCCTTAAAAGCATTTTTACATTCATTTGAATATATTCTTAGATAGAATTAGTTTCTTAATGTGAAAAGCTGTGGCTTTGCTAAGCTGGAAGTGACCAGTTTGTCACAGTGTTCTGCTATCCATGCTCACACTAATACATAAATAGGACTTAGCTCAGGGCAGATTCTGCTTTACTTACTCATATCAGAACAAATTAGTTTCTCACAAAATAAGCTACAACTCACATCAAATAAAACCTTGGTCTGTAAGGAGCTATTTTTAAGTGTGAATAAGGATGGTAATTTTAGCCCTTTACTTAATCATGTCTGTGGTCTTGCCTTCACATCCCTCTCCTACACTGCAGACAGCAGTGCTCGGCTCCTCTCAGTGTTTGTAGGGCACAAGTTACAATACAAATAACAACAACAACATGGTATGGATTAGGAAATTGTTTATTTCCTAACACTTGGAAAGAGATTAGGAAAATTAGGTGACTCCCACTAAAGCACATGCTGCAATAGCAGACACCGATTTACAACTTGTCAGTTGAAAATTTCTAACCCAAATGTACATCTCCAGCAACATGAACAACGTGAACCTCAGCTCGAGCCATCCTTGCCCATGTGGAATGTGCACTTTTCCTGCCTACAAACTTCAAAGAAATTACAGAGCATATAACACAGGTTAAAAGGGCTTTTATACTCCAACACAGAGCAAAAGGCTTCTTCACACACGTTTTCAAATCTATTCAAACTACCTCAATTTTACTACTACTACCACCTCCATTTACACTCAAGTTTTAGGTTTCCTGGTTTGTAACAAAAGCTGTATCTTGTTTCCTGGGATTAAACTGTTTTTTCTTTTCATTTAACATAAAATATATCAAGGTTTGCAGCACGTGGCTTCTTTCAGCAGAAAAGAGAGGCAGTTGGATGGCACCTGGATCTCATATGTGTCAGGTGAGTAGCTGGTATGGTCAAACACAGAGCAGTATCTACCCAGAACCTGGACAGTCCAACACACCGTGGGGCTTAAAACCCAAGGTATATAATAAACATGTTGATGCCAGCATTAATAAGGAGATTAGGGAAAGGACTAGTGCTGTTTATCTAACTTTCATCTTAGCATCACCTGCACACACCCAAGCTAAATCACCTCATTGCGTGGACTTTACACTGACGCTTCCTGGTAACAAGAAAGTGTTGTTCAGAGTTTTTGGGTCTTATCAGGCTAGTTGTTCTAATTAATGTGTATTTTTTCAGGCATCAACAGTTGGTAATCTGAAAAGAAAGGGCTCAGCCCCTGATGCAGGCCAAAACATAAAGCCAAAGCAGGAAAATAAACTTGAAAACAAATCAAACGATTTCAGCTACAGACACTCGTATGGAGGCAAACATTCACCTTATGCAAATGTTCAGACTAAGTTTTGCTCCTATCATGTGTCATGGGAAGCAATAGTTATCCATCTGTCACATGACTTTAATTTGTTGGTTAATAAGCTACAAGGTTATTTATTTTGGTACAAATATTTCTGAGCTATGACATGGGAGCCATTCCCAAAGGCAGCTGGAGGTGCTCCTTGTCATTCACGTCACGCACTGCAGGACAGCTACTGCCTGTTGGGAAGAGGGGAGGGAAAACATGATGCAAGGGCATATTATAACCAGGTTTGGGGCTGGAAAAAGGTAAGAAAGAAAATTGTGAGTCTAATGGAAAGAAAGCTGAATGAGGAGAGAAGAGTAGGAGGTATGAATTGGAGGGCAAGGAGCTCTGTCTCCTCTTGCATCACCCAGCACCAGCTGTGACCTGCACCCACATCTCACCAGCAAACTGAGGCCTGGGCACCCCTGTCATAACACAGACAGAACAAGAACATGTTTGCTCCCAGTTCAGAAAGACAGTGGGCACATGGAGAAACATTTAACCCTGGTCCTCTATCAAATTCCACTTTAGAAAATAAGTTACTAGATATGCTTAAGCAGAGGCTTCCCAATCTGTCAGCATCCTGGGAGGAGGATGCTTGCTTTCCACCACACTCTTCCTCAGGGTGATTTACTCAGCCTCTGATTTGTGAGGCTGAAAGCTGGAAGTGGCAATCAGCAACCCAAGGTGCAGAGATGGGCCCAGCTGCAGCCCAGCTGCTTCTGACACATGCATGTGACAGCTGCCTCCTGTGGACAACATTCCTAATTACTTTAAAAGCACTCCGAGCTGCCAAACCACAGCAGAAGAGGCTGCCTCGGTCTTCCTTAATTCAGATGGAAGACCAGAACATCAAGATTTAGAAGGAAATAACCCCCCCAGCCAACCAGAAAACCCTTGAGCTGGGAGTGGAGCACAACTGAAACACACACAGAGCTGGGGGAAATAAAACATGGCAACTTCTCCATCCTGTTCTATCAAGTAATTTAATTTTGAACAGCTTGACTCCAAACATGCTTTAAACCAATATTTTCCATTTTTTAATTAAGATCATCACCATAAGCTGAAATTGCTTCCAGTAACATAAACAGTGTTCTATAAATGTTCAACATCCACCCCAAACTCTTGTACCTCCTCAGGAAAACTGCTTGGCACACATAACACCTTGGGCAAGTGGCATCAGAACAACTGGGTTGATGTTGTGTTTTGATGTTGTCTGTGTGACAAATTTAGAATGTGCTGTTCCACATCACTTAAGGGATACAATCCTAATGAGTCATCTCAAATGACACTACATAAGGCAGAACGAGGAAAAAAATTCCAGTACCTCTTCTGTACGTGTAAGCAATATAAACAAGGTGAATTCTCAAAATTAAAAGAGGGCTTAAGGACAGATGCTGATATTGCCAGAGTGACAATTCACATCTAATTGCATAAAACGAATTCAAACAGTAATAAAACCCCCCACAAAACAAACAAAAAGCAAACCAACAGGTAAATTAAGACTGTCCACAGTTCTTGTTAAAATTCAGATGGCTCTTCCAACTTACTGTCATTTTAAAAGAGCAAAACAAAGAAAAACACAATCATCCTTTCGACCTCATAGCCAAATCCCTGTGACAGACAGTGGGACAGTTAAGATGAATGACAAGCACATTGAAAAAAGAGTCCATGTGTCTGAAAACTTGATTTTCTTACATTTTACAGATGAAATTTTACAGGAGGGGAATAATAATTTTTAAAAAAATAATTTTTAAAAATCCAGCCAGACCAAACAGCAAACAA
The DNA here is from genome assembly GCF_003984885.1 of Neopelma chrysocephalum. Taxonomy (NCBI): domain Eukaryota; kingdom Metazoa; phylum Chordata; class Aves; order Passeriformes; family Pipridae; genus Neopelma; species Neopelma chrysocephalum. The sequence goes on from NW_020897727.1 coordinate 9,495,341, forward strand.
AATGAAAATTCAAACAAAGAACTCAAAGCTGCCACCAATTGCGCTTGTTTTCCTGAGTCAGACATAATTCTCTGGGAATATTTTTATCTTTAAAATCTCTGCCTTATTTGTGAACTGTTAAGAAAAGGTAACTGGTGTGTTTTTACAATGGTGGTATAAGTTATAAAGAGAACAACAGCACAACCCTTGGAACGCTTTAATCTTAGAGCGCTGGTATTTTGGTACTTAAACAGGTAAAGCAAACACCTGTCTGCAAAGACTGTGCCTGTGAGAGTGCTCCAGACCACAGCCACCTCAAGCAGGTTTATATTTACAGTGAGCAGCAACCTAAAAATCTGGGAAACAAGAGACAGACGCTTTGGGTTTGATGCTTTGCGACACAAAACTTTTACCTGCTCTCACGTCATCGCGCCGCGAACGCAGTTCCCTGACCTACTTCCACAGCCAGAGCAGGGTGTCAGGAACCAGACTGCAGGAGCCAAGGGAGACACTCGGCTTTTGGGAAGCAGCTGTCTTGCCAAATTAATGATTTTGCTCCAGATTAACCGTAAGGGCCAGTCTGCACAAGCCTTGCCAGTATTGCCACACCAACAAACCTCAATAGTGAAGCAGCAGAGCCGTCCTTCCAAACCAAAGAGTAATAAAATTGGGGTTGGATGATATATCCTTTACCTGCACCAGTGTTTTGGCCTTCTCTAGAGAGCATTAGCGTTCTAAAATGAAGCTGTACCTCCAACAAATGTTTCCAGCAAAGACATGCACCGAACCTAAAACACACTCACAAGGATGACTCAGTCCCCAAAGTGGCAAGTGAGTACTTGGAGATTTTGCATCAGTAAGGAGAAAACTTAAAAAATCTGCTTTTGATGCAAACAGAAGGTCAATTCAGTCTCCTCCTGGTCTGGGCTTCCTTATGTAGGTTTAAGTCTTTCAAGTATAAGCTTTCCATGTTAAATCTAATTAAGTCCCACTCAGGACTGACCATTTTAATGGTGAAGTTTTCCATTTCTCTGCCTTTCTCCTTGCAATATTTTCTCCCATGAAAGCTGGTCTCTCTACGTGCAAAAAACCCCCCTTAATAATCACACTATTAAACAGGTCAGACATAAAAACATGATGCAGCAGTTCACTCCACCCACTTGCCACCCTCCAAAAAGATATTTTACAACCAAATCAGAAGGTTTCCTTTGAGGTCGCACCCTGGCCTTTAGCACCACACATAAAAGCCAGTCTTCACCACACCCTGCAAAGGGTGCCAGCTCTCAGAGGATTTTGGCTCTGCCTCTTCTGTGTCTTTCCTATGTCTCTCTCCTTAAGATTATCTGTAACTGCAACATCACATCTCAAGGCAAAGTAATCCACCTAACAGCTCAGCACAAAAACCTGCAGAAGTTGCTTTGCTTGAAGAGAAACAAAAACCAGGAATAACCTAATTTTTTCATCTATTGGAAAGTTTAAGTCAGGCAAAAATGTGGCTTCCCCTTCTCTCCATAAGAAAGGGAACAAGGCAATTCCTTCAGCAGCAGCAGCAGCACAGGGGATATGTACAGGGCTCACAGGCTTTGCTCAGTGAAGAGCTTGTTTACCCTGAAAATCTGAAATTACTCTGATTACACTGAGCTCATCCAGAGTTAGATTGTAATCTAAATTGGAAATCTACCCTCAACCAGTGTGTCTTGCCTAAACATGTGAGTTAGCCCTAAGTAGACAGAACACACACCCGACAAACAGTGCCCAAGAACGGACCCTGGGAGCTTCTCAGCAGCACCAAGGACCTGCCTTTTCATTTCACTTTGAGTTTCTTTAGCCAAGCTGGAAAACAACCAAGCAACTGCACCAGCTGAGCTCACAAACAAGTCGAACACGAGCAACACAGATGAGCTGCTGGGCACCCATGGCTCATGTCACAGCACAAAGCACAGCTCAGGCTCACCTGTGCATGTGGTTGAGCAGAACTGGTTCAGCAGTGGCTGTTCATCTAAGATGTACCTTCCTGTGTTAGAAACACCTGCCACTGGATTTAAAAAGGTGGGTTTGAGGTTTTTTTTTTCCCTTCGTTTTTAAAAGGTGGGAAAAAAACATCTAATCCCTGTTCCTCTGTGGGCAGCAGGCTGGTTCACATGGATCACTCATCAGAGCCCCTCCTGAACTAAACCTGTATCACACTGATGGCATTTTTCTGCTCCACATGACACTCGAGTTCATTCACCAAACTAATGATTTCCAGCAGTGTTACATCTATTAGGCAAGACTTCCTTGGAATAGCAAAGGAAGACATTTCCGGAACACAGTTTTAAACCGAGAAATGAACAGTGTCTTACTTGAAAATACATCTTCTCTCAAATTAACTCTGCTTTTAAACTTGTTAAAAATGCTTTTTAGAAGAAACAAGTGCAGGACCATACCCATGCTGTTAAGCTTATAATTAAACATTTAAGAAATGCAATGTGTGTCTCTAATAACCCAAACATTCCTGTGACTTACTAATATAATTATTTGAAAGAACACCAATGAACCTGCTGAGAAAACTTGTATTAGCCAGGTTTTTATACCTCAGTCATCCTTACAGCACATGGGAGAAATTAGCACCACATCAGAGGAAGATTTCCATAATTGCTGATAAGTATGAAGTCGAATGGACAAAATTAGAGCATGAGTAGTATTGTGGGACAGCTGGAAGATGTTTGGAATCCAAATGAGGGAGGCACCTGAACTCTGGATATGCTGAGAGCTGGAAAACACAGATCTACAAGACTATCACAGAATGTGATGACACAGCCAAGAGGAAAAAGGACCCAGGATTTCACCAGCACAGGAGTCTCCCATGCAGAGTATGAACTGTGTCCATAAACAAGAGCTGCACTAGGCAGCCTGCATTGTTCAGGGGATGTAAACCAACACCCTGAGGACATAAACCAGCCACCAACCACATGGTATTAAGAAGATACTTCCTTGATAGGCAACAAGCAAGCTGCCCATAACAAAATAAATATTAAGCAGGGGAAAAGATAAAATACAGGAGACAAAGACAGGACTGGAGACTCCTCCGTGCACAGGTAACACTACGCTGGTACTCAGCACCAGGACAGAGAAAAAGCTCTGTACAATATATGGAATAAGAGCCTGAACAGAGTGTGAAGAAACAAATCCTTTCAAACCTTTGGTTATTTTTTGTTTTTGTCGGTCTACACCAGGAAGAAGTTCCTTTTGTAACTGCAGATGAGACCAAAACAAACAAAACAGGCTCGAAGAAAAAAGACCCACCAAGAAAAAAAAAATCAAAACGCAAATCAAGCAGTTCAGACTCATCAACTCCAGACGCATCGGCAACTTCAGAGCCATAAAAACACATTTTAAATCAAGCAAGGAAAAATACTAATAAAAAAAGGTTCTTTTAATAATAAAAGTTCTGCCAAACAAGGCAATTAATGCAGGTGTAAAGGCAAGCTACAGAGTATGAATTACCCAGACATCCCAAGCAGCTCCATCCTGCCACACCTTCTATCCCAACTCGCCTCTTACATCAGGCACACGGATACAAAGAAAGGACGAGAAATTTCATCTCAAGTTCTCCTGGGTAAACAAGGTGCTCTCATTCCCAGTTCTCCCTTTGCCTGACGTGTAGCAGCAGCCCCACTGTATTTTTTTTTTACTATTTGGGGCTGGGTAAGAGCCTTATGGCTTCCTCCCTTCAGGCCATCTTTAGGGGCTTGTTGGAGCAGGAATAAAATTAACAACTCCCCACTCAAGCCTGGTACAGTGACTTCTAAATCCCTTTTGAAACCATAAACTTTTAACACACCTTTATCACTGTTGCCCCTCAACTGCTTATCCAAACATAACACGTGTGTAGGCACTTCTGGCTTGTGCCAGGCAGAGTTTCTGGCCAAGGCAACTATTTTGATTTATTGCCCCTCAAAGTTACAGAGACTTTACAACTCAGTTATCACTAAAACATAATAGGTAGCATTGCAGTTCAATTTTTTAAAAATCAAAACCAAACCAAAGCTATGCCTAATTTGAAAAACAGCTTTGAAAGTCTGGAAGCAAATTCTGGCTTGATCTGTTCCTGACTTCCTACTGCCAGGTCAAGCTGCAAAGCTCCCAGGAGACTGCCAGAAACAAACTTCTCTTAAGAAACCTTGAAGGCAACATGGCTTTAAAGCCCTCCTTGAGAGTGCAGTTACCACAACATTGCCCTGCACACCCAGTGAAGAGGGAACCAGCCCTGGCACAAGCACAGAGCGATTCAGCTAAACCAGGACTTGGGAGCACTGGGTCCTGACAATCAAACACCTCCCAGCTCCAGCTGCTGATTGTGTTCCTGACTTCAGTACTTGTCCCAAATTGAAACAAAGTTTTAAAACACCCCAAAACGTCTCTATGGATGTCAATAAAAACAAAACAGCTACCAGGAAATCGGCAGCAGAAGCTACTGGCATGCACTGGCTTCCAGCTGACCTTGCTCTATAATATTTATTGTTCAACAGGTGTAACAAGAACTGCCCTGTCCCACTTCTCACACCAGCACTCAAGGATGCTCCCAAACACACTCACACAGGGATGGTGTCTCAGCAGGATGCCTTCAGGACAATTCCAAATGCTCCAAGTGCCAGCACACAGAGGAAAGGGCAGGAGTTCAGTGATGGGGGCACATCCCACCACATCTCCATGGAAATCTATTTTGGCATTGGCAAAGAGGTTATGATTTTGAGGCTGTGCAGAGTCTCACAAGGCCTGCAATGTTTTAGAGGTGTCAGAAGGTTGAACAGCACAAGTGAGAAGATGCAAATGCTGTAGGGTTATTTCTGACCATAATCCATTTACAATTTACAGTTATTTACAAGTGCATGGAAAATAACGTGAACTTAACCTTGCATTTACATTCTCCTTTAGCTACATTATGCTCATCTCGAAAAAGATGAAAATATGATTACTGGTCCATTACTGAGTTCAAAAAGCCTTGGGGAACAGTATAGAACACAAACAGCCATCTGTAATCTGTTCACGCAGATGCGTGAAAATCAAAGACAAAACTCGCTGAGGTAACAAAAACGTCCTAATTTAATTTCTAACAGAGCAGCACAATCCCTGCTTAACTAAGTTTGTCTAAGAATATGAGCTTAAATATCCTCTTTGTTCAGGTAGCTCCCACATGCTCCCCGTGATCCAGGCAGGCAGACAGTAAGCGAGCAAAATATTAAGAGTTGCAAGTTTCAGCTGGCCAGGAACGAGTCATGCCAGACAGTGACAGATCTGTTGGGATGGGAACATCTGCTGCTACTGCTGAGGATACCAGGAATACTTGGACCAAGTCTATCCTATAAAAGGTTGGCGGATATGTGCTACAACTTAGGCCAAACTTACTAGTGCGAGCATGGTTTGTTCTGGTAAAAGCCCTCTTACGCCACTGCAATTTACACCGGGCTCTCAAACTAAATAAATTAAGCCAAGGCAATAGAACTGGATCTACATTAGGGCAAGTGCCAGGACAAAGAGTGCTACAAAAGAAGTGCAGGCTTCTGGCTGACTTGTTCCAGAAGAGAAAACCAAGAGCTAACCTGGCTCCAGTTTAACTCCTCTGGGATGCACTTTGAGCCAAACCACGCTTTGTCCTATGGCACTTTCCTCCCGAGGAACCCTGCTTTTCTCAGGCTCAGGAACATACCACAAGATGTTAGAGATATGCAGGAAGACTTCTGTGTTTTGCAAATGACAGGATTTGCTCCAGGGGCACAGTGAGGGATTAGATAAACCTGTATACATAAGGCAGTTCTGTAGGAATTCACACAACCACCCCAGACCTTACTGCCCTTGGAGGGCTAAGAGCCACTTGGCATTAGGCAGCTGAGGCAAGACCTCAAGAATCAAACCACCACAAAAATTAAAAGTCTTACTGGTCCCACAGACTGAACATTTAAAAATTAAACAGGCATTTATTGTTTTTCTGTACTTGCAGAAGCCACCCTAAGGACCAGACAGGCAGATGGGACCCACGACACCAGCAACATTCCATGTGTTTCTGTGGTCCCTTCCCACTGAAGCTGCCATCTTTGAGCTGCATGGATAACCCAGTTGCCAAATAACTAGAGGGAAAACACATCACTGTAATTTACAAGTGTCCTACTCATAACCAGTCAGCCAAACAGCTTCCATGCAAAACTAAAAAACAGGTAACGCTCCTCTCTCTGTGGCTGCACAAATCCTTCAGCACACACAGACTCTGCTCACACCCAACCACCCCCTCACAAGGTCCATGCCTACTTATTTTCCTACTCACACCCTAAACTAAGCACTCATGCAAACCCTACAGTTTCTGAACTCGCCCACCAACTTGCCCACAGCCACAGCACATAATGACACAGCCAGACACTGAAAACACAACATCAACTCATACTTCCCACTGCTTCACTTACAAGTTTCATATAACCACTCACTTTTCTTCCAATTTTTACTTCTGAAATTAGTTAATGGATTTTTCTGAGCTTTGTATTGGAATTTTTCAAATGAGAGCAACCTGAATCAATTGGCATTTGGAGTCTGTAACAGCCTGTGGTACCAGAGCACGCTTTGGAATCTGCTACCCTTAAAATACAAGGGCAGGAAATTCTTGAGTCTCCTGCAATAACTCTTTATATAGAAACCTACACAGATTTCCTTTGCAAAACCAACACTCAAAATAAATGGGACTTGTATAGACTAGGTACAAGGTGGAGATTAATTTTATCTCAAAAAAAATCCACTGAAACATTACCCTTGTCTGGAAACATAATGCTCCAACATTGGCAACCTACCTGACCAATTCTACCCAATGTGAAGACCAGCTGGACTAAGAGAGAGATCCTGGAGTGATAAAAAGAAGAGAGACAGGCAGCAGGTAAAAATTAGGCTCTGCAAAGGTAGGTAATACAAATGTGTTCCTTAATGTGCCCTACAAGAACTAGGTCCGTGTATTTTTGGTTCTTTACATCTTGAAAGCCCGAGGAGAAGACATGAGTTAGCTTTAAAAAAAAACACAAACCACCCCACACTTAATCATATTTATATATTAATGCATGTAACCTACTTTCACACATAGTTAATGAGTTCCTTCATGGGATTTGAACCTGAAGAATTCTGAGTTTAAAAAAACCACGACTCTAATGACTACAAGTTTTGTTGCTAATGTAGTTGTGTCTGGCCCTCTTATTCCTCACACACAATTAACTCGTGTTTCCCCAGTACATTTTCCAGAGATCAACAAAATGCAACACTTTAAGACGAAATTCTGTGAAGAGCTACTTCCCCACAGAATAATTTACAAAAACTTTTCATTAAGCATTTTTTTTTCACAGTTAAAAAAAAAAAAAAGCACATTTCCTGTAAATTCATCCTGCTGTAACAGTAGAACAGCAGATTTCCCAAGGACACGACCTCTTACCACCTACAGCAGCTTTTCTGAAACTTAATGTCAGGCATATGGTCATCTAAAACATGATGGCCAACAACCTAAAAAGCATTCAGGTCTTTTGAAGAGTATTCAATCAATGGTTCATTTCAATTTCACATCTTTGATTTCCCTTCCACTACAGTCTTCCAAACCTGTTTCTCAAAACAAGCACTGGCAAAAAATTATTGTTAGTACACAGGCTCCACTATTTCTTTTCTTGCAAATTCTTGCTGATCTTCCTTCTCTGTGAATTTTATTTTATTTTATATCTCAATTCTGCCAGCTCAGTTGATGCAGAGAACTGTTTCATTAAGTCTGTCCACAGTCAGCACCATTTAGAAGTTATTTGCCAGCTTCCTATTCTAGTTTATTTTTGTATTTGTGAACGTTGAAGTTGTACTACGATGGTCACCTAAAATACCACACTGCCTAGAAGCAGATGATAATATGACACTGCAGAAAGTTGCTTTTTTTTTTGGAGAGTAGCATACAGAATCCCCATCCTCACCTAGGGCAAAAATGCAGATTTTATGACAACTTCACAGGAAGCAGCACCTGGAAGAAATGCCCAACCATTACAAATAGTCTGCTAAAGATTTATGATAATCCTGTGTTTAACTGGTACTGAAGGTCTGCTCCTACTTTACACATGAAGACAAAATTTATGTCTTTATTACCTGCAAATGAGAGGACTTAAAAACAAAAACCCTTTGAAACTAACCACTCGTGCATTTTGTTTACCCTCTCTGACACGCAGATATGCATCATAAACATCTCATGGCAGGTATATTCTCTTTACCTGATGTGACTGGGCTTGTCAGCACTGAGCGTGACAGGGTTCAAACCGCTGTCAGTGGCTGCAGCAGGACTTCCCAGGATCTGGGTTTCCCTGCACACACAGCCCAGGAGCAGCTCAGAAATCAGAAACCATGACTGTGCTAATGCAGCTCGTCCTCCCCAGCACTCGCTGTCAAGTGGCACAGTTCTGACAGCACATGCTGGTGACTCCCGCTGCCAAGAGCTGCCAGCGATCCTGGCACGGCCGGGCTTTGTCCCTCTGGCAATTTCCGAGGGATGTTCTTGGATGGTGTAGGGGCAAAAGCGATGGGGAGACAGACCCGTTTCTTTGTTTTTTTTTAATTTAAAAGCCGATGTACTTCAGGACACATAACCACCACCTAGCACCCTGTCTTGCTAAAAGGCATTAAGGAGAAAAAAAAATGATGCTAAAGTGCTGACTCGGCCCAGCTCCTCACGGCATCCCCTGGGATGCTGCCCCTCGGACACCTCCCCGACCATCCGCACAGCTCGTTCTTTATGGGTCGCTTGTTCGCGCCAGGCACTTGGCAGCAATTCAGGTGCTGGGGGGGGGATTTTTTTCCCCGGTGGGTGACAGAGCCTCTGGGACCTGGAAAAAGCAGCGGTTCGATGCCGAGAACACGGCGGCTCCTGCGGAGGAGCCCGGCGGCACCGGCCTGAGGGAGGGAAGGAGGAAAGGAGGGAAGGAGCCGGCCCAGCTGCTGCTCCCACAGAAACACAGGATTGTTAGGGTTGGAAGGGACCTCTGGAGATCATCCCAGTCCAAGTCCGCTGCCCAGGCAGGGTCACCTGGAGCAGGAACGCGTCCAGGAGGGTTTGAATGTCCCCACAGGGGGACACCCCACGCCCTCCCGGGGCGCTCGGGCCAACTCCGGGCCGAGGCGCCGCAGGGTCCGCAGAGCCCCCGCCGGCCTTCCCGGGCTGCTCCGTCCTGCCCAGCCGCGGATCCCGCTCCTTATGTAACCCCGGCTCTGCCCCGCTCCGAGCGGCCGCCGGGGGCCGCGGGCCCGGCCCGGCCGTACCTGATGTAGGGGCTGGCGGCCGCCAGGATGTTCTTCTGCACTGGGATCTCCTCGCCCTCCAGCACCAGGTGCGCGTCGCAGAACCGCGTCTCCTCCCGGAACGAGCTGAGCGCCCGCAGCAGCCGCGCCGGGTGCTGCGGGTCCGACACGGCGCTCGGCCCCGACATGGTGCTGCTGCCGCCGCCGAGCCGGGCCGGGCCGGGCCGGCTCAGTCCCTGCCCTCACACCATGGCTGAGCGCCCGCCCGCCGCTGACATCATCCGCCGGCATCATCTCCCCGCGCCGCCCCGCGGGGGCGGCCCGGCCCGCCGGCCCCGGCACCTCCGCCCCTCCGCCGGGGCGGGGCAGGGACCCTGAGCTCTGCGCGGCCGCGAGGGTGTGGGTGTTATCCCTGAAAGTGTCTGTGTTGTCCCCTCTCGGCTTTGAAATGTGGCTAAAGGAGGTCCGGAGAAGGGCAGGGGAGCCGGTGAAGGGTCTGGAGCACAAGTCCAGTGAGGAGCGGCTGAGGGAGCTGGGGGGGCTCAGCCTGGAGGAAAGGAGGCTCGGGGGGACCTTGTCACTCCACAGCTCCCTGACAGGAGGGTAGGGCCGAGGGGGTCGGGCTCTGCTCCCAGGGAACAGGGGACAGGACAAGAGGACTCGGTCCTAAGCTGCGCCAGGGGAGGTTTAGCTTGGGCGTCAGGAGGAATTTTTTCACATAGAGGGTGATTAGACATTGGATTAGACGCCCTGCAGGTGTCTAGGGAAAGACTGGACGTGGCACTCAGTGCCATGGTCTAGTTGGCAGGGTGGTGTTCAGTCATAGGTTGGACTTGATGATTTCCGAGTTCTTTTCCAACCCAGTTGATTCTGTTATTCTGTAAAACTGGTCTTACATTTATTTATTTGTTCCCTTTTGCATGCTGGAGATGAACATGACTGGCATTAGCATGAGGAAAAGTAAGAGAATCAGATTTAAGTACAGCGAGACTCATTGCGATAGTGCCGCCTTCCACAGCTGCCCGCTGGAAACACGGCCTGTTCCAGCAAAGGAGATCTCCTTCAAGACTGTTCACATGCTAAATTTTAGGCTGTTGATTAACACACTTAATTGCACATTAAGAGATGACTTGATTCCATCTGCTTTCTTAACAGCATTCAGTATTTAAGCAGTGAAACTATTTGCACTGAGTGAAAGTGTTTCAAAAGCTGTGATCTCTAAAACACACACCCAGCCGGTGCTGCCAGGAGGGACCCAGCACAGCAGCTCACTTCATTCCGTGTGCTGCTGGGCACAGCTGGACTGGCATTTCTCAGGCTGTGGAACACCCAGATGGACATCACACTGTCCATTGCTCCACTGGGACAGTAACATTTTCAGAGGGCCTGATCTAGCAAAGCTGTGGTGGGTCACGTGCTTTTATTACTTGCATTTCTGTGAAATGTGACAAAATGTTATCCCTCCGTTCAGTTTGATGCTGTCTCCATTTTACCACTTGGAAAATGAATTAAGGTATCTGGAAGTGACCCCAAATGAATGCCTTCACAAAGGCAGCCTTGTTCTTCCCCAGCTAGACACAATGCTGGTTTGTTGTCCAGATGGAGGTTGCAGCTGGGACATCCACACGTGGAGATCCCGCAGTGCAAACCCTGCTCTCAGTGCCTGGGTGGGGAGTGGGCACAGCCCCCTTTGAGCCAGTGCTTACAGTGCTTACCTGAGCACCAGGCTCCAGGTTTGCTGTGCAGCTCTGAACAAGAGTTTTAGGAGCAGAGGATGTTTCATGGAGGCCTAAACTCATGCTAATGTGCATGAAACACCAGCAACTTTGCAACACTTATTGTTATACTACCCATTTACAGATATTAGAAGGCCACTTCTTCTGGCTTGGGTATAATTACCCAGGATGTCAAGTGTAGAATGAGGAGGAGCACAACAGATCCAGAGGACACATTCCCAGCTCTCTTTGAGGGTAATGAAGGCAGAGAGCATGCTGCACCTTGACTGCTTGTTATTAATACTGTGGTAATTGCATACCCAGGGGAACAGTGGTTTGAATTATTGCAAAAGCTGTCATTGAGTGGCCTGGTTATTTAAAAAGAAAAGACACTGGTGTGTTTCCGTGCCTCCTGTTACACAGGAAAACATTGTTGTATTTCTGGTTTTTGACTCGTCCTAGTAAACAGTGTTTCTGCTTCCTCCTGCTGCGTATGTGGGGCAACAGGACAAGGTGTAACAGATAATACCCACTTCTAGAGAACAAATTATTTATTATACCTTGTTATTTGTTCGATTTAATGAAAGTCGCGGTAAAAAAAAACAAAACCAAAACAACAACAAACCAAACCACTCTACCGAGGTCCACTTGTAACAGCTCTGAAGTAATGATATGATTCATACCCATGGCCTGATTCTATCACTCTAGTATATACTTTTTTCAGTTGAGATACCTACCCTTACTAGTTTTATTTGCAGTCACTCAATCTAGATTTGTTTTAAGTCATTCCAATAACTCCATGAGCTTTACTGGGCTAATTTATGGCTTAAATTGGTGCAAAAGAAGACTCAAACCTTTCTGCCCTTGAGATTTCATACAGTTTGTCAGCAGCAAACCAAATGACACTCATTAACACGTGCCATGTTGCCACATCAAAAAAACCCACAAGCCATGCAGCCACTTGGCAAAGCGTATCTACATTCCCCGTGCTGCTGTCAGCCTGGAAATGATATGGTGTGTTACCATATTCAGGGTAAATGTTTCATCAGATTAGTATTGCAACCACTAAAAACATTCTTGAACAAATTTGTGATTAGCCACGTGGTTTTATCCCTCTTGTCTCTGCTGCAGGAGGATACTGGGATTGGCAAATCCAGATTTACATCACTGTTTTTCCCTTCAGGTTGACTACAGAGTTGATGCTAATCAAGTCCTGTGTAATGCTGACCAAGGGAATATGGCCCATTTTGTTTAAAAAATCATACCCAAGACAAGTTCTTACAATTTATTTTCTACATTATTTCTGCATGAATGTAAATAACAGGTTTACTTTCTTAGACTACAGGTTGCTTTTATGGTGAGTGTTCCCCTATCATGTCATCTCTACCAGTAAGAATTAGTTCCTCAGAAGTCAATTAATTCCCGTGTCCAAACTCATGATCATCCAAAACCATAACCCTATGAGTTCTACAGAAGAAATTCTGAATAAAAATTCTTAAAATACAATCTATAATAATAGCTAGACTTTTGATTCATTGCCATCTTAGAGTTTCAGAAATATTTGTGGGCACTTGTTAAATCCAAACTTTTTCAGATTAAAAGAAACAACTCCAGAGCTGGTGTCTTTTGCCAATATCACAAATCTTTCCTTCCATACCAGTTCCATATTACATACAAAAATGGAATTCAATTTCTTCTATAGAAGATAAAGTTCTCTTAGATACTAGTGTTAACATGCCTTGGAAACACTAAAGGTGACTATTCCTGCAGACACACCTTACTGAAGTATTTATTTCCATTCTGTGGAACATGTAAACCTCTGAATGCCCAAAACTGCATATTTTAACTAAACCTGACCACAGTGACTTTTTTTTTAACATTAAAAATAGCCTGTATATTCTTTATACTTATAAAGTGCAAAGACTTAAGCAGAGAAACGGAGTTGTAGTTGTTACAGAGCAGACAGGAACCGTGGCTGATGTTGGTGCAGTTCCTGCTCTGCTCTAAACATCTTAGGTAACCATGGACAAGTCACCAAGGCCCAGATTCTCATGTGTTTGGGAGATAATAAATGACAACGATTTCATTCTGCTTCCTACCTGTAAAACAGCATGAGCAGCACAGACACTGTGAGAATGTGTGTATAAAAGTGAGGGATACCTGAGCAGTGTGGTGATATGGACAGACCAGATGAACACCTAAATGGATGGATGTACACCTGGTTTTCTCCATCAGTAAAGATGCCTCCAACAGTAAAGGTATCTACAACAGGAAAATACAATTCAAAGCAAAAAAGCTCCAATTTAAAGAAAAATCAATGCCCCGAACAGGGAAACAGAAATACACTCAGGGGATTAGGAAATGCCATTCCTGTAACAAAAACCAGTCCCACTGTACTTGGCACTTTATGAACTTGATGTTGAAATGTACTTTTTAATTGTGCCTGTTAGTGAGAGTTGGGCACTTTTATTAGGAAGCATCAGGTACAGGCAATGATAAACCCATGTGAGAACAGGGATGCTCCTAAGCAGACATAAAGCAAATGCTCAGCTCTGGCACCAACAGCTTGTATATAGTTTCAGCTTCTGTGTGGTTCAGATGAGACTAGATTAGATCTTTCACTCTTTCCCTAAACAGTTTGTTGTTCATATGTATTGAATTCTGCTAGAAATACACTGCCCTCATTCACATACATACTGTTATTAACAGACACGAGTAGCAATATTAATAAATACTACAATTCTTTTTTATCTTTTACACAACGTAATCATCTAGTTACATGAAATGTCAGATACTGTCCTCAAGGAAAACTGATTTAAATACAAAGTGCTTAAGACTGAGTATCACTAAAGTATAATTGAATGATACATAAAAATATATACTCTATTTCAATAAAGTTACTTGGTTTTGTCAACATAAAAGTGCGAAATACACCATGAAATGACTAGCAAAGCTGCAGTATTGTGGATTCTGGATAAGAAAAATGTAGCACCTCGACATAATACTTTGGTTATGGTGGAATTTAAGAAATCAAGCACCAAGAGAATACACTGTCATGAATTATTAATATAGTAGATAGTTTAACATGAGGTTCTTCTGGCAGGAGACAACTTTCATTGTCAGCTGCAGTCTTGCAACAGTCCATGGAAGTTCCATGACCTGCAGCCATCTGTGACTCATGCCATGCGTCACCCTATAAATACAGTACTTCATTGCCTCACAAAGCTTGAGCCTGCTCAAATAAAACATTTCTTGCTACCTTTGTCTCCTATTCCCTGCCCCGTGAGTTGTATAAAACATTAGCACTTCATACTCGTAATTCTTCTTTTGGAATAGTGATAGACCAGTTGTGCATATAATAATTTGTAACAAAAGTCATTGCTATCTCTTATAAGAGATTATATATGGATATTGAAGAGATTATAATTAGTCATTTCTTGTCATAAGAGAAGGTTGTTCCTGAAGGATATTATCCCCCATTCAGTAGAAGGTTGTCTCGGTCTGTGCAATAAGACAAACAGCATTTTATTCAGTCTCAGTCTTCAAATCTTGCTCTGGTATAAACACTCCATGCAGGTCCAGATGCATTTCTACATCTACTGTGGCTCGTCCCACTTCTGTGAACGTTTTAGCATCCAAGACAACTAGGAAGGGTGCTTTCTTTGGATCAGTCCTCACAACACAGCTCAGAACAACACCTGTGATGTACAAATGAAGAATTAGAAGCATATAATAGTTACAGCAAGCAGGAAAGAGAACACTGTCAGGAAACAGGTCTTATTTCCTGAGAGTTTTAGAATACTAAGTGCTTTGCTAGATCCAGTAGTTTACTGAGAGGGCTCAAGAACTAATGGATGCTTCTCTTCTGTGCTTTCTGCTGGTCTGCCTGCAGTTCATTGGGAAGGAAAACAAGCAAACCAACACCGAACTGTTCCTGGTATTTTTTGGGCTCATCCTCTCAGCTGTTTGCCATTTGCCTTTGCAAGGGCTCAGCTGAGAACAGAACTGGATGGAGATTACAGGAATACTTGCAGTGCCACTGGTTCTCACTGGTAACATCACTGACTTCCCACTGTTGATGAATCCATCTTTGAGTGGCTCTCTGGAAAGTCCTAAGCACGGGTTTTATTGTTTATGGCTCCGTTGAGACATTACGAAGCTGATTTTGCTCTATTGTTACTTTGGTTTTCTGTCTGCAGGAATAAAATGGCTGGTGCTAATTTTAATCTCCCAGTGGAAGCATGAACCCAGCTTTCTTGACTAAGAACAATGAAACTTGTAAGATTTAATACAAAACTCATGTAACCCCAGCTTTCGGAATGTTGTCGTTATTTTACCGTCATCCTCTTCTCTTGCATCAGGGCTGGGAACAAAGACGGGCTCTGATGGCCAGCAGTCCTCCCCTCCCCAGTGGAGCATTTCCTTTGTCTGGGTATTAAATTTTGCAATCTAAATTGTTGTGACCAGAAAAGAAAAACGTCAGTGACCCCAACAGTAGCTTTTTCCAAAGGTACAATGTGAACACACAGCTGGCAGGGGGCACCAGTGCTAAGGGTTGAGGAGCAACAAGGCACAAGAAGGAAACACCTGGAAAATGTTACATTTTGGAGTCATATTTAGTGGCTGCATAATCACACAACGTTCTTTTCATTTCGTTAGATTACAATTGCACCTTCCATTTATAGTTTACAAATACTAACAGATCATGAGATCTTCAGTGTAAATAATGCCCTCACTATACAGAGTCCAAGGCCCAGAACATTTAAGTCCTTGTGCCAATTCACTGAGATTCTGCAGTAGAGCAGAAAACATTTTCTAATCCTGTGAATTATTTTCCCTATTTCTCAAGGCCTTCTATTGTGCAGTAGGGTACATGTGCCAGAACCAAGGCTATTCATAGTGAGGGGTAAAGATTAAACCAGTGGGGCAGACACTGGAATTTACTGAAGGAGCAGAGTGTGGATTTTCATCTCACTGAGTGGCCAAACCAATTGCCAGAGAGGATGCCTGGCATTTTCAGTTCAATTCCATTAAGGCCTCTTCTCTACCCACACAGATGCAGTTCTATTCTTTTCCCTTTTGATCTTAAGCCAAAAAAATATGTTTACACAAAAGTGAAACTATTCTGATTAGTGGAGGAAGAATTTGGAAGAATTCTCTTGTCTAACTTCAAGATTACAGCAATTTCACTGACAGACTTTACCTTATTATATTGGATTATATGTGGATTATATGTGGTGGTGGTTGTGCTTGCATTCATTAAAGTGCAACTGATGTAAAAAAGAAAATCTCCTAACAGCTTCTTTTGTTATGTTTAAGTCAATCAGGGATTATCTACACTGGAAATCACAAACTTGCAGATCTGTTTGAGCTTCTGTCAAATATGCTGCAATAAATTTTCTTGCATCATGCAGAAATCCAGCTTTATTTTGTAATCAGTTGTGGTAATTATATACAAGAACCAACAGTGACCTCAATTTGTGCTGCCTTGTAGTCACAGAACAAGAACTGTAAAGAGTGAGTTTGTCTGTGTAACATTCTTACCTTCAAATATTAACACTAAAGGCTGTCTCCTGAAAAGCTGGCATCATGCACAGGTAAACAAAGCATTTGCTACCCTCTAATAGAGAACCAGCCAATAAAATAGAAAGCTTTCTGAAAAATTAGATATTGTTTTAATATTTAAAGTTTATTAGGTAGTGTTGCAATGTCTTATTTTTTGTTAGCTTTTGTAAAGGTAAAAAAGTATTAAATATGTACATCTATCAGTACTTCTTCCTACTCTCTCCTTTGTAGCTCTTGGCACATTACAGAAGGTTCAGCCCAACAGAGCAGAAAACTGAGGGTCTCAGTAACTATTCAAGAGTCTTTGTGGGAATTGAAAGCTGGAGAAAGAAGCCTGAGTTTATTAATACTTTATCAGGGAAATGGTACAACATGAGCTTACCCTCATAAGAATTCAGGCTTTTCATGTTTCTTTGCGTGTGAATGACCCACAAATGGGAAAACACTGACTTTGTAAATGTTAATTTTACCTTTGTAGGAACTGGACTCCACTGCACTTCTGTTGCAAAGACATACTTGTATTTTTTGCCATTGTAGTCATAGTTGATGCGAGGCAGTTCTATCCCTGGGTAAAATAAAGTTCAAGAGTTAGGAACAAGAAAAGAAAAATAACTGAAATGTACATTTACATATACCAATCTCCAGAAAGTTTTGCCCTGTGGAAAACCCTGACACTATTTAATAAAGATGTTGCATAGAGTTTGTATGTCTGAATTTCTAAGAAGCAGAAGACGGGTGTTAATAAAATTAAGCCAGGGTTGTTAGTTCAAAAACTGACAATATTTCATTCTTAGGGATTCATTATACTGGAATTCATGAAGGTTTTTTTTGGTGTGGGTTTTTTAATTTCTTCATAAATATATGACCTGAACAACTGAGATAAAACTGGAGGCTACCATTCTAAGACATTACTTTCACTTTAGGTAAATATATGCTATTTGCATATTCCTGTTATTATCCCCTGAAAAAAGGTTAAAAATCCGCTTTTCAAGGCAATCTTTATAAAATACAGTAAAAACTGAAGGTGCTATTTATAACAGACCCATTTAACTAAAATGACTCTTGTAACAGGTAGATTTGCAAGCCCTATTAATAGATGTGAGATCAGACTTGGGATCCTGTATTAACACAAAACTGATGTAACATCAGGCATTTAAATGTTCAGGGTCATGTATTACTGGATAGACCCAGAGGAAGGCAGTAAAGAAGAAAAAGATACTGTCAATATCTACACTAAGCATGGTCATTAAGTGTGTCATTTCCCTTTGCTTTATAAAGATTTTCCATATATGAACAGCTCTCAGGCATTATTAGAGTGCACTTCTGTGTGTGTAGGAGAATGTATTTGAGATCTGTACGATGGTTATGTCTCACCTTCACACAGTATTTCAGGCTGGCAGTAGATCCCATCTTTCTCCTTTACAGCAGTTGCAGTAGAGGGAATTGTGACTAAATTAGAACCTACTCCAGCGTCCTGAAAGAGATATACACTGAAAACCCTTGTGTCTGTAAGGATATGCTTCTAATTTAGATTTTTCATCGTGTTTGATATTAATATAAACAATGTGGGGAGTAAACAAATAATCAGCTTTCAAGAAGATCCTTCTTATGGTGTTTATCTTGTAACATTGTGAGGTTTTCATGAGAAATCCTGTTATACTCAGAGTATTTTAATATATCATAGAATAATCATTTTGAATCACACTGAGTCCTTAGAAAGGTTTAGATACATGTGGCTATGTTCCAAAAGTACAACAAATTTGTGAATTAAATGAATGAAGATGGGTTTCAAAGAACTGGGTATCAAATTCCCACTAGAAGTCACCAATGTTAGGTTTTTGCACCTGCTAAAAATCAAGTGCAAAAATAGGTGTAATACACTCTTTTAATATGCTACTGCTGAATTCTTAAGGTTGCACAGGGTAGTTTGAACAGCTGGTGTGATCCAACACATCCTTTGTCAGTGCTGCAGAGCTGTTTCTGAAACATGAACAAAGCAGCAAGATTCCAGGATGTAGAAAGAAAAAGTAATATCCATTCCAAAAGTATCAGGCAGAAACTTGCCCAAGTTGCTGGGCAGTATAAGATCTTCTGTGCAAACAATGATGTAAAATGATGTTTTAAATTAAACTGAAAGATAAAATCTTTTCTCTTCCTGGTGTATCTCACACTTAAATGAAATCTTCTTACTTTAATATAACCACCGCAATGGTTGGGAGCGTGTGTGTATTAAATGCAGGCTTCCAGTAAAGTGCAGTGAACAGACTGTGAAAAACCTCACACATGCCCTTGCAGCCAGCAGCCAAGGTGATATATCTGCTTGTGTTTGATGGCATTTAACAAATAATCTCCCTGGTAAGAGAATGCCACGTTCCCAATAGCCCTGTTCTCCACAAGGGATGGTGTCAGCACCTGGATCCACGTAACTGTGTCCAGCTGTTTGCTGCCATTTCTCACAATACACACACAAAACAAACCTCCTGCCCATTTTGTGTATCCCAGAATCAGAAATTTGCACATAAAGGCTGGCAACTAGTAATTCACCCATTGATCACACTGATGTATTTTAAAGTACTGATCAAAGAACACGTTAAACAGCCATTTTCTTTCTACCTTGTCAAACTGTAGAGGAACAACAAATCGTTTGCAGGTCGGGATGGAGGTGAGCTTGGTGTTCTCTTCAAAGTCTTTGTTCATGTTTTTTAAATAGAACATGTCATATAAGCTATTGTCTGTATAGGAAATAATATCAAAAATAATGTGGCCATCCTCTTCATAAGCATTTACATGGTGGAAAAACACCATGGCATCAGTATAAAACTTGGTGGACAGTTCTTTTTTAGTCCTCCTGTCTACAAAGTGAAACCAAGTCTGAAAGATAAAAAAACATTATTGAAAACTGTTCATAGTCAGCAAATAGCTATTTAGAAAACTGTTTTCTAATGGTAACCATCACCATTCTAATCACTGTCTCTCTACTGAAGCACAGTAAGAGCTCGGGGTTTGCTGCTGGGAGACAAGAGGTTCCAACCTGAAGGCCAAAAAATGCTGGAATAAAATGAGTGTGGAAGAGCTTTAAGCTCCTTTTACTATTGCAAATTACTTTTGGGCTAGGCTGAGGATTGAAATTTTCCAGTAAAACCTGGAAAATCCCCTGCTCTCTTTTTAAGTTAAATAAATCTGCCTTGGTCGAGGGTCTCTGTACTGCTCTGTGCTGATGCCCTGTACCCCAGCAAGTCCCATTTATTGATGGCCAGAGCATCAATAAGTGGAAACATGGTCCTCAGAAAACAGGTTTTTTTCCCTCAGTTGCCACAGTGAAAGACTCTCCTTTTGTTCAGTGCAGGCTGCTCCACCAATTTGGTTCTATCACATGCAATGCCCCCAGAGCAGATCTCATCCACAGCATTTTGTCTGGGCCAGGAGCAACTGGATGTGTCTCAGATGCTGGTGCAGGTTGGAATTTCTCTGCTAGAACACAGTATTTCTAACAGTACCTACTTTCTAAACTACCCTCTTTCTCAAGAGCTTCAGCATATTTATTTGTGAAATTTCTGGACATGGGAGATAGCATTCAAAAAAAGACAACTTCTAAACAAACTGTGCAACACGAAAGCCAAGGGTTTAAAAAAACGAGGGACTACTGAAATGAATGAACCAGATGAAACAGAACAGCATGGAAGAGGTCACTGGCCTGCCTGATTCCCTTGCTCAGCATCAGGAAAAATACCTTGTCATCCTTATTGAAGGCAAGGCAGGAAGCCCAGGTCACCCCTCGGATGTAAGCAGTTGCCATTTTGACAATATCCAGCCTGAAGGGCTGCTCTACGAAGATGATGTAATTTTCTGTGATGCCAAAGCTGTGGTAGTAGCTGGGGTGGAGCAGAGAGCGAGAAGGGATGGAGCAAACCACTTCCAGGTGTTTGAAACAAGATTTCTTCTTTTCTTGTTCTGAATAGAAACAAAAATGGTCAAAAATAAAAATATATTTATAATAAGTTCCTATCCAAACTTGCGCTTGGATTTCTTCCATGCATAGAAGAACAGGTTCCTCTCACTTTTAGTTGCATTTTCCTGTTAAGAAAGTGGTTTGTTTACTACTGTATAATTAACATAGAAGTTTGCATCCCAGTGAAGCAACACAGTGAAATCACAATGCCAGATGCATTCAGGCAGAGCTCCCTTGTCTTGGGATTTGATTCCACTGGTTACTGCCTTCAGAATTTCCAGCATAGAGGAGAAAGGTGTTCACTTAAATCAGTAGCTTTTAAAAGGAGTTCAAAAAGGAGTCCCCACATTTTTTAACTGCTAAGGAGGTGTTCCTGCTTGACCTATATTGACTTTGTTTGAGCCCCAGCTAGAAAATACAAACTGATCTTGCAGCTGTTGGAGGCCTCTTGATTGTTCAGCAAGGGACAGGCATCCCATTAGCAGCTGATTTTAAACAACACCACACACACACAAAATATTATTTGAAGGAAACAGAGTAAAGGATTTGCTCTGTGAACAAAGGATGGTGTTTCAGCAAGGCCCAGGGTAGGCCAGGTTAGAGAGGAATTTGCTCTATATTAGGTATGATTTGCTTCCCTATCATCACGGTATCAGCATTTTGTGAGAATTTTCATCTATGAAGAAATTAAAATTTACAACTTCCAATTATATATACTGCCCTATAGAGAAAACTGGTTTTAAAATCTTCATCTGAAAGTAAGGTCCTTCCTACTGAAATACCCTGTTTGTACAGGACTCAAGATGAACCTTTGTAAGAGCACATGCCCAGACAGGCTAAGCAGTTAACATGAAGTTCACAATAAATTGAAATTAAGAAAATGAATACCACTGGTAGCTAGATGAGCTGTATCCCTCCTCCTTACCCTCAGAAGAAAAGAAATTGCTAACAAGTTTCTAGAAAATACCAATAAAAGACATATCTTACCTGGCACAGAGGAAGGAATCTTAAATAGAACATATTTTGTCTTCCCTTTATCAACTATTGAAGTGCCCATGTTGAGAATATTTCCAGCACTGTCATAGTGTGGGTGAGATGTTGTCACATTTACAGCTACGTATTTGTTGTAGTCAACCTGGAAAATGATACAATAAGAGATCTGAGAGAAGTGTAAGAGAATTAAAATTGATCTCAGCTAACACCACAAATCCACCAGCTTTTTAGCACCGGCAGCCTTTTATTGGCACCCCATTTTCAAATGACCTTGAAATTTAAATATTTAAACCAAATGGCTTAAGTTAAATGATTTCCTAATTCAAGGCTAAAACTAAGTTACAGAATCTGAATAACAGTCACACCTCCCTTGCAGCCACATAACACCAGGGGAGGATCAGCTAAAGAAATTCCTGTGTGAATTCCCATTTCACCCTGGAATCAGTTTATTTAACAGGGCTGTGGGTCTGGCAACCTGCTGGAGATTTCTGTTTGATTTAAATTTTGGAAGTTGTACTCAAACTGTACTGCATGCTAGAAAAAACCTCACTGTATATTTCTATATATCAAGATTCCATTTTGATAATTAAGTAATATCTTGCATAAGGTTCTTGAAAAGTAGTCATATAACTGACCTACTGACTTGATAATTATGTAAATAATTTTATAACTGAGATACATAATAATGGCAATTATCCAAAATAATCATGTGATTGTGGTATTATTCCTGCAACCTTGCTAGATTATGTACAAGTGAACTTGCTCAAAGCCCCGCTTTTCCTAAACCACATGGGATTTAAATTTGATTTCACGAGTCCTTGAAAGATCTGGTACCTTCACTATTTCACTTTGCCGTGATTTCAAAAGCAAGGCAACAGCAGAAGAAAAATACTTTGTGTCCTGCATGTGTTCAGGGATCCTTATCAGTCAGCTGGAAACTTTATTCACTAGCAGACAAGGAACTAAAAGGACAGGCAGAGGTTTATACCTTGTCCAACGTCTCCAGAGTCTGCGGATTAATTTTCCTGATGAAGTTGGTCTCGCTGGTAGCATAAAAATCCTCCCCAGCTTTCATAATGTTGATCAGGCAGTTGTCTGTGAACTCAGGAATGGTGTGAGACAAATAGCAGAATGCCCTGTACAGAGGGAAATTCCCAATGGGTTCGTTAGAGCTGGAAGCTGGAGCTGCTTTCCCCTGCACAGAGCACAAGTCCCCCGGGCAGTGTGACCTGGGGCTGTCTCCCTTTGCTGTGCCCTCTCCTGGCAGCTCCCACACTGCCTCGGTGGAAAGGGTGGAAAAGAAAAGGAGATGGACTTCTCCAATGCCCTTGGCCTGGGGGAGGGTTAAGGACATGCAAGCAAATGTTTTTCCATGCACAAATGGGCATCCAGGCCCATCCCTGCTGTCAGCTCTAACACAGGCACTGCTTTAGCAGGATGGGCTAATTACACACTCCCCTGTGCCTTCCTTGGGAAAATTTGGCCTAGCAGTTCCTACCTAAAATCTGGAAGGTTTTTCAGTGCATGCTTTCATAAATAGATAGTCATATACTCCCTGAAGGAATATTTTTGTTCCCAGTGTTATCCCATATCACAATCATGATTTCAAAGATCAAACTTCACACGTGGGCTCCAAAGTTTTTCTTATTAGTGTAGGATTTTATCATAGTCCCTGGAAGCCAAGACAAACTTGCTTATATCCCTTTTGAACTTAAAATGCCAGTTACTCAATTACTGCTGGAAGAGGGAAGAAAATCATCTGATCTCAGGGGAACAACTTGCAACATATCAGCTGTTTTGCAAGAACTGTTCCTGCATGTTTTCTTACCAAATATCATGTTTGAGGTTCAGCCAGGAAGTAGAGAGGGGTGAGCTATTGGCATTTGTTAGGGAATACCTACAGCCAATCTTACAAGACCAAGGATAACGTGATGGCTCACACCTCGCCTCCCTGTAAAATCAGCTTTAACCAAAAAGCTTTTCTGATTTTTTGCAGTTATTGATGCTTCTCTTCTTTTTGTTGAATAGACTCTGCATTAATTCCTTCCCCATCTCTTAGTCCTGGGCAGGGCTGAGGGTTGGGCTTGATGACCCTTGTGGGCCCCTTCCAACTCAGCATATTCTGTGATTCTGTGATCTTTTCCTCTCTTGCTGCTTCTCCTCTTACAGAGGATCATAAGTTTTGCGAAACGCTCGAGAAAGAAAATGTTTGTTTTTTACAGAAAATGTTTGTTTTTTACAGAATCTGTTTGCACTGAGTGAATAAACCAGCCAATATTGGTGACAAAATCAATTTACAGTGTTTGCCTTAGACTGATCCACAGAGGCCTTCTCAATATTTAGTAACTGTAAATTTGCCCAACAAATTTTATTACTGTACAGATGTGTCAGGGTAAACAGGGAGAGAAGCAGACAGAAGAATCTGGTTGGGGAAAGTGTTGCTTACTTGGCAAAGATGTTTTTACATGGATCTGGATAAGCCATAGTCCCAAACTCAGACACCACGATTCTGTTTGCTTCTACGTTGCAGTTGTACGTGTCGCTTCGGAGGTACTTACTTCTGTAGTAAACTTCACCTGAAGAACAACAAACAGGTTTCCATCACATTTTATACTTAGTTCTTCAGAAAATTAGCAAATTAGGTAAAGTTTCTCGAGCAGCTGTCCTTTAGCTGACAACAGTTTGGAACAATCTCACAGGCTTTGTGAGATTGGTAGCAATTTGTCAAGATGCCCTGACTCCCAACACTTTTGGGCAGTACTGGGGGGATTTTGAGGGGAAAGAAAGGATTTGGATAAATTGTTCCAGTAAAATAAAACACTCTGTGCAAAAATGATTAATTATACAATCCATATATAGGTGTGATAAATCTCCTGTTTTGGCAAAATCTAGTTATGAGAGAGTAACAAATTGCTTGAAGGAATCAATGTCTGCCCTAAAATATTTAATGGCCCCTTACACTTGAACTAAGTGAGCTCTGTTTGCTTTAGATAATTAAAACATACTGGTAATTTAAAAAACACTGACCATTTCTTTATAGGTTATTTTGTTAAGGATGTAGATCTGGACAGGCAAGGAGATCCTGCAGTTGCATTTAATGCTTCCAATCACAGAAATGAAAACTAAAAAGTAAGCACTAGGATTGGAGGATGGCAAGAGTAAATCCCTTTTTTTTTTTATAGATACATACTTTTTGCCACAAGAATCTAGGTGTAAAACACACTGTAAAACAGTTGAATGAATGAAAAATGCTCTAACAGAAAACAAAAAAATGTGATTGTTTAGGATAGAGGAGCTGCCTGTTTTCCCCATAAAGATGACAAGCAGGAGGATGGACTGTAGGGGTGTCAAATATACCTAAGTGAGGTTTGATGTGTGAAGTGACACAGTGGCCCAGTTATTCTGCTGGCAGCTGTTATAGCTGCAACCAAATCCCCAAAGGGGATGTCAGTCTTCCCTGAAATTAGGCTGTTCATCCACAACAGAAAATCTCCAGATATTACAGGGCTGATCCATTTTAAAACAGCAGAGGTTTTCTTGCTCTGGGTGGAAGGCAAAGGCTGCCCTGCAGTGACCTGCCCAGAGCTGGTTTTGTGCTGTCAACACTGAACTTTGGCACTCTTGAAAAAAGGACAATATAACATCTCCCTGATAACAGCCCTGCAGAGACACTCCTGCTCCAGACAGGGAGGTGGGAGGCTGCTTGGAGACACTTTCCCCACAGCAGTTCCCACACAAGCCACTCTGCAGAAAAAAACCTCAAACGCTCTAATCCAGCTCAAAACAGAATTAGCAACGTAAGGCACCAAAATATGAGTTGTGGGGCTGTTTTTAGTGTGATGTGCAACAACTCACCATTTTTGAACGTAAAGCTGTGCAGCAGAGCCAAGCCATCAAACCAGTGGTTGTACTTGGTGTCCCCTATGGTGTGCATCCCTGGGCCATTCCGCAGAAGGATCCCTTGCAACCAAGTGGGCAGCTGACCTATAAACAGAAAGGAGTTACCAGTAGCCATTCATTTAGGTGAGGGGCCTGTTCCAGGACACTTTTCTGAAGGGCAAAGGTTTCATATAGTCACACAGACTACCGGTGTGTTAAGATTTGCAGTACTATACAATTATGTTGGAGTTTGGGTTCACCAAAATTTCCTCTGCTCACAAATGTAACATTCTGCATGACTATTGCTATATGAGATTGCTGTAAGAAGATGAGATTGCTGGAATGTAATTTGTTAATTATCAGGATGCAAATAAAGTTGGACTTTTCTTTGCTGCACTCAGATTTTACAGCGATACATTTCAACCCCTTTATTCGTGCCAGGAAAAGCTAGAGCTTATCAGAAAGAAACATATTTTATGGGTTAGATGACTTGCACTGGCCTTCAAGATATCAATTTAGACTTCAGGCTAAATTAATTCCAGTAAAAATCCCATTAATTAAATTACACAGCATAATGTAGTGTCATTTTGGGAGTACTTTTGTGACATTAGTCATAATGTGGTGCTTCGTACACAAATAAAGTGCAGGAATATTATACTGAAAATATGTAAGTACTGTTGAGCTTTGAATCAGAAATGCTCCTCATCAAATCCCTGCAAGAAAAATATTACCTACCATTTGACTCACAGAATGACAACAATTAAAGAATGTCATTGGGGTTAAAGAGATGAACAAAAGCACAACAGATATTAAATGAAAAGCCTCACTTGTTTCTCTTTGTGTATGCCTCCTGAGGGAACATTTAAAATTACATACTGCTTCTCCACACAGTTAGAATCATAGATTCATAGGATAGTTTGGGTTGGAAGGGACTTTAAAGATTATTTAGTTCCACCCCCTGCCTTGGGCAGGGGCACCTTCCACTAGACCAGGTTGCTCAAAGCCCCATCCAGCCTGGCCTTGAACAATTCCAGGGATTGGGCAGCCATCATCCATCATTAGGGCATAACTTCATTAGGGTTACAGTTCTGGAATACATGAGGAAGATAAAAAATTGTTGACACAACAGATGAAGAATTTTTTTTCCTCATTTTCTGGTTTTTTTTCTTTTTTACCCCTAGAAGATCCTGGAAAACCAAACCTTACTTCCCTCTCTGACACAAGAAATTCCAAAGCAACAATTATAGTACATTTTTTGTGTATGACGAACGTGGTTTAACCCTTAATACAGGTAATTGCACAAAACCTGAGTAACTAAAAACAGCTGGTGGGAAGACAGTGAGAAATCACCAGTTAGCAAAAGAAAAAAAATCCTTCAGAGAGAATAGGATTATGATCTTAAGAAAGCATATATTCAAAATAGATCCATGATTTTCATTTGGCTGACTACTGACCATTAACTGCTGAACAAGTTGTCTTTTTACGTGCCTAAGATACAAGTGTTTCTCTTCTTGCCACTTCCCTTTCTATACTTCCTGTTATCTGGCAGTAGCAGGTTGAAGCTTTGCTATTTCTCCCATGTTATGGGCAATTCAGGCAACATCCTGCAGCTCCTAGGGCTAAAAATTTTGTTTAGAGATTATTCCTATGTATTAGAGTAATGATGCTCAAAAAGTTTCAGGACAGGCCAATAAAATAATTTTGCTGGAAGAGATAAACGGAGGGAAAAGAGGATCTTCTTTTTAAGGCACTTTGGATTTAATACAGCTTCTGAAACTTCTGGAGCAATTCAGTGTAATTTCTGGCATATTTTCAGTATGGAAAACATGGAGCAAAGGGTCAGCTAGTGAAGTTTTCAGATGAAAATTCATCTTAGTGGGAATTAACCATTTCACACTTGGTACCAATCACTTGGTAAATCACACTTGGTCCCAGTCAGCATCCTAAAGTGTTATACTGCTTTAGAAATCTAGACTTTATTCTTTTCCCTGCCACGTGAGGACACAGGGAAACCCTCAAATATTTGGATATTTATTAACTATTGTAGCAACAGAGTCTCAGACACAGCTGTACATGACTGCCATGGAGAGCATGGGTTAAATTGCAGCTGATCTTAAAAGTACTAGTTGATATTTACAGTGTACATATTGAGTAACAAGGAGCCAAAATATTGGCAGAGCTGAGGACTAGCAAAATATTTAAAGAGGTCAAGGTTTTCTCTGAGTTTTCTTTAGCGATGAAATTTTATATATAGGAATATTTTGTATACATAACTTTATTTTCTGAAATATGCAGTCTTTGTTCAAATAAACTATTGCATAATAGAGATCAGATCTGATAAATGGCTTGTTTGCAAACAACTTCAAATGTTTCAATAAGTAGTTATCTTGAGAAAAAAATAATTGAAAGGCGTAAACCCATAAAGGCATAAAATAATTGAAAGGCCATTATAGCAAAGCACTTTGTCTGACTTGACACAAAATCTTTTCCCATTCAGCCACCAAACTGAACAACAACAAAGTCGTGCAAGTTTTAATTGTCACCTTTTTAAGTGTTGTACTTGGGAAGTGACTTCACAATCAGTGTAAGATTCCTTACATTTCTTGGACTACATATCGCAAACAATACAGCAGAGATTTATTAAACAGGGGTTCTCGGCAACAAACCTCTTCTGTAGCTGTAGCAAAAAAGTCTTCTGTAAAGTAAAAGAAACCAGGACAAATAACAGGCCGGTCAAGCGTTCCTCCCTAGAGAGCCACTTTAAACTGTCCCGCTGAGGGAAACTCCTCAGTTTTTACTGGATTAACTTCTCAACCCTCTTTTTAACGCTACCCGGTGGCAGCCAGTGCTGCTGCTTGACGACGAGCCCGAATTTTAGTGAGCCTCCCCAGGAGCCAGGGAAGAGTGGGAGCGGACAGAGGGAGGGAAGAGTTCCAGAGAAAGAAACCGAAAGCCGGAGCAGCGCCATGGGGGAGGGAGCGGCCGAGATCAAATCCCGCTCTCGTCCCTCACCACCAACTTCGGTGAGCCCTGTTCAAATAGACTTTTGAAAAGTACACAGAATTGCCCGTGAAGTGAGAAAAAGCCCCCAGCAGACTCACAAACATTATCTGAGATCAGTCCTTTAAACAAAATTCCCTCGCGTATCTCCCTCGCTCGGTTTCCCTTTCCAGCGCTGCCTGGGGTGAACAAGCGTCGCAGTTTTTACGGGTCGGAAAACACCAAAACAGCGGCGCGTTTTAGAACAGATTTTCCTTCACTTACCCCGCACCTCGGCTTTTATGGGCTCCGGGTGTTCTTCTTTATTCCTGCCGTACAGTGCCTCCATGGCTGATGACATTCCCGGTTCTTGCTGTGCCCGGCGCTCCAGTCGCCGCCGTGGTTCCCCCCCTGTCTGGCCTCAGAACAGCTTTTTCCTGTTACATATAAAGATAAGGTCAAAGTGCAACCGGTGGCCGGTGGCTTATAGATTGACAATTTATAATAGCTGATCTTTAATCCCTTGCACACACACCGTAATTCTTGCACGTTCGCATGAAAATTAACTCTTTTATCGGTTCAAAGGGGAAAGTGAGAAAAACGTAACTCGCCTGTTTGCTCCCGATGAACGGGGCTGAGGCACAGGCAGGGGGGATGAAACATCCCTGCAGCTTTCCAGGGAAATGTTGGACACTGCCTGTGATGCTTGTCCTGTCTGGCAGGTAAGGAGAGGAGAAGAAAAAAAAATCTCTACCCACCGTTCTGGGTTTGGCTCTTTGGGAGTGACAAACACTTCACAACAGGGGATCATCCTTTCCTTTCATTCTGTGGATTTGAACTGGGCTATTCTATGAGTTAAGAAATTATCATCGCTGAACAGTCATGGGATGTATTTCTTAACATCCAAGCTATTCCAGAGTCAACTGAGTGGCACATCTTTGAATTAAATATCTCTTCACAAATAGTCACTCTACCATATTCACCCGTATGTGACCTGAAACCACTCTGAAAGCATGGCAGGATTCATTTAAATTAAGGCAGATTTTTAACTTCATGCTTTTGTTTCTAGATAAGGTACTTAACTGAGTCCAATGTTGTTAATTTTAAAATCCTCTGGGAAGAGAATTATTTCAATATAAAGCATGTGATTGCAGAGCAAATCATAGGCTCCATTGACCATGAAGGATAAAGAGATTCTTTGCACAATTATATATTATGCAATTTCCTATGGGGTTACCCTAAAATCTGATTTTGTCAGCTAAATCACCATTGTTCCCAAAATGTTTTAACATCACTTCTTAAAGCTGACTGAGCTCTTAGAAATATACATATTTATTCTATTCAAAACACAATTTGTGCTGCAGACTGCTCTGATACACTCATTATACATTGTCCTCCTAACCCACTGCCTGTCCAATGGCTGATCTTCACTCCAGGGGATCACTAGGACAATGTCTTGGTCCATCTTTGGAAAGCACTGAAGGAGCAGCAGATAACAAAATAAGAAAGAAGATTAAAAAAGAAAATATAAGACCTTGTTGGAATTAGTAATATTAATAAACAGCAGGAATGAACCAGAAGGCTGTAGGAGAGGAAGGACTAAAATCCACATATGCAGATACATACACATAAATGCACATGTACACCATATATGTGCAAGTGGGGATTTGCATATAGGTGAGAGAAAGAGTGAGTGTGTGTGCATTGAGATGTTGACTTACTTTATACACAAAGTCAAGTAAGGGATTTTTCAGCAGTGTTAGAGACTGAAAAGGATCTGGCAAAAAACCAGAGCTGCCCAACTCTGCTTTCCCTAAGCCATGAGGACATTTTCTCTGCCCACGATGTTCTGCTTTGCTTTAATGTGTTCATTATCCTCATCCATTGCTGAGTGCAGCTCTTGATGCTGCAGTTTTCATTATCTGACCTGTGAGTTGTCTTATCTGTAGTGGTATTAAGATTTCCATAGAGCAAGCAAGAAATAAAAAGATTAATTCAAACCTCTTTTGACTTCTCCACCATGACTGTTCATGTAGTTTAAAGGTCAGACAAGATGAGATAGCTGGAAACCTGTTAAATGTTTGGATGGAAGAACAAGGAGCTATAGATATCCAACAGCTTCTGAAATCAATCTAAATGTGTTTGGTAGCTAATTTCAAATGTCTATGCCTGAAAGTGTTGTCTCATATTTTGTACAGCTTAAATAAGGAAGCTTTGCAGAGTTCATTTTTCCTGCTTGTTGGTAAAAGATACTTCATTTACCAACAAAACACTTCTGTTGTTGTTTTCCTCACACGAATGACAAATAAGCAGTTTAGTAAGGTATGGAGAGATGAATTTTCTTGCCAACTATGTAATTTCCCCCTTTTTACATTGAAATGGAGAAATATCAAAGCACTGATTTACAATTATATGCAATTATCACCAGCAGAAGATGTGGATCAGGTGACTTGTCTAATTTTATTATTTCACAATATTTCTTCTTGTTGCAAACCCCTTTGACTATAAAACTTCCCCCAACCAATTCTAGCCTTTCTCTCCAGTTTCCTCTCTCTGTTCACCCCTCATGGCAACATTTTTGAAGTCATCAGCTCCCCACCATGGGCAGGTTTGCTTCACTGTGTTTCTTTCTGCTCCAAACAACTGTGGTGAAGGCCACAAGCTGTTTCCTCTTTACTTCTTTCTCACTTTCACTTCCCTCCAGTCTCTGTGTGCCTCGAGCTTCTCTCCCGAACTTTAAAAGTGCCATGAAGACATTTTTGGAGCAAAGAATTACCCTGCCCAGCATCAGTCTGGTGGTACTTCCCAGGGACAGCAAAGCTGGTTAACCACATTTCTGGTACAACAATGTCATTGCTGTGTGTCACCTTTGTACTTTTGGTTCACTTAACAAGAAGCATATCATTGCCTTAAAAATCACTCAGAGACCAATATAATTCCTTATCTCTATAGTACTTAATTTATTTTAATCTCAATCTTCTGCTTGTAAAGTCTGAGTTCTAATTAAAGCCCATTAACAAAGGTCAAATTGACTTGATAAATACAACTTTCAGTGGTGCTAAGAACTTTCAACTACAACTGTTATCTCCTACTACCAAATAAAATTCCAACAGCAAACCTGATATGAACTTAGGAGTTGTTCTTGCTGAAATCACACTGATTGCTATCGCATCTGCTGGAGACGCAGGCTCTTATCTTTGTTAAATACTGTTTAATTGGCATGATCTCATTTCACAAAACTACCACCAGACTATTTAGGAATGTGTCTCTTGCACTATCCCAATATAATTGCAAACACGAATGAATAATGTAGTTTGTTCAAATTTAAATAACAATAGTTTCCATATATTATTTCAACCAGATTGTATTTGGATCAAACCAGTTTTGATCATACACTATTTTGATCGGTATTGTTTGGACCAAAATAACTATTTTTGTGAGATTTTAATGTCCTCTATGAGATTTTTAATTTTTGGGGGGAGTAGATTTTTGTGAGATTTCACAATTTCTTTGATAAAAATACTACATTCTTTTATATACAGTCATAGTTTTAATACATATCACCACAAATACTGATTTGTTCATTAAAATAAAAATATAATGTAACTTAGTGTTAAAACTCTTTAAGTGCTTAGGCACAGAACTACTGGCCTACTCAGATTTCAACCAAGCTGAGCCTGCCTAGTGATCATAATGCCCAAATACTTAAACACTAGAGAGTAAAACAAATGAACAGCCACATAAGCTTCCTCACTGTAAGGCTTCTATAACCTTATCTGCATCTTTCAACATCCCAAGACGATTTACATGATTTAATATGTGATATTATACAGTTCAGTCGTGTGTTCTCAAGTGGGCAGAATGACAGCGTGAAGGTTGGCAGTCACTTCCAGGACTGAAGGTGTAGAAATGGGGTCACAGGCGTGTGCAGGGACAGAATTAATGTTGCTACACACTGTCCGACCTTGTAGCCTCCTGTACAACTTCAGGGGAACATAAATTATAACTTAAAAGAGTTTCTTTCTGGTTTTAGTCAAGTGGCAGCTGAGTGTAGAGGGCTTAACACAAACATGGTGAAGCTGCTGGACCTCCAGTCTTCTCATTATGGGGATTGTGAAGCTCATCTCCTTTGTAAGGTGTTGGATGTCTACTGATAAGAGATATTATTAATAAGTACTTGAAATACAGCTTTTTTCTTTCTGTTTTCATGTCCTGTAAGCTCAGAAATAGCTCACAACAAGCAGAAGAAAAATGTGTAACAAAATTAAATAAAACAAAGAAGAGGTGGAAGCTGGAATGGCTTACAAATCTTGTGGAAAAGGGAGGTTTCCAATCTTATGGAAATATGGAGAGTCAGCAGATGACACCAGTGAAAGTTGTGATGCCTGTAGACTCAGATCCAAGCAAATTCTTTTTGCCTGTCTGTGTGTCCTAGGCAAAGTTCAGTCTATTTGTATCCAGCAGTTAATGTTTTACTCAAAGAGGGCACCTTTAATGGTTTGAACAGTTCTCTAATTAAGATATTAAGGCAATGGCGCATCTAATTAGTGCCATTTAGTCAAACATGATCACAAGGACACAGGAGGTGTCATCAGGTTCTTCACGTAGTTCTGCTCCTTTCTGCTGAACTCAGGGCTAACCTTGGCCATCAATAACTCCAGCTCACTCCAGGGCAAACTTAACCCCCTTCTCCTACTAGTCAAAGTTCTGCTGTGGAAAGCAAGAACAAATGGGAACTAGCTGGGAAAGAGGTAGTTATTGAGGCATCAACTGTATGGCAGGTGAGGAAAGTCCAGAGACAGACCAAAGGCAGTACTGGATGTTTCCAAAGGGACAGTTGCTAGGAAAAGATCCTCAGGGACTTATCCAGGGGACATTTGTGCCAGAAGGTAACCATACACATCCTATAAACAGAAATTATGTCCAACCCAACAGCTCCTGAATGTAATCCTGCTTATCTTTATCTTGACCCCATCCTGCCAGGCATGA
Organism: Neopelma chrysocephalum; assembly: GCF_003984885.1. Taxonomy (NCBI): domain Eukaryota; kingdom Metazoa; phylum Chordata; class Aves; order Passeriformes; family Pipridae; genus Neopelma; species Neopelma chrysocephalum. The sequence continues at coordinate 9,528,659 of NW_020897727.1, forward strand.
GCGTCTAATTTAATTATTGCACCCTATATGAGATAAGAATTGTTTTCCCTGTTTTTATAAACAAGATACCATCAAAATTGCAACTTGGCACTGCTCACTGGTAAGTTCAGTGTGTTGCCTCATGGAAAATTAAACAGTGGAAGCAACAACAAGGCCAAACCCTTTTCAGTCAGCAAATAACCAGGTCTCCCCATCAGGACAAGAAGCACAGGAGAGCAGCAAGGAAGGAAGGGTGATTGTGACCCACCTTCTTAAACTAATTGGCAGATGGGCATTTTTAAAGCCAGCTGAGGAGAGAGAAGGTGTAGGTCTACCCAGGGGCTTTTCTCCATCCCTTTCTGGACAGTCTGCTCAGGAGTCAGTTATTACCTATTCAGGTAATAACGTTCTTCACCCTGAAGAACTTTACCTGACACAGTAAAATGGACTACTCATGATTTTAACTCAATGATATACCTGAAAATAGTCTTTTTTCTACCTTAAAGCCAAAGCAATGTAAATCAGTTTTCCATTCTTATGTTTATGCAATTAATAGAACAAAGATATATTTCTATTCCTGATAAAATCTATACATTACATTCAGTAATACTCAGGAATGTAAAGATGGTAATATCCACTTACAGAGAGTAAATTTACTTGCTCTTCCTCAAGGCAAATGAACAACAGCCAAAATGGATGGGGGTGTGATTTATTCCTTCCCATTGGCAGCTCTTCACTTCCTTAATTCTTCAGTCCTGTACTTTCTGGCCTCTATTATGGGTTGTGGAGCTCTTCTGCAGTGCTGCAGTGCCCTTTGGAATCACAGGAGGTTCTCAGGCTGTCATGGTGCAGATAATCTGCACTAGGGTACAGAACAGGACCACCCTAGAGCCAGTGGGGGCACCATACCTGTCCCCCTTGTGTGCACACCCAGCTCTCTGGTAGCCCAGTGAAACTCCAGAACTGATTTTTCCTCAGGTCTGGGACACCGAAGTTCGGAAACAGAAACATCTTATGAGCGAGGCGTGTTGTCCTGACAGCTTCAGTTGTCGTGGAGAAATGTGCAGCTGGATTCAGAGTGCCCTGAACTGTGGAGCTATTGATTGTGTTGAACAAGAATTCAGGCTTGTACTTTTCAAAAATTGCAATTAGGCTCGATGCCTCGTTTGGGGCATGAAAGGCTGATTTGAGGAGGTGTCAAGGTAATCCTACTGCACCTACATGTGTTAGATAAGTGTTGTGTGTGCTCATCTCCCGGGTCCTAAGAATTTCGGCTTATAGCTAAACTTTCCAAATGGCATGTAAGTTATATATATAAACTTAGATTAAAAAGAAATAAATTGAGGATTAGGAGTACTTTGAGACTGGGACATCAAAACTGAGCTGGTTTTAAGGGGCTCAGTTTCAGGAGCGTTGAACAGCACCTAGAAGGCTCCTTTAGAGAATCTCAGTGTAGGCCACCATTATTTTTTTAACACCTAATAACTTTTACAGCATTGCAAAGAAAATATGCTTTGGATTTCTTTCACCTCGACAGCTTCTACTTGAAACAACAACAAAAATTTAATAAACCTCAAAGGATCCATTTGCAAACCAGGAGTAAATCATTCATCATTGTCAATTGTGATGTTTTATATAGCACAATGCTTTTCTGAAGAAACTTTCCCTCCATGGCCACCATCTGGTGCAACTCCTGAGGGCAAGTTAAGGCTGTGTAAGAGATCTGCAGGGCCCCCTAAAACACTTCTGAGAAAAAATGAAAGTCCTATTCCAACAGACTCAAGAGAGCTCACAAACAAAGGAGTCATTCAAAGCTTTATCGCAGCTTGGAGTGAGGGTGTGAAGATATTGAGAAAACTATTTAAAAAAGAAAGTCTTTCTGTTGAGGAAGAATGCAAAAGGCAGGTTTCCCACAAAAAGGTAAGTTCAAGGAGCACTGTCTACTTGACATCCAGTCATTTTTCACTTATGAGTGAAAAGGCTTTCAGAATTTTCTCTCCTCCTGAAGACCCTAATTTTGATGCCTAAAAGTGGTATTTTCTTTTCGTGTAAATGCTTCTCTCTTTCCTGTGGTAAACAGAATAAACTGACAGACTGCTCTACTGGCACTAAAATATATGAAGTCAACAAACTGCAAAAGGAGGGAAATTGTCTTTCTTCCATTCTCCATCTGCTGCAGGCAGCTGAAGAGTTACTTATAGCAACCGTAGATTAGGAAAAAAATGCACATTGCTATAGAAATTGCCAACAGTAGACTCACTTGGAGAGCTTGGCTTTATTTGTAGACGTTTCCAAACATTATTTGTTCTTTTTCAGGGCCTGTTTCAAAATCCGTCGAAGCCAGAGACAAGACTTCCATTAATTTCAATGGCTTTGGAGCAGATTCCCAGAGGACAGCCTGTGGCACCCCCAGCTCTGGCATTTTTAGCAGTATGTCCATGTAGTCACACTTCCAGTTGCAGAGAGAGAGCTGGATGATGCTAGAGAACACATTCCTCACAAAAGTGAGCCAAAGGCACCCACTGGGAATGCTCAGGCTGTGTCACTAAGCCTGATACGTTTAAGTCAAGTCTCCTCCATCACACCTGTGCTTGCAGGAACGGGCTGTGTTTCTCATATCTCGAAGGCCAAAGTGGGTGTGGGGGCTGGCTGCCAGCTTCTGCAAAGCCTGGCAAGCCAGCAGGGCCCCAGAAGAAGCAAAGACTCTGAAGAAAATGTCATGCAAATATACAGTGGCCAACTGACTGAAGAGCAGGTGCCCCCAGCTCTGCCTGCTGCAGCAGCTTGGATGTAAAACAGTGGGGTTGGGGGTTCCCAAACTGATGCCTGTGAAGTTTTGTATGTGGCCCAAAAGGGATTCCTAAATTGTAGACATTCCCAACAGAACCAGGTGATAATCATAGTTACATGGTCTCTTCCAGGAAGGGGATGGGTGTCTGGCCCAGATCCGTCAGATAATTTAATTATGGGTTGGCCTTCTCCTGAGCAGAGAAACCCAGTCAGAATATTCACATCTCAGCTCCTCCATAAGCTCTCCCTATTAATCAGTCAGAAATTCATGTGGGATCTGCTCCAATGGTTCCACAGCTGAAGTCTTGATTTGCAGGTGTGGTGAGAAAGAAAACATCCAGCACAGTGTCTATGGAGGCATCATAGTGCATTTTCTTCTCCTTTCCTCTCATCCCCCACAATTGTTCTACCCATTAAACACTTTCCCATGAACTTTATCTTGAAAACCCTCTTCATAGTCCTGCTTTATCCAGCTGAGCAAGACAGCCACGAACTGGAGGTCCAGAAAGGTCTTGGGATTGAAGACCACTCTTAAATGTTTGACTGGATGCAGTGCACATACTTGACTTTGGCAGGAAGCTTTAAAGCTGGGGCTGCACTGGCACAGTGCAGGTGTGGGCACTGCCCTCAGCTCCCCGGTGCAACAATGCAGGAGGCATTTCTGCAATGCAGGAATCCATCCAACATCTCAGATTCCTGCACCTCTGGGATGCAGGAACTGGCTCACTGATCCATGGCTAAATATAAGTGCATGTTCTTTCAGTTTTGGGTTATGGTGCCATAAATTAGTAATAATGGCATCAAATCCAATGGAGTTCATGCCAAGGGCAGGAGGATCACAATAGCTACAGATCCTTCTTTGTGCTGTGTTTCTACTGAGGCTTTGTGAACCTGATGGGTATCTTTCTTAAGGAAGCTGAGGTGCTCTTAGGGATTTCCTTCAGGCTTGCTTCCTGAAGTCCATCAGCAGCCTTTGGAATATGCACATAGGGCTCCCAAGTAGTTCTGATGATTAAGGCAATATTTTCATCTTTTCTAAATCATTATTTTAACTTCAGGTCTTCTCCTCCACCTCCCAGCAGGTATAAATACTGTAGCTCTATGAAGCTGAGCAACTTAGCTTTTAAGGGATGACAGGAGCATTTCACTTGGGGTGTGGAATTCTAAGACACAACAGTTCAAAATGAAACTTTCTTGGAACAGCTGAGATTAACCTGCATATGTGTAAACAGGTGGGCAGGATGAATACGATTCAATAATGATAGACATTGCATTAGCATCCAAAAGAAGCACCTCAAACAACAATTGTTAAAAATAAAGCAATGCAAAACCATTAAATAGTTTTAAAATTTTTAAATTGTATCTAGAGGAGCAGTATGTGTTTTCTCATCTCATAACTCCTTGCTTTGCTCACTTTCCTCATTCTCCTCTCATTCCTATTATTGTATCTCTTTGTTGTTGTTAGAAAGACCTCCAGCTTTAACGTTTGCACAATGATGCCTTTGATGGAGGAGCTTTATCTCACTTTCCCATGTGTCCAACAGCAGCATACATCAACTTTATCTTGTCTGCTCGTGAGGAAAGCAATGCTTTAATGTGTTCCCTTCAAACTGATCCCGCCTGGGATGTGACATTTGCACAATGGGTCTCACAAGGCCCTTGCAGTGGCTCAGCACCAGCACCTGTTGTGTGTCTCCTCAGACACAATCACCATTATATATTGCAAGCAACCTGTTCCACGCTCAGTTGCTGCTGCTGTGGGAAGCAGCAAAGAGGAGAAATGCTGGTGACGTGACGGGGATGACATCTCAAGCTTTTGAAGAAGGCAGCAAAAGGAGTGGTGGTGTGGTAAGCAGGACGAGGGCCACACAGGGCACTGAGCTGGGAATGTGGCTGGGGATTGCAGTTCTGGTTTCTCTTGCTGGATGCTTGGCTGGGGAGGAAGCAACTGATGATGAAGGAACCCCCTGCTCAAAGTACCAGCAAGCTTTCAACCGTTCCTGCTACGAGTTTGTGAGACTCCAGCAAACCTTTACAAGTGCCCAGAGCTGGTGTGAGAGAGGAGGAGGGCACCTTGTCTTTATTCAAAATGAGGAAACTCAAGAGTTTTTGCAAAAACATATTGCTGAGGATCAGGAGTGGTGGATAGGACTGATCTCAAACTCCTTGCAGAATGAAACTACTGACGGTAGGTGGTTTTAGAATCTCATCTTTAAATCTGTACCAGCCCGTGATGCTTTCTTAACATGGTAGAAAATGCAATCAGTCCCTCTGTAGATATCTGCTGAGAAGCCTCTGTCTTTTGTTGCTGTATCTTCAGATCTATAGTAAGATGTTTTTAATTGCCTGCTTCACTTCCCAATTGCATATTATCTCCCTTTCCACTGGGTCTTGTGGTTGTGTGAACACATGATTTATTAGATCAGCTGCTGACCCAGTGAAACAAATATGCTGGGTTAGGTCTCCAGTGGAAGAGCAGGCTGAGCCAATTCATCCCACGAGGAAGTGCTGCAAGGTCTGATGCAAGCAAAAGGGTGGAATCTTGAGGCTGGGATCACAGGACAAAGGGGCAGTGTCTCTTTTAATGATTGTATCAGGTTCAATATAAAATGTAATTGAAGATCCTTACCCAGACTAAACCACCTCTGCTTCAGTAGGAGCAGGGCTACAATCCTGCTCTGCAGGCTCTGACTCTTAATTGAATTACTGTAGAAAATAAACATTCAGGACACAATTTCTTTGTTCACAGGGTCGATGATTTGGCTGGACACTTCAAATATAAGCTACACTAACTGGTACAAGGATCAACCATCTTCCATCTCATCCACATGTGGGTACATCCTGAAGAATGCCAAGTATCAGTGGGGTGTGACTGAAAATTGCAGCCAGGAATTTGACTTCATTTGTGAGTTTGGTAAGATACACAAGAGCTGGAGCAGCAAAGTGAGTGTGCCGTGATCACAACTGGGCATAAATTGCCTTGTTGCTTTCAAAGTAGCTGGGCAATAACTTCATCAATCTTATTAAATGGAAACAAGCAAAATATAACCCCAGCAGTTGCTCTTTTTCCAGTGTGCTGTTGTAAGACCTGATCTGAAGAAGGAAGAACCCAGAAATCATTAGGAGATACAGGTGTTCAGCAACCCACTGTTGAGGTCCAGGGTGCCAGCAGAGGGCTAGTGAAGCAGAGATGGGTCTGAGAGTGAATCTCATGTGTAGCTGTCCATGACCACAGTGGACATCAGCTGGCTACTTTAAAGCATGGTTGCAAGAATAAACTCCCACATCCCCATAGCACCTGAGCGAGGTGGGACCTATATGACTGCCCTGTGAAGACATTCTTGATCATAAACACATGCCAAAATAATTTCCATTTGTAACTGAAGCAAAAATACAGCCAGGCTTTCAGAGAAACCACTCCTGGCAGCCTGGAGTGAGCAAAAGCGAGAGCGAGTTTTTCCTGTTTCTTCCTAGACCCCTCCATCAGGTAAAGTTCAAGGGCATCCCCGGGTTAAGGAACCAGACAGGAACCTGTGCTTCCTGATGGCATTTTAGTGCTCAGGCAGAAAATCTACAGACATTGTGTCCCTTAGATTGTGACTTGGAACAAACAGTCCTGGAAAGGAATGCCTGCAATATCATCCCATTCAACATATAGATATGAGGGGAATTTGTGTTCCTCGCACTTTGCACATCAGTGCTTTAAACTGTAACTAGAACTGAGGTCATAAGCACTGGAAGGATAGTCTGGCTGTGGGCTCACTAACATAAAAAGACTTTGAATCAAGTATGCAAGTACAGGTTTCCACAAGCCCTAGAAGTGCTGCTGCCCTGGTCCAGCACTCTTCTACTTCTGATATTAATACCAAGCTGTTCTGCAATAAGCAAAGCTAATAATGTTTTATTTCCTCTCCTGATTTTCTGTTCCACATCCCCTCCCTACCCTCCTCCTCAACACTCCCAGTTCACTCCCAAATCCCCAGCACGTCCCACCTCTGCAAATATTTTTCATTCCCTCAGCTCCCTCCCCTGCAGCTCTGCAGCTGCTCCAGAGCTCCAGCTGTATGGGTTGGCCAGTGGAATCCCACATCTTGGAGCAGATAAACAGGATTATAATCCCTAGTCCTAATTAGAGGCAGTGATGTAGCTCTTTCTCTTCTCCCTAGCAATTGCTTTTCATGAAATTTTAGGGTGTTTTGAGGTTTATATCAAATTTGGCTGAAGATGACTAACATTAAAAATGATTGGGGGAGAGGAAATTGGCAGACAGCACAATCCCTTAAGCTTATTTTCCTTGCAAAAACAGACTAAAATTATTTTTCCATTACAGCCACAGTAGACAACTGTCTGCTTGCAAGGAAACTATCATTTGTTACCATAGGATCTGACTTAGAGCCCATTAAATTCAAAGAGAGTTTGCATTATTGGGCAACAATATCCTACACTACATCCATCATTCCACTACACAGGAAACCAGATTGTTGAGACAATTATAGCCTTGTTTTCAGTATCTACAGCCCACGTGCATTCACACATGAGTAAAAGAGTCCTCTTTTACCAGCTTTGCATGCAAGGAATTAGATCCAATATCCCAAAGAAATGGGAAATATTTTCATTAGCTTCTCTGGGTGATAAATGTTTGGAAATTCCCACAACTTGACAGTGCCACGGTTTTTCTGTAAAATGGATGTAGTGGTACTTCACAGCTTCATACATGGCTACTGTGAGCTTGGTGCTCACCAACACTGAAATGAATAGTGGCTCCATATAGTACCAATATTTGTATTTAATCTCTCTGATGCCTGGTAACTTGTCTACTTGATCATCTGAGCTAGGAATATGTGCACAATCAACTGACCAGACAATGTTCTGTCTTCATCCTTCCTTTGCCCATCTACCCGAGCATTATTTGTGTTTCTTATTATTTAGTTCTACTATTTGGTGCTCTGTGGGTTAGCAATTTATTGTAGTAAATATGTGTGTATTGAACCAGGGTCTGTACATAGGAATGCAAATCAGGTTTTGAGCACCTTTCCATGTAAAAGTTGCTGAGACAGCAAAGACTGCAGGAAATCTTTATATAAAGTAAAGAACCAAAAAAATGCACGAGATAATAGTCTGGACTAGAATTCAACAGCAAGTTATTTTTCAAGCTTATTTAGAGAGCTCTAATCTGTAAACTGATCATGTTGCTATAGTTACAGCCAGGCTTAGCCTTAGCCTTTAAATAACAATAGCACACAATTATTGCAGTGTGCACACACTGGCACAGTTCATAGAGGGACCTGAGGGGAATGATCCAAACAGCAACTGGAGGACAACGTCTTTAAACCTGGGACAGCTGAAACAAAAACATTCTTTTGCAACACTCCCATATGGGAGCAGTCTTTCACATCCTCCTCTTCAGGGTATTAAGTATCCTGATTACTACAGGATACTAAGAATTCTGACAGATAATTAACTGTCCTAGATTAATCAAAGAATGAGGTGTATGCATTGAGAGCTATGACCTTACTCTTCCGAGCAGTCCTGCTGAATGAAGTCAGGACTGAATATCACACAGGAACAAAGGTGTCTCTGTAGCAGAAATGAGATCAGGTCCCACACTTAATATGCAAACTCTTCTCCTCAGCAATTACCTGAAGATTATGCAAATCACACACCGCCACGAGGCTCTTTTGGAAGTAAAGAGTAACTTTAAACCTTCCAGTATTGCAAGTCAAACAAATGCTAAGACTTTTCCCCAAAAAAAAGGTTGACTTTTTAGATTAAAATAGTTTTGTTTTCTGAAAATGTCCTCAATGTTTTGTTTCAGGCAGTAAAAACATAAATCTATTAATTTTGATTTTTTAAAAATAAAATTATTTATTATTTGAGTGGGGGTTTTTTTCATTTTCTTAATTTTTTAGCTTAGAAGGGAGGAAAGGAAAGAAAGAGAAACAAAAAAAGGGGACATGCAGTAGAACTGTCGCAGGATTTTTCAGAAATGCAAAAAGTTAGATTTTTTTTTTTTTTTGCTACTAGAATCTGGCCAGAGCATTGCATGTGATAATTACAATGCCACCGTGCAGTGTGGATCTGGAGAAGTTATTCAAATTGGAGAGAGCTTCTATGGACGGAAGACCCCTCATTACTGTGTGTCTGAGACTCCTCTCCAGGAGGATACAGATGAAGGCTGCAGCTGGATCAGTGTCAAAGATGAAGTAGCAGGTAATTTATGGCATTGCTTGTCAGAAACAGAGAGTATGTGCCAAAGTTCCTGGTCCCTGAAGTACTTTATCTTGTATTTCAGTGGAGTTTGTTAATGGGAAAGTGGATTATTCCTAAAATGAAGGGGATTACAGAGAACTTCTGACAGGGAGGAGGTTCCTACAGGAGGCTGGATAGAAAGGAGGGACTTTGGAGGAAGAAGAGTCTGAGAAGGGGAGGAGGAGCAAAAGGAGGGACTTTGTGAGGAGCAAAGATTCAGAGAAGGAGAGGAGGAGCAATTGGAGAACAAGGGTGTACCTGGCTCCTCTCGCTGCGTGAAGAAAGTATGTGGGCACATTACTCCCTGACAAACTCAATGGGAGATGCCAGGTTTGGCAGAGATGGGAGAGGACACATCCAGACAAACCCAACTCCAACCCAGCAGGGTTGACACCCACAGGAACACGAGGGCAGGAGGGACCTGCTGCTCCCTTCTGTGTGTGGAGCACTCAGCCCCCTGGGGCCAAGGGCTCTGCTGCTTCCCAGACTAAACAGTGACTGTGACCCATCCCTGTGGGGATTCTTTGGGCTTTTCTACCCGCTCTGACTCAGCTTTATTCCAAAAAAATGAAATGGTGCTAAGAAATACCAGGCATTAAGCAACACACTACAGCCAAAGTGATGTGGAAGTTTGTCTGGAAATCAGTGACATGGTATTGCTTCTCCTCTGCTTTTTGTTCCTCTGTTGTGACAGTCAAAGACAAAACCCACCATTTGATATAAAGCTCTCCTTCTTTCCAGGCCAGTGTCACGGTCTCCAGGCCTGCCAGGTGACAGCAGATGGCACTTTCTTTGGAGATCCTTGTCCAGCTTGGGGAAGCTATTTGTCTATTCAATACCACTGCAAGGAAGGTAAGAGGGAGGGGGCTGGCAACACCAAACCCCTGCCCTGCTTTTTGCTCTTTGCTCTGTGACCATTGATATTTATCTTAAAAATCACTGCTCCATCCTCAGGGAAGAAACTGCAATAGCAGTGACCACTAAAAATAAGCATGAAAACGTAGATTACCTGCCCTAACTGAAGGGTTTGGGTAGAATACAAAGCTTGGAAATCCAGACACATAAACCACACTGGAATAAAATTATGTCCAACAGGAATCTTGACCAGTAGGTATGGAAAAGAATCAGCTCCCTGTCACACCACCAACGCACACAAATCAACTCTGTTTTGGAGCAGGCTGGCTCTCAATGCATGAAAATGAATTGAATTATGTAAGAAATGCAGGCAAACACTGGCATGGAGTTCTGTCATTGTGTTTTACAGGTCTGCAGCTGGTTGTGACAGATTCATGTTTTGTCTTTGAAAATATCACGGTCAGTCTGAACTGGCTGCTCTCACCATACTCTGGCAACCTGTCCTGTACCATCAGCACTGGAGATGGTCACACTATCGATCCTTACTACCCTCCAACGTAAGATATATCCTTCCTGTATCATCAGACAAACACTACATTTCATTGCTTGCACTTTATTGAATGTTCCCAGTCTCATAAATGATATGTTAAAAATTATGTAGATTAATAATAGACCATAACTACAAGACACTTGGATCTGCAGAACCCTCTTTTGAAACTACTACAGAATTTTATGTCAAGCTGCCAACCACAATATTTCTTCTGTTTATTGTAACAAGTGTTTCCTAGTTCTAAGAGAATTTATTACAGATCCTAAGGCTCAAAATTACTGAAAACATGTCAGTAATTGCCAAGGAATATGCAAACATTATTTTCTTAACTTTAAAGAGTATTTTTTATAACATTTAAAATGTAACAAGGACATTCTGGACTTTTTATTTTTTTTTCATTTGCATAAAAATTCTATCTTTAGGAGATCAAACATTTTTCTGTTGGATTTAAAAATCAAATTTTGTCCAAGTGCTGGGAATGACAGAGAAGGGCTCTAGAAATTTATTTATCTACTGATGGAATCCTACTTGAGTGAACTAGGAAAACAAAGAGTACAAGAATGAAAACCAAAAAGAATTAATGTACTAGAAATAGTAAACTTCCTTTCAGAGCTACAGACACAGGCCTGTAGCTGTAAAGAACTTGAGAAAAAAATCTTTAATAGTGAGCCTTAATGTAAAATATATTTGCCAGCTGTAAGCAGAGGCTTGCTGGTTTTATGGGAAGCACTTAATTTACTAAATAGCTCACAGATATGCTCACCTGTGTTCTGTGTCCAGTCTGATACCCACTCTTACAGGAATTGCCTTTTCTGGTCTGATCTTGTCTTTGGCATGTTCTGGAAGTCCAGCTAGAGTGAAAACTGTTTCTTCATTCAAACACCTAATGAAAAATATACATTATCAGGGGTGATATGTCCTGGTCTTTGCCTTTGCTGGGTGATACCATGGTAAGAATCTAAGGAGTTCAGAGAGAAGAGTGTCAGGAATATTGCTGATTTGCCTTCCATGGTGTTTATAATTCAGGAAGGATATCCTGAGGCTCTTTGCACCATCTCCCTTTGTGTGTTAGTGATAACAGCAACCCCCACAGCCATTCATCTCCCACTGTTATCCTGACTGGAGCTGCACCAGACCCAGGAGTGAAGAGACATTTTTGCTGGCACGGGCGAGGACAGAAGCAGCTGCACCCAAAACCTGTCATCTCCCTACTTGACAGCAAAATGTCCCCACCCTTATAGATGTGCTTTGGGAATGACCACCCTGATATACAGCCCTAATAACACCATAGATGGAAGAAGGGGACAATCTTCAACCCCACAAATTCTATGCAAATAAACAAGGGATTACAGTGATTGCAGGATTGCTGAGCCAGGTCAGAAATTTGGGAATGTGACCATGTTACCACGTAGGGTGAAGGACTTCCCAGGACAGTCTTCCACAACAAGCAGCTGTTCTCTTTCTATTGCAGGCTGGTCAGCAACATCACACACAGATACTCCTCTCCTGGAGAGTTCACTGTTTTTGTGGAATGCACCACTAGCGAATGGCACGTGATGGCACAGAGGCAGGTGACTGTCCAAGATAAGATGGATCAACTGAGCATTACTGGGTGCTACAGCCAGTATGGAACTGGGAACAGCTCTCACTGCCGTGCACTGTATGGGGAGGTGTTGTGGATTCAGGTGGAACTCAATGGAGGTGAGGGTAATTTCTCTGCATAATTTCAAGGGCAGGATAAATATTATGCCACCCACGGGACAGAAGCAAGATTTTCATTATGCAAAGCAATCCTTCTTTTTAGAGAAGGCTTTCCCTCTCATTCCTGCTGCTGAATGCTCTCAGGTGCATTGGAGGGCTTCTTTCTCAGAGGTATTTCACCACGTAAAACATAAGTACAAATGATTTTTTCCTATTCACAAAACTGATAGAGCATGAGCTCTGTCAGAGCATGAACTCTAACTTTAGTCACATAAATCCACAGGATACCAGTCAGAATGTTTCTGTATTTGAAGTTAGAAATTCACAGCAATGCTTCTCTGATTGAGGGTAAGAGGATTCCACACTGAGCTGGGCACATTTGCTGGTGTACATTTCTCACTTCAAGTTTCTGGAAGCCATATTTATGCGGAAAAAATAAAATTCAGTAGTGTATGAATTCTCTTGGCTGCCCAAATAGTACCAGCAGGAAACCCATGATAGACTTCCATAAAATCACCTAAAGTGACTTTATTAAAAAAGACTGCATTGCTGCAGTTCTTGTGACTCCTGCATAAATACTGGAGTGCTGCACAAAGCAGCTGGAATTGGTTGGCCTATTACACAAGCTGTGAGAAATGTCGGTGTGTGTTTTTGCAGGCAATGGAGTGACCTACATTATGTCAGCAGATAACATAACCCTGGCTGAATCCAGTGCAAAGGAAGGAATTGCCCCTCATAACCTGACACTGGACAGTGCCTCTCAAGAGCTGCTAGGCCCAGGGATACATCAGCTGGAAATCCGAGCATCCAGCAACACGACAGCGTCAGAGATCTCCCAGACTTTTGCTGTTCACTTAGTTGAGCCAATCTCTGGGCTTCAGGCTGCACTGGCTTCCCACACTCTGCAGCTGGGGGAGAATTTGGAGGTGAATGTCTCTGTGTCTCATGGTGCCCCAGATGAGGTGACATTTGAGGTGATGGGATCCAACGGAACTCACTCTCACACGGAAGATGGTCCTCGTGGGGAACCTCAGACATACGTGGTTCCTGTGCCCTCAGAAGGTACAGCACTGACACCTCCTGTGCTTCCCAAACACTCACAGCTGAGTTCACAGAAAGACTCACAGCATCCTGGGCTGGGGGACAAACATGTACAGCTGAATTTGGTGGCTTTTCTGACTGCTAAACTTGGTGTGCAGAGCAGTGTGAGCAGCACGGTTGTAGTGACTTGTAAGGGAGCTAAAAACTTTGACCTGACAAATGGGCCTCCCCCTGAGACTGAAAGCAAGGCTTCACCTGAGCCTTGCAATGGAAAAAACACAGTAAAAAGACATAGGGTTTATTTTTTTATGACACAATCTGATTCAAGTACAAATGAGGACATTTTCCTGAATCACAAAGTGTTTTCCTCCTGTTTGTTCATATGTATGACATTTCAAGTTTAGACTCCTCTGCATTTTACACTGAAGTAATTAACCATCTGAGGAGTTCTCAGTAGAGATGATAAACAAAAGGGGAGCTTTTCTGTGTGCCCATTTCTAACACGTAGTTTTTGTTGGACTCAATTATGAATAAGCTTTTAAGTAATATTTTCTTTCCATTACTAAGCAATCAAGGCCTTTAGAATGTGAAATTAAGGAGTTTGTACTAAGGAGTTAATTCAGTGGCAGAAGATAAAAAAATTCCATCCTCCAGTGAACTATTCCAATCCTATGCCAAGGCTGGAACAGTAGAAGCTAATTATAATTTCATTTGATGTTTTAAAATTATTCAATATTAAAAGTTTTATTAGGTCTTCCTGTACCCATCTGAACATCTCATTCTTTGAGGCAGAAATTTTCAAATGAGGCAGCTGCTCTCTCAAGATGCCTGAACTCCTTTGGACTTCAATATTTTTACACCTCTAGTTTACTGTGTGATAATACAAACAGCTGGCAAAGAACAGCATGGCAAGGGCTAGGACAGAGGCAGATGGCTTATCAGAAGTTGAGATAAAGAGGAATATTCCTTGAAAAACCTTCCAGTAGAGGACACCTATTAGAAAAACCCCTGAAAACTCTTAACAGAAAAGAATAGGATTTTCTATACAAATGGGATGTTATTCCCCAAACCTGATAGACTGGTCCCACTGCTACTCTTAACTGGCCATTTGTCTTCTCTAGGTATTTTCCTAGTGAAAGTGGTGGCCAAGAATGCCTTCTCAAACATGACTCTGGATCTTGGATTCATCACTGTGTTGGCAAACACTTCCCATAAAAAAGGTAATGGCATTAATCTGACAGTGCTGGTTTTGACCACACTTTTTGCAATCAGAGCCCTTAATGGAATATTTATGGTTTGCATCTAGTAATTGCTTTCCTTCCAGCAACAGTGCTGAAAACTTTTGTGGAGGCTTCTTCCTGATGAAGGCAGATTCCCTGACTTTGAAGTAGTCATAAATTAGCATCACCCTTTATATGCTACACATTGCTCATTTGCTGTTTGTCCTAGAAATAATTAGGGGAGTTTATGGCTCAGGACACAGCTTTGAAACCAGAAAATATTTGCATCACAGCAGTCTCATAATTGCTGTCAGTAAATGCTTCTGGATGGCTCATCCTTACACTTAACAAAATCAGATTATACCAGGAATAAAGTAACCCTAGTTCTAATTGTATTGAAATTTCCCAGTGCTTCCCCCCAATTTTTCTTTGTACATCAATGAAACTCCATCACCTTCTGTGAATATATTTTGATTTACACCATTATGTTTGAAGAATCGGGATCATCTTCTTTACAGTCTGTGATGAGCTTGTTGTTACAATTTTACCTATTTAACTTGACTGCTCTAGAGTCTGATTCTTACAGCCCTGTCTTTCACACTGTCAGTAGTCAAACCCTGTGGATTTAAGTCATATTCACTGAGGATGTCTGAAAGCTTTACAGGTAGCACTAAAATATTCTGCTCTTTTTGGCATTAAACAGATTCTGCTAAGGAAGAAGGCAGCTACAAAACAAATATCCAAAAGGGAAATGTAAGTATTATTGAAGGATCTTTCTTTAAAATTGAAATACATATAAATTTTTCTTACCATTGAAAGTGCTGCATAAGGCATTGGAGAGAAGTATTCATGCCTTAGTAGATTAGGGACTAGGTGTTCTGTGCCCCAAATGGTTTAACACAAAACCTACACCAAAAGTCTTGGAGGCAAATGTGTTTGCAGGCATTCAATCTACAATTCATAAAAAAATATTAGAGAAAATGAACTTTTCCCAGCAATTCAGTTTTGGAAGCTGAAATTTGTTTAGATTAATTTTTAATTAATCTACTTGGATATTGCAAACCTCTCCCTGAAGGGTGATCCCTCAAGCAGAATTTAATATATTTTTATATTGTTTCCAAGTGTTTTCCACTTCTATATTGGAATATATAAATTACTTTGCAATGAAAAAAAATCCAGTTTATGGCAAACTAAGAAGTTAAGGATACATCAATCGCTAGCAGCTGTCCAAATTGAAAGAATAAAAATGCCAGATAGAATATTTTATCATCTTAGAGGTCTAGTTTGTAACTCTGGCAGACAGACATCTGCTACAGGAGATATGATGCTTCACAAGAAGGCACCATGCTTTACAGATTGCCTGTAGGAATATATTGCATCAGAGGAATATAAATCTAATTCTAAACCAAGTTTATTACAGTTTGTTGCCCAGAAAGACAAACTCAGCTACCTCCCTCTTCTCTTTATCTGTAGCTGTAATGTATCCAGTTCAGATAAAAGAGAGATGTACTAGAAGGTGCACCAGAAAACAAGTGGTTGTCCAAGGGTTAGAAGTCTTGCTCCAGATGTCAAGAATTAATAGGAATTAGTTTCCTGGGACCTGCCCTCCCAAGCCATTTCTGCATTCAGGAGAATTTTGCCACACGATTTGTCTGTGCCATCTGTTTCTGTTCCCACAGCTTCTACTTCCACACTACCTCTGATCAGGGAAAGACCATTTAAACTACAGATCTGCATCCAGTCATTTGGGGTCTAAACTTTCAGTTCTTCTTCATTATAAAGAAGCAAGGTTTGTGTGTGTTTACACACGCTCCTGTCCTAACTGATACATTTATTATTATTTAGGATCACAAAAGAGAACCCAAAATCTACATTAAACCAAGTCGCCACGTGGATCCTTTCACAACTGTTACACTTGGCTGGCCAGACAACAACAGTAATTCCAGTTTTCTCTGGTCCTGTGGTATGTGACTTTCCTGAACTTTTTTCACCAACTTCTATTTGATGAGTAACAAACTCACTGTCGTGAAAATCTGACTGAGGGATAGTTTGTTTTCTGGCTTTAAAGTTTGCCACTCACTGTACATGAAGAATGTCCTTGTACCTTACCCTGGTGTTAACACCAAACTGGTCATGGTATCTAATATGGCATGATACTCAGCTTTGCCTTCTCCCAAAGGTTTCAATTTTTCAAGGTCTGCCTTCTCTAAGCTTTCACCCTCATAGTCAAGGATTAGACCCAAGTGATTTACATGGTTAGGCATTTGCAAGGTACATGTGTCTCAATAAAACAGCAATAATTAGTATTAAACATGATGCAAAAACATTTCTGGCTGAAAATTGGATTCAGGACATCTGTGTTCTGTCCCCATAATTATCCTTGACCTCATACATTACTTTGAAGAAGTCAGCCTATACTCTGAACCCAGATTACCAACTCTTTAAATTGGGTTCAGGAAACTTTTTTTGTTCTATCAAGCTCTTTAAAACCCATGGCAGGAAAGTCCTTTATAAGGGACTATTCTAATTATAAGGGAAATGTTTGTGCAGGAGCTTGCTGGCCTGCATGGAATGAATGTGTGCTGCAACAGATAATCCTAACTAACCAATCTGAGGTGCAAATCCCACCTTCCTGCCTTCCTCCTCCGAAATCGGCGGTGACTGTCAGGATTACAGTCCGAAACCACGGCAGTGAAGAGAGGCAGGACGAGCAGTGTCTCTATGTGACTGCAAAACAAGAACTGCAACTGCAAATCAGGTCTGTTTTTAAACCCCAGTATTCACTGGTGAATGTGATTACTGCACAAATACAGTGCAAGGCCACAGTTACCAATAATAGTGATGATAAAGTGATAATGTACTTTTAGAGTCATAGAATCACAGAATGGTTTGAGTTGGAAGGGATTTTAAAGATCATCTTGTTCCACCTCTCTGGCATGGGCAGGGACACCTTCCACTAGACCAGGTTGCTCCAAGCTCCATCCAACCTGGCCTTGAACACATCCATGGATGGGACAGCCACAGCTTCTCTGGGCAACCTGTGCCAGGGCCTCACTGCCCTTATGGTAAAGAAAACTTATTGTTGTAAATCCATTTACAGCTGTAAAAATACTGTCTTGCTGAGTTTTCCAGTCCACATTTCTGAACATAATCCTTTTATTAAGTGAGTAATATTCTTCCCAAAACACTTTGACCCCCCAACATCCTTTCAGTGTTGGAGATTTCCATATGCAAACCTCATTGAAACTATGGGCATAAATGCCATATGTCTGACATTTCTACTAGACATCTCATACAGTTCCTACATGTAACTCCCCTCTTACTTCCTTGCAGGTGTGAGGCAAACTGCAAACCAGTGAATATTAGCAATGAAGTTGTTTTGAGTGTCTCTGGACAGAAGGACTCCCAGGCCATACATTATAACTGGTATTTGGATAACACATCCCAAATCAAGGTGAGAGCACCAGATTGGTCAGAAATACTGCACACACAAAGATAAATGTCCACCCCGAGGGAAAGCCACAGAGGGAAACTTTGTCAAGTGGACGCTTTGAAAATATGAGTGAAGATTGAGAAAGAGTGTGCCTGGTTTGGGAAGGGTTATAATGAAGGGCACCAAACTGCCACCCTGCTCCTGATAAATCACAACAGAAAGCACAGCAAAGAGCCTTTTTGCTGTCCAGAAAACTGCCATGTTTTCTTTTCTGTCTGATTTTCCAGTCTACAACCCTCCCTCTGGCCTGTGCCCTGACTGGTTTCCGGCAGAACTCTTTGAATTTGCTTCAAAGCAACACATCCGTGTTGAGAATGAACAGCTCCTTCTTGCAGACACAGGGAGAAGCTTTTCAGATTAAAGTAACAGGTAGGGACAAGCAGGGTTTTAGGGCTTTTCAGACTCCTTTGAGATAATCTCTGCCGTCATGACATCACACTGACGTTACACACACATAGTCTCGCTGACAAACATGAAGGGAAATTAGTCCACAGGTTGAAAGCTGTTACTTTATATATATGGGTTCTTTAAAATAATGCAGAGATGAGTTTTTTCTGGGCTGTTGCACAGCAGGACAGAATCAGTTATCTTACTCCAAACTGTCAATAACTTTCTTAAGGTTCATCCAAAATGAAGCTGTATTAACACTTGATCAAATAACACAGCTTTGCTTTATAATGCAAGCATTACCATATTTTTAATAGTTCTTTTCCTCTTATGGTTTGTTCAGTAGCAGGATTTCATTCCTAATTAGGCCCAGCCTGATGTTTGTGGTGCCTGGAGGAGCAGCACCGTTGCTCAGTAGGCACAGTGAGTGCCCGGTGCTGCTGGGGCACGATCATTGCTGACGTTCTGCTCCCTCCGCTCCCAGCAGTGACTCAGCGCCGCTACGGAGAGGGGATGTACCTTGTGAGCACCGTGCCCCCGCCCGGCATCCCCGGCTGTGCCGTGTCTCCCGAGCAGGGATCCGTGCTCACCACCTTCAGAATCTCCTGCAGCGCTCCCGGCGCGGTGGGTTCATCCCAACCCAGTCCCAACAGGCAGCTCACGTACTGCTTCTACCTGAAACCAAGTAAGTCCCCAGGGGAACTGTTTGGCTCCTGCACGGTTCCAGCAAGCTCTGCTGCTTCACCAGCAAAAGCAAAGGTGTAACCTGCCCTCTCCATGGGGAGACTGACCCCGAGTCAGCCAGGCCTGCCCAGAGCAAGGCCAGATTCCCCTGTTTGCAGAGAGCAGGAGGTGTCTGGCTGCTGTCTGGTAGGTCACCCCCTCTTTCCTCTTTCAGATTCTCTCCTGGACTGCAGCCCGGATCCTGAACTCTTCCCAGTCTATCTTCCACTTGGAGAAGAGGAAAATAATTTTATTGTACATGTGACAATCACTGTTAGCAACAGCTTTGGTGATACAGTTCAAACGAATGCTTCAGTGAAGGTACATGGTGGAATTACTTTTTTCAAGAACTCTCAAGATGATACCTAACCCATGATTCACTTTTGGAGCTTGTTCCTATTTTTGACATATCACTTCCTTCTGAATGTGCCATAATCATCATTTTCCTATCTAACAAAGACTATTCTCTGTGTGCTCAAGGTAGTCAAAAGTATCTTCCACTGTCCTTTTTCTAGGACAGAAGTTTAAAAGATGATCTCTTTGGACATTGGGCAGTATAAGATGTATTTGGTGAATCTGAAGTTACTCTGTAGGCCCCAAAAAACTCCTGCTTCTTCCCCAGTGCCCCAGGAAGAAAATCCTTATCAGGCCATTAAAAATAAAACATTTAAAACTGGGAACATGAGGTTTTATGTCCCACTGTGGCTAGGCTGTCATCAAGATGATCGTGGAAGCTGTTCCAAGGTAATTATCACAGTGTTGGCAATGTTGAGAGCATATCTGATTTCTTCATCAGGTTGGACCTGCAGATGGGATGGATGGGAACCTGACCCTGCAGGGCATGGTGTCTGAGAAGGCAAACACCATCCTAAAAGATGGGAACAACAGCATGAGCCTTTTCCAGCTGTACAAATCAGTGACATCTGTCCTTAACCAGCAGACCCAAGAGGAAAGCTTTAACATGTCTTTGCAGACAAATACACGAAAAGAGGTCAGCCAGACACTTGTTTTCTTCCAGTACAATGTCATATAATGGACTCTTCATATTCTTTGACAACTCTTAAGTAATAAAAAGCTCACATATCACCACCTGAAATCAATGGAGGTTTCAAGTTTCTAGCATCTGTCTCAGTGTTTGGCACAGCTTTCAGCTATTTTCACTATTTGCCTATATAAATAATTTGTCTTACCACCCACCAGTAAAACAATTAATTCTCAATTGTTATTGCATTAATTTAAAGTAGTTAACTTAAATCCAATTTTCCACAAGCAATTTCAATATCATTAAAATGGCCTCTCCTGTGGGATAAATACCCTATCCAATTTTCCCCAAAAGCACTAGATAGCAGGTAATTTTCTCTTGCCCATTTCAGCTACCAGTTGACATTTCAGTTGTAAGCTGATATTTGTACAGTGCTTTGAGTGCCTCAGATGAGAAGATCGAGAGAAATGTGATGTATCCTTCAATTATGATTCATTATTTGAATAACATCAATCACACATGGCTCTGCTTTCTCTGCAAGTGGCATTTACACAGTCATTCACATACATTAGTACAAATTCTCACAAGTAACTCTCCGTGCTCTTAATGGATGTGAAGCATATGAATTCTCTGTGCTGGGAGGTAACATAAAACTCATGATTATACAATTACTAAGGCAAGTGGCATCTTGTCACTAGGCCTAATATCAGTTCAAATGATCCTTGTTGTGGAGTCTTACTCTACTTCATAATTTACAGCAAGCCTGGCTGTCAATATATAGCACTACTTGCACAGTCCTAATTAGTATCTTGTTCCTTTGCCTAATTATCCCTTTTCATCCCAAGCTCCGAGGGCTGATGCTGACAACTCTCTCTGCTGTTAATGTAACATCAATGCAGGCTGCTCTTAAGATGTCAGAGGTGTTGAAAGAAATCACTTACAGGAGTGAAGAGCTGTCTGTCTCAGCACAGGTAAGACCCAATTCATCTTCCATCTCCTCACACTAACAGCAGAGACTCTGCTGCATCCCACTGACCTTGGAGGAGATTCAGTGCCTTACAGTTTTCTGTTCTTACCCATATTTTCAACTCTACCAGCATGTGTATTTTGACCAGGAGGGAATATATTTTGCTGTTTAGAGTAAGTAAATTCCACTCTCAGATGTTGTCTCAGCAACCTCTGCAATCCAGGCTATGACCATTATATTTATCATATATTTTTTAGATAGAAACCTTAACTTTTAGTCAGAAACATGTTAGGATGTATGCTTTATCTTGTAAAGCACTTTTAGAACATTAAAGAAAAACTGTCCAGGAGGGGTTTTTCTAGAATTTCCCGCATTCATTTGTCCCTGATCCAGGCACTGCCCAAAATGCACCCAGTCAGTGAGGCAGGAACAGGGCAGCACCCAGAGCAACTGGGCACAAATGTGCAGATGGGTCTCACAAAAGTATCTCTTGAATCTTATCTGGCAACATGACATTATTAGTTGATGATGCTATTTATGCTTAAGGTGTGAGCAATGGGAGGACAGAACAAACTGTCACTAGGGAAGTTTCCCAAACATGCAGGCAATAAAAAGAGCTATTCTGATTTCTGATCTATTGTAGGGTTGGAGCCAGGCAACGGCTTGGGAGCATTTCAGCAGTATGTGGTTGACTTTGGCAAGACAAGAGCATAGCTCAGGTTCAGCCCTCACCCTGCAGTGAGGCTGCTTGGAGTTTGCAGGCTGTGGGAATGGATGTGTCCAAGCTTGCAATGAACTTGCCTGGCTCCCTCACCATCCTGGGCTAAAAGCTGGCCACTGCTTTCACACTGACAAAGCAACCACTGGCTGCATTCAGGCACAAAATAAAAATTGTACAACTCATTCTGCTTTGGCACTTAGCACAAGGCCAAGGGTATCACTTGCTGGCAACTCAATAGGGTTTGTGGGAACTAAGATTGAAACACGGCTGTGCTTGGCAATATGGTGGTATTTTTTAGACAGACCACCCAAAAGTATAATTTACTACATTACTGTCCATCCTAGCAGTATCCTTCCCCAGTGTTTGACGGACAAGCTTCCTTCAGATTTTTTTTTTACAGATGAAATCTGTAGAAACAGGCTGCATTTCTCAGGTCTGTATTTCATTTTAGTATAGCATCTAGTACATCATCTTTATTAGCATCGGAGGTATTACCCCAGCACAAATAATTAGAGTAAAAACAGCCTTAGCCAGTAATAGTGCCATGAGATTGCTGCTGTTGCAATATTCAGTAAATGACAGAAGTGTCTTCCCTGTCAGTTGTGGTACCAGCACATCTAAACTGCTGCCTGTGTTTTTCATGCAGGTGGAAGCCAGCAACACTCTGAAAGATGTCAGTGCTTCCTTGCTTGCTGTAAACCCAGAGGACAGCAGAGATGATCAGAACTTAAAGGAAGCAGCCAACCATCTATTTAATGCAGTCAGCAATGTCCTGAAAGCTTCTGTAGAAATCAGAGCTGCAAACTCTTCGGTGCCAGAGGCAGAACAGGTAATTTTGGCTTGGCCCAGTTTGTACTGGACTGTGTGTGAACATGTTTGCTTTTGAGAGGAGCTCTGCTGCCTCTTGTGTTTTTAAATTGGCACTGGGAAGGGTTCATTGAGACACCATGAGGGACTTCAATATGAGAAAAAACATCTCCACAGTTAGACCTGTTACACTGAACGTTTGCTAACAAAGGGGATAGAAGCCTCTTAAGATTTGTTACATTTAAAGCTGGACAGGACAGGGCACTGGAGCATCAGTGTATGACCTCTAATGGATGACAAGCACGTGAAGATTTTTTTTCAGCTTTGGTTCTATCCCCTCTTTTGCCCCTTAACTCAAGGAAGCCACAGGTATTCAATATTCATGATTGCCACCACTGGAATCAACTCTGGGTCCTGCTTTCACTTTTCCAGAAAGCCCACTCTGATGCAACATGTTTATTTTGTCCTACCCTTTCCTATCTAGATGTGAATTGATCTGAGTGCTTCCTGGGCTGAACATACTGTAATTTCATCACTGCAAGGGAATAGGGCATGAAATAAATCTAACCTGAGAGAAAAGGTTATAAACTGGTCAAGCTCCCCCAAGATAACACACTACTAACACACAATTGATACGTAATTAGGTCTTGCTTTTCCAAGTACCTAAACACTAAAGTGTGCGGCTAAAGAGCATTAATGCACAGAAGTGCACAAATATATTGATTTATGTCATGTTTGTAGTGCTTCAAACATCAATGTGTAGAAGTTATAAATAATAAAATATAAAAGTAAAATCTGTAAGACATTTATTTGCTGTCTGCAGTGTTTCAACTGAGAAACTGAATTGCTGATAGAATAACTTTTTCTGAGATTAAGAAGCACATCACCAAGTTTGTCAGCTTTGGAAGACCCTGAAATTTAAAGGAAGCAAAGACAAATGATGTGCAGCTTGATGATTCCAACTACCTTTGCTGCAATTTTCCTCCTCTAATCCTTTCCCAGATTTCGGTGTCACACCAGCTCCTGAGTACAGTGGAAAATCTCCAGAGTGCCCTCCTGTTTGGGAAAGCCCCAGATGATGAACCCACAGTGCTCACCACTCCTTCTGCCACAATGTACATGCACAGGTAACAGCTGCAGTGTCTTCCCCCAAGGCTCCTGAGAGTTAATCAAATTTGCTCCAAGTATTAATTCCACTGTGCTTAAATGGAAGCACCCAACTAAATATTGTAGCATAATGCCAACTTCAACAGTGCAATGAGGCTTCATTACTGCCTGATAGTGAGAACAGCTTGGGTTCCAGTAACATCACCTTAGAATTTCTCATGCTGTGTCTTCTTTAACCAGCAGAGATTTTACTACTATTTCCTGGGAGAGGCAGTAGTCACCTACCTTTGAAATGATGTAGAAAACTCATGTCATGCCAGTTAAGGGTTTCTTTTCTTTTCTGACATGTTATATAGAACTTTAACCAGCTTGGCAGAAGCAAATGTAATTCTGAGGAGCCTGACAAGCATTCTCCATTTCCAATAATCATCTCTAAATTGTTCCCCAAGAGCTTGGTTTTCATCCACCTCACACTGTGCATTCAAACCAAGAGCATGTTCACACAGAAACCACGTATGTCTCTCACAGAAGCACACCTTGGGCACAAATTCCTCTCCAGATATGCCAATTCCACCCCTTTTTTGATGATTCCATGGTAGTGTTATGTGCAGTACTACGTCAGGGACAGATCATTTTACAAAGTATTTACTGGCAGAGTTGGAAATAGTTTTGCAACTAAGATATACTTGTGAAAAGAGAAAGCTTTTTCTCTAGTTATGAAGTCCATGTTATTAATGTTTGGTCTTTTTTTGATTTTTTTCCCTTTATTTTCTATTTCTTTTCTTATTTCTGTTTAATCTGCTTTGTTGTGTCCAACCCTAACTGGACAGATTACAAACAGAAAACATGGATGGCACATCCATTAACATCTCCAATTCCAGCTCTGCCAGCTTTACTCTCCCACCTGCTTCCTCTCTGAGTGTTTCAGGACTTGATGATGAAACAGTGGATATAAGGGCAAGTAAACAGCTTTTATCTGACTCAGTCTGATATTCAACTTACACTCCCAACATAATGGTTTTAGAATATTTTCTCCTTTTAAAATGAGCACACAAGTCATCCCTCCTGTCATGACAATAATTTGAAATATTTTTGGTCAAAGAAATCTTCATTTATCTTAATTGCATGAGGTTGTTTCAGCAAGCTAAGGAGGACTGAAAGCTGAACTTCCCCATCCCATCATCCCCTCACATACACTTACATGGCCAGAGAAGGCAATGGAATGAATCAATACCTATACATCTATTTGCTGTTTGTTTACATCTTATGCTCTGAGGAGGATGGAACGGCTGAGGCCATGTCACATTCAAACTAAAGTGCAGCAGCCCTCCTTCATCCCAGCTAGAAACACACGAGGCACTCAGATCCTGCAGGAGACAAATGTCCTGTAATAACACATCCCCTATTCTGAATTAGGACATGGTGGTTTTTTCCCCTCAGAACAATAGATAGCATGTAATTGTCATATTTTTATAATAAATTTTCTAAAGGCCTCTCTGCTTGATTTGACCCTCTCAGGAGAACTCCATAATACCTGCAATAATTTTTTTTTTCATTGCATCTTTTCCAACTCTGCTAAAAAAGGGTTACAGAGTATGGAAAAAGGAAAGATTGTTGAACACGTCAGTTTTCAGAATCAAAATCACTTTCAAGGTTTGTGTTGATCGACCTTAGGGATAAGGTAGATTCTTATTTAGATCTAAATGCAGACAAATCTTCTTGAAAGTTGAGTCCTGTTTGGGTCTGAGCTCAACCTTTCACTCTTCAGCAATTTAGCATAGGAGTATAATGAAATATTGACAATATCTCAGTTGTCTGATTGTTAATGTTTTGCTAACAGATGGTGAGCTTTGCTGTGAGCCCCTTTTTCTCCAGTGACACCAGTTTTGACATCAGTGGAACAGTGGGGGGTCTAAGTCTTACTGGTCTGGATGGCTTGATCATACCAGTCAGCAACCTCAAAGAGAACATTGAAGTAAATCCACTATTTTCTATCCCTCTCCCTCTTTTCCCATTTTTTCCTTTCTCCATTAATGAACTGTAATTTGTGTTATCATCTTCTGTAAGGTGAAAACAAATGCTGCAGTGTTGATTACCTTAGATAATGGGATGATGTTGTCTGCATTTGTGATGAGGGGATTTGTGTGATGTGATGAATGAAATAACAAATATTTCTGTCTTTTCTTAAAAAGGAGGTATCTTATCCTTCATTTAAATGGATGTGAGAATGAATGTTTTCAGAGGTTAGCTGACATTAGCAAGAAAATTACTTTGAAGCTGGTATTTTTGCTTTCCTGATGTTATGAACAAAGATAATCTAGCACGTGGTTGCATGCTAGGAGCAAAGTGCTTTGCTGTATTTAAACCTCTATCTTTCTGTTTAAAAACAGATCATGTTACCAAGGCTTTCATCGACTCAGGAAGATAAGATTCTGTTGAATCTGGGCAATTACAGCACTTTCCAAGTCAATGTTACCTCAGAAAACACATCTATAGTGATCCACCTGGAATCTGAACACGACATTCCACTAATACTCTACCTGGGGTACGGTTATCACCCAAATGAGACTAATTATGATATGAAAAAACATCTGTTCTCTAAGAAAGCTGCTGGAGGTAAGATAATGTTTAGTGACCCATGAACTTGCAGAGTGAGCCTTGCCCATGGGTTCAGGTGTCCAGCTGGAAAGAAACCTCTCACAGGAGTTTCAGTCTGTCGTGCTTCAGGGTTCCAGTCTCTAGTGCACAGTGTTCACCAACAGGAGCAAAGAGTGGGCTGCTTTGAATGATGAGTTGCTAAGAATTATTTCATACCTGTTTCTTTGGTTTATTTATTATATGCAATAGAGCTGCATACTTCTGAATTAGCATTTCTCCATGCATTGAAACTAAAATGTTTCTCTTCAAGGTGAGACAAACACCTGGGTTCTTAGCCCGGAAGAACTCATTTTTGGAGAAGGAACCTACTATTTCATGGTTTTGCAAGATATGGGAATGGATTCCAAAGTCTATGCTGGGCTAACTATAGGTGTCACTTGCTTTGCATCCCGCTGTGTATTTTGGGATGAGCGCCAGGGGAGCTGGAACAGCTATGGATGTCATGTAAGTCGAGCAAAACAAAACAGTGTTTCTGTTACACACTTCAAAGCCAGCCCTTATAACCACCACCTTGCAGTAAAATGAGAGCACTGAACTTGCACCTCAAAACAAGATCATTCTGAGATGTTTTAATAAACTGAAGAAGTTTAGTCATACTGAACTAAGCTTCAAATGACATTTCCATTTCTATTTCTTGGGATGAACTTCCAAGAAGAAATGAAAAATTTTGACAAGGCCAAATGCTATAATGCTTGTTACTGGCTACATATTAATGTTCCTTATTGGAATTTGAACTATTCTTTTGTGTACAGCAGTTCTCTGCACTAACTCACCAATCTCAGCACTATCTTTTCATTTGCTTGGTAAGTCATCTAATACTTTAAAGCCAAATGTTTTATCAGGATTCTTTTTTTTGTGGGTTTCAGGTAGGACCAAAAACAAATCCTAGAAGCACACAGTGCCTGTGCAATCATCTGACTTTCTTTGGGAGCTCCTTCCTTGTCATTCCCAATGCCATAGATGTCAGCAAAACTGCACAGCTATTTGGTACATTTGTGGACAATCCCGTGGTGGTGACAACTGTAGGATGCATCTTTCTGATTTATGTGCTTGTAGTTATTTGGGCTCGAAGGAAAGACATCCAGGATGATGCCAAAGTAAGTCTTCAGCTAATAAAGACAATGTATTTAGGCCAATTCCCACCATGCCAAGGCTGTGTTAATAGGAAGTCTTTAACTTATTCTACTCCCTTCCCTGTAACTCTGTTTACTGGGAAGTAAACGTTGTTCACAGGATGACAAATTCCTGCTCACAGCTTTCAGGAATCCACGCTTCCAGACCAGCTGACACACTGCT
Source organism: Neopelma chrysocephalum (assembly GCF_003984885.1). Lineage (NCBI taxonomy): Eukaryota > Metazoa > Chordata > Aves > Passeriformes > Pipridae > Neopelma > Neopelma chrysocephalum. The sequence continues at coordinate 9,556,185 of NW_020897727.1, forward strand.
TGTGTTGTGTTGCTCTGCAGGTGAAAATCACAGTCCTGGAAGACAATGACCCCTTTGCTCAGTATCGGTACCTGGTGACAGTTTTTACAGGACACCGCCGTGGTGCAGCCACAACCTCCAAGGTATTCATGGCACTGTGAGGGGAAACAGTTTGTGCACCCATTTAGGGAACTGCATGAACAATGGAGTGCCTGAGGCTGTTAAACAGGACAGCTCAAATGCACCATCTAAGCCAGAAAGTCCTTAGGTTTGATGGAAGCTGGAGGAATATGCCAGAGGAATAATTGTACGTAGGACCGGGATGTCTTCATTGTGCCATCTTATTTTCCAGGTGACTCTCACCCTCTATGGAATGGAAGGAGAGAGTGAGCCCCACCATCTAATTGATCCTGATACACCTGTGTTTGAACGTGGAGGAGTGGATGTTTTCCTTCTCTGTACCTTCTTCCCTCTTGGGGAACTGCAGAGTATTAGACTGTGGCATGATAACTCAGGGGACAGCCCGTCCTGGTAAGTGGAGATCTGAAGATTCACAAATTTTTCTTTATAATGATAACAGTTTTCTAGCTCTTGAGAATTATCCTTCCTAAAGTTCTAGAAAGAAGTGTTAGTTTCTCATTTTTGCAGGTGAATAGGTCAAATCATAATCTAAACTGCAGGACCAGGAGTGCTTCCCATATCCCATGTCCAGTACAGGATGGGATGTGTTCTGTGCCTTACAGTTTAGACACACCCTAAGAAGCCAAAGGCCAGAGTTTGTCCTCCATAAGTGCTGTCCAGTTCTGAATTTCACATGTGATTGTGCCATGTATGTTTTTCCAACAGGTATGTGAATCGAGTGTTAGTCCATGATCTGGCATGGGATCAGAAATGGTACTTCCTCTGTAACTCCTGGCTAGCCATTGATATTGGAGAATGTGTCCTAGATAAAGTGTTCCCAGTAGCTACAGAACGGGACATGAAGCAGTTCAGGTACCTTCTATTTTATGCACGTTTTTAATCTTGATAGCAATCAATCTAGAAGAGCAAGCATGAAAAAGAAAGACCAAACCCCCAGACAAAAATGAAAACAAGGAATGTCTTTCCAGTGCTCTGAAAGGGCTCTGAACAAGGAAAAGAGGAAGGATACAGTAATACCACACTGGAAATATTGGTGTTTAAGAAGGATAGCCTGACAAGACCTACAGAAACCCAAGCATCTTCTCTTATGTGTAATTTCCTTAACAATTTAAATAGAAACTGCTCATGGTTCACTTTCCCTCCATGGTGTGGCCAAAAGGAAAGGATATAAGTAGCTATGACCACTCTGTGCAAATCAAACCACAATATTTGGTAATTTCTCACCGTTATTATTCCTTCTGACAGTACCTGCAAGCATGATCAGGTCAGGACACTGAACTACAGTTTTAGTCTTTCCTCTCCTTTCTAAGCATCCATTTGATTTCCCTCTCCTCCTTTCCAGCAATCTGTTTTTCATGAAGACCTCCAGGGATTTCCAGGACGGGCACATCTGGTACTCGGTTTTCAGCCGCTCCCCACGAAGCTCCTTCACGCGCGCCCAGCGCGTGTCGTGTTGCTTCTCCCTGCTGCTGTGCACCATGCTGACCAGCATCATGTTCTGGGGTGTGCCAAAGGACCCAGCCGAGCAGAAAATGGATCTGGGTAACAAACCTCACCATTGCTTGGGCAGGGAAATAGAGAGGCAGCAGAATGTAGAAGCAGGAGAGTTGAACAAATGGGCTTTTTCACAAGATAAACCTGATGGTTTATTTTTCCTGGGGTTGTTTTTCCTCCTCCCCTCTGTTTGACCTTGACAGGTAAGATCGAGTTCACATGGCAGGAAGTGATGATTGGCTTTGAGAGCTCCCTCCTCATGTTCCCCATCAACCTGCTCATTGTGCAGATCTTCAGGAACACACGACCCCGGCCAGCCAAGGAGGGGGGACAGAGGAAGCCGGGGAAGAATGGCCGAGTGTCCCCAAGCGTACCCCTCACCTCAGAGGTCACCCAGGCTGCCTCGCTCACTCCAGAGGCTGTGACAAAGGCAAGTCCCTGCGAGTCCTGCACTGCCCTCTGGTGCCACGCACAACCAGCTTCCCTGGCTCCACAGCACAAACGTTCCCTACCAGATGCCCTTCAGCCAGTCTGAAGAGAAAAGCCAATTGCCACGGGTGCAAAGCTCTCATTTGCCCACCTAAATGCCATCCACAACTTTGTTAAGAGCTGCCTCTGTACGTCCCAGCCCTTGCACAATTACTGTGCAACCAAATCACTGTGTTCAGGGGTAAAGGAAACACTAAGCAAGACAGTGAAGATTAAAGGTATCATAGACCCAACCTTTCTCAGCTTAGGTCCCCAGGCAGGTAAGCTGTCCTTTTGAACCCTGAAAGCTGTCTTGCTGAACTCACTGAAATCTGCTCATCACATCCAGCAGTGTAAGATGTGCTATTCTTATCCATTCTGGAGACTTTAGCAATTGGTGCAGCTCCCAGCCAGTGGTGCTGTCAGATCACATCAGCTTAAGCCACTGCAGCCAGAGTCACTGCTGTGTTGCTCTGTCTTTCCTAGGATATAAGAAGAATTGCCAACTCACTCTTGAAAGTCCTGAAGACTCCACCTCTCACCTCAGCATCAGATCTTGGAAAAGCAACAAACATCAACTCCCTTCTGTCATTGGTTGAGGACATCATCTGCCAGCAGAACAGAGCTGGGCAAGGGTTTTATGACGGGAGCAAAAAGGATGGCCCTGTAATTGTCACTTTAGGTTCTATGGATATGCAAGGTACACAACAGACTGTGAAATGCCCTCTGAAGCCTTTGCAGTGCAAATGATGACAGCACTGGATGGGATGACCCAAGCTCTTCTTACATTCTGACACAGAGGCAATTGCAGAATTACAGAGCAGCTGAGGTTAGAAGGGATCTCTGGATCCCACCACTCTGCTCAGAGCAGGGTCAGCTGGGGAAGGATTGCCCAAGATCAGATCCAGTCAGAGTTTGAATGATTCCAAGGGCAGAGATTCAGCAAATTCTCTGATCAACCTACTCCAGTGTCCAACAGTCCTCACAATACTCTCCTGTTCAGAAAGAATTTCCTGTGTTTTAATTTGTGCCCATTGCCTCTTGTCCTTTCACTGTGCACAACGGAGCGCCCAACTGAGTAAAGACAACTGTGAAATCTCTATTTCTTACACTGTAGAATTAAATATTTGCTACCAGTCTGACTTGGGAGCAGGATCAGTATCTACCAGCACAAAGACTCATGAATATCAGTTGTTTCACAGTTTTTTAACCTGTCTTTTTTTTTCCTCTTGGTCTTGTGCTGTTGTTCCTTTCAGTTTGACTCTCAACTCAGGCATTTATTTATCTTCAATTAAACAAGAATATATGAGTAAACAATCTAACTGATTTCATTGATACTCATAGTTGTCTTTTCCAATGAGTCTACCAATTGCACAGGGAAACTATGAACAAATTAACAGTTGATCTGATCTGACTTCTCTATTAAGGTTTTAGGACCTGTTTAACTAATTCCAGCAGAAGAGTATTAAGCTCTAGTACTAAAGCTGGTTTTACACACCCCTTGACATGTTGCTCTTCACTTTGTCACATTCATAATCCTTAGCTCCAGTTCTACTACCCTTTGTACTGAACAGTATTTTAATCTGGACATAGTTTTTCTCAATAGGTAAATAAATAATTCTTCGCCTGCAGAAAAAACAAGAAGCCCAAGTCCAGGGAAGAGAATTTGTGAGCGACTGAAATACAGTGATTACAATTACTGCTTGTACACACAACTCCAGCATGTGGAGATGGAGCTGGAATTACTGGGGCCCCATAAATTCCAGCTGCCTCAGAGTTACACACAAGCTGTTCATCAGGTTCAGCACATGAAGAACCTCCTGGAGCCCCGAATGTGCTCGTCAGCATCCATCAGTGAGGGGTAACCTGGTTCTCATCTCACTCTCAGTATAAGTAAATTCATGAATTCAAAATTGGTCAGGATGACAGAGCCCAAATAATTACTGCTTAATATGTGCTAGATGACTATTATTATAGCTGTAAAAATAAGTCTTACTATTATACCATTGTAGAAAAGAAATTTCCACGCACTGTGAACTGCACACAAAGGCAATAATGACAGATCATTGCTCTTTGTTATTTTGGCCTCCAAAATGGGAAGTTACAACACAATGCCACATGATAGTAAAGGGCTGGGATAATCACCAAGCTCCAAAGCCACAGAAGTCTCTTTAAATGTATGGATAAAGAAAAATTAATAAGCAGACAAAAATAGTGCAGTGAAATATGATAATTAAATTGGAAGAATCGAAAACAATTGCTCTAATTATCTCTCTGGCCTTTATGCTGATCACAAGAGACACATCCAGCAGCTTAAATACACTCATGGTTTTCTTTGTCAATAATTCTACTGGAGGTTCAATTATGCATAAACTGGGGAGTAAATAAGTCCATCATATTTATTTGGATTTTAGCTGATCTCTGCACACTTCCTCGCATTTTTGCTACCCATACTTTTTGCTATCCATATATCCTACATAACTGCATTAGTTAAAAGAAGTCAGAATATTTTGATTGAGGTTTTAAATCATAAGATGTTGCCTGTTCCCAGTGAACTTGATGGTTGTGATTTTGGCTCCTGTTCCACCACAGACTGATATTTTCTCTTCTGGTTGACTCTCAAGGTGGTCCCTTACTCCAAACTTCTCCGGTGATGACAAGAAGAGTGTTTCTTCCAAAGGACTGCCCTGGTGGTTTGTGTTCATCGGGTGGTTCCTGGTGGCAGCCACCAGTGGTGTGTCCGGGTTCTTTACCATGCTCTATGGGCTGCACTACGGCAAGGAGAACTCCATCAAGTGGCTGATCTCCATGGTCATCTCCTTCTTGGAAAGTCTTTTCATCACACAGCCCTTAAAGGTGAGATCCTCAGAAATACAACCACTGGGCAAGATCAACTCATCTATTACCATAGCAGGAAGACAGTGTAGCACGTTCTAAAGAACCACAGGATCTAAGATATAAAATGAGAAGCCTTTGCCCTTAACACAAGGTGGTTTGTAGAGTTCTGTTGTCTTTTGCTGACATTAACTCCATTAGTTTCATCTCCATTTTTTCATCAGGGTTTAATAGGAGATGAGGTTTCTGAGCAGGGAAGATGCGTCACCGTGCACTGTTCTCTTGTTTAAGGGCTTCAGCTGCAGGAGCTCAACAGTCAGAGAGCAGTTGTTCTCTGCAGTGCCTGGATCCAAAGGGATCAGTGGCCTGCACTTCTTTATATGAAATGGGCATATGGTGACTTATAGCTGATTCTTTCCAGGTGCTGGGATTTGCTGCTTTTTTTGCTCTGGTTCTGAAGAAGGTGGAACATGAGGATGTAGAAAACCCAGCTATTGATGGGCCTTTATCTGCACCAGGTAAGTGCCGGTAAAGTGAGATATTATTAAAGAAAGTGCAGCATTCTCAAGCTTCTGGAGTGCTTTATGCATAAATGTGTGACTCAGCTCAGCTGAGAACTTCACTGGTTATCTTTACATACCTGAATCTTAGCTGTCAATGTCAGCAGAAATCACTTAATCCACAGGCATTATGACTACCTGCCTACCCATCAGCATTCCCAAGATCAAGTGGAAGTGAAAACAAACCTAAATAACTGGTTTTGTGTCAGCTGCAGAAAAAAATAAAGACCACTGTACGTATAGGTTGGATAAATCCTGCAGAACTGTTTCCTAAGGGAAAGCAATAAATAGAAATGTTTCCTTTGAACGTCCAAAGAAACAAAAAGCAGGACATGGATGATCTGTTTACTAATCCCAGGGTTTACTGCTCTCCCTCTCAGGTGATTCACACCCTGTCTTTGGAGCCCGAAGGGACAGCAGAAGCAACATTTACCGGCCACCTCCTGCAGCTGATGTGGAAAAAATGAAAATCAGCTGCATGAAGGAGCAGAAAGCATTTGCCCTCATCCGAGAAATCCTGGGTATCCATGCCTAGATTCTCTTGCTTTATTCAGTAGTACTCATCAGTGCTTTTACAGCAGTGAAAATATTGTTCTCTTGGGTGACAAAGTTTTGGCATATCTTCAGCTTTCTGCCAGCCATTGTGATGTAGAGACAGGCTGTTCTGTGGCAGCTGGAGCTGCAAGGAGGTGGAAATGTCAGCTGGAGGTAGACGTGTGGCTAAGTCTTGATTTTATGGTAAAGAAACATGTCAGAGACACATAAAAGGTTAAAATAAAAATAGGAAGGATGGAATGAGGAGGTCAACAGTAAAATGAAGCTGAAGTCAAAGAGCAGAGGGAGGACATCTTTCTAAAAGCAGTGGTATCTATATAGATAATGATTTATACTCTTGTTTTACTTCCTCTGAAATCAATGGGAAAATTACCTCAACTTCACTGGGAACAAAGTTAGACTACTCATTTTATTTAGAGCTGTTGAACTGCTGTTCAGCCTTCCCACTTGTTTTCTTGACTGCTGCTCACATTCCAGCTGTGAAACAGTTAAACTGCAGCAGGTTGTGCACATTCACCAGCACTGGTCACTCAGAGTCTACAAAGCACCTCCTTGGCCTGATGGGTGCTGACAGCAGTAACCATTCCTGCAGTGTATTTTGAACAGCATTGTTAATTCAGATCTCACATGTGCTGTCTCTTCCTGTTTTTTTCCCAGCCTATATTGGGTTTTTATGGATGCTGTTACTGGTTGCCTATGGGCAGAGAGATCCCAATTCCTACTATTTGAACAAACACATTGAGGAAAGCTTTACAGCTGGATTCCACGATGTCTACAGTTACCAGGATTTCTTCACGTGGGCAAACACAACCTTACTCAAAAACCTGTACGGATCATATAAAGGTGCAGAGTCACATTGTTTCCCATCAGCTTGCCAGATTCTGAAGCATAATCTTTTATACATATCCCTAACTTTTACATGCATATTTGAATGGAGAAAGAGATGTGAGAGTACAAGGCTAGCATGAATTCTTATAATATGAATACCCTCACAGCTTGATCACAGGTCAAATGTGCCCTGATATTTTCCTTGTATTTTATATAAACCAGAAGATCTGCACTATAATGCTACATTTTTCACATTTTACATTAGGTACTGCAGATGTTCAGATTTATGCCTCAGTTCTACTCAAGCTTCTTTCCATAACCCAGAAAAGAGAATGGCAGACAGGTGGCACCATAAAGCTTTTCTCAGGAGAGTTGTTTGCATCAGGGCTTGGGTCAATGTGAAGGCAAATTATGCAATATCACCGTGTTCTCTCTATGTAGCCACATGCAGAAAAATCTGACCCATTTTCCAGCTCACATTTAAGGGTAAATACTGAAATACATTAGCAGAGTTGTTCTTTGGCCATGACAGGCCACACGAACACTGCATAAAGCTACTCTGCTGTGGGAGTCAAAGTGAGTCACTTTTCTCCCTCCAGCCTCATTTTCCTTCTGTATAAAATACAGATGGGTAGTGATACTGAACTCTGGTTTTATGAATGTTCTTTAAGAACTCAGTTCCAATCAACATAAGGGTTTCATTTCCATGACTATTTTGCTTACAGTGTTTCTGAGAAAAGAATATATGGCAAAATATTAAGGCATCAGTGAATCATAAATGAAATGAAGAAATATTATTTGTTCTGTCATGTTGCCAGTGCTGCTCTTTTCCATCTCCTGTTTAGGATTCATTACAGATGGCAATTCCAAGCTGGTGGGGAGTGCTCGAATTCGCCAAGTAAGAGTGAAAGGAGACACCTGCCCTATTTCTCCCAAACTCCAGCATGTAGTTGAGGAATGCCACGCTCCATACTCCCTACAGACAGAAGATACAGCAGTTTATGGGGAACACTGGAATACTTCGGTCTTTGATAACTCCTCTGAGCTGAGCTCAGCGTGGCAGTATCAGAGTCAGTCCAAACTGAGAGGGCAGCCCAGCTGGGGTAAACTGGCCACCTACAGTGGAGGGGGATACGTGATTCACCTGGGAACCGATCCTGGGAATGCCTCCAGGTACCACTTGTATTCCTGTAAGTTATCAGTGTCTCCTCCCTGTGATACTGTCTCTATCCTGGATGAGTTGGATCACTGGCTTTACATTGTTTTGGCAGAATTCTCCAATACCTTTTCAACAATGTCTGGCTGGACACCTTCACCAGAGCAGTGTTTGTTGAATTTACAGTCTACAATGCCAATGTGAACCTGTTCTGCATTATAAGCCTGATGTTTGAGAGCAATGCTTTGGGTGAGTACATTTTTTAAGTTACACATTTGTGAAGAGAGCAAGCAGTGCACCTATAGAAGGTGGATTTACATGTTGTCAGTGTTTTCCTAGTTCTTTATTCAGTAAACAGAAGGGTTTTAATAAATCTAATCATGGCAGAATCAATGCAAATTATATAAATCATTAAGGAAAAATGCAGCATCACAGTAATACTGACCAAAATGGAATATCTTATGTTTGCTTATGCTGTGGTCATCTGCTGATGAAGGAAACATGGCACTGAAACTTAACCTCCAGAATTTATACAAGAACAAGAAAAAATTATGTTTCCTAATCTCTTCAGCTAATCAATACAATATTAAGACAAAAAGTACAAATAACAGTCTGTCTTCTTTGTTCCAGATGACTTCCAGTATATTGCTGTGTAATCATATAATACATAACCTGGATACAACAAAGAGAATAGAGAAACCATATTCTGGTTTAAAGGCCATAAAAAAAAAAAACATTTGGTCTGGGAGCAGCCTCCCTCAGGTCTGGCCCGGTGCTGGAAAATGCCAAAACTGACTGCAAAACTGAGCTCACGTTCCTTTTAGAATGAGATTCAGCTTTACATCTCCAAGTCCTCCTGCTACAGTCCTGCATTTGCAGTCCAATCCAAACCTGCTGGGATTAGTGTTGTGCTATGACACAAGACAGCACCAGCACTCTGAAAGCCATCGACTGCCTGAAATGCCTGTTTGAGGAAAATGTCAAAGAACACTTACAAGGCTACATAATCCAGTCTAAATCTCAGTTTGATGGTTGGAGTCAGGCTCACATTGATGTGAAAGCAAGTACAGAAGTCTGACTGGTGAACTGAGTGTTGGAATGAGAACAGAGAGGTGTGACTATCAGAGCCCTGAGGTGACCCCTGTTTGTGTTTTAGGTGCCTTCTTCACCAGTGCAGAGCTGCAGAGTGTCCGGCTTTACCCCTACACCAACAGCCTCCACATCTTTGTGGTTGCAGCAGAAGGGATTTATTTCCTCTTTATTGTGTACTACATGATAGTACAGGTGAGCTCAGTGGAAAGTTCAGCATCACCTTGTGTCTGAGGTGGATTTCATTCACGAAAACTTTGTGACTGTACTTGATTTCAGAAGCACTGATGTTGCTACACCAATGAAAGATTAAATCCCATACAGTATCAGTATAAAATAATGGGAAGGCAACACTTGATTTGGCTGGAATGCTTCTTTTGAGAAAGATAATGAGAAATTAGTGCAAGCTGTAGTTTTGTTGATGCACAGTAGTCTGTTTTATTGCAGAGGGGATTGCCCTAATCTTTAGAGGTATTATATGATCTGGAGTCATGAGACTGAGACAGTAAAACTCCTCTTTTCACAGGGGAAGCTGATGAAGAGTCTGAGATGGAGATATTTCCACAGCAAGTGGAATCTCCTGGAGATGGCCATTATATTGATTAGCTGGAGTGCTCTGTCAGTGTTTGTGAAGAGGACAATCCTTGGGACCCGAGACATCAGTTACTACCAGGAACACAAAGAGAAGTATGTACTAATGCTATTTCATGCATCCTTTATTGTTGCTACTTATGCAGAAATAAATCTATTTTTCCCCTTCCAGACAGCAGCTTGTCTGTGCTAGAAACTGCTATCCTATATGGGTATATTCATGAAGCCTGTAAGTGTTTCAGGGCTTAGATTTGTGTCAGCAATAGGATTTTCTTCTGATACCTCTCTAATAAAATCCAGCAGACTTGAGCACTAAGTTTCCCTTTCTAGCTGCTAATTTCCTGTCTGCATCACCCTCTTTTGAACCAACAAGCCTTTCTGCTACAGGACCTCCACCCAGAAAGCACATAATCTGCCTTGTTCTTTGTTGTAAAAAGCCATTGGTTACAGGACAATAATGGCTTATTTAGTACAGAATGGGAAATTATAACATCTGTTAAAATACAGTCACACAGGAAAGAAGTGACAGGGTCACAGGATGATTTAGGAAGGAAAGGATCTCTGAAGGCTTCTGTTCCAACCCCCTCTTTTGGTGTTAGATCAGGTTGCTCGGGGTCTTGTTTGCTTGAGTTTTGAGTATCTCCAAGGACAGAGGTTCCACAGCCTCTCTGGAGCCCTGTCCCAGTGCTGAACTACTCTCATTGTAGAGGAAAAAACCCTGTTTTTTCCATGTCCATCTGGAATTCCTCTTGCTGCAGCTTGTGGCTATTACCTCTTGTCATTTCATTGTGCACCTCCAGGAAGTGTCTTACTGCACCCTCTCCATAACCACTGACTATACAGCTGGAGGCAGCAACTGGAGGCCTCCTTAGCTTTCTTTGCTCCAGACTGAACAAACCAAACTCCCACACCCTTCTCTCCTGTGTCCTGTGCCCCCACTGCCAACCATCTCAGTGCCCTTCATTGGACTCAAAGGCTCCTGGCACTGGGGAGCCCAAAACTGGGCTCAGAATCCCAGATGCAGCCTCACATATGCTGACAGAGCAGAAAGAACAAGCACTTCTTTAACCTGACAGCTACATTCTTGCTAATGCAGCACTCGTTTATCACACAGGAATATGTCATGTGCTCCATTTGTGCACACAACTCATAAAAGCTGCATTAGCTGCCTTTAAACTATGACTTGATAAAAATAAGCAGCATTTAGGCTACAGCTAAAATGCTGTAAAAAATCATTAAAAAAACCCAACTCTGCCCTGCACAACTGAGCTTTTTGTGTGTGCACAGCAGGAAGTACAGGTGGGAAGACTCCAGCAGGAACTCATTAGGTCTCCAGTGAAACCAGGACAGAGTCACTGGCCTTTCCAACACACCCATTTATATGCTCTTCAAAGGACTCTGTGTGCATGGCCTGTTACACATTTCCCTTTCCTCCAACAGCTCTGTGAGCTTCAGTGAGACAGCGAGAGCTGATGCAGTTCTTGGTTACCTGATCGCGTTCCTGGTGCTCCTCTCCACAGTGAAACTGTGGCACCTCCTCAGGCTCAACCCTAAGCTAAACATGATCACCTCAACACTGAGGAGGGCATGGGGTGACATCTCTGGATTCATCACTGTGATTGCAATCATGTTCCTTGCCTATTCCATTGCTGTGAGTACCCCTGTGCTTTCTGTTGTCTGCAGGCTGCACCCAGGGACTGTCAGGTTAAATGATTTATTTCTGGATGCTGAAAGCAACACGGCTTTGCCTTGTACAGTGGAATAAAGCTGTCTGTCCAAATCTTAGGTTAGCAGCTTGTATGTGTGAAAGAGAAGTTAAAATACCCACTCGTCTGTTCTTTGTAAACCAAAATTTAGTAAAAAATAAATGCTGAGATGAAAAAAAAAAGGATTATCTACGTGTAATAGATATGACAAAGAACAAAGTACAGGAAAAATAATTTATGCAGAAATAAATCTATTTTCCCCCTTTCCAGACAGCAGCTTCTCTGTGCTAGGAACTGCTATCCTATTTGGGTATAAAATTATTATGTGGAGAGTGCAGCAAGTGTCATTTTCTGTTTGGTTAGTTTATAAGTGGGAAATAATTATTTTTCTGTCTATTGCAGGAATACTTATTATACAAATACAATTATATTTTCATCCTAATGGGGTTAAATAATTCTTGGACTGCAACTATTTATGTACATTTGTTGTTTAACTGAGATGTTTTGTGTAAATCTTCTGGCAGGGCAATTCGGGAAATTCAGCAAATTAATTCCAGAGTCACTAAAAAAGTAGAAACCATCTGAGCCAAATCCAAGTTGTCCATAAAGGACAGTCCTGTGACAAACAGGACCTGCTGCAGACTCACACTGCCTGATTTCATGTCCCTCATCCCTCCCTCCAGCGCTGACACTCAGGCAACTGAGTAGATTTAGGCACTGGTGTGGTCACAAACTTACCAGGTAAAATAAGTGATCAGATCAGTTCCATGACCCAGCCTGCTGTCCCATCATGAGAGTGATGAAGCTGGGAAAGAAAGAAGCAGAGGGATGAGAAAAAGGTGAGCCCGCAGCAGCCTTCATTTAAATCAGACACAGCAGGCCCACAAGGTATAAATGAACAAATCAGCATCTTGGTTACTGAGGGCAAACAAGGAGGTTGCCTGTTTGGAAGGATCTGTGTTTGTGCCTATGAATTATTTGGACAGGGATAAATTTGCTCCTTGAAGATGAGCTAAATTACTTTCATGATTTTTGTCATGTATTTGCAGATTTTTTCACATATCTAGTGGCAAGCTGAGCCGATATAAAACATTCTCATATCCATGATAAAAGGTCTTAAAGCTAAACACACTCAGAAAGTGTGAATCCAGTTTTAGCTCTAGGTTAGGCTTCTTCTGTGACCTCATCTCATGTTTCCCCTGCTTGTAAATAAAAGAAAAACCCAAACCACAAAAAGCTTCATGGCTCTAATGACAAGCTGGGAGGGTTTTCTCTGAATACAGAAGTCACCAGCTGATTTTGCAGCAAGGACTCTGATCATGACACAAGATGTGACTTCTGTCCTCTGCAGGCAAACCTGATATTTGGCTGGAAGCTCTGCTCTTACAAAACTCTCTTTGATTCAGCAGAGACCATGGTCAGTCTTCAGCTGGGAATTTTCAACTATGAAGAGGTACCACTTTTAATTTTGGGAAGTTTATCACCATACAATTAGCATCTCAGCTACCAAATATGCTTTGACCCAGCAAATAGAAATACTTGCAATTAGTGTTAAACATTAATATAATTTTGCAAGCTCCACGGCTTCCTAAAGCAGCTGCCTTTTCTCATCAAGGAAAAGGCACCAAGTGAAATCTCTCTCACATCCCATTTTGACCATGAGGAGACTCATAATGAACCTTTCATTGAGAAACCTGCCCACATTTCAACTAGAGAGATGTTACTAATTCATTACAGAAAGTTTGGAGCAATTTCCTTAGAAAGCTAAAGACAGAAATGTGAGTGATGCCTTGTGTTTGTTCTGAACAAACCCTCCAGCTTCCCAAGAAAGGCAAGAGGAACTTTGTGCTACATTTGTTTTTATTGCTCTCGACTTTTTCACTAAGTTCTTTCAAATACTGCAATTTCCTTTGAACACTCTTTTTGTGGAGCAAGCTAGTTCTTGGACATCTCTGACTGTGAAGTCCTCCTTGGTGGATGTTTTTAGACCATGGGTCCAATAGGATATGGGTGGCTTTGAAGATCAGTAACTGGGCACAAAGTTTTTCACCTCTACATCCCACTCATGTTAATCATGGAAATATGTTCCTGTGTTGTAGCTTACTTAAAAATTAGGGGTTTGGATTTTTCACAACCCTTGGTTTGTAAGTGTCTAAGCACGTCTGACTGGGCTTCTCTGTAAAACATACAATAAAATAAAATAAATGCATAAAGAGATTTCATGTGTACTTTGAAAGCTGAGGTGTGAGGGAGCTTCAGTTGTTCTGTGGATAAACAGATCTCCAGGCTTCTCAACTGTCATGTGAAAGTTTCATACCATTACAATCAAATTCAAATATTTAAAAAACCCCAAAGATTGTCCATCTTATATATATACACATATATATATAATATTCTATCATATTTTTACTATATCATATTAACACATGACAGTGGCTAAAGGAGAAAATGTATATATATGTATAATACATATGGTATAATTGATTAGGCACAGGATTTTCAGAAAGACAAACTTTTTGGGTCTTAACTGCTTGTATGTGTGGATGTCTGTTTGTGGTTACAATCACAACATGATGTCTTACCTTATGAATTGTACAGGTCTTGGACTACAATCCAATTTTAGGCTCCTTCTTAATTGGATCCTGCATCGTTTTTATGACATTTGTGGTACTGAATCTGTTCATTTCGGTGATTCTGGTTGCTTTTAGTGAGGAGCAGAAGCACTACCAGGTGTGTCCATCTAAACTCTCCTGTTTTTAATATTTATTGTTCAGTGCTTACTCATGATTTAAGTATTCAACCACGGATGAAAACCATGTAAATTCAATCCAACTCTTAAGAAGTCAACATTTGCTGAGAAAGCACACTTCAGATTTTCCAGATTGACACTGTCTTTTCCTGGCCAGACAACTTGCTGTTCAGATGCAGTACGGGATCTGATTTGTAGCCTTCTCTTCACATACTAAACCCAGCAAAAAGTCTTAGGCTTGTGCTGGGCTATTTTGAAATCAGTGCCAAAACTGCTACTGAAGTGCATGAGGACTTTCCAGCTCCTTTCAAAACTCTCATTGTGAGTGCCTGACCCATTCAAGCTATTGATAACATGGTGTGAAATCCAGCTTAGTACTCCAGTGCTAATGCCCAGAATTCCTCTATGTTTTAAAAAAAGTCAAAGGAGATGAAAACAAAGGATGTGGTTGGTAGAAAACGAGAGATATTCAGTTTTTCTCATTTACTTCATCTAGAAACGGTGGGTGGCTCATTGTACATACCACTGGCTGCATAGGAGCTGGCAAGTGAACTCCAGGCTCCTGTAGAAAGATTTCCATGGGCTTTGACAGAGCCAAAATTTCTGTGGTGCCCATGCTCATCTGGGGCTTTTGTCTGGATAAAAATATTGGCAAGTTTTGCTTTGGCAGTCACTCATGCCTTGCTGGGAATGAAAAGTTGGCTTATTTCAACTCAAGCAGAGATTTTGTCTTGCAACTGAATCCACTTCTGGTCTGTGCATCCGAGTAACTTTGCTGCTTGTTGTTATTTCAGGCTTCAGAAGAAGAGGAGATTGTTGATCTGATGCTAATGAAACTCTTCAGTTTCTTCGGGATTAAATGCAAGAAGGAAGAGAAGCCAGTCACTGACGGGCAGCTGGAGCAACCTGTCAGCGAGTGAACGACCACCACATTGAAAAGTCACTTTGCTTGTGGTCATAATATTTACTTGTTCGCTATCAGCTGCAGTGGTTAGGGTTAGGTTAGGTTTTAGGCTTAGGTTATCGCAGCTTCTCACTAGAACGGGCTTACCCAAGGGAATGGCGTGAAGCTGTGACAGGGGAGGTTTAGGTTGGATATAAAGAAAAGGTTAAAGAGGGTGGTCGGGCACTGAACAGGCTCCCAGGACAGTGCTCGTGGTCCCAAGCCTGAGGGAGTTCAAGGAGCCTTTGGACAATGCTCTCAGGCACATAGTGGGATTCTTGGGGGTGCCCTGTGCAGGGCCAGGAGCTGGACTTGGATCATCCGTGTGGGTCCCTCCAAACTGAGAATATTTCGTCGTTCTGGGAGAATGACGCGGTGTCCACCAGCGAGCCGTTCTCAGCGTGTTATTTTGGAGTAACAGCTAAGAAGTAACGCTAAACCTAAGCCGAAACGTCCCACGTGCACTTGCTGTAGATTCGACATCTGTATTTATTTAATAAACAATGAGCGTCTGTTGCAGTCCGGCTAAAACCTCTCGCTCTCCCTCACGGGAAGATGGCGGCTCCCTCACGCCGGCCCCGGCCCCGCTGCCGGCGCGGCGGGGGCTCGGAGCTGTATCCAGGCGGCTCCTCACGGCCCGGCGAGTCCCCTCCCGCTCCCGCCGCCGTGAGGGACCCGCTGAGGGCCGGCACGGGCCCGTCCCCGCCCCGCCGCCATCACCGCCTCCCGCCGGCGCCGCCCTCGCCCGCCCGCGGCAAAGATGGCGTGGCGAGGGCTCTGGCGGGTCGGGCCGGTGCTGGCGCTGGCGCCGCGCTGCCCGCGCCTCTCGCCGCCACCGCGGGTGCCCGCGGCCCGCGGGCTGCGCACCGGGGCGCTGCTGCTGTCCGGTGAGTGCCGGCCGGGGGAGCGGGGCGAGCGCGGCACAGCGGCCCGGCGCCGCGGGGAGGCTGCGGGCAGGGTGGGCTGCGGGACCTCGCCCGCCGGTGCAGTGTGCGCGGGGCAGCCGGGGCGCGGGTCCCGCCGGGCGGCAGCCGGCCTGTATCCCTCCTTCCCTCCCTCTGTCCCTCTTTCTATCCCTGCATCTTTCCCTCATTCCCTCCCTCCCGCCCAGCCGTGTGTCCTGGCGGCCCCTCGGAGGGTACCGGGAGAGCCCCGCAATAGCGCTGAGGCCGCGCAGGGCTCGTCCCTGCCCCTTGTCCCGCTCCTGACACTCTCCCCACTCCCACCGGGAGCAGGTTCGCCTCCCTCAGTTGCCAAGAAACTTTTCACCTCCGCTCCTCTGAGCGCAGAGGCTCAGTCTCCCCCAGCCAGCAGCTTTGAGGAGCGGGGCCGAGCGCGGAGAGCACCAGCTTGACCAACACAGCATGTATTTTCCTGGGATTGTCGCCCCCAAACAGCTCCAAGGAGCGCCAGCAGCACAGGAAAGGGGCAGGAGTGGGTGTCTGGCGGGGGCAGAGCCAGGGCCAGGGAGCCCCAGCCAGGTTTTCAGGGCCTTGAGCCTGTTTGGGATGAAGAAGTTTTGCTCTGGCAGCCAGAGCTGCACCAGTGGCAAGGCAGGAGATGGACTCGCACATCAGTGCCTGGGGTGGTTTTGCTCTGTGTACTTAATTCTGAAGGCATCTGCATCTGCTGCTGTCGCAGCTCTCTTTGAATGGAAGTTGCCCACAGAAGTCTGAAGAACAGAATCTGTGGTACTCTAGCAAACAGAAATGTTGAAAAGGTCGGTGAGGAGGCAAATATGCTATAAAAGTAACGCAGCCACTAAGAAGAGCTCATCAGTTTTCTTCCAGACAGTCTTAAACCTACCTGCTTAACTGCCTTCTGCTGCAAGTGAAAGGAATAACGTTTGTTACTCATTATTTGCAAATTCAGTCTGAGCTTTTCACTATTCTGATTAAGGTACCCATTGTTTTTCTATACATATCACTTGAAGGAATAACAAGTTGTGCTTTTGTTTTAGGCAGAGAGGAAAAAGTTTGTATGCCTCTTGGTGGGAGTGTGAGTTCACTCTTCAGATGTATATTTATGAAGTATTTAATAGAAGCAGGTTACGCTGAATGAAGGGTTGAGTTCAGAATGTGTTAGTTAAGCTGAAACCAAAGTCCTGTTGAAATGAGTGAAGCTGGAAGAAATTCAGCTGCTCTTCTGAAAAAGAATGCAGGGGAGAGATTTGGTATGCTTTGACAATTCATATTCATCTGAGTTGATTTATTTAACGGGATGATCACATAAGATCAAAGTTCAAATTTTGAGCTTACTGATTAACTGTTTTTAATTTGACCTTTACTTTAGCTACCGTGTTTTTTGTTGTATGCTTAGATTTCCTAATTTGTCACTTTTTTTTTATCCTGAAAGAAACTTATGTGCTCTTCCAACTGTTCAGAGCATTTTAGTGCTGTATTCCACTGATGTGAAAGTGTTCTGGTTTTTTATTAGCCTTGCTTTATAAACAGATATTGTATAATATTATTATCCAAAATAAAAATGTATTTGTTGGTTTCTGTGTGAAGTTTGTAACATCACAAGTGTTCAACTTGGGTTTGAGATTCTGTGTCATTCTCCATTCTTATGGTTCATTACTCATTTCCAATAGAATTCCTGTGGGTTTAATGTCTTGGCCTAAAATGATTTAAGACATTTGATTTATTCTGTTCATTAGAGTGTGTCAGGAGATGTTTTTGTAGGTCTAAATAATGCTATCTGAAATTCTCTGGGGTTTTTGAGTGATAATTCATGGAAAAATACTTCATATTTACACCTTACTCAATTTTTTTGTGTACTCCACTTGCAAAATATGTATTGCTGTATTGAGGGCTATAAAATTTAGGCCCTACTGAAAGACAAACCATTTTATCTGAGACTTGCTTCTGTTGAACAAATAAAAGGATGCCTGCAATTGAAGCAGCTTAAAATTTGACAGACTTATAGTGGAAAGATTTTAGCAGGTCTACAGTGAGAACTTCTGTTTTCCTCCATGTGCAAGTTTAGAAAATATAAAAGGATTTGCCAAAATGTAATTGGGATTTGCATGAGTGTAATTTCTCTGGTGGGTGCTGTAAAGAGGAAGAGCCTGAGAGGAGAATTTTGAGCTCAAAGGGAAGTCCAGCGGCACTACTCTGGCACTAATCACACAGGGAGCTCTGTTTCAGAAGTTATCCAGCTTCTGCAACGTCCCTTGCCTGGTTGGATGGGTGCTGCAAGTGAAAATTAAAAATAAATTAGTTAAAATTAAAAATAAGTAAGGAGGTATTTATGGGGAAACTATATGGAAGTGAGAAAACAGACAAGGCAGCTGAAAATGCTGAGTAAAAAAAGTTCCAGGTAAAATGTTAGCAAGAAAAACGTTGCCTGATTCAGTTACTTCTTTTGAAGTCTCTCCATGTGACTTTATGAAAACAACTGCCTCTAATAAAGGTATCTTGAATATTGCAGATGTAAAATGTATGGAGAGTTGTAACATTGCTGTGAAATGACTTAACAAGGTTTTAAACGGGCTTATTTTAAAATGATACAGAATAACTAAAGTGTTCTTCTCAGAGTCACTGTATTAACAGAGAGCTAAATCTCTTAAGTACCAGTTGTCAGCATGATTTGACTGATTTTGTCCTTTATTAATTTGGCTTAATTTTACACAGATCTGTGACAACTTTGAATGAGATGCTGTAAGACTGACACTGTTTCTCGAGTCATTAACATTGGCCTTCCCAGCTGTAATGAAGTGGTTGTCAGAAAGAAACACTAAATATGTTTGAAAAGCCGCTATGCTATAGTAGAAATGTGTAACTGAGTAAAATACACATATATGCTTCAGATTTACACTTTTGTTGGAAGTAGAGCTGCTCCTTTTGCTCCTGTCCTGTATCAGCCTCCAGATGAATGCACAGGAACTGGTAACGCTCTCAGGGGGACACCCAGTGAGCTTCTGCTGTGTCACTGAGCAGAACAAGAGGCTTCTGTAAATTGTATGTGCTGTGTAAGATATTTCCCAAGAACAATGAACAGAGCTGTAGTAGAAAGCCCCCCAGTTTAAGCCTGCAGATGTGTTACTGTATTTAACCCAGCAACATTCCACTTCTTTCTGAAATGTCAAATTTGTTTCCTTTCAGCCCGCAAGTTCACAGACAAGCACGAATGGATATCTGTGGAAAACGGCATTGGAACAGTAGGAATCAGTGATTTTGCCCAGGTATTGATCCCTCCCTCCTCCCCCAGGCCTGCAATATTTATTTGGGCACATCTGCTCCTGGCCTTGCTCTTTGGACACCTGCGGTTTCTTTATTTTTTTAACTGTGTGTGTTACACACCGAGCGTGATTTTTGGGCTTGGATCTGTCACAGTGTTGGTGATATTTGTGCTGCTTCAGCATTCTGATAAGTTCTTAATTGCCTGTGGAGAGCTGAACTTGATGAGGGACTTTATTCCTTCAGTTCTTCTAGGCCTGAGCCGTTCGTGGCTGTGTGAAGGGGACATCATGTGCTTTTTTAGGTCAGATTTCCCATGGTGAAATCCCTCTGGCTAAAGAACAGTTGTGAATCGAGGTACAACATGGCACATATCTTAGGACACATCCTAGGACAGGAGTTCCTTTGGATTTTTTGTTTTGTTCTGGTGCAGGTGATTGATTTGGAATGGTCACAGGCAAATCCAGGACAGAGATTCGCTGGGTGTGAAACGTGAGAAAAATGAACGGGACAAGCTGTCAATAGGTGGAATTAATGTTTCTTGGGACAAGCAGCATTTCCTGTGATCTCAGTTCTCTGTGGATAACACTTTGAGATCCCTGGTCTTTGGTGAGATAGGGTACCTGTGTCAGGGAAGAGCTGAGCCAATTCTTATGGTGATGAGGGTCCCAATTAAGCCATTAAGGGCAAACTGTGTGGTAACAGCTCTCCAGTCGTCCCTGTCTCTGCCAAGGAATCACTGAACCTTCTTTCAGATGGCACTGGAAGTAAATCCTCTGTGCTTTGTAACAAAAAGATAATTCCCTCAAAACATTGGGAACTTTGTCCTTTGAAACAGTTGTTACTGTAACTGATGCTAAGAAGGTCAGCAGATGTTATTCCTCATTCTGCCAGAAGAAATCTGCATATAAACCGAGCCTGGGGGTTATTAGCACCGTAATAGAGAAACAGTAATTTGGCACTTGGGGCATGATAAAACAATCCAGTTTTTTCATGTTAAGTGTTTAAAAAGAAAAAGTGAAAAACATGTAATGCTTAAAGATGAGAACTAAATCTAGAGAGTACTTATACACACCTTCCAGAGTTACTGTATCAGCTCTCTGCTATGTATACTTTCCTTAAGGTATGCTTTTGTTTTTCTTTTAAGGAAGCATTAGGAGACGTTGTTTACTGTAGTCTTCCAGAAATTGGGACAAAATTGAGTAAACACGGTGAGTTTCAGCTCTAGTTGCTAATGAAGTAATTATTCTACTCATCCCACCCTTCCTTTGCAAAGATGAATTATATGAATTAATATTTGTGGTCATTAATACCATTATAAAGCTTCTGGATGCAAAATAAATTCCAGTATTTTTACAAGAGGCTGCCTTAATGTCAAATTCTGTCAGACAGTGCTTGGTAGCAGAAAATACCTGCTGCTTGAACTGTGAAGAAATTTATTAAAAAATAAAATATTTGAAATATTTCGTTTAATAATTTTATGTGTAATCTGTTTTTAAGATGTTTATGCTTTGATTTGGACTTGCAAGTATTTATTTGTACTTCTCCAGTTAACACATTTGTGAGTTGCACAACGTGAAACATTTAATTGATGTCAAACCCTAATTTTTCCACAAATATCCAGACTCAGTAATTTTGGGGTATCAAATGTAGTCACAGGGTTTTGCTCCTTAGCAATGTACAAATTGTTACATTCTTCACCATTCAGTTCTGTAATTTTGCATGTTAAAGAAGAGGGAGCATTAACAGGTAGAAAGGAAAAGCCTTTTCCTGTGTTGCACAGGGAGCTGTCTCACTGGGATATGAAGGAAGGATTGTCACGAGCTTCAGACACTGCAAAAAAGGAATGTAGATTGTGAGGTAAAGTAAGGAGGCCTTTCTTCTGCCATCCTTCCTGTGGAATAGGTTGTATCAGACTGTTTTGGCCAAATCACATTGAATGGTGACTTAGACAAAAAGTCCTTCTGTTTAGGATTTTAATTAACCAACTTGTAGTTTTGCTTTATCTGAAGGAATTCCGTTTCCTTTGAAGTTCTCCTCTTTTCTCCTCGTTCTGGCCTTAGTCTAATTCCAAGCTTTCCCAGAACAAGCTGTTCTCAGATCCCTTGTGCTGATGCCTATCTACTCTTCTGACAGCTCCTTCAGCCTCTGTCTTGTTTGCTTGTGGCTTGGAGCTGCTCTGGGCTGACATTGCTCCAGGCACCCTTTCCTACAAAACAGGAGAAAGGGAAGAGCTGCTGGGTGCTCCCAGTGTGGGGCTTCTCAATACTAATGTGTGTGTTCCAGGGAGTGCAGATCCAACACTTGATAGCGTTTCTGAGGGAAAAGTGGGATTCCTGAAATTGTGGCTGTGTCTGTTTTGTAACCAAGTTATGTACAGAAAGGTTTAAATTGTAGATAAAAGGCAGATTTAGGTCTCATGCAGCAAGGGCTGGATGTTGTTCCTTCTAACCTGATATCCTACCACGTGCTGTGGGGCTTTAGCCAAAGGATTCACCAAGTGTAGGGATTTCTGTCCCTTCTGTAGTAGCCAGTGATGGGCACATTCCCCAAAATAATTCAGGGGCATAAACATCAAATTTAATACTGCTGATCATTGTCATAAAGTGGGTGACTTCAATCTGTTTGACAGATTTTCTTGCTCAAGATCAAGACATTTCAGTGGTTGGATCATCATCAGAACATCTGACTAAAAGAACTGAAGTGTTTTCCTCTTAAAAACATTCAACCCTATTCTCTGTTTCAGATGAGTTTGGGGCTTTGGAAAGTGTGAAAGCTGCTAGTGAACTCTACTCTCCTCTCTCAGGAGAAGTAACTGAGATTAACGGTGCCCTTGCAGATAATCCAGGGCTTGTCAATAAATCTTGTTATCAAGATGGTAAGATGTCATTTTTATCTTCCAATAACGAATACCTTCAGATTATTGCTGTCATAAATGGCTCTGCAATTCCTGTTCTTCCAGTTTAATGGTGTGGAGACTTAAATGGAATATATTGACTTGAATGTAGTTCAAGCCCAGTGAAATTTAACATGAAAGCATTATCACAGCCTTGTCTCTGACAAGCTGTTTTACAAGGGGTTCTTTTCAGACACAGACCGTGGTTGAATTTAAATGTATTTCCCTTGACTGCATTTCTGTTTCTTGGATCTTGTACCAGCTCATGATCCTGAGGGGTCAAGCTCCTCTATTCTTTCCAGACAGTGTCTCCTTAATGCCACTGTCAGAGCCAGCACTAAATTAGACAATTGGTCTGACTCAAAAGGCCATTTCTTATGACAGGTTGGTTGGTTGTTGATTTTTTTTAAAATATTGAAATGTTATTTTGCCTGCACAAAAATCCAGTTGATTCTCTGGTGATCCAAGGCTGATATGCTGCTGGGAGTGCTTTCCTAAGACAGGAACAGGAATGAATCTTCCTTGTAGGATATTAGCAACTCTTTCTTTTTAATTTCCTAACCACAGGTTGGCTTATCAAGATGACTGTGGCAAACCCTGCTGAACTTGATGAACTGATGACTGAGGATGCCTATGAGAAATACATAAAATCCATTGAGGACTGAGGTGGAATAATGAAATAAATTCATATAAAATATTTCAGTGTAGTTTGTCATCACTTGAGGAAATACAGAATACCCAGACTTGGCAACCTGAAAAATACCACTTATGATCACATACACAAGACCATAAATCATTGCAGTGATAAAGATGTTCCACCTCTGTGTACTTGAGAGGGTTTTTATTCTCTTGTCTGATTCATGTAACTTCAGAATGTTCTGGGGAAACAAAATTGGCTAAAATATATACTTCCCAAGATTCATTTGACATCAAATTTAGTAACAACAGCCTTAATATGGTAATTCTTTGGCAGGAACACGACTCTTCCTGTAACCTGGACTACAGCTTTCCCTGAAATACTTTTTTATTGTTCCCAAGCTGTGGAAAAGCAGTGTCTCCATAATCTCCTCGTATTCTTCCTACTTAGAGTTGCAAAGATGATACCAAAAAAAAGGAGAAGCCGTATCAGCTACCTCTCTGCGTGATTTTTACTTCTTTACAGAGTCTATTAATCCTCTATTTTCACTTCTTGTTTTACTACAGAATCAACTGTTATGTAGTTGATTATGCCTGGGAGGCAGCAGGTCTGGGCCTTGTCTTCCCATTTCTGTGCTTTCTTAGTATGCAAAGCTCATGCAATGATAGTTTTTCAAGGTTCTAGGGTGGATTATTTAGGCTGTATTTTTGCCCAGCGAACACTCCGTAGACACAAATAATTAAGGAATTGATTCTACATCTTGTGGCGATTTCAGAAGAGCAGAGACTTGTGTAAATTGTGTGATTAGCAATAGGTTGACATGTTTCCATGTGTGTCTGTAGCAAGTAGGCAACTGAAACCAAAACTCCCTTTGCACCAGTAAACCAAATATTTAACAACCCCACACCTGTGCACTCAAAGTTGATGTGACATTTGAGGGTGAGGTTGAGTTGCACACACCTGCACTTCAGGAAAACATGATAATACCTCAGAGTTTTGGTCTAAAACTTCTTTCCACAACTTTAAAATGGTTGTAAGCAGCTAAGCACAAAACTAAGTTTATCTAAGAGGAAGCAGGGGAATGCTTAATTTTTATCAGATGACTAAGGCAAAATCCATATTCCTTTGAAAGTTCCTTCTAAAAGGATGTGAATCACAGCCCTTCTAAAAGGCAGAAATACACTGCTGGTCATACAGAAACTTCTCTAATGTGTAAAAAGAGGGTTTCTTTTATGATCTGAAGGGATGTCAAAGTAATTGGTTTGGTGGGGGTTTTTTTGCTTTAAATCCTAGGAGAAGATTTTCCCTACACAAGTCACAGATCAAAGCCCTGCCAAGAGAGAATCAACTGTGTCTTTAATACAGTTTCATCATCACCCCAGGAGTTGAACTGCCCAGTGACTAAGGGGGAGAGGGGTTTTGACTGGTCCATAAGAATTCTGACTTGGCAGTGGTGGATTAAACAAAAGGCTCTTGTAAACCCAATGTAAATGTTTTAAAAACCCTCAGTACTTATCCATTATTCACACTACCATGCAGTATTTATTGTGATAACATCCAGGGCCCAGAGAGCTGGAAGCTTGATCCCAACCTCTTACAGACTCCCTGCATCAGTTGGGATCTTCCACCCCCTGGGCACTTTGGAAGGGAAAGTTTGTTTCTAACACAGCGAGTTCAGGCAAATGGAGGTGGGAATACAGGAAAATGTTCCTATTTGATACTATTTCTTCCACCTTTTTTTCCCAGCTTTAGAGAGCAACAGGCCCATCATTTATTGCCATGTGATACATGACCCTTGTGGATCTCCCTTTAAAGGTTACTCCACAGCATTATAATGCATTTTTATACCATTTTCCCTTAAAAAAATGTTTGTATTCTTTCATTTTGATCAGTAAAACAGTAATTTCTGTAATGCTTTAAGGGACCTGGAGAACAGTAAAAACAGTAAAAACTCTTCCTTAAACTTTGCCCATTTAAACTGTATTAGCAGTTTAAGTACATGAGTGTGGGTAAATGACAACTGTCTGAAAAAAAATCTGAAATTCAACTTTTCGTGGTGTACAGCTGGAGAATGGATGTTCTTTTGCTTAAAGCTGGGATGTGGGGAGATCACACAGCAAGAGGCAAAGGAACTTGCACCCCCTGCACTAGATATTTGGGAGAGGAGAAAGAAACTCCAGGAATATCGCAAAATCAATAAATAACAGGCTGTCACCCGTGGGTGGAACGCTTCAGGTCATGAACGGGTGACCTGTGCTGATCCAAATAACCGCGATTAAAAATGGAAATCATCGCATGAATTCACCACACGGTGGCACTCAAATCGTTACAGACGGGGCAAGGAAGGCCCAGCCTGGTGCCCAGGTCACAGGGGCTGCGGTGACACCTCAGCCTCGGGGTCACTCCCTTGCCCGGGGCGACTGCAAGGGCAGGAAAAATATTAAGCACATCTCTCTTCACTGAAAACGTTTAAAACGCGCTTCTCGCAGCGCTACATGTAACAGAGGAATTAACTTAAACCTCGTTTTATTGCACCCATCATCATGCGGCTGAACTAATGGAAAAGAACATCCTTTGGCAAGCTATTCCCGGGGAACGGGACCTCATGGATGCGAGAGGAGAGTAAAAGACTCTCAAGCAATATCCATCAGCATGAATTACCAGCAAGATATGCTGCAGATGGCACAGACAAATTTTGAGAGCAGCTCAGGAGTGTCCTTAATGTAATTTTCTCCACTCTGCCCACACTACTTCAGACACAGTCTAAGAACAGTCCTTGGCAGAGAACTGAGCCTGTGGTATCTGGATGGGTCAGAGTTTGCCTCACAATATCGATGTTTCTCTCTTCCTGACAAAGCATAATTCAGCCACTTCAGACCTGATCTATTTTAATGCAGCACAAGCACCCTACATCCTTTGCTATTAGGCTGTTTTATTTGTCATTTGGTTATAGCATTCAATTATTTATGCTGTTGAATGTATTTTGCTTCGAGATGCATTTTAGTGGAAGTGCAGCACTTATACCTTTCTCTGACCATGAAGGTCGATCCACAAGGCAGGAGGATGAGTCTGCACTTCTTAGACCCAAGAGTACTTCTGTTATGCAGCCATCACTCACCTCCCTTCCTCACTGCACGGGTCTGGATCAAGAGAAAACAACAGAAATAAGTGTTCTTGGCAACTCCTGGCTGTTCTGAGAAGCCCTCCCTTGTGCCACAAGTGGTAAGGCAAAGCCAGTGATAAAACTGGTGATAATATCACCATTGCACATCATTTTTTTTCCTGCAATACATCACCCCAATCTACCACTGAAACAGTTCTGCAGCTTTCTGTTAGGTCAAGGGGCATTTCTTGCACCAGCTTGCCCTGATAAATGTGTTAAATATAAAAGAGAATTCAGCTGTTCAAAGCCTTGATAGGAGTGTTTTGTTGTTAACTTCCCTCATCTTCCCTAGGTTTAAAGAGTAACTGAAGGACAATGTGGTGCTTTAATATATTCCTGCTTCTGTCTGATCTGCAGTTGTATTTCTGCTGGGGAATCTTGCAGAGGGACACGCTTCAGAGGCAGCACAGCCAACCCATTTCTCCTCCCTACCTGCCCCTGGATACATGGAGTGTTCCAAAGAAGAAGAGACATTCATCCAGAGGTCAGGGAGGGGTTGGGACTGCAGCTCTCAGTCATGACACAGCCCAAGCTCCTGGGATGAGGTTGCAGGAGAACCTGAGCTGATCTCAGAGCTCCCTGAGGCTGAAAAGACCAGGCCCTTGCTCCCTGTTCCTCCTCTCTGGCCTTGCCCTCTGTCCCTGATCCTCCTCACTCTTGCTGCCTCTGTTGGTGCCAAGCCCTCACTGGAGAGAGCCCTGGAATTCCACACATCCCCTGAGCCAGTTCAACTCATTGGTCACACCAAAAACTGTTGGTGGACTCCAAGAAACACCCAGAGAGAGACATTAGGAAATAGAGTTTGTTATCAACAGTAAAACTGCCTGAACACTGCACACATTTCAACATTTGTTATTAATAAGACTATCTACAGTAATTCTGATTAATCATCAGATGAATTACCATAGTCATATTTTGTCCCATTCAAGAGTGAAAAAAATGAAAAATTAATCCAAGACTAAAGAACAATGTAAAACTATTCCTTTTCTTATTTTTTTTTAGGCCACCATGACTTCATTACAATTTCACTCTGAACTGTAATCTCATTACTTCAAGGTCGCTGAAGCATAACAGCAGTTTTAAATTCAAAGCATCTGCCTCACCAAACAAAAGGGAAATTACACTCTATTATTCTAACTATTACAGTCTAATATTTATATTATGGCACCTTAAGAAAACAATTCTAGATTCTGTCATTTATGTGGGCTAAGAGTTCATTTTTACTTGAACAGAAAGATAAGGTAGATGTTAAATCAGAAAACATTCCCTCTGGGGAAGGAAAAAATTAAAAAGGAAAAAAGAAATCTAGGGCTAATTTTAATTAGTTTGCCCTTCCAAAGAAACACATGCAAAAAAAATATTATTAATGAGACAGCCGAGCAGGTGTTTCTAAAAGAGGATAGAAAAATAAGTTGTACGAATTACATGAGAACAAACACAAAACATTTTTTTCTCCTCGTGGCCATGTGGCTCTTACCCATATTATAAAAAAGGCTTTAAAAGTACTGGTTAAAGAAAAGCAGCCACATTACATTTACACTGATAATCCCGCCCTGCCTCCTTCAAACATGGTAATATTCCTGCAAGACCAGTTAACAACAGAACTCGAAGTGCAGCTCCCACTGAGAACCCTCCTAAGACAGGTTGGCAGAAAACCTGGCCCAAATATCAGATTTTTGCTTCAGATGTGCAGGTACATCCCAACATGTCTTCACACAAGCCCAGCAGATGCACTGGAACACAATTGTTTCAGATCCCCAACAAAAAAAGACATTATGGTTTGTCAGCTCTAAAAAAAAAAAAAATGAGGTTTGTAGTCACCACGTGCTCGTGATTTGTATCATTAATCTTTAATGGCAGCTAGAAGCTACAGGTTTATAAATATATATATATTTTTCATAATTGTGACAACCAGTGACTAGATGCGGTTTTGGTGGAAAATTGTCTGAAATACTGTAAGGCTGGGTAAGTTACAAGGCATTATTAGAAAACATTGATTTTTGACTTCTGGTGATATTACATTTTTTTTTTTTACAAACATTAGAAACAAACATTGTTTGGTGAGATAAAAACATTGCAGGAGACACTACAACCAAAAGTAATTTACCAGTCAAGTAACATTTTTCTTTTTTAAACAAAGTTAAATCAAAGAAACAGTATTAAAAACTTGCATGTCAAAGAACACTCCCCTCAGCAGGACAGAAACTCCATTACAGAGAGAAATCATTGGTGGAACACTACAAGGGAGGAGTTGGGTTTGTGCAAACCATTCCAAGAACTCTAATTCTCTGTCCCAGCAGAATTTTCCTGGGTTACAACATGGATTCACGTCCAGATGTTGGCAGGTTTTGCACCCAGGCAGAGCTCAGCTTGGATCAACCTTAAAATGCCTGAACTTCTCATCTGGGTGCACCCCCATGGAGTCAGGACAGGTTGTGCCACAGTTTAGAAACTGGATTTATGAGTAATCCCAACCAAGTTCAGTTTTACTGCTTTTGATCAACTTTAAAAACCTACACATGAGCTCCTTGAGTTTAAAAGGATAATACAATTTGGCTTTTTTTAAGATACAGAAATACAAAAAAAGTTTAAAACTCACAACAGTAGCACAACATTTTGTCCTAGAAGGTGGTTTAAAGTGTAACACGTGAGCCTTGGTTATGCAGTTTGATGAATTATTGTCTTGGTACTTTTACTCAGAGGAACATTATTATGATTTAGAGAAGTCAGATAGGACAAAAAAAAAAAGAGCCTAGAGTTATAACACCATTTAAGACACACAATTTCCTTAATGACACTTTTAACAGAATATTCTATACACGACACACTGATAACATCAACTACACCAGTCAAGTTAACCCCTAAAAAAACCAGGTGCACCATAGAATTGCATAGAAAGAAATCCCTGGCATTAATACACTTGCACTGGAGACTAGGACTTTCTCCCTGCCTTACTAGACCAAAGCACATATGTTTTTTAAAAAAGCACATCTCACACTGGACATTTCTCTATATTCTTTGGAATCACTAGTGCATATGTTATTTCAAGCAATTTTCAGGCTGCATGCTACTGT
Source organism: Neopelma chrysocephalum (assembly GCF_003984885.1). Lineage (NCBI taxonomy): Eukaryota > Metazoa > Chordata > Aves > Passeriformes > Pipridae > Neopelma > Neopelma chrysocephalum. The sequence continues at coordinate 9,585,230 of NW_020897727.1, forward strand.
TTCATGTTATAAAACTAAAACTGCAAGGAAAACAGTTTTCCCGCCTTCCCCTCCAAAAATATAATGGAAAATAATCTTCTTACGTGGCATAAAATTAAAATCAGACCTCTCTCAACAGCAGAGCTGAATGAAGAGGATATTCCCGTGAGATGGGGAAACTCAGGGTCAAAACTCCTCTCTGTAAAGTAAAAAGTCATATTTATAGGTTGGATAAAGAAAGAATCCATGCAACAGCCAATGGTTTTATAGCTCAGCATCCACTCTGATCATGGAAGACCTACATTCAAGCCCATACAGGGATGTAGGGAAGTAATCTTATTTATTTTGGGGCAATTCTCTCATAATAAGCTGAACCTGAGAAAACCTTCCTTCGAAACAGGTGTGTTTCCCTGAACATGTTTCATTTTGAAATATGCCACCACCTTCCATTTTAAACAAAACACTGACCACATAAGGCTGAGGGATTCATTTTACAACAACATTGACTACATTTACTTCTTGCCTTAAACTATTTATGATGGGAAAACCTTCATTTCAGTGCTCAAAAAGACTTTCATCCATTCAATAACCCTTCCATCCTCTCCAAACACGTGCACTGAGGATTTCCCAAAAAGCCATGCAGTGGAACTGGAAGGTAAAAGTAATTTTCTTCAGCTCCTCCCTGCAGTGAGCATTTTAGTGTCATGATATGACCTCTGCAGACAGACAAAATCCATCCCAAATTTTAATGATATGCATTATGCAGCATCAGATAAATAACAGTAAAAGCTGAAGAGACCACGTCTCCACCAACAGATTTCATAAAAAACTAGAACTTCTGCTTTCAGACAGAATATATATTTAGAATATCTGTGCAAGAGGTGAATATATACAATAAATATATTTTGTTATATCAACTATAGTCACAGATTTATTATTTTTTTTAATTAACTACACAACTGTAGAGGTGTATCAGGAAGACATATTTCTGACTGACATTTCTTTCACTGTAATATGAGAAAACATAATCAAATCCTTCCTGCTCCTACAGCTTCAGGATGTCTGGCACAGCTGAGAATGTGTCAGGAATTAGAACAGATTATTATATTTTAGTATAAATTTCATTTTAATGACAAAGTTATTGGACTTCTGGTGGGAGAGCTAAGGAACACGGGAGATTTCTTCCTAGGAAATGCTGAAAGGCACATAAAAATTTTAATATATACTCAATAATATGTTAAATATCAGATTCTGAGTATTTCTGTAGGGCTACTTTTTATTAAAATAGCAGCTGCTTGCCTGTTGGCTCTATGGAAAAACATTTCATGTCTCTGTAAAGGGGTGATGCTTCTGCATGAGCAGACATTTGTTCATTCAAGTGATACATTTTCCCCTCCCATCTGCTGAAACAACAAAGAGTGTGCACTTATTCTGTTGGTTTCTGAGGCACACACATTCACAGCAAAAAGTTGCTTGCAAGTGGTAACTGGTTAAAAGAAAATTAATTTACCTGAAATTATGTATACTGATTGAAAATAAGTAGGAGAGTTTCAGTTTTATGCTCATAAGTAATATGCTTAGCTAGCTGAAATTCCATTTACAGCCAATAGTTCTGATTCCTTTTAGGCTCTCTAATAATTAGGGTAAATTTCCAAAATAGTGCCACGAAAGGCACGGACTCACATGCAAAAACCTGCCAGTTCAAGTGGGAAGCATCAAACATCCCTGTCAGACACACAGTACAACCTGACTGGCTGTATAAATTAAGATTATAGTGCACATACAATAACATGGCACGTCCCATAAAGCTACAGCTTTGCACCAGAAATGCCAGACACACTTTTCCATCTGCAGAGATATGAGCAGTGAATAATTCACCTCAGAGTGAAGCACAGGACCCAAGGATCATGGCCTTGCCTAAACCACCCTGGAATCACTTGGAAAGGGAGGTGCCATGCAAATAAAAGTACAAAGAGGTGACATGTTTCCAGCAGAAGGTTGGCTTGAAAATCTTCCAATATTTTACTTTGCTTGTGGAAGTTCTTTCTGCTGAATAACATCCTTCAGAAATATGATTTTAAAAAGCAGTTTTGTTCGTGCTCCCATTAAAAGGATGGGTGTCCTGCCAAATTAAAAATGGTTAAAAATGTGGGGTTTCCTCCTCAAAGTTTATGTAAATATTATATAAATATAATTTGATATTTTCATTTCATCTCCATTTATCACAGTGCTTCCAACAAGCCACACATAGATGGCATCAGGTTGAAATCTAATGGACTGGAAGGTACAGGAATGCTGCCAAGGGACAAAACACTCATGGCCACTGCAACCAAACATGTGGTTGGAAATCTGAGCAAGTCTTGCTTGGAAATAAATTCATGTGATAGAACAGCAAATGTGTAATTGAAGAGGTGCAACTGTGGCATATACCACTGATAATTTCTATTAAAACACCTCAATCTTCTTCCACAGAGCTCATCAAGAGCATCCTCCAGTCAAAGCTGCTGGTGCAGCCTCACCTTTCCAGCTTGGAAAAGGAGCTGTTCCTAAATGCTTCTGTTACTGGGCTTGCATGTATGTTATCCATAATCTGGGATCAAGTCCAAGCCCCTGAAGTTACTCACAAAATTCAGGTTTAGGTCAGGCTGAACTGCTTGAAAGCTCAGGAGAACTGTTTTACAGGACATTCTTCTGGTGTTCTACGGCCCCAAAAGTTTTAATATTCAGATTTGTCTGTGGCAAAGGCAGCCATAAATAAAAGAACAGTAACATCTGAACAGTATTGTAAAGCCATAGCCCAATTCTGACTGCAAAATTTCAACCAAGAGCAACAGTAATTTCACCTAAATCATGATAAAAAATAAAGGGTAGCACAACAACCTCCCGGTGTACTTGGTGCATGTAAACCACTTGGGTATCCCAAACTGAAAGAGTTTAGCCACAGATGTTAGAAGGAGTTTTTTAAAACTTTTCAGAGACCTTTAGAGAATTTTGAGAGACCTGCAGATGCTGCATAAACCAAATGACAGTGAAAACTCCCATTCACTGGAAAATAATTTTGGAGTTCTGGAATCATTCACTGTTAAAAGTGGTTTTAGCCCTGTTTGTGTTTCTAAAGCCATTGAAACAGAAAACAGGAATCTTGTTAAAACTTCATAAACAAAGTTGCAGCATCAGTTGATCTAAAATGCACAGAAACTCCTTTTTTCTCCAAGCATTTTAGTCCGTCCAACCATCCAGCTGTTGGTTCACTCTTTGGGTGAAAAAGGCCAAGCAAAAAGTGCTTTGGAAAGCTCTAACACATAAATAAAAGATGTTTTGCTGTATTTCTACAGATTTCAAAGTGCTTTCAAATGGAGACAAGTCCTTTTCCTTCTCTCCAGTATTAAGGCTCTTATAAAAAAATATAATTTCAACTAAAAGACACTTGGGCTTTTTTAAATCAAATACCCCACTTAATATGCTTTAATCATGAGCATTTTAAGATCCTAGTTGTGCAATTCTAGCTTTATATACACGTTCTAGCAACTTATAGGATTACTGTATTACAAGATGGGGACCTTAATATTCTAAAATGTGAAATCCTCAGGAGATGCTGACAGTACATTTCTCTTAAATTCTGTTTCATTAAAAACACAGGGATTAGAAAACTGCCTGGGAAATTAAAACCAAGTTACCAGTACTACAGAAAGCAGTCTTGCTATTACTTCCATTAAATCAGAGACAGTGATCCAGAGAAATTAAATTAAATACTCTTTTCCCATCAACTTTCCAGACCTCTTTTTCCCCCAGAATTTAGAAGTTTAATTATTCTGACTGAACCAAACCCTCAGGAGACAGAAGTGCTCTCAATTCCCACTGAAGTCAAAAGGTTCTGTGAGAACTCATTACTCCAGACATTACTCAAGCTGCTTGGGACACTTAACTCTTTCAAGGAACATAAAAATGAAGTTAAAAATCACATTTCATTCATTAACAACGTAGAGAAGGTCCAAAACCTCAAAGGCCTGACCTGACAGCCCTTCATAACCAGCAGATCACGCTGACATTGGTTTTGCCACTCTCAGAAGTTGTTATTTGCAGAGGTCCCTCTCCTGCAAACACACACACATACCCCTCAATTCTGGAAAATTAGCACCCAGATTTGGCACCAGCACAACCTGTACTCAGCTGAACTCCCAAAAATCCGAGTTTTAAAAGGAAAATGCTATGTTTACTGCTAATATAATTTAAAAACATATTTAAAACATACCTTTGAAGGCAGAAGTCAGCATACTCTGTGATTTTTATTGATATATTTTCATATGGCAAGGTGCAACTTTCTTTGACTTGTCTGACTAAACTTTGCCAGATTTGTGAAACCTGTCACTTACTGAAATTATTATGAAAAATTTGGAGCACTTAATTTTTCAGAAAGGAGGTTCCTGCCCTGACACACCTTAAGAAATTAAGTTAAACCGTCAACAGGAATAAAAATGGAAGTGTTGCTTGTGATGCAGACCAGAATTATGGATTTAACTCTTGCTGTCTCTAGTTCCCTCAGTGCAATCCCACGACTTTCCTGCTGACCTGAACACAAGCAGCTTTACAGGCCCAATCCTACAGAAACAAATACCAGACCCTGCCAAACCTTTCCACCAACACACCACACGAATCCTAAACCAAAACACTTTCTTTTTAAAATCTTTCCATGAGTTACATTTCAATTAGGCTGTGACGTTATTTTTTCTTTCTAAGTATGTTTAAATACACGAAACAGGGTTCAAAATATATATATAAAAAAATCTTTGCTTTAAACGAAACGTTTTTACAGCATGATGAAACACAGCTACGCCTCGGGGCATCTCTGCTCTTGTCCTTTTGGGTTGCAAACTAATCTGTCCCTCAGCCCTCCACTCTGAGGCCCTTAACCCCAAATTGACACGAGAGGGTGAGCGCGGATCCAGCCCCTCGCCGGAGCCGGGCTTTGCTTGAGCAGGATTAGGCAAATGGGCCGGCTGGAGGGATGCCCTGTGACCCTGCCCTCCGTGTCACCTGCTGAGGCGACAGCAGCCCCTCCGGCACCTGGAAGCGTGTGCATCCATGGATCCCGGTCCTGGCCGGCCAATCCCGCCCATCCCCCGAGCCCCCCCCGGCAGATGCTGCTTTGGTGGCCGCCACAGCGCTCGGCGGACTGAGGGGAACCCGCGCCCGACCCCGCCGTGAGGCGAGCGAGGGTCCCCCGGCATCGCCGGTGACCCCGGAAAGCCAAATCACCCCGCTGGGAACAGAACTAGGGAAAAGCCCTCCCGGCGGCTCTCGGGGAGGCGGCGGGGCAGCCCCCGGGCGGGGGGATCCCCCCGGCCCCCCGGCTCAGATGAAGTGGATCCAGGCGGAGCTGTCGGGGTCCTGCGGGAGGCCGGTGCCGGGCGGGACGCGCTGCCGGGCCCGCAGCCGGTAGTTCTTGCCCTCGTTGTTGTCCCAGTACTCGGCGCCGGCCACGCGGTACCGGACGGCGAACTCGAGCGTGGCCTCGGCGGCGGCAGCGCCCAGGGGCAGCAGGAAGGCGAAGCGGTCGGTGATGCCGTCGGGCGGCCCGGGCGGCTGGTACGCGGCGGGAGCCTCCGCGCAGCTGGCCCAGCCATTGAGCGTGTACCGCACCGACACCACCTTCTCGTAGGCGAGGTTGAGGACGCGCACGGCTCCGCGCAGCCCCGCGGGCTCTGCCCGCACCCACTCCAGCCTCACCTTGTGCTGCCGCACCCGCTCCACGAAGCCCGGGCTGGCTCCGGGCTGCGGCGGGAACAGCGGCTCCAGCAGCGGCGGCGGCGGCCCGAACAGCACCGGCTCCAGGTCGCCCAGCGCCGGCGGCTTCCTGGTCTTGAGCAGGTCTGCGGGGCGCGGCGTGGGCGGCGCGGGCAGCGGCACCCGCGGCAGGTCGGCCTCGCAGAAGAGGTGCACGGAGGTGAGCTCCAGCCCCAGGGAGTCGGCGAACCGCACGGTCTTGCGGCGCGACGGGCTGTGCTGCAGCGCGGGGCGCAGGCTGCGGTCGCCGGGCGTGGGCAGCGACTTGGCGCGGCGGCGCTGCGTGGGGCTGGGGGGCACGGCGGGCAGCGTGGGCTCCCGGCCCCGCGCCTGCGGCGGCTTCTCGCCCGCCGCCTCCCGCACCACGGGCGTGGGCGCGGCGTCGCCGTCGGGGCTGCAGCCCGCCCTGCACTGCTCGGCCAGGCTGCCATAGAGGCAGGCGCTGCAGCTGAAGTTGCGCGGCAGGTAGAGCCGGGGCGGCGGCGCGGGCACCGAGCTGTGCAGCGAGCCCGCCTTATCCATGGGGCGCCGGCGGGAGCGGCGGCGGGGCCGGCGGCTGGCGCGGCACCCGCGGCTCCTCCTCTCGTGCGGGGGGCGAGGCGGCTTCAGCGCCCGGTCCGCGGGCTCTGCCGGTCGCCCGGAGCCGGCGGGATCGCCTCGGCGCTGTGCAGGTCGCGGCCGGCCCCGGGGGATGCCGGCGGGTGCATCTGTGCGGGGGCGGCGGCGGGGCCGCGCTGCTCCGGCTGCTGCCGCTGCTGCCGTGCCGCGGTCAGGCAGCGACACACGCCCCGAGCCATCCTTCCCTGCCCATGGCTCCCACCCCTGCCCGCCTCGCCGCGGCCCCTGATCACACCCCGCGGCTCCCCCCAGTACCGCGGCTACGCCGTCCCTCTCCTCCTCTTCCTCCTCCGCCTCCTCGCTGCGTTCTGGGTCTTTCCTCGAGGATCTCATCCAAAAAGAGGAGGCGGGAGGGATTCCCCGGTGGAAACATTAAAATTCATAGCGGCGCTCTCGCTCGCCCGACCCGCTACAGAAATAGCCGCGGGAGAAAGAGGCAAAGCCGGGCTCGGGGAGATTACACGGGCCGATAAGAAACAGCTGGCTGGCAACTTGGATCTCGCAGTGTACATTTAAAGGAAGAAATCCAGCTAATCTGCTGTAATGCGTTTACTGTACATCTGCCGAATAAAATACACCTGCCGCAGTCCTGCCGCTCATCGCCCCCGGCGCTCGAACAGCTCCGGCCGAAACACTGGGGGACGATTGTGACACAGAAACCCCGGGGGTTCTTGTCGGAAGAGCGTTTGGCAATTGCCGAGCAATATTGCGCTGAATTACAGTTTAATGACGAGCAGACTCTGGTGTAGCCAGTTCAAGGCGCTAAACCACCATTTTAGTAAGCCGCTTCATTCCAGACTTTCCGTAATCTGGGACTCATTTTTAATTAGTAAATTGCATTAAAAACAATGATCCAACCATCCTGCCAGAGCCTGAGCCTGAACTGTGTTGACATGTGATTCTGATTTAGCTTCTGAGCAGGAGCTTTTTACACCTCGAGCATTTTATCTGCAGCACTTGGTGTTCCTTTGACAGTCTGGACAGTGGAAATGCGGCTGATGAGATTAAGAACGGGACAAGTAAACCCGATAAGGACCAAGTGCTAAAAAGCCACTAGAACACAGGGAAGAGTTATTTGCTGCCTCCTATTAGAACTATCAGCTTTAATTCCTTTACTAATAAGTATGAAAATAAGTCCTAGATTATTGCTGCTGGGTTCCAAATCTTTTTAATGACAGATGGTTCATAAGCAGGGAATAAAAAACTCTGCTCATCAGTGTTAAATTTGACACCATTAAGCTTTGTCGTGCCATTGTCTCACATTCACAGGCTGATCATAGGTTTTGAAAAATCAAATACGAATAACATAAATAATTACATCTGAATGCATTAGCCCAGGATCTTAAAATTGTCTCATTTGTCCTTTAACACCATCCCTCACAGAAATTAGTATTTCAGGAAAACAACAGAAACTCATGTTTGGTTTTCATCTACTCACATGAATTTGGGGGAGAAAAAGAACTGACCCAAATAATTGTTCAAGCAGGTTTTCAGGTTACATCCTTTTGAATCATTTTTAGAGTAATTTCTCTCTGTCATAACATTTGCTAAGGAATTACCACTTGTTTGTGCTGATTTCACTTTAAAACAAGTAAAGAGCAAGAACATTCTTTTTTACATTAATATGCAAAGTCTTGGCATTTTTAAACCATTGTGAAACTATTGGAACTAATACACTAAATTGGTTTAAACCCAATTACACATTCAGTCAGGTTTGGGTGTCTTTGTGGTACGGACGGGGAACAAAACTTCAGAATAATTTAGTTTTCACTGTGCTTTACACAACTGAGGTGCCTTAGTAAAGTTTCACTTCCCTCTTCTGGTAATGGTAGTTGCCTAACTTCTTCTTATCAGAAACTTGTGTAATACTCCTGCTTTTTGGCTTTCCCAGGCCTTCTCTTTCCTCCCACAACCCTGGTACTATTTCACGGAACAAAAAAAACCCACTGGTGATTGCAGGTGATGTAGTTCACGTGACCAAGTTTAAAATACAGATTCCTCAAGGGTCACAAAGGAAATAGTAGCATAAAAAAAAGAGAAAATACAGTAAAAAGAAAGAAAAAAAACCCCAAAGCAACACAACAAGCTTTGGACTAGCCAGGTCAAGCCAACATGAGATGCAGATGGACAGTCATATAAACTGACTGACAGCATGAGAGCACAGTTCAGAAATGTCACATGAGTTCTGCTCTTGTCATAGTCGGGTAAAAAACAACAGTTCTTTAACCTTGCAAGAGAATGAGAGAACTCTGTGTGTGTGTGAATAGTGGGGAAAAGGGTAGAAAGAGACTTGATATAAATGCATGTCTGCTGTGAATAATTTCACTGGTGACCCTTATGGAGTAAGAGTGGAACAAAGCCATTTACAGCTTTTAAAAATCAGAAAGAACATCAACTCACCACTAGTCCTGGGGGTGCTCACATTTTCACCTGCTGCTTCCTGCAGACACCTCAAGTTCTGGCACACACAGGGACACCCCAGCCTTGTCTCTGTTGAGCACTGTCACTGTGTAAATGCCACCAGAATCTGTAACAAAGGTATTTCTCACTTTTTTTTCCTCTTCATCTGAACATTCCCAGCATGTCTCACTGAATCAGAGGATGCTGCTGCTTTCTTTTTACTCCTGCTCACTTGCCAAGGGTGAAGCTGTTGGAACTCTTACCCACATCTTTCACTTCCGAGGGTGTCCTTACTACCAGGCTGCTCTTTCCCCTCTGATGAATTTAAGACAGACACAGTAAATGAAAGTTTTGAGCACTGAAATTTAACAAATACACACACAGATGTATTCCCTCAAATACCCTGTAGCCTTGTGCATCCTTCTGTGATGTGGAAACTGTGGTACAAGTTGACAGTGGGAAGCATCAGACCCCATTTGTAAAAGGAAGTCCTTTTGGGTTTGCCTACTGTAAATAACTGTCCACAGCAAAAGCTTCAATCCACAGAAGCGAGCAAGCAGCACCACACACAGAGACTCTGCTTTAATATATGCAGTGGTAGCAGCCTTACACCACCCCCTCTCCATCCTAACTGAGTTCCCAAAATTTTGAACATGTTAAGTTTCAAAGTCTAATCCATCTCTGCATTTACAGTGCTGTGTTAAGGACACCATCCAAGGCTCTTTTCTAAATACCACTGTCAGTAACAAAGCTGACACAGAAGTCATCAGTGCCGACCTGGCTACCCCCTTTAAAGAAATACCTCTTATCTTCTCGCTGGAAAATAGTATTTTCACGACAAGATAATTTTGAAGGTGCCAGCAGGAATAGAGACCTCATCATTTAAATTCTAGAGCTCGTGTTGCTCTATTGTAGGGTAAGAAGAGCAGAAGGTCTTAAATTACAATTAACGTTGACAGGCTTAGGAAATGGTGCTCAGGCATTGTTTTCATTCCGGCGGATTCCTCTCCCTTGGCAGATTCGAACAGCAGGGTCACAGGATAAAGGTTTGTCCTAATTAACATTGTCCTAATAACATTTTGTTGATCTGTCTCTGCATCTTCCAGCTGACGTCAAAAATGTGAGAGGCAGCCTCTCGTTTGCCTCCGTAGACCGAGTGCCCCTGACATTTCTGCCGTGCCAAACGGCAGCGAAAAATCCGCCTGATGCCTGAGATTTTCCAGCTAACTGAGCTGAGACGTTTGGTCCCCTCTTCTGCTGAGATTTAAATTGTTTGAAAGGAAAAGGCAGAACTGCAGCAGGCAGTGAACCAGGAGCTTTTTTTTTTTTCCTGCTGCATTTATTGATTGTCTGGAGGCCAGGTAATCCAGGAGAAAGCAAACACGGGCGCTGGGGAGCATTAGGCACAACCACGGTGGAACCATTAATAGGGCAGAGTGTCTGAGTGCTGGGGCTTATCCAAAGTGGCCCCTGTCACATGTCCACTTTAACTTTCCAGAACAGGTTTATATTTAGTAATGAGCATTGCAGGCAGATAAAATGGATGTAAAGGCGAAGTGCATTACGGTTACATCAGCTCTGGAGGTGAACTGGTGACTCAGTGCGTGGACTGGAAAGGTCAACTTCTACTCTCATTTGTATCTGTGCAGCTCCCCTGAAGCTGATGTACTGTGTAGGTGTTACATGAGAATATCACCCCCAAGTTTAATAATCTTATGTGACTGCACGAATCTGACAATGGTATTTACGCTGACAATCTGTGAGCCTTGCGTGAGACAGTTGCTCTGCACACTTATAATTTAAAAATACCTTCCCACACCATTTCACACTGAAGATTAACTCAGACTTTACTTATTTCCCCAAGAAAGTATCTTAGTCACATCTCTAGAAGTGCCGTATTAGAATTAGGTAATATGCCTGAGGTGTATATATATATAAAAAAAATAACTATTCTGTTGAAGAACAATGGTATTGATTTCTGTATCAAATATTATCTTCACTTAACCAGGTTATACAGTCTTTATCTATTAAGATTAAAGTTGTGTGATACACAGAGTTGTATCAAGGACATTTGATGTCAAACAAAGATCAGTGATTAATTTCCAAAGGGCTTCAAGTTCTGCTAAACTGAGATGTGACCCTTGGAAAAGGTGCTTTGTGGTTGGGTTTTTGGTTTTGTTTTGTTGTTCTTTGTTTATTTTTGGTTTTAAATACCGGGATCCAAATGAAGATACATTATCAACAAGAAAATAGAATTGTAAGAGTTCACCTCTGTTCATGACCTTGTGAATCTGCCTTTACACTATGATGAAGCTCACACACAATTTATTGGTTAAGCATTAACTGTCTCTCTTGGCTCTTAAGTGATTGGCTTAAGACTTCTGGAGACCATGAGCTAAAAAAACCAAACCCACAGAACAATTAACACAGTGGAAAAGAAAAATACCCAAACAGATACATCTCCTTTTTGCGAAGAAATTTATAAAGAACATTTAAAGTATTTTTCTTATATAGTTAGTTCTGCTCTTTTTTAGAAGGATTGAATTTTTTAACAAGGATTAAGTAACAGTCCTAGAACTTTTAACTTTTAACACAGCTTTTCATGCAAATATCTGAATAAATGCACTTGAGGATGTCCCCAGATCCCATCTTCTGATAAGAGTCCTTGTGACTCAGTCTTCATGCCATGTTAGAAAATAACCACAGGGCTTTCTATCAACTGCAAATGGTCTCAGTAGTGCTAGTAAATTATTTTAGACATAAAAATATGCTCGTTGCATATTTGATTTTAATATTTTTTCATTGTTAAGTTCTGTTGGTCAGGCAGTGATTCACTGTGATTATTTAGATTCCTTATATTTAAAGAGCAAATTGTCTTCTCAGGTTTTTTTAATTTGTTCCTTTCTTCACCTTTCTGACAGTTTTTTATTCCTTTCTACGTGGTCATTTCACATCCATTTTTCCATATGCACGACTCTCTTCTTATTCATTAAATTCATTCTTATTTTTAAACCCCTGCACAGACTCTCTCTTTCCTCCAGCCCCTTTCCGCTCTCTCCTCATTTTTGCCTCCAAGCTCTTGGTTCTGTCCTTTCTCCCAGTTCCCAGAGCTCCCTCACAGCCCTTCCTTCCCCACCTCCTCAGCCCAGTGGCTGCTCCTGGATAGGAGGCTCTGCCCTATCCATGGAAACTGGATGTGGATAATCCGAGGTCGGTGATCGGTCGAGCGTCACGTCCGACCTCCCCAAAATCCTTCACATCTGGGGATGTTTTCCCCCATCACTTTTACACCCCTGGTGAAGAGAAGATGTGAAGGGCAGCGTCCTTCCTGAGGGTGGGAGCAGTGTCCATGAGTGAGCACACCAGAGGTCAGATTAACCTGATTATCTCGGGATAAAACCGATCCACTTGCCAGCTTCCAGCTGCAAAAACAAGCGGAGCAGCGCCAGACAAATGGAGCTCCCAACAAGGGCCACTTTTGCTTAGACAACCACACAGGTCAAGGAGCCAAGAACACAAGAAATCAATCAAAATCAGGTGGCAAGTAAAGTGCAGGTGTCAGAGCTGACACAGCTCCAGACAAGGAAGAGATTTTAACCCCGTCTAGGAAGTCTAAATGTTATCCTACAACATACGGCACTAAAAGGGGAATAAGTAACAAGTTGCATTGTTCAAACATTCCAAGGGGAAATAAGGAATGCACCAATAAAAAGAACACTGTATGTGGAATCTTCAAGATGTGAAAAATCCAGCAGCTGTAAGGCATAAAGAAATGAATGTGCTTGATCCGTTTGGTCCAAACTACTCTGAAACTTTAAGTCTTCACGAAGTGCTCCCACCTGTGGAAAATGCCACTCCCAAGGATACTTCAAACCCTTCCTGGAGGAACACAAAAGCTGTTCTCTCTCAGAAGATGCTCAATGGTACTTCAGCTGAGATTGCTTCCTGTACTCAATGCTAGAGCAGCAGAGCAGAAGAGTGAAAAAGGAGCTGGCATTGGGAATGATGAAGTGAAGGGACACAAAATCGAAATTCCTGAGTCGCCGTTTCTCTCATGCCACACAAAGGTCTCGCTCCTGCAGGAAGGTCCTGAGCAGTGTCACTGGCACTGTGCTCCCCCAGCAGATTGAGGTAGTGCAACTGTTTCTAATTGCTTTTAAAAAGAACAGTCCTCATGCCTGGGTGCAGATTCTACATATAAATCAAAAAAACAATCTACAAAACACGATGATATCCAGGGCTTTTTAACTGATAATGTCAGGAATGAATGAAAAATGTGGGAGGTTCCACTGCTCTCTGGACCTTACCAGTCAGCCACGCTGGGGAGCTGCAGTGCTGTCTAGACTGACCTAACATTTCTATATTTAATTTCATGCTGGTTTAAAGCTTGTTAGACTGTGAGAGCACCAGTAAAATTTCCTTGTGAGCACCGGGGATATTTGTGGTTTTGTAGATGCTATTAATAGAATTATAAGCTGATGAATGCCAACTACTTACATGTAGGTTTAGTTTCTTCCTGACCACAAGAAAGATTCATTAGAGCTTTAAATAGCTTGTTCTGGGGATGAAGTGTAACCTCTTCCCTCAGATTCACTCTATCTGGTTGGCCTTGCACAGTAATTCAGTGTTTGATGCTGCTGAGCACTGAAGCAATGCCTAACTTTAGGAATATTCTTAAATCCATGCCTACTCTGCAAGGCATTTAATAATATTATAAACTTTAAGACTGCTAAGTCCTATTGAGCTTCAGATAAACATTTGCATGCATTCCTTGCTCATTTGTCACCTAAAAGAAATGGAAATGACCTGGAAATCAGACAGTGGTGGCACTGACACAATCATTTTTTCTTACTCATTCTAAGTAGATTCTTTTCTTAAATCCTGTTAATGTGTTCTTTGCTTGTTTCTGTATAATATGTATTCTGTGCATTCTGGTGGCCACTTATTCTTGTTTCAGCTCATACTAAATAAGGGACTTTCAGATCAAGTTCTCTTTTGCTTTTGTGTTAAACAAAATACAAAATAAAACAGCACTTCCCACAGATACACAGGTAACTGCAATTCAGCTCAGCATTCAGAACAGGGATTCATTGCAACTGACTCTTCCCTTCTTTTGATGCTTTGATAAAAACTTGGGATAGGGAAAGATAATACCTGTGCAAAGCTCCTGATGGCACATGATTTCCACTTAAAAACAGATAGAGGAATTCAATGTCTTTTTAGATTTTTTTTTTTGCCAATAAATGTGTGCATCAATGTAGTTTTTCAATGTCAAATCAGACAGATTAGACAGAGGTTTTACCACAAAAATGGAAGATAACATTCCTATGAACCACAGTCACAGATTATTGCTACAGGACCTGGAGCAAAAGGCCAGAAAAGCTGCTGAGTAAAGGCCTAGAACACAAAGAAACAAACCCACAACACTTCAGCCATCAAGTGATGTGCCCTTGAACACACTGGGTTCCTCTAGCACAGGAAACAGCAGCTTCTTGTTTTTGTGTGAGTCCTCTCAAGAAAAACACCATTCCTGTTCAAGGAAAGGAAATCAAGTTGAGGGCTGGACCAGCCAGAAGTGCTTCCTGCATCCAAGGTGCCAAAACACAACAAGTGAACTGTTGACAACAATTACAAATACAATGATGGAACACCTGAAAGTTAAATCAACATTTTTCTCCTATTGTTTTAGGTCCAAACTTTCAAAGGACTAAATCCAGAGGACTCGCTGTCAAATCCTGGAGCCAGAAGGAAAATGTGCCTCTAATTCCATTGTTCTGAGAGAAAACAATCAGCTTGCCAGCATGCAATTCCTTCAAGTGAAGGAAATCCAGGAACTGAACCCAAACCAGGCAGGGACACTCTCACTGCCAACAGAATAAATAATTCTCAGCAGCAGCAGTTCATAAACACAAACTGAAGCAGAATCATCCCTATGAGGGGAATAGGGCTGTTAGTCCTAAAAGGATCTTATACATCTGACTGTTCCATAATTTCAAATGCTCTGAATAGGAATTCAGTTTCTAGATATTTATGCCATACTGCCCTCTGGAAACACCTGACTGCTGCTGTGTGTAAATGCTTACCTTGGGGCAGGACAGGACTGAACACAGCCTGCTGTTGTCCACCTGGGAATGCTTCACTCATGGCTACAGCTGATGGAGCTCAGTCACCTCCTCTGACTCACACACACAAGATTTACAGGGAACAATAGAAATCAGCATTTTGTATCCTCCAACTAACAGAAAATGGTGGGGTCGTTGCTAAGCATGGCAACTGTACAGGAAGAAAAGGGACAAAGTATCATCCATGTTCAAACCAAACAATATTTTCTTATATAAAATATATTTTAAAATAATATAAGCTGTTAATGAGGACTGTAATTTGATAGGATACTTTGAAAACTAATCATCCCAATACAGCTGAATTTCTACTTGATGCTGTGACACTGGAGATCTTAAAAATTACAGGAGGGGTGGACAGTAAGGCTGAGGAAGAAGGCAAAGGATTCCTGTCCTGAGAGTCTGTTGTAGAGGTGAGGCACCTGTCAGAGAGCTGAAACTGCAGAGGTTTTCATTCCACTGCACATACAAGGTAATTAAAGATTACATTTTGCACATGCTGATGAGAGGTTTGAGATGGAGAACCTTTTTGCCACCTCTAGAGATCAAGGACTGACATTGTAATCGTTTTAATTTACAGAACCTCTACCAATGCAAAAGGTAAGATGTCAAGGAGCAGTGGGTGCTACTTGCCAATAGGCACTGAACCCCCCCAGGCCTCTGCAGGCAGGAGACCATGGCCATTAAAACAGAAGGCAAAACTTGATTGAAGTTAACTTTATTCCAAAATATGTATCATTTACAGGACTAAATAAGTGCTTCATTTGTGAACAAAACGTTTCAATACTTGTGAATAACTTAACTCGTAGCTTTGTGTAACACTTCAGTTTCCAACAGAGGGAAATATGAAACAGTATTTTGGCACAAGGTTTTCTCTGCATGCAATAATATACTTAAAAGTTTCACAGTTACTAGGACAACATTCCTTCTTTGGGATTGTCACTTGTAAAATAGGTCTGAGAAATGAATGCTTGATTTTGTTTGCTCATTGCAAGTCTACTGGCTTAAACAGCAAGAATTAAACATGAACATCCTTTGGAAACTAAATTTGTCCACTAAATAAAAAAATCCCACCGGTGAAGAAAAGAAAAATTATTTAAGGACATTTCTCAGCCTTGCTGAGATTAACTCACACATGCTCTGGGAAGGACTCACCCGTGAGATTTATTACTCATCCATTCAAAATAATCACACGTTTCAATGAGATCCTAATCAGGTGTTGAATTCTTTAAGCTGTAGAAATATGGCTTTCATATCTAGCTTTATCACAGATGCACTTGCAAGTACCTGTAGATAGAAGTGCTGTCACTCTAGCTCTGCATGCAGGTGCTTGAAGCAGGCATGTAAAGCACTGGCTGTTGTGAAATGCACAGTTTGCATCACCACAAGTCATCTATTATATTGTTGAAGGTTCTGTAAAGCCAAAAAGGGTCACAAATAAAGGGACTTCTGTCATTCCACTCAGCAGTTCCTTCAGGAGCTTCCCCCGACCCGGGCTGTCCGTGACATCTGAAGGGAAGTGGAAGAGCCACACACAAGAACCCAAACATTCCCTCACAAAAACACAAACGTTCCCTCACACAAACCCCAACCCCGACTGCAGAGCTCAGGGCTGGCTTCTGTTCATTGCATAGCAATGGCATTTTAAACAGGAGAATTCAGTCGTGCCCTAAGCAGCAAGTCCTTCCAGCACACCTTGAAAATCACATCAACTCTTCAAAAACAACAAAAGAAACAGAGGATGCACGTTTGCACCTCGCACTGAAGTTTGCTACCATTAAACATCCTCTTAGTGTTCATAGTTACTAAATGCAGGTCCATTCTACCAGGACACGTCATAGCAGCATCTTAAACCAAAAAGGAATGAAAAAAAGCTTGCAAGGCCCAGAATGTTACCAACATTTTGGTGTGAATGTATTTGGAACAGTAAATTGTACATTAAGATCATGTTTAAAAAACCAGCACATGTCAGAAATATATTAAAGCAAAGGAAGCTGTACAACCTTAACAACAAAGGCAAGTACATTTGGTTCACCTCTGAGCTGTCATTTCAGGAACGTGTTCTTTTGCAAGTTGAGCACCCTAAGTTGATTCAGTATCAGTTCTACTGACTTACCCTACATTTGAAAGGATATTAAAAAAAAAAAATCTCCTAACCCCTTAAGACCCCAATCCTGCCAACACTTACATTTCTACCCAGCCTCTTAAGAAAATCAATTCAGCCCATGAGCACGTGCCAGCAGCACAAGGACTGAGAACAGTGGAAGGCATTCTTTGTTCTGCTGCCCCTACACAATCAAGGTCCGTGTGACAAACAGGGAAATTCAGCCTCTTGTTTTCAACAGAAAAAATTGACTGTGTATGAGCCTTGGAATAAAAATCTGTGAGGAGTTAGTTACATACATTAATTACAGACACTGATTGGATTGTTAAAACTAGATGAGGTCTCACAAGACTTGGTTTACAGCTGTTTAATTTACAGCTGCAGGTATATACACGTTTTTTTTAATGCTTTCATATCCTTTGGAAGTTAAAATTTTCTAGACACAAGCAGCTTTGCATAGCTAAGAATGTGTAGCATTAGCAAACTCTGACTTAAAACTACCAATTTCTCTAGGCCAACACAAAGAGTTGGGGGGGACTCCCTCCCTACCCCCAGCAGGAAGTATTTAAAAGTGTATTAGCAGAAAGAGATGCAAATAAAGCCACAAGTAGAAGAAACATCTACTGTCATACAAACCTTTAGCATTGTGACAAACAAATATGGGAGGCAAAAAGACAGACGTTTCATTTTTCAGCTTGTTTGTGCTTATGCTCTCATAGAATGCAAGTCCCAAATTTGCTGTTTCCTTTGTTTGAATCTTTATATACTAAAGAAAAGCTCAAATCAAACTACAAAACTACTAATTCAGTTTTAGAATAGCATTACACAGGCACCCAGATCAAGATCCAGCAATCACAGCATAATGGAATTAAGCAGAAAATGCACAGAGTAAGCACAAGTAACATTAGTATCACTTCCAGATACACAATTGTGCTAAAAGGCTGTGGAGAATCTGATGTTACTTTCTGAAGAGCAGCTCTAATGGCAGCAGAGGATACAGAAGGGAGTAAGCAAAGGAGTCAGTCACTGACCAATACTTACAATAAGACAGTGCCTTGCAAACCAAATCAGAGACAAACTGCAGAAAAAGGGAGATAAGTATCATTTTAGTTCTACCAAGAAATAGTTCTGACTGAAGTTTATTTTGAAAATCATGGTGAAAATAGAAAATTAGCCTTTTCCAAGAACTTGTTCAGATGTGAAAAAATTGCAATATTCAGCCCCAGTATTTCAGATCAGGTTTCATGATGTTTACTGTGGGATTCACCAGACTGTGAAGTCTGGTTGCAGTCTCCACATTTTCACAAAAATACTTAATAAATGCAAACTGAGTGACTTAAGCCAGCAACACAGGATCCAGACCCGTTTCTGACTTCTGTGAATAATTTACAGAGAACCAAATTTGCGAAGAAAAACGTTAATGAGTCACTTCCCTAAGACAGTGCACACATATTTAATTACTTTTTACTACTGCACTTTCAGTAAATGATTTCATGTTGTAGTACTGTGTTCACTGAATTAAAGTTCAAACTATTTTAAACCCACAGGATGAGCGAAATGATTCTGATGTGCACATTCTAGTAAAGCAAACAAAGCTCACAAATACTTTTAATTACAAAGTACAATAACTGGGCAATGATTACATTGTAAAGTTGTCCACACAAACCTGTGGGGTTTTTTTCTGGAGGTCCCCAATGTTAAGAATTAAGAACTGTGGCAATTCTCACTCTAATTTGTAAATTAGTTTCAAAGCACTTTAAATGCCAGCTGGTCTCTCAGATGGCTACAACTCAAACCTCTCTGCAATTCTGCTCTTCAGCACCTAAGATTCCTTCTCTTGCAGAAAAAAAGACTGACTTTCTACATTCAGAGGTAAAGGAGTTTCTCATTTCTGCCACTTGAGGAAAATACCCTTTTCCCCAACTAGATTCACAGTAACACCTTCTCTTTCAGGCATTTCTGTGGGAAACACAGAAGCCTGGGTATGAAGAAGTGTTCTCTGGTATTCCATCCAGGGGAAGAAAGGAGAAGGAAAAACATTTTGAAATGTAAAGATGCAACGTTGCTAGAAAAACACAGAATAAATTAATTTTGTTATCTTATTTTCCAACTTCAGAGGAGGCTGGTAAATATAAAATAGTCATATCTTCAGAAGAAACAAAATTTACAAGTGATGCCTTCCTTTTTTTACTATATCCCACCTTTCAGATCAGAACTCTAGACACTGTGAAACCCGGGGGGACTTTCCCCACAGCAGAATTACTGTGCTCCTGGGGAACTGAAGATTCCTTTCTGCAGTTTCTTCAGCCAAAGACTGGAAGTGTCTGAACTCCTACCTAGAAACGCTGAAAAATTAAACAGGCAACACAGCTGGGATTTCAGGAGGAAAATGGGAGTTTCAGGGTTAATCTAAAGAAATTATTTCCAGTAAAGGTCGAGATGCTCACCATATCAGCATGTTAACTATGGCAAGTTAAAGAGTGTTAGGAAGAGACAAAAAATAGGAAAGAAGAAATGTACTGCTCATTTTCAACCAAAACAAGCTGCCTGCAATGGATGAGTAACTTAACTCCCACATCCTTGAGTTGAGAATGTGCAGCACAAAGCATGGTGAGTCCTCAAAACCTAAGGCTTGGACATCCCTCTGCTGCTGGGCTGCACAGTAAATCCACAGCCAGCACTTCTCCTCTGACAACAGAGGAGTAAAGTCTGTTACAGGCCCAGGAGTTTGACACGAAGAGGTTTCTCCTTCCTTTAAGGTTACAGAAGCTAAAACCTGTCCAGGACCAAACCAGAGGCCTACATTTCACAGATATTATAGCAAGAGATAAAAAATTACTTAAGGCCAAATTCCAACATACATTCACAACTTACGTCTTCTCACGCAAATGAAAAAATACCACAAACAGTGGCAGGAGGGGCAACATAAACATTAAAAAAAAAGATTCCAAGAGGTCATGTGTTTCTTCTCTGAAAAATCAAGTTGTGTGAATTTGACTGCACTCAGGGAAACTCCAAAAGCTGCAGGAACTGAGGGCTGCGAATCAACGTGCAAAAGCAAGATAGAGGTGTTGTGAAAGGGCCTCTGTGAGCTGATTTCCCAGCTCTGCTGTATGGATTCCAGTTGGTTTTGGAAGCAGGAAGTCCAAAAGCAGGAGTCGAGGTGAGCGGGTGTTTTAAGGAATTTAATTTCCCATTTTTAAAGATTTCTGTTAAGGTAATAGAGGTATAAACCACTGTAACATTTCTCAACTTGTATCTCAATAAAGCTAGGAGAACTTCAGCAAAAACAAATGATTCCAGTCTCTGAGGCACACACATTGTAACATTTGTATCTTACAGACAGAAATAATTTAAGCAAATCCCCCCTGGAGACTCTAAAAACGTTAGTCCCATTTATTACCTTAGCTAAAAGGACTACATACTAATTTTCCCTAGAACAATGAACTCCAAGTTCTTTTCCTACCCTTCAAAGGGCATCAGTGCCACTCAGGGAGAGAAAAAAAAAAGGTACTGCTTTCTAGATATTTTTAATAATAAATATGTTCAACAATTCGAGAATCTCTATGTGTCTAGTGTGTAGGACAGGTATTTGGGAAGTGCCAGCTTATGCAGGAGAAAGAGCTGTGAAGGCAGAAAGTAAAAGAAGACAATACGGCTTATTATGTTCATGCCGGATTTAAAATACAAGCTACTAAAAAAAGTAAACAGAAGTAGCTTACACTAAAAATAGAATCCTCCCCCATAAGTTCAGGGAAGCATCTCAACTGAACAGGTCAGGGTTTTGGTCCAGCACATGGGAACCCTGCATGGAAGCCAGGAATAGAGAGAGAGAGAGAGAGAACAACTTCAAAAAGTTCTTCCATTTAAATGAAAGCAGTAACAGCTTTGTAAAGAAGTTTGAGGAAAAAACATAGGCACCACATAATTTTTAAGGTTCAAATGTACATCGACATGTTACAGCCCCCTCCCTTCCCCCCCATTTATACACACATAGTTTATGTCAAGTTACATATTCAAGAGAGTACCTTCAGCATGAAAAGTCTCTTAGGTCAACTGCTCATGACAACTACATTCAATGATGCAAAGTGGATCACTTGGTAAAGCCATTACCTCCCACCCCAATAAGTTAAATTCAAACCACAGGGAACAGTTAAATCACGTAGCACTCAGTGGCTGGGCTTGTCAGAGCTCTGGAACAAGGAGCACAGCTCTTCACAGGTCTGTGTTTCCACTGAGCTGAACTGGGACTCCATCGTATTCCAGGCTAAGTCAGCCAGAAGGAAATCATCCATTGCTGTCTGTGTCTCATTGCTGGTGAGGAATAAACTGCCCAGGTTCTCAAAGCAGCTGTCCATAGTCTGTGTCTCAGCACTGCTGAGCTGGACTTTGCTTTCAATATTCTGAGTAGGTGTGGTTTTAGTAGCCACGTACACTTCTGTCTGGGTTTCTGTATCAGATGAGTCAGTGCTCATGGAGAAACTGGACTGCTTCAGAATGCTTCCTAAAGGCAGGTGGGTAGTACTGTCCAAAAAGAAATTCAGGTCTGTCTGTGTCTGTGTATCAAACATCTCCAAACCTAAGAAGTTAGAATTGCCCCGGCAGTTATAGGATTGAGTGGCACTATCTGAGAATAAGAAATCAGTCTGAGTTTCAATGTCCAGTGACTCCAAAACTGGCTCAGAGTTCAGGGTACCAAGCTCACTCTCTTCAGTCTGAGTTTGGATATTGGATGCTGAAAAGAACTCTTCAATGTCAAAGTCTATCCCTGTGCTCTGGGAGGGCCCAGATGGCAGATGTGTGTCAGCATTAGAACTCGTCTCGGACAAAAGGCCACGATTATCCAGTGTCTGGCCAGACATGTTTCCTGAAAAGATGTTTTCCAGATCACTTAGCAGGTCCATTGTCTGGGTTTGATTATCTGTTGTATTTTGAGGTGGAAGTATATTAGTCTGTGTGGTGAAGCTGATCAGGGATTCAGACTTCACCGAGTCCTGATTCAGGCTCTTGCAGTTAGTTCTTTGCAGCAAGGTTTGATCTATATTTGCAGGCATTAAATTGTTTTCTGGAAGATCAATGTGAGTAGAAACATTATACGATGAAGGAACATTGTCAAAGATGTCACTGCACATGACAGCCTGGTCCATCTGAACTCTTCCATCAATACAGTCCTGTGTCCTACTGGTTTGAGTCTCTCTAGAAACTCCACATGTTGGGAAACACCCCTGACTGAAAGCATCAGTCTGAGCAGCAATGGATGAAGTCAGTTTGGAAGCAGGCAGCAGTGTCTGTGTCTGGACACTGATGGGCAAGGAAACCTGGGAGCTGAAGGACAGATCTGTCTGAGAGCAAGAGGACACACAAGAGTTGGGAGTCCAGGCTGCAGCTGGGACAAAGTTCTGTGAAATATAAGATAAGTCAGTCTGTATATTTATAGAAGAAATTTTGTTCTTGTGACAAACAGTGCCCATCTCTTGCCCTGTGTTAGTCGGTGTGACCTTGTCCAGCTCCACTTGCACACCAGTGCTCACAGGCTCTCGATCACCAGCACTTGTCACTTTTGACACAGGCATACTGTCCTTAAACACAAGGGTCTCTGCCTCCAGGGCTGGAATCAGAATTCCTATGGACTGAGGCAACAAATGAACAGTACTTACAACTGAGCCTTGATTATCAACAGCCACTACAGCAGGTTTGACAGAAGGGTCTGTTGCAGACACATAAACAGGCAAGTGAGCAACCTGCATCACCGGGACTTTAACCAAAGCCACCTTGGGCTTGGGCAAAAGCATCTTGGGGGTGCATTTGGGCTGCATTTGGTTTGTGAAGTTAGAGCTGTGGGAGCCTTCAAGAGAGGCCACTGCTTTCACTTCAGAGGACTCCAGTTCCTGAGTGCCAGGAGCATTACTGTGGGTACTGATGAACGCTTCGTTTGCTTTCTCTGCCAGCTGCTGATTGTGTGCAGAGGTTTCCATTTTCCTTTTCTTACTGGGAGGATCCCTGTGAACATGAGATCAATAATTTATACTTCTTTCAAGCACAGAACATCTGCCTTCCATTCTTTTGCATCACTGCCTTGAAAATACAAACTGAAGTCACAGGTGAGGGTGGATATGAGAAGACAACCATAAAGTTCAGTTTTGTTAAATGTCATTCCTCACTCATTTAAAAAAAAGAAAAAAGGCTACCATTTTTATGGAGACCTATTTTTAAATGGAGGTGGAGGTTTAGATGGTTTCTTGCCTCTTGCACATGAAGCACTCTGATTTGAAGATGTTTAATGTGTTACTTTGATGCTAACTCAGACTGAGCACTGAAAGCACAGGGCTCTTAAAATCAGTGTACAGGTAAAGGTCTAGAAACTGGACAGATAATTAGCATTCTTTCACTCAAAACTTAATTTAGCAGCAGCTGAACCTCCAAGAAAGACAGTCTGGGCCTCAGAAAGCAGAGTGCCCTTTATGAAATATAGGCACATGTTAAAACAACTGTGAAACTAAACATACAAAGATAGGTGGTAAAAAAAGAATCCACTAATAATTGCAAAGACAACTAAACTATAAAAGAAAATAACCTGAACTGTATTCCACACCTCAGTGACCAGCTATAAACACCTACAAATCATCTCTACTCTCAAGGAACTGTAAAAGCAGATGCAACAAGAACCATCAGCACTCATGCCAGGCAGTGCAGTGTCATCAGTGCTTTTTGTTTTATACACAGTGAAACCTGATCTGACTGATTGGACAAATCCCCACTGCCTTCAACAAAACACAAACTCCTAAAAGCACCAGAACAAAGAAACTGCCAAGTGGTCCCCAGCTAAACCAACGTGAGCCATTTTCAATGTAACCAACAGGAAGGAGACAAAAAGGCAGCACAGGGGAGACACAGCACTTGGTGACTGAACTGCTTCACTTTTACCTGTGTTCTGCAGGGATTTCATGGCCAGTTCTGTAAATGTGAGACAGCAGTGCTGTTCTGCTGGCATAGGGGCACCCACAAGTACACTGGAAAGTCTTGCCACAGACCTCTATATGCCGTTTCAAATACCATTCTGTACCGTAGGAGTTACTACATTTATCACATTTGTGCTTCTTTTCGGCATGCATTTTCATAAAGTGCTAGAACACACAAGGGAAAGGAAACATTAGCTGCAGTGAAGATAAAAGAAAGAAAATCATGTTTAGGGGAGACATAAATATTTGCAATTTTTTAGTTGTTAAGTAGCACTGAAGAACAGCAATTTTCTCTAAAGTCTTACTACTAATAAGTTACAAGTTTAAAGAAAACTACAGAAAGAATTGAAAGTTGGCAAATCTGCTTGTGCTAAATGTATCTTAAACCACAGAGAAATATTTAACTCTCTTAAAGCCATTGAAACAGATTAATGGAAACAGATTAATACATCTATAGATCAATCTTGCTACAGAGCACAGTAAGTCTATGTAGCAACATGTGCACACTCCTGAAGATCTACAACTGAGCAAATAATCTCAAGTCATACAGGTCAACCCCAGAGCAAACACCAAGATTTTTCCTTTTCATTTATGGCACAAAGTGCCAGCCACTCCAATCCTACAGTCTCCTCACCAGCAGCACCAGCTCTTTGTGCTCACTCACTCAGAAAACAAGTCTTACATGTTTTCTTAAACAAGTAACTAATAAACAAATGCATTTTGATAATAAAGCAGAGAGAAACTCTTCATTCTTGACCACTTGAAAAAGCAGTTAAAAGCATCAGTCACATTTTAAACCTTTATTGGTTGCTACTGTGATTCCTCCCCCATGCTTTGATCTGTCTCCATCTATTTTATTTGTGGAGAGGGGCTGTATTCCAGTTCAGCAGAACATACTGATCAAAAGGTTCAAGTCCTCTAATATCAACATGCAAACATGCAAATTCATTAACCACATGCACATCAGGAGTTTCTGCCCACAGTTCTTTAACTTCTGAAGATATGCTGAGAAGCTTTGATGATATCTGAGTGCAAAAGCGGAGTAGAGACAGTCAGGACTAAACCAGCGTGAAAATACTTCAGGAAACAGGAATACCTGTTTTACAAGAGAAAATTGGGAAAATGGTCTGTTTGGTCCTCTAGGGCAGCCTTCAATAGGACAGCAGTAGAATTTCTGTGAAGTTTTCAACCCCTTCCTTATTGGTGCATTAAGTTTTCCATCCTGAAAAAGAACCAGGTGAGAAGTTGACGATTCTACGGGTTTGCATTTTAAAGACTATATTCAGAATACACATCAACTCTGGCTGAGTTCACACACCTCGATGAGTTGAAGGCACTTTCCTAAGCTATTTGGAAGTCCACATGGAGCTTTTCCCCCAAATCCCATTAAAAGTACCAAGTGCAATTATAACAAGCTCTATGGAGTAGTGGTACTGTACTACTCACTTTAATCAAGATACTCACTGCTCCAAGCTAATTAAATCCACATTTTGTATTTTTTTGATCCAAATAAAGTTTTCCATACAGATAATACACTAGACTGCTGATTCCATGGGTTTTACTGGTTAGTAGCACAGTAGTTGTGGCTCCACTGTGTAACAAAACACTTCTGTGATGCTGGAATTCTGTTGCCACTGCTCAGAGTTTACATGTAATAAAATGAAAAATGCCAAGTATGCTCTGCCATTTAATTTACATCATAAACCAAATCTCACTTACACCTATGAAACAACTGGTATGCAAACTCTGAACCTCCCAACACTAAGGGAACACTCCACCTGGACTTTCCATGGGATCTGTCTCACTCACCCTCACATGCACACAATAGAAGAAAGCAACATAACTTGCTCAGAGGACCTCAAAAATACATATAAACAGGATACATTAGTGGGATTGTCCAGACTGTTCAACCACATAGAACCTCTTGCTGTGGAAACCAGCTATGGAAACCAGACAAGGTGTGTACATCTAGACATATCCTATCTGAAAGAGTCTCAGGGGAAGCATCAGGTACCTGTGTCTAAGCAAAAAATTAAAAGTGAACTATTAAAAATCTGATGCTCAGAGCAGCTGTGAGTCTCCTCACATCCCAAGACTGAACAGGAGGCCAACCAAATCCCCAGAGCCAGTTACAGTAGTCCATGATGGCATCCCCAAGATGATTATTCAGGGAAGAATCTACCAGACCGTGCCCTGTTTGAACTCTGCACCTGATTTCCCTCAGCAGGAGGACAGTGGCAGTGAGCACAGGCAGTGCAAGGTCACTCCCCAACCACCTCCTTGGGCAGATCTCCAGCTTTGTTGTGTTTACACAGTCACACCGAACATGGAGAACCCACAGAGCACAACAGTCCTCCCATGGGAAGCAAACCAAGGCTGTAGCTCAGCTGCCAGGACACAAAGGGGGTCACTGCTCACCCTCAGATTAACCCATCAGAGTTAATCAAAACCCAACAGCTCTGTTCTGAGCTCCTCATGCCTTGCTTTGGTGGTCGTTTCATTTACATTCCAAAAGCTGAGGAGGGGGATATTTCAAAGATTATTTTGTTTTCCCTCAAATCACCTCTCAGGCCAAGGCACTCTGTGTAAAATGTAATCCCTTCCAGCAGTATTTCAGTGATGTTTCCACACACCCAACACTGCTCCTTGCTGACACTGCTGCACGTTCATTTTTGTTAGTGACAGACCATACTCAAAGAAGCAACATTTAGAGCCTCTTGACCAAAATAATCATAATTTCACCATGAAAACGTGGAATAAGCCTCCCTTTCTGGAGTTTTCATGTAACATTTTAACCATGTAACATTTTAATCTTCTGAGCATCTTTATGCACAGCAGTTTTCCCCATGGACAGCCCATTCATAAACAGGCCTGTTTTATCTCTGCTGAATCATCATTGTGATTATTGTTGTACCTCCTACAGCCACTGCCCAAAACAGGAACATGACTCAAACAAATCTAGTTGTTCCAGCCCCAATTATATTTTTTAACCCTGAGTTCACCCAGAAACATTTTGATTTGAAGTCAGCCTTGAAGTCTTGAGGAGAAAAAAAAGATTTGCTTTTAAGTCAAAGCTATGTTTGGCCTCTCCCACTGCAGATGAAATCAATACACTAAGTGGCAATTGGAGTTACTTATTCCTAAGTAAAAAGTTATTAAGTGTGTTATATTTAATGCCACAACCCAACAAATGACAGGGCAATATGGGAAACATGTTCAGGCACTGAACAGGTAAACCACAATCAGGTTATTTAAAACTACTGAAATACCAAGGTATAGAATAACAACTGTTTAAAAGCTTTAGAAACATCAGTGAGATGCTTTTTTAACAGTTGAAACATAGACTTTGGTGGCACAGACCACAACAAATTTGTGGTGGCAAGTTGAGAGATACTCTACATATATAAGAAACCCTATATGGACAGTAATCTTGTTTTCACCTCTTCCAAATCCTCCTGATGATTAATCTTGCACCTTCTCAAACCCCACCTGGCCAGTTATATTTCAGACATTCTCACAAGTCCCTTCCTTGCATATCTGATTTTATGTTCCATGTTTCTACAATATCCACTCACCACAATTATCAGCAGATACTGGTTCAATTAACTCCTCCCAGTGCAGGTACTTGCACTGTCAGGAATGCTGACATGGCTTGTGGCAACACCACAGAAAATGGGAATTAACAGTCCTGGCCACTGACTTAGCCAAGGTGAACTCAGTGATATCTTGCCTTCCTGCCACAGCAAGGCTCACTCCAAAGGATGCATTTAAAATTATGTTGCAGTGGACTGTAACCAACTATTTAAAACATATTTTTTCGCAGCAGAAGCCCCTGCATTTCTTTACTAAATAGGACATGGAGAGAAGTGCATTTATTTTTATTATAAAAACTATTGTGGCAGTGCAGTAGTGGGTAACCTACCCCCAGGGTATGCTACTCTTTCCAGTTCACCACTGACTACAGCCTTCCTGCTGTCCCAGGAATCCACAGAATCCTTACCTTTACATGAACTATTCCAGCTTCATTTAAACTACACAGAAGTCTTCCCCTTCTCCCCATAAAATAATACAGACAAAAGACCAACAAATTAAAATGAAAAATTCAAGTCTAAGATATTATGTCATTTTATACCCAGTGTTCTCATTTTTTTTATTATTGGCTTAATTAAGTGAAGGAACCAGAAAATAGAAACTTATATATCAACAGTTCATCATATCTTCTTTTGTTAGGCCAAATAAGCCAAATTCTTCTAATTCCCCTTTGTCAGACACACTTGCCATTCATCACCCTTAGCAGTTCTTTTCTACAGCTCTTCTGGGTTCATTTTGACTTATTTAAACCAGATTTTTGCTTTACAGCACTGACAGAGAACATCCTTCTGTGATGTTTTAGGACTGCCCTTCTCACAGCAGCATTACTCCAAATGCTCATCCCTGTATGACCAAATTGCTTTTGCCAGTGTTCCCCATCACAAGTTAGTCCTGGTTTGTTATAGAAATAATCAATTTGTTTGTTATCACCTCACAAGACTATAACCTTGTACTGCTGCACTTGACTCTGTTTTTACAGGGTAATCTTACCTTCCTACATAAATATCCTTCCCCTGCCATGGCAATCCCTCATGGTTTTGGTGTCAAAAAAATCCTACTGGTGCTGCTTTTATTCATGAAAATTAACCAAGCCAGCCTCCCTTCTCCTCAGCAGTACCACCTTCTCTCCTTCCCCAAGAGCTTCTTAGCCTCTCATTTGCCAAGTTGCCTCTTCACTAATTTCATGTGTCACTAACAAATGCAATCTACTGAATTCTTTTTGTCTGGGGAATCAGTTCTCTCTTAAAAGGAAATACCAATACTAAAATATTTAGCCTCCCTTAAACATCAGCAACATTTTTACTCTTAATTACGATGCCCTTGGAACAAGCCAAGAAGTTCCTGTGAATCTGCATCCATCCACGTTTCAGTATTTATTCCAAGCTACCCCAAGATGCAGTAATTAGGTGTTTGAAGCAGGCTATAATTCCCCAAGGCACAGGAGCTGGTTAACAGAGGCTGGGTGAGAAAGCAGCATCTCCTCACCCGTCATACCCTGGGTTATGTAACCCACCAGCTGCACTGCACTCCCAGAGCATCAGCTCACAACCAAAATGCCTCTGCTGACCTCAGAGAACACTTTCAACTCCTGCTGTACCTCCTCTCACACCAGCACTCGAGATCTAACACACAACCCACACTAAAATTGTCAGTATATGTCAGTAAAAGAAATGAAAACATCCCAGAGATAGCAGACAGCAAGTGCCCCAACACTGCTGCCTTTTGTTCATCACCAACGAGCACGTGGAACCCACACTTGACTCTTGAATTAACCATTTCACACAACAAAGGTGTTTATTGTGTGGCTGCTGAGGCTGCACTTTCAGAACGCAGCTACAAACGCCGCAGTCGAAGTTTTCCAGGAATAGGATTTGTCTTGGCACGCTTGGCACAATGATTTTGGGAAGAGCAAGGATATCTTTCTGGAAAGGCCACACTCAGCCGTGTGCCTGATGAACTGTGGCTCTCCTCCCCCACCAGCACATGCTGTGTTTTCTCAGGAGTACTATGGAAATGAGGGCTTGTTTCCAAAATGGCATCCATCTGGTTTTTTTTTTTTGACTCAGCTATTTTTAAAAAAAACAAACAAAAACTCCACCTAAGAGCCCTCGGCGCTGGGATGAAGGCGGATTGACAGCTGATAAGGGTAGGAAATGCTGCCTGTTTGCACAGCACCTCACAAGTGGTGCTGTAAAGTCCCACTGCAGAAAGATAAGGGATAAGCGAGTGAAACAACAGAAGCTGAGCCCCGAAGAACTTTTGTTTGCCTGGGGTATGTTCATAAAAATGCTTAAAATTCGTTAGTTTCTGTAAGTAATTTTAGAGGAATCCTCAACATGACTGGTCAGCCTGTGCACACACACACACCTGCAGGGGCCTTTCCCACGGGGGAGATTTAAACAAGAGACAAGGAGAAACACTCTGTTATTCCCGTTTGGAATCACAGAATGGTTTGGTTTGGAAGGGACCTCAAAGCCCATCTCATTCCACCCCAGCCATGGGCAGGGACACCTTCCACTAGCCCAGGTTGCTCCAAGACCTGTCCAACCTGGCCTTGAACACTTCCAGGGATGGGGATGCCACAGCTTCTCTGGGCAACCTGTGCCAGGGCCTCACCACCCTCACAGGTAAGAATTTTTTTCTGATATTTAATCTAAACCTACTCTTTTTAAGTTTGAACCCACTCCCCTTGTCCTGTCACTCCACGCTCCTGTAAACAGTCGTGCCCCATCTTTCCTGTAAGTTCCCTCCAGGTACTGGAAGGCCCAATTAGGTCACCCCAAAACCTCCTGTTTTCCAGGCTGAACAATCCCAGTTCTCTCAGATTCTCTCCGAAGAATCCCAATTCTCCTCAGGGTGGGGAATCACACCCCCCGAGTCTCACTGCGAACCAAACCCCGGCACAGCCACCGCCGCAGCCGCCCCCCGGACCCGCACCCGGGCCGGCCGCAGGCCCCGGGGCCGCCCCCTGCGCTGAGGGAGCCCCGCAGCCAGGCCGAGGGGCGGCCCCGCGGGGACGAGCGGGCGGGGGCGGCGGGGCCGGCGCGGCCTCCCGGCGGTACCTGCAGCGGGTGCGCCTTGCTGAGGTGCATGTTGAGGGCCGGACTGTTGGGCAGCACCTTCCCGCAGCCGGGCACGGTGCACAGGATGTTGGTCCGCACTTGGGACAGCTCGGTGACCGAGGGCCGCACCAGCTCGGCGGCGGGCGGCCCGTCCCGCCCGGGCGCGGGGGGCCGCCCCAAGCCCCCGCCACGCCGCCCGGCCGCCGCCGCCGCCATGTTGCTGTCACTGCTCGGCCCCCCGCGCCCCTTCCGGGGCCCGCGGCCAATCGGCGCCGCCGATGGCGAATATTCATGAGGCACGTGTCGCGGCCCCGCCCCCCGCTCTCAGCGCCCCCCAGCGGCGGCCGCTGGCAATGCGGGGGGGGCCGAGGGAAAAACAGCCCGAGCTGCGGACCGGGAACACAGGGAGACACATGGAAAACAGGGAGACACATGGAAAACCGCGCGTGCCGGCCCTCGGAACGGCACAGCCCCTCAGCACACCCGGCTGGGGCCTCCCCGCTGCACCACGGAGGGGCTGCGGGTATTGGGTTGCACCGGGAAGCGGAGGGACAGGCACTGATCTCCTCTCTGGCGATAGGATCCGAGGGAACGCCCTGGAGTTGTGTCAGGGGAGGTTTAGGTGGATATTAGAAAACGTTCTTCCTCCAGAGGTTGGTCGGGCACTGAACAGGCTCCCCAGGGCAGTGGGCACAGCACCAAGGCTGACAGAGTTCAAGGAGAGCTCGGACAATGCTCTGAGGCACATGGTGGGATTCCTGGGGATGTCCTGTGCAGGGCCAGGAGTTGGACTTTGATCCTGGTGGGTCCCCTCCCACTCCGAGTATTCTGTGATTCACTGATGTTGGAACCAATGACACAACACTGTGGTTTTTCCCCTATAATTTGTCAAGTTAAAGGACAATATGTGCACCATTTATCGGGGAAGGGTTATGCCATACACGGAGCTCCCAGGCTGTGCGTCCATCCCACAGCCCCTGTTCCCACAGCTGCATGTGGTTCTGCTGCTTGGGATCATCAAAGAACAGAGGTCACCTAGTCCAACCCCAAACTTCCAACTTATTGGAAGAGACCAGCTGGAGTGAGGAAGACAAGTTTGGTCTCCACATTCCCCCTTTGCCTTACCTCCTCCATGGGGACACTTGCTCAGCAAGAAGGAACCCAGCAGTTGCAGATGTGTTTTCTGACAAATTAATAAATGCACACCTGCTTGCCTGGAAGTGCTGCACAGTTCCTGTAATATCCCTGCTTACAGGAAGTTAGAGATGAAACATATCTCTGGAAACCAGAGATATCAATGTTCTGGTTGTTAAAAAGGGGATGGAGCCTGCCTTTCCCAGAAACAAGAGGCAAGCACAGGCAGTAGTCCAGGCACTCACAGTGTTTTAGAGCATTTGGGAACTTTACCTTTATGGTAAATCATTGTCATCTCAGGCATTTAAGTTATTTGGGAGAGAGCATTAGGAAGAACAAGTTGCAGAGAGTGAAATGCACACTGGAATCTTAATGGACCTGAATCCTGGAAGGCTCTGTGAGGGTGAACGAGACATGTGTAAGAGCCAACTCAATGTCTATCACACAAAACCTGGAATTCTTTCAGAATCCTAACATGAAGGATTTTGTCCAACTAAGATTTAAATCAGGTGGAATTCCTAAAAACCATATCACTAGCACATAGTCCTAAACTAACCTCTTTTAAAGTGTGAGTTATAGAGAAAAAAACCAAACCAAACATCAGTATATGATAAGTCATATTTCTAAGTCAGGCCAAACAAACTTTTATGAGAAGACTTAATTTACACGTTTATTTACAGTTTGAAAACAAAAACATGCTCATACAACCTCTCAAAACAAGGCTGCCTCTGAGCACTGAGGTATCCAAAGTGAATTGGAAATTCCACATTACACAAAGTACACACAAAACTGTCCAGGTAACAGAATTAAAGACAAACACTTGTACTCAAGAACTGAATCTTGGGATCAAATCCATCTCAAAAAACCAATGCAGCAACTATCTATACATTCCCAATTCTTTCCCAACTCCAAAGAACTCCAATGCAAAGCTGTTTGCATTAGTGACTGTTGCCATCTTGATCCTGCAATCCTTGTCCCCAAGCACAGAAAAGTGGCAACGTGCAAGGATTTCAGAAGGATCCAATATTAATTGAAATAGCCTAAAGAAAATATTGCCTGTTTCACTGTACTCCTCCAAGATAAAGTTTCATAAGACATCAATACCAAAGATAGATTTTTCCTTCTTAAGTATTTGTTATTTGCTGTTGCCCTTGGTGAGAAGGTCTTTGAAACTGAGTTAATATCCCCTGAAGCTGGATGGAAGCTTCTTACTGGCATTAATATTCCAAGAGTCCCTTTTTCCCTGTGCCCTGTAATGCTCTTTGAATACAAACTTTACCTATTTAGATAAAAACTTGCCTGACCTGCAGACAGGGAGTCCCACCCATCTGAACTGGAGCCACAATAAGAAGGGCCACCAACAATATGAGTGTCACCTGCAGCTCTGAGAGCAAACTGAGCAGCTACAGCTCTGTCATTGCACCTTCATTAAGCTTTAACTTCCCAAATACTATTAAAAATACAGTTAAGAGCAGTCATTACATTTAGATTTAAAATAACCACAATCTCTGTTTAAACTTTGCAATTGACTTTTTTTATTAGTCAAGGAAAGGGCTGATTTCTGTTAAAGAATAATTCAAAGAAGCCATAAGTTGGAAAAAAATTTAAGGTATTACCAAAGAATAAGTTGTTTTCTTAAAGTCTGTTTTAAAGTTTATGATGATTTAGATTAATATCAGGAAAAAACAAATGACATTTTTCTCTATGGCCCAGTTTAAAATTAAGGGCTTACAAAACTTTCTGGAAATAAACCTTTTTTCTCTCTTATTCTAAAATAATTCCTAGCTTTCTGTGTTATACATGTAAGGAGTGGAGAAAGTGGTGCATCAGCCATACCTGGAGAGAGAGATACAAATAATTACAGCTGTACTCAACCATTATTTACCTTTCATAAGTGTTATAAAACTAAACCACAAAACTAAACCCACAGCTTGAGTATCCATATACAAACTAGTAATTTTAAGAACAAAGTGTTATGCAGTTAGATATAAGTTTTTAAAGTGGTAACGTTTTTATTCTACCACACTCCTGTTTCTAAACAAACTATGAGGTTTCTCCCTTATGCAAGATATTTAAATTAAAAAAAAATTTTAAACAGGATTTTCCCCTCCATTTTATAGAGTTGGAACACTTACCTGCTGGTCCCAAGGATTTCAGTGATTCTAAAAGATGTGGACTAGAAAACTTGACCAGGCATCTGAATGGTTCTTTTTTATCCAAAACAGCCATTTCGGGACTACTTTTAAACATTGTCTCAAGCTGTTAAACACAAAATTGAACCAGGGAGTATAAGCAATGAATATATTTCCTTTATATGTTATTGTTTAAATGTAATATGCAATAAGACTGTTTCTCATTTGTAATGAATGTGATTCCAGCTGGAGGAATGTTGTAATAAAATCAGAGGGTGCCACCACGTGGCAGTTTTCTGCTGAAAGGAAGAGGCAGCTTGTTCAGTAATATTGTGAAACATTAAATATCTTTTAAAATTGCCAATATATCTGATCATCAGCTAAAATCTGTGCATCACTCAAGTTAATTATGGTGTTATATAGAGAATGAGCTTTGCACGTGCTTTAAATAACCCTCATTGCTCCTGCTCCAACACACTGCTGGTCCAAGTCTACCTTTATTACAAAAACAAGTCAAAATGCTGAGTTCATGAGGCTGAAATGTGACCTAAGACTGACCAAATCTCAATGCAAATCTGATTCTTAGAGAGCCTTTTAACTAATTTATGTTAAAATGTCCTCCTTAAAGTTTAAAAAAGCATAGTATTTCTTCAATTTGAAATTTAGCTTCACTACCGCTACATGAAAATCATTAAAAAAAAACCCAAATTGGTTGCTTTTATTACCTTATATTGTGCAAATTGGAGTATTGGTTGGGGACCATTACCAAAAGCTTCCTCGTTCAGTCTCTGGATTCTTTCTTTCTCACTTTTGTTTTCATGAATTATCCTTAAATCCACTGCAGGGCAAAAAAGTAGGGAAGAGAAAACAGAAAGACAACTTTGGCAGCTGCTGCAATGCTGTTCTTCTGATCAGATTATTCCAGTGAAAATTTGAAACTAATAATTTTAACAAATTCATCACCATCTTTTTTTCATAAGGTGGTTGTTTCTCTCACATTTTCAGTGCTTACCAAGAGAAAAACACAAACTAATGTGAGATACTGGGCATTGAGTGGTTTTGGTTTCCCAGTCAAGGGGAAATACTGACCTCTCCCAGTGCAGCCAGAATTATGGAACAAGGAATGGATAATGGAGTGGGAATGTAACATATGTAAACTTCCTATTATGAATCTCATTTCCCAAGGCAGCAGTAATGACATTTCAAATATACATACCACTTTCTGGTTCCACAGTCCTTCCTTGTAGAGGTTTTGGACAATAAGTTTGGAAGTTCTAAATGGAGAGAGAAAAAAAAATATTTTAGTTCACTTCCACTTTTAGAAGCTGTAGCTGAAAAGAACTTTATAGATTTCTTTTTACTTCTCAAAGTGAGTATTCTTCCAATTTTTGACCAGTACTAGAAGTCAGAAAGCCAATGTAATTTTGAGGAAAAAAAATGCCAGTCCTATGATATTTGTTAACAGTTCTCTATTTAAAAGTTTTACATGGACAAAGCAGACTAAGTACCCATTTTAACAGCCTTCAACTCATGGCTCTCAGAAGCCTAGGGAATGGTGCCAAAAAATCCTAGAACTGAATTGCTCATATAATTTTTAGCCTGAGTTTAGCCATCAGGAATAACAATAATAAAGAGTAGGTGGGATACCAAGTGATCTCATCCCCATGGTAATGTTACCTTCAAGAAAGGCTGTCCACCTCAGTAGTTCAATATTATTTTAACTTGATGGTCTCTTGGAAAAGGTGAATTTTCCCCCCTTCTAAGGGGTGAGAACTAGGCCTGAAACAAAAAGCAAGACTTATCTTAGGATTTACTTGTGAAGTGGCTCACCTGGCTATATCTCTTAAACACAATATCTTTAAGGGAGTTTAAACAATGACTTCGAAGCTCCATTTCACGGATCTCATGGTAATTGGAAGCAACAATCAGGGCCTTTAAATAAAAATTGAAATTGTTTTAACATCATTCTTAATCACCACTGTGCTTATAATATGTCAAAAATATAGTATTTCTAGACATTGTGATGTTTTTGTTTCAAGGTAAGCAACTGCCCTTTAACCAGAAGGATTCTCATATCCGAAAAAATGTTGCATAGTCTGTTATTAAACTCAGGTTAATATTTAAAAGCATTCACAGGATTAACAAGACAAACCCCATAGCCTTATCAGATGAAAAATAAACAAGCAGAACAATAAAATATTTAAATTACTACTGCAGAAGTTTGCTAAATAGAGAAAAAAAAAGACTACCAACACTGATCACAAGTTACCAGAAAATGTGTTTTAAAACTAATGAAGAGCATTCCCTGATGAGCTCAGGTGTTTAGTTCTTCAACTTAACCCTGTTGATGAAATATTCTTCAACTTCTATGAGACAATTTAATCAAATACTGCCTTACACTGTGCTAAGGAATTAGGACAATTCAGGATCAGTAAAAATCCCAGTGAACTGAATTTATTCGTGATGCACCGATCCAAAGATTTGGCTTTTGCCCCATTTTTATTACGAGGGAGAAAAAAAAAGAGAAGTAATTTAGTAAATTGTGTTAAGTGAGGAATCTGTACCCATCCTTTTGAAAGTTGTACATGGCTGTGGTGAAGGCAGGGTCAGAGCAGCTTTATTGTGTACCTGGCACAGCAGAGGCAAGTTGCTCTTGAGCACCGAGGCCGCAATGAAGACGTAGGGAGTCTGGGAATGGTACACGACATAGCTGGGCTTGTACTGGTTGGGTTGTCTGTAAGGGGTTCCCCAGGCAACTCTAATCCAGATGGCATTATCCTCATATTCCCTGAAGGTGATGGTGACCTGAGAGGAAAAGAAAAGCTTTGATTTACCAACATATTTCGGTGTCCGTAAAGATTTTCTTCTCTCTTAGCCCCAAATATCATTTAGTAAAGCGCTGCTTGAATAAGAAACAAAACCCACTGAGTGTGGTCAGGGTTGTATTTAAATCAAATTTCCACTGAAAAACAATAACCTCACCAACTGGGATAAAAAGAAGAATCACCTTTGGAACTCTAATATTACTTTTCTTCCCGTCAATATACATTTTCTTGGGAAGGGTGAAAATAAAAGCAGCTTATTACAAAACCCTTGATTTCTCCTTTGGGAAAATAACACCACACAAAGATGTCTCTTTAGATGGAGGGTTAGTGGCAATAATTCCAATATGTCCATTTTTGGAGAAACTAAACTTTTGGTCAACTTGTGATTTTAGACCCCAATATAATATTTATCACTGCTCAAGAATACACAATCAGAAGTCTGAAGATTCCCTTTCCTATTCTTGTAGATATGCTCCTTGTTTACTTCTTTCTACCTTGACTCAATCTGGGTGACTTTGGAGTGGAAAAACTTCCTTTAAAAACAAACCAACCAAACAACAACTCACTTTTTGACTGAGGCACAACTAGGGCATCAACTGTTGAAATTGCTGGGCCAACAACACTTCTCGAAGGTTTTGAGAAACTTTCTTTTTTAAAAACAAAAATATTGGAAGCTTTTCTTATAAGAGAGTGATGTGAACTGCAGACGATTGGCTGTGAGCCTGATTTGTGTTTGTTGACACAGGGAATGCACCAGGTGAGGGGGAGTGACACTGGGAATTAGCCAGAGGCATTTTCTATTACGTTGCCTAAATGAAACTGGTGAACTAAAGGAAGAAAAGGCTTCTGCAAATTGCTTAGTAAAAAAGTGAAATGAGAGTATTCCCTTCCGATTTTGTCCTTAGCACGCTCATTTCTGCAGTTTAGAAACTGCTTCTTGCTATTAACAGTACTTTTTCAGTCATTTTGTACAGAAATTCCAGAGCCAAGTTCTCACAGCCATCACAAAATGCCATTTCGAAACCACAACTAAAGGGAAATGAATACAATGTTGTTACTAATCTAAATTATAACTGAACTCTTTTGTCCTGCTTAATGGCTACTTCAAACTCCCTCTACACTGTTTGATAAGATTTTTATTGTGTGTTGTTGCTGAGTAACAGGCAAAGAAATATCAACTTACTGAGGCAACCTGTGCACTCAAACACAGCAAAGATTTGACAAGAAGACACCACCAATGCTGCTTTCCTTGAATTAGTCCCATTTTCAGACAAATTCACATTTTATTTCCCTCCAGCATAACTGTGAAGTTGCTAGAACAGACATGCAACACATTTTTCCTATTTCACATGCAGTTCTATCATTCCCAAATGAATAATTCCAGTTAATTTTTGACACAAACTGTGAGGAAAGGTTATGAAAACAACATAGTGACACCAGAGCTGTGTAACAAAACTCAGAATGGATTTATTCTTACGTTTTTCAAGGCTGACCGAAGTCTCCTTTTAAATTTCTTTTTGAAATCTGTTAAGTCAAAATATTCCAATTCTTCTCCTGTTACATGAGGAAAAAAGTCAACCCAGAAATAAGAATTGTCTGTAAAAGAACTAGTTCAGAGATGGTTTTAGTTTTGCTAAAAGAAAATTAAGGAGAAAAAGCTGAAGTTGCATAACTTTATACAAAACGTGTGTTAAGTCTGACCTTCATTATTGCTGTATAGAGAAAAGGTTAATATTTAATTAGTAGTCACTAATTTCTAATAATTGCTTGAGAAGTTAACAGAAAGTATTCTAAAAACATTAAAGATGTTGAAAAAACATTGAAAAATCCATACTAGACTGCAGTAAAATGGTCAAAATATCTCTACAGAAGAAATCCATACGAGACTATATTTATATTTAAAATGTAGGATACGAGGCAGCACAGCACTAAGTTGCTGAGAACTGTGGGAAGGAAGGAAAGAAAGCAAGGAAAGAGATTTTACCTGTTTTTCTCATCTGGTAAACACTCCACATTCTTTTGTTTTGGTAGATGTGGTTGTCTAA
This sequence comes from Neopelma chrysocephalum, assembly GCF_003984885.1. Lineage (NCBI taxonomy): Eukaryota > Metazoa > Chordata > Aves > Passeriformes > Pipridae > Neopelma > Neopelma chrysocephalum. The sequence continues at coordinate 9,623,982 of NW_020897727.1, forward strand.
GAAAGATAGGAATTGCTCAATAACATAATGTATTGTCAAAAAGTAATTGGAGGAACAAAGAATTTTACAATACTCTTACAGGCAGGTTACTTTAAAAAAGATTACTTCTGATAATGGAATATAATTTAGTCAGTGTTCTTAAATTACCATTCACAGCAAACATAAAACAGTTTTTTTATTAAAAGAGATGGGAAGTTCTTTTGTCTCTCAATGAGCAGCCAATAAAAGGCATCTCTGAGGGTCAATGTTTAAGGAAAGGTTCACCCAAAGTGACCAAACTCAAATGTGTAGACTGTTAAAAGAAACCCTGAGATTTAAACTATTATATAAATAAGCTGTGAATTAATATTGGAGTGAAGAGTTCCAACTGAGGTATTTGCTGATAGTTTTGCCTCTGTCATTTCCTGTTGGGGCATGGAATTACTGGCTTTAGGGTTTGGTGCACACTAGAGACAAACCTGGATCTCTGCATTTATAACTGTGTGCTGGATGTGGGTTACAACAGTTTACATCTATTGGGACCTCAGAAGAAGCAAAAATGCTTCTGTTGATTTTGAGCTTTTTTTAAACAAGGTCACCTCCAATAAGATTCATCTAAAATGTGATCTGCTTACACCAAGTGCATCTGTGCTGCCCCACAGCAATCACTATGTAATTAAGGGCATTATCAAGTTACTAAAAAAAAAAAAAAAAAGCTATTTTAATTAATTTATTACTTACAAATGATGTCTAGAACAGCTGCTTGTTTTATGTCTGCAGAATTTTCCTAGAAAGAACCACAGTGCATGGTGAACTGCAGGTCCAGAATGCTCAATCACACTGCTTAGCATGTGAAAAATTTCAATATTGGTAGTTTAAATTACATTGCACTGGAGCCCCCAGCTCGTGCACTCTCCTCAAAGACACCACACCTGGTCCCAGGGTGCACACAACAGAATTTTGAGAAATCAAGAATGAAAACTGTTTCAGCAAGGTTAAAGTGTTCCTCTGCAGAAGCAGCAAGAACATGGCATGATGTACAAGCAATTAAAAAAATAATTAATGGGCATTTGTGACATAATGCAACACTGACTAGTATTTCACTGAATTTTAACATACTTGGTTTCTCCTTATTTAACCTTTACAGCGTGAAAAGATTTTTAAGAAACTTCATGACACAACTTGTTACAGATACAAATGTTTTAGAAACAAATGCTATTTTAAAATATGACATTTGCTATCTCAGGAGAATAACTTAATAGTTTCTCTCCTTTAATTTGATCTACGCTCCAGGTAATTAACCTTTGAGGATGAAATTCAAAAGGAAGGATTCAAAAAGTTATAGAATTCAAGAGATATTAGTAATAACTGTATCTGAGTTATGATATTATATATAAAGACTCCTGGTATATATAAAGATTCTTGGTGCACCAAAATCAGAGTTAGATCAGATAATTTTTTTTGCTTACAGTACACTGAATGGAAGTAATTCTAGCCAAGGAAATTTTTCAAACAAATCTGAGAAGTCTAAATAATATAAAGTACTGCTGTCATTACCCATATAAAATAGATTTAAATCAGGCCAGTGCAATGAGCCTTTATTTTACAACTTAGAAATACACCCATTTTTTAAAGATGCAACACACTGAGCTTTTATCTAACTTGTGTAATTTAGAGCTCGAAACATGTATTTTCATACTTAGTATGGGGCAGTTCTACACTCCTGTAAACCAGACAAAACTGATGATATTACCAGCTCAGGTTTGCATTTTACAGACTACAAACTGCCATTTGATGCTGTTTTAGGGCCAAAGATTAATTTTTTTTGATGGTGCTTCAATATGCATCCTGTCTGTCACTGACAGTCGCCAAAGGAGAGGATTTACCTCACAGAGTTGAACAACTTCTTGAGAAATGTTATCCTTTATCTGATGGAAGTTGAGAGTCTGCAGCTGTGCCTCTGAAAGAAAGTCCCATTTCTGCAGCATCATCTTGATTTCATCCCGTGGGATTTTTAGCACAGTTCTGCGGATATACTCAGCCACAGTTTCATCCATGATGGAGCCACCTGGAAAGCTGAAAGGTCAAGGAAGTTGAGACCGAGGCACGGGCAGGCTCAGGGGATTTGCTCCCTTTGAAGGTGCACAAAGCTGCACCTCGGCATGACTGGCAACACTTTGGTGTCAGTCCTAAACGTGGCACTACCAGAGACTTAGACACCAACAACAGCGAATTAAAACGCTTCTGCAATAACTTTCATAGAATCACTGAAGCGTAGAATATTCTGAGTTGGAAAGGACCCACAAAGCTCATCGAGTCCAACTCGTACCGAGTGGCCGAGAGCGTTGTCCAAGCTGTCCTTGAGCTCTGTCAGGGTTGGTGCTGTGCCCACTGTCCTGGGGAGCCTGTTCAGCGCCCGACCACCCTCTGGGGGAAGAACCTTTCCTTATATCCAGCCTAAACATCTCCTGACACAGCTCCAGCCATTCCCTCGGGTCTGTCACTGGTCCCCACAGAGCAGAGATCAGTGCCTGCCCCTCATGAGGAAGCTGCAAACCGCGATGAGTTTCCCCCTCTGAGCAAACCAAGTGCCCTCACTCCCGCCCTCAGAAGTTCCCCTCCCTGCCCGAGGCCTGGTGCCAGTCGAGGGACGGGCCGTTGGGTCTCACCCAGGGCTGTTCCTTCCTGTCCGGTCCGATAAGTGCCCTCAGACAGCGGGCACGGGCGCGCAGAGTGTCCCAGAACCAGCGGAGCAGCGGAACCGAGCGGCCCAACGCAGCCGCCCCTCAGCGCTCCCGCCCTGCCGGTCCGGGCCCCGCCGCGCACCGCCCGCCTTTCGAACCGGCTAATCAGACGCCGCGCCGGCCCCCGGCCGCCCAATCACAGCGCCGCCGGCCCCGGCTGCCCAATCACAGCGCCGCCCGCCCCGGCGCCGCGCGCGCCCTCCCGGCTGAGGCGGCTTCCGGCCGGGGCCGCCCGAGACACCGCGCCCGCCCCGCGCCGCGGCCAGTGAGTGAGGGGCGGCCTCGGGCGGGGCCTCAGGGAACCCTGAGGGAAAAGAAGGTGTGTAGGGAAACCTTCCTTCCTCTTCCCGTTGCGTTCTTCCTTCCCCACCGCCTGACCTTGGGGGTCCGGGTTCTGGGACCCTCCGCGCGCCGCGCGTCTTCCCGCGGGGCTCAGGGAGAGCTCTGGAAGGGCAGCTCTGAGAGGAGCGCGGGTCTCGCCGCTGTGGCTGCCGTCAGCTGCTGTCCGTGTGTCCGTGTGTGTCCCGCCGCTGTGTGAAGGCCTGCGAGCCGTGAGGAGCTGCGGACAGCGCGGGTTCGGGGGGACCCCCCGCCTTACCCTGGTAACAGAGCGGGTGCCCCGGCCCCTCGCACCCACCCCTTGGCACAGCCGTGTCACTTGGACAGTGTTTACTTTCTTTCTGCCTTTCGTCAGGGGCTCTGACTGCTCGAGAGAGGTCAGAGCCTGTGTTTTCCAGCAGGGAAGTGTGATCCTCCTGCTCTCTTTTCTTCCCTAGCTGTTTTACAGTAAGCTAGGAGATTCTGCTGGCAGCATTAGGGTTATACTGTTCTTTGGGGAATTCGTGAAATAGAGATGAAACGAAGCCTGGTCTGGTGGATGCAGCCAAAGTACAAGACCAACTGGCAAAACAGGAATTGGGTGACAGCACCTCGTCCTTATAGAATCATGGAATGGTTTGTGAGGGAAGGGACCTTAGAGATCATCTCATTCCAAGCCCCTGCCATGGACAGGGATACGTCCCACTGGATAATGCTTTACTTTTATGCTGCCTGGGTCTTGTCATTCTTGACTGCATATTGTTGTCCTCATAGGCATAGCAGGAATAGGAAGAGACAGCTTCAGTAATCTTTGATACAGTGTTATATTGTGCAGTGGTACTGGCTGTATGTCGTAATAAAAATATTCCACTAATTGTCCTGTAACTATGCTGATGTTTGTTGTGTGAATACAACCTTAAATAATTGCCAGGAAATGAAAATGCCTTCTTGTGCTTTACTCAGTCCTTTGTATTAGAAATAAAACTGTAGAAATTAGTTGATATTCAAGTTGGTGTTCAACCTGCTTTATTCATTAGGACTAACACCTTATTGCTTTACTAGGTGTGAAATCAGGTATGGTGTAGTTTTATCAGATAACTTATTACTAAAAGTAGCAGGTGAGCTCATTCTGCTGCTCTCAGGGATGTTGAAATGTTGGCAGAAAGTGGTATGAACCTCATTTATCAAAGTTTTTAAAAAATACTGGTTTTTAGGTTCAGGGAAAGTAAATGCAATCTACATAATTAAAAATATCTAAAAGTAAATATAATTGGCCCCTTTTGTATTTCCTTGCTATTTACAAGTCTTGATAGGTATGTTTCTAAATTACTTACCAGAATGGGGGAAATAATGTTGGAAAACAAGTGTGTAGTTTTAGAGACTGAAATTCAAGAGGTTATGACTAATTTTTGTAAGACTTGGCTAAAAGTGGTTTATTAAAGAGTTCCCTTGTGTTTTGAGATTGTGTGCATCAACTGTGATTTCTCATTTCTCTGAATGACTGATCCAAGTATTGGAAACTTGTCACCAAAAATACTTTGTGTATAAAAGGTAACAGTGGGAATGCAGAAGTTCTGCTGAAGTGACATGAATGATACCGTTGGGTGCGAAGCTGAATCCTTTTTTTATGCTAAAACTTTGTACAATCTCACAGAAAACACTAATGATTTGAGTAAACAGAGTTGTTTGGATTGTAAGTATTTCTTTCCAATGCCAAACAGAACAATACTATATAACTGAGAATTTAAGACCCCGAATGTTCGGTCTTACTCAAGTTAAACAGTGACATGAAGTGCAAAAGTAAATGTTAAACGTGGAGAGCGGCTCTTTAGAGGAATTAATTTGCTCACCCTTCCCTGCCGCGAGTCCATGTTCTGCTTTGCTCGGTTCTGCTGCCGCCTGGTGGGTGTTATTTGAGTGTTTGCAGCAAATGTTTGTGTTCTGTGGCACCGGGGAAAGCGAAGTTCTGCGTTTCTGGTTAAGGAGCTTCATGATCAGCAATGGAGGTGCTCAGGTGCAATTTTTCATCATCGGGGTCGGTAAACAAGGATTTGTGTTTTGCCTTAAGTCATTTTTCTGGGCAATATGTGAATTCGTGGTGGTTTATTTTTAACATTGACATTAGAAAGTTAAAAAAAAGTGACTGTTGTGTTCTTTTTAAGTGGTAAAATAACCAAAACTTGGTTTAAAAAGTAGTCTTGAAGACATGTTTAAGTGAAATATGAAAAAAACATCATATGGAAACAGTTGCCTAGATTTAAACCTTTTTTTCATGGTGATCCCTCAAGCATGGAAATATTAAGCATTAGGCTAATCAGCAACACTAAGGCAACCTAATTTAGTTTTCCTTCTGCATCAGGGAACTGGTTAGTTCACATTTATGGGAGATTCCAAGAAAAGCAAGGAACTTCTGTGGATTCCTGACGTGCTGACCTCCTAATTCATTTTGGGAAGTAGGGGGAATGTACCAAATCCCTTCTTTCAGCATATGGCCGGGTCCTTTTGCTGCTCTTTGCCTTAAGGAGGTCAGGAGGAGAAACTGCCACATGGAGAGAAATAAGCACTTGATCCTCAATTTTGGTGTCTAACAAGAGTGTGAATGAAATGCCTCCAGAGTTCTTTGCCTGTTCCTTTGGGACAGCCTTTGGTTTCTGCCCACTTGCTTGGCCTTTGTGGTTTTAATTTAACTTTGTAATATGTGTAGGTTCCTTTTGCACATTAATATTAAACATTTAATGTATTGAACATGTGTATAGATCAACTTTTGGATTAGGGATGAGTATCACTTCTTGATAATTTATGTGTTGATTCCTATTAGGAAATCTTAAGCAATTTGATATGCTTAGTGTCCAAGATTATTTATGCAAGGAATTATCTCATAATTTTTCAGAACAAAAATATTAGTATTGGCAGTTCAGTGTCATTGTCAGAGAATTGCTAGGTTTAGGCTTTTGATTTTTTGAGAAAGGATCTGGTTTATGTTGGAATATTATTAAAAAGAAGCTCAAGAAAGCAATAGCTTATCCTGTCCTTTCCTCATACACATTGTTTTTTTTCTTGAAACTCTTTGGTTTGTCAGAGTCATTCCCCTCCAGCAAAAAGATTTGAGCCTTCTGTGATCACCTACAGATCACTGTCTAATGTGACATTCCTAAACATCAACTTAGTATTGAGCACTGATGACACTGCTCTGTCTTAACTTTAGAAGTACTTAAAGGCTCCAGGGAAGGCTTCCATGAGCACCATAAAATGTTTTGTTACTTTATTCCATCGTAGCCTCCATGACCTGAGTGCCATGTCTGGTAATGGAACTCGAAAGATTCTAATACTGAATGTTATTTGAAAATTTCAGGAATGCTGATCTATGAACTGGTGTGGCAGTTGGGACCTTTGATTTGTAGCATCTGTCCTACAAGAGGTGCCATTGGAAAATGCTTTTGAGTTGTCAGAAGGTTTTAATTGCTGAAGTGGACACCTCACCATGTTTGTGACATGGATGGCTTTCACCCATGGTCTGAGAACAGTTTAGTAAATGATGGCAGTGATTATTCACCTTAGTTCAGAAATAATGAGTCTTTCCTTGAAGTGCCCCGTTTGACTTCCTGGCCTGTGCTGATGGGCATATTCCCTGTTTCTCTGGGACGCTGCTCCTGCTCCCTCCCTCCCGGACAGCCCCCTCGGGTGGCACTTTCAGGAAGCGCAGTCAGAGGCTGAATGATGAAGAGTTTTAATAATCATCTGGGTTCACACACGTTACAGTAAAGCACAGCCACTGAGCAGGTCACCCTCCCAAAGGAGCACTAACTCCAGTGCTATCAAAAACCTCCACTGATAAATTTAAAACATATTGACTTTGTGTGGCATGCAATCAAAAGCTGGTGGCAATAACACAGCAGGGTTCTTAATCACTTTGCTGTTCCAGTCGTGCTCCTGCTGTCATATTTCCAAAGGTTCATTTGTTAATTTGTCAGATAGAACTTGTACAGTCTCCAACAACTTCTGTGCTAAGAGTAAGTATGGTTTAATATTAAACTTCCAGATAGTATGGGGGAAGATTTTTGGAAGAAATCACTACATGTGTTCACAACATTATGTGGAACATATTCTCGTGGTTCTCAAGAGGCTTTTAAATTGTTTGGAATTTTAAAATTTAGTTTGCTTGTGGGAATCTAACTCTTGTTAAGCTGAGCACACGATGGGAAGTACTGGGTACCTTAGTGTATGTACCTCTTCAAACTGACTATATTCCTTGAGCATCCTAAAAATAGCAGTGTGGATTTTTGCTGCCAGCACTGCAGCTGAATGAGGAGATTTTGCAATTGTAAAATCTGACCACTGGCTACTTGTATTTGTCTGGTCTGTTCAGCTGGAGCTTTAAGACAGTGATGGCTGTTTAATACAAGCTGTAGTGGTGTTTGCCTGATGTATTGCAGCTGCAAAGGTGATTTCCTTGGGAGAAGAGGGAATGACAAAATACTAAGTAAACAAACAAACAAACAGGCATCTCTTTAATTCAGTGGCAGTATGGACCATACAAGTAGAATTTTGCCCATTTGCCCTGGTATGAACTGGACTTTCCTCCTCCCCTCCCTGGTGCAGTGATTTTCCACAGCAAAGATGTCACTTTATTTCAGCAGCTACCATGTGACACCTTCATCCTCTTCAACAAAAGAACTTTAACGTTACGTCTGGGGATATTTTTTTTCCTCAGTGGGAGGTAATACAAAATTTTATTTCTAGTATGAAATTTGCTCCTGCACCACAGAATCCTGCAGGAAAGGACCTGGGGGTCCTGGTTGATGTGAAGTTAAAACCTGACTTAGCAGTGCAGCCTTGCAGCAGCCAAGGCTGGTGGCTCCCTGGGCTGGGGTAGAAGCATCGCTGGCACATCAAGGGAAGTTATTATTCCCCTCTCCTTGGCAGTGTTGAGGCCATGTCTGAAACACTGTGTTCTCTCTGGTTCTGCAGTCTAAGAGAGATGATAAAACCCAAATCCAGCAAAGGGGAAGCTAAGAGGGTCAGGAGTGTGGAGCAGCTGATGGATGGGATGAGGTTCAAGGAGCGAGGCTGCTTTGGTGTTCCAGAGAGAAGACTTGAGGGCAACCTAAATGCTTCCTTCCACTGGCTGAAGGAGTTGGGATTCATGTAGAAGCCAAATCCAGTTGCTTTTCAAAGGAGAACAGTGAAAGAGCAAGAGGCAACAACATGGAGTTGCAAGAAGGGACATTCCAATAGTGCATAATTAAAAAAAAGAATCATTACTCTTTTGGTGAAGTGATTAAGTATTGGTTTTTAAAGCATCACCAATGTTTGGTTAGGACTTATTAAAAAGCCTGTGAATAACTAAAAAAGGTGCCAGTTCTCAGAGTGCTGTAATGAAATTGCATTGTGCTTCCTGTTCTTCAACTTTGTAGAAGGTAGAAAGAAAATCCCATACACTTCACTTTGTTAAAGTGAGAAATCAGAAAATTGAAGTAGGAAAGTGAAAATATAATCTGCAATTCAAGAAAGATTAATGCTGCTAGAGAGTCCCTGAAAATGAAAATCCCAACAGTGTGCTTGTGTCCATGATAACCAAGATGATAAACTTCTAGTTGACTTTTAAAATTTGGGCTGTGTAGAAGATCAGACATGTGCTGGGTTTAATAACTTTAACCGTGTAATATAAATTATACATATTAAGCTGCATTTTGATCTAAAATATATTTTGTTTGAATACTGCTGATAATATGTGTTAAAATCAAGCTTTCTGGTTATACTTTCACATTTTAATGTTGGCAGGTGGAAATTTTTCTCGGATTCTTGTCCTTGTGCTGCTAAAATCATCCCTAACTAAAGATGCATCCAGACCTGTCTCCTCATCTGCACACTGAAGAGTGTAACCTAATTATCAGTCTGCTCAAGAAGTGTCACAGGGAGGTAAGGAGTGCTGAGCAGAGAAAAGAGTGGGTGGGTTGGGGAAATGAGTGTCAGATAAATTAGTGAGAATATTACATGATCACAAAGAGCAAACCCTTCCCTAGGCAGAACAGCCATGAAATGGAGCTGGTGTGTTTTCACTGAAGAGGTATCTGATGACTGTGTGTAAAATCTTGCCAGTGATTTCTTTAGGAAATACAACATGCCTTAAAATTTCCTGTGCTCCAGCTTGATACACAGGGACCTATTTTAAGGACTGAAATAACTTCTGCACCTTTTAGTACTGTGTGCCCCTCAAAAAAACAATAATAAAAGCAACTTCAAATGTCCTCTTTTTGTGTGGTCATGGCATTTTCATATTCCAGCTGTCCCTGGGGCAGATGTTCCAGTCTGTTGTGAGCAGATGTGTTGCTGGGGATCCCAACATGCCTGGAGAGCTAATTGGGAATTACTGTTTGACTTCATCTTCTTCATAGGCACCTTCAATACCCAAGGATTGGAAATGCTAAATTGTCTTCAAGGCTCTTCATCGCTTCAAGGTGATGGAATCTTCATCTCACTTGTTTAAAAGCCTCTTCTTTTAAGATCTGCTCTGTAGTAAATCTGTAGATGTAGAAGACTCATCCCCACCAATGAAAGCTTTATTGCAGTGGTGTTGCAGTGGTGTTGGTTATTTTCCCAGTACACTCTAAATGGATGTCTGGGCAGATACCTTGTTGTATTATTGCATGCAAAAGTTAAATTTCATAGTTGCTACTGAGACAAAACTATATTTAAGTGGTTGCTACTGAGACAAAAGTATATTTAAGTGTTGACTATGAATGTGAAAAGTGATTTACACACAATCTAAAATATTTTCACCTCTGTGTTCAGATACGATGTTGATAATTTTTTCTAATGCAGTTATCCATAAATTCTAAGACAATACATATGTTAGCTTTACTGTTTTGAGCAGAACGGTAATTTTTTCTTTTCAAAAGTCATTACAGAATGAAAACCAAGGCTGATAATACACAAAATGTGAGAGATCTTTTACGTGAAAGAGGCATAACAACATCGTTGCAAGATTTTATAGTAGCTAAAGTAACATATTAAAAAGCTTTTCCAGTACCACACTTTATGATTCCTAAATCACAACAATGAAGGGAGCAGAGCAACTAAAATTGCAGTGAGTGTGGTGGGGTGGCTTTCAGTAATTTGAGACATTGTATAGACTTTCTTTCCTTTTTTAGTTGATTTTTTTTTTTTTTTAGGTACCAACATTAATGTTGTAGTGTAGTAAAAGTGTAGTAAAAGCTGGAATTCAGTGAGAAGACTCTTCTTGTACATTAACCACTATAGGATCAAAAACGGTGCCAAATAAAATGATCATCAGTCAAGAGGAGGCAGTAAATAATATAAATAATAGCCAGTATATAAAATTAAAATGTTGTAATTATTTTTTCATCATTGTCAAAAATCCAACCAGGAAAGAAAATACATTCACATTTATCCTGCTTTTTGGTATCTACTTAGTTGGGCTTTCTGTGCCTTGACTAGGAGAGCAGCAATATTGATTTACTACTTGAAAAGTAATGGTTGACTGTTTTGTTGTTTGGGGTTTGGGTTTTTTTGCTTTAAATGCATGTCAAGATACAAGTGTCGTGGGCTTGTTGTATAATGTAGCTTATTAGACTGCCTTGAGAACAGAACTAATAGGTGCACTTGAATTCCTTGGCAGCAAGTGTTTCCAAAGAATCTATGGCAAATTTGACTTATGAAGGGACCAGGAGCAGCAATAATAGCCATGCACAGGATTATATTCTCTTGGGTTTGTTTGAAGTTGGTCTTTACATGAAGAGAAATGACTTTTGTCAGTCTTGTGCTCAGCTGTGAGAGGATATTTGTGCTGGCAGTCTCAGAACAGGAAGGGTGAGGATGGCTCCTTTCACACTCACTTGAAAGGAAGCAATACTTTTTCATCTGAAATTCAAGGGGAATGTACTGAAATATTCTTTTTAAATTGAAGTCACTGAAATCTGAACTCGGTGATCTTAATGAGTAATTGGTGACTACTTCTGTTTTCTGACAATGCCAACATGTCCTAGGGACCTTCATCTACAATTTAAATTACTATTCCTCAGGGATGAAAAGCATTATTTTTTTAATTGGGTGTCCTGTATGTGTATTTTCACAACAGTCAATTTGATTTACTTTATTCCTAATCTAGAACCTGCCCTGTATATCAGGTTTTGCATCTAGTGAGGAGAGGTTAATGGGATTCCTATTTGATGTCACTATTTTGATTTTTTAATAACTCCACTCTGTTGCCAAGTATGTGCTTTATATAGACTTAATTTTTACAGGTGGGAGCTGAAAGAAATGCATATTGTCTTGCAATTGTATCACTTTAATAGGTGTAATAACTATTTTTGAGAAACTGATTCTTTTTTTCCCCTCATAATCTGAGCCAAGAAGTGACATCTTAGGAATCTGGTTAAATAAACATAAATGAAACTGCTGCATAGTCAGAGTGGAGTTGGCTTGAAATGTGAGCATTCACCTTGAGATTTAACATGCAGGTATGGGAGCAGAATACAGAATTAAATCTGTATTAGCTGAAATGAAAATGTTGTAAAAGCCAGATCAGTGTGCAGTGAAGTGACCATTTATTTCACTCAACTGCTTCAGAGTCACCTGATGCCCTTTATAAAGCAGAGAGGTGTAAACAAGCTAATTATAGCACTGCTAGAGTTAAGTGTTTGTCATAATCTTTATTAACCCACTCCTGCTTCCAGTCATGTTCTATTGGCTGAAATCTTGGCCCCTGTTTGAATCCTTACCAGTGTTCCTGTAGCCCCTGTATAAATCCACAGCTCCTCAGCTGTGGAAATGCTTGGAGGTCTCCCCTGAAATATAGAAGTGATTTCATTCTCATCTGTTTTGTTCTTCCTGGTCTTTTTTAAAATTCATTACTTGTGTACAAGATTGGCTGAGTTGTCTCCACTGATTGTGTAGCTGCAAATATCTACTGAAACCTCCACTCCTTCAGATCTTCTAAATCACTTGGCTGCTCTGCTGCCAAATTCCATCATGAGATTCTGTGGCATGGCAGGAAGCATCCCTCTGAAGGAGCAGTCCTAGAAGCAGGAATTCTGGGAGTGATTTGATGGCTGATAATATGGAATTGCTTCAGGAAATCCTTCCTAGTAGGACAGATTTTTATGGTGGATATCATCAGGATAGCTGGGAATGCCCAGGAGGACAAGGCCTGCAGTTTTTCAGAAGCTAAGGAACACTTAAATATGTGTAAGGCCCACAGTAGAGCTGTGTCATAAAGGTGGTAATTGCATCTTATTTATTAACCTCATGATCTGGAGAAATTTAATCCCCCATTTTTTTATACTGATTCTAATGTTTCAGTCAATTAAGCCCAATGCCTACAATTTCTGCAGTCAATTAAGCCCAATGTCTGCAATTTCTGGAATAACAACACATCCCTCATGTGGTTGGGATGATGGAGCAGGAAGTCCTTTGACTCCCTAATCATGAAGAAATAATAAAAACCAAAGCAGGGAGGACGTTGCATTTTTATCACAACCTGGAGTTCAGAATATTTATTTTTGGTCCATTATTCAAGGCAGTGTGAGTGAGAGTTGTAAGACTGACTTCTAGATCCATAAAATGTATGTTCTACATTTAGACTTAATAACTTGAGCCCTTGTTTAGTCTGGTTGTACAACATGGGCAGTACCTTCAACCTTTACCAAGGTGGGGCTGGCTCAAGTGAGGGTCAGGATTAGCTCTGAATTTCTGGCTACTCAGGGAAAAAGTTACCAAGCATCACTTTTCACAAAAAAAAGGAAAGCAAAAGAAGACCAGGATACGTTGAAAAATGCAAGAAATTTAGAGCTTCAGAAGAAGAAACCTTTGAACTGTCATTTTGTTTTTCTCCCTAACTCATCAGCACAACATCTTGAAATTTTTTGGCCACTGCAACGACATCGACCGTGAGATGAGGAAGTGCTTAAGAAAAGAGGTAAGAAATAAATATACAGTGAGTTTAATGTTTAATAAAAAACAGGACAGGACTTGAGTTGCTTTTTACAAAGTAGCACAAATCAATAAAAGTAACCACGTTCTGCTGTGGGCATTTCAGACCAAATTTAAACTTCTTTTGATAAATTTGTCAAGTAAAATCTGGCTTTGACAAATGGAGTGGTGTATTTTTTGATACACGAAAATAGGCAAACACATGTTTTACCAAAACAAATGCTGCAGACAGGAACTGCCACTTCACAGATTGCTTCTGAGCTTTTTCTGAATTTTTTTTTTTAGTAGTGGTATTTGCACAGAGTAGGATATGAAGCAGTAATGGTCACTTCTGTATGAGTAACGTTTGCAACTGAAGTCACTTGTATTGACTGAAAATACTTAATGAGTTGCTGAGTTAGACCCTGGATGAAAATACTGCTGTACTACGTCTGCAGATATGAAAAAATGAAGATTCCAGGAGTTTAAGTGGATTTACTGTCTCAATGGGCAGGTTTTCAGAAGAGTGTCAACTGATCTTTACATTCATGGTTGTCAGGCCTACATGACAGAAGGCAGAAATGAACTTTTCACACACCTCTTCACTTGAAATTGCACTTTCTGATTTTGACATAAATTTCACAATTGTAAAAAGTTTCTTTCCGTGTAATCTTATTAATCTTATTTTTCTTCCATTGAAACCTTTACATTAAAGGGGTTCTTGATGAGTGTATTTGTCTGCCTTCTTAAAATGTGGCTACATTGATATGCCATTACTAGGAAGCCCCTGAAAGGCTGTTCACGAGTATTGAATGTAGCTTTGTAAATGTAGCTTTTAAAGATCCATTGTTCTCATTCTACATAAAATCATGGGTGAGTTATTGAAAAATTAAATATTGGCATGGGAAAAAGTTAAGCATTCTGTAAATGTTAAGTAATGTTTCAGGTCATTATCTCAGTTATAGACCAATCAGTATAATGGATGAAAAACTGCAAATCCTTTCCAAAATCAATTTCCTTAGTAGTTTATTACATTATATAGAGAATTGGGCATTTGTGGGTTTCTTGGGTTTTAGTCATGATACTGGTTATTAAAAAATTGAACAAATATATGCTCTAACTTAAGGACAAGAATAATTTGCTTCTCATGAAATATATATCAAGTCGTGCATTGATTTTTAATTTTTCATTTCTTTTAGCCATGAAAATGTTTCCTTTTTGGTTGCAATGAAAGAAAGGCTCTTCCAAGCTTCTGCTAGTGCAGGGGCAGACTTGAAAGCATGGTGGTCTTACACATATATCTAAACTGTGAAAGCTTTCTTGATTCCATTTTACATTTTAAGTGGAATCCTGGAGCCCTGTCTCTGTTGTGCTTCTTGTTTAAACCATTAAAAAAAACCCCTCAAATGCCTTCCCTCGTTCAACCCAAATTTGCCTTTGTTCCTTTCATCTTGGTATACTCTTTATCTGTGTGTTTAATTGATGTCCAGGATCAAAAGTAGCCCAAGTCTGATGACAAATCCATGCTTCAGAAGGCAGACACACATTAATCAGTATTTTAAGAGGAAAAGAGCCTGACCTGTGCTCTAAAGTAGCACCAGGGCAACTTTTTGCCCAGTGCACGTGTGAAGTGTCAGATGTAAAATCGCTGTATAATTAAGTTCCTTCTTAAGATTAACTGAATCTTCTTTATTAAAATATTCTAATACTCTTTAGGTTAATAACCTCAAACTTGGAAACGTGTATTTTAATGGAGTAAATGTAAATTTCAAAGTAAAAATGAACCTATATGTAGATATTACCAAGAGCTGTCTGTCTAATGCATCAGTTGAATATATTATTTCTGTTCCTGGGTAATAAACACTTTTATATTTGACACATCTGTCTAATGATGGCAGCTGATCTATTAATTTCCTTCTCTGTCTTGCAGTATGAAGAAAACAGGGCCATGAACCGGGTGAAACGACAGAGTGTAATTAATGCTCACAGGAGCCCAGAGAATTGAGCTGGGCTGGGGCTGGGCAGCTGCAGCTCCTCAGGGACATTCACTTGGAAGTTGACAGAACACTTCTGTTCCATCACCAGTGGTTTGGGAAAGGGTTAAAAATATGATTGCACCTGCTACACACTCATTCCCAGCAGGCAACCAGTGTGGAAATAAATAAATATAATAGATCGCTCACAACTTAATTTTTGACCTCTAAAAGAAAACTATTGTGGCAAGTCTTTGTTCTGACGTAGTTTTATGATTGTTAATGAGAAATTGGTGTGTGTGAAGTGCTATGTGTTCAAGGCTGCTGTGTTCCCCAATTTGTGCTGAATTGCATTTATTTCCTTGTGTTTAGCAGTTTCTCCTTCATTCCTTGGGTTTTGTGTGGGTTTTTTTGTTTGTTTTTCATTGCAAAACACTGAATGACTTTTTCCGTCGCTCTTTGTAGCGTTGTGATAACAGTTCTTGAATGGATTAGGAAAAAGAAATTTTAAACAGATGTGGCTTGAAATTGGAAATTTCCTATCAAGGAATAATTGGAGTTCTAGTATTTTTATTGGAGCTAAAAGGATGCAACCACTGTCTTCAGCTGAGGAGATTAAAAACCCTCCCTGCCAACCGTGTGCACAGCGTAGGCTGTTGTAAGACAATTTGTTCATCATTCCCAAAGCAAGCGGCTTTAGAGACTCCGAGTGGAACATTTCCAGGGATTTACAAAGCTTCGCCTTGATTTTTGTTGAGCGCAATCAATGTGTGCTGAGTGATTTTTTTTGAAGAGGAGCACTGCCAAAAATACAAGCTAAACAGCTCTTCCATATTCCCCGGGACAAAGGGGAAGTTACGACTCTTGCAGTCGAAGAAAGCCGAGACTGGAGTGAAAGGAAGTGTAACTTTGCCTTTCAGGTGGGCAGGAAAACTCATATTGTGTTCCCAAGTTGCCTCTTAAGCTGTTTATTTGCCATCAGACTGCATCAACAAGTCACTGAATTCAGATTTCACGTCAAAACATTCACTGACTTGTCCTGTGATGGAGCTGCTGCTTCTCTGTGTGTCTGCTGCATTCACCTTGCTTTTAAATAACGCCTCTGTTCTGCCAAGCAACAAAAGACTGTTTTAAAAAAAATTAATTTTATTCAGGCAAATATACAAAGTGTCTGGAAACCTTTTGAAAAAAGGGTGCCTGTTCTACAGTGAGCTGTATGGTTTGTTGTAAGAACCATTGTTGATACTCAATCTTGAAAGTGGTACATGCCCCTAGTTTTGGAAGAAAACTATATTTTGTGATCTCTTTTGAAATGTGAATTATTGTATTTATTTTTCAATACCTGGATGGACCCAGTTAAATTGGTAAAACATAACCACAACTGTTTTCAGTGAAAGTTCCAAGAAAAGCTGAAGGAATGGTTTCTGCAACTTCATGTGCTTTTTGCTTTCTTAGAACAAGTAAATGATGCACTGTTTGATTTAATAGGTGAATGGCTGGAAGTGCTGCAGCCTTTATTGGTATTTTTCTGAGTATTTTCAAAGAATATTTTATAGAGACCCCCCCCATTTGGGAACTCTGCATCCCTGATTCTTCTTCCATTTGAGATGACACAACCTACTTCAGGCAAGCTCTTAAATAGGATTTGTAGTCTTTAAGTAAATAAATAAACGGAGAATTGTTCCAGAGATTAGGTTGAGAGGCTGACATCTGAGTGCAGAAGCACTGAAGCTTTTGTTTCTTTCATCAGCTTCTGTGAGCCCCGATCTTTCACACAGCAACAAAACAAAAATCCAAGAGCCACTTAACACAGCTCATTAGTCAGAATCATGCTTTCAAAGATCAATGTGCTTAGTGAATGAAAGACCAAATGGAACACACAATTTCTATTGATACTTTGAACTACATTTAGCAATAATTCTATTTTACAGATAAGCTTTGTTTACTTA